>NC_091526.1:2705804-3382255 GCF_041682495.2 Bombus fervidus | reverse complement strand
TTTTACGCGCAGAGCACAGTGCACGCTGTGTCAAGCGTCGGCAGAAGCCCAACAACTCGCAAAACTCGATCATTCGTCGATTTTGACGAAAAATGACCGTAATTTCCTTTGTTGGAGATATTCGACGTTTAAGCGCCCAAATTACTGCACTTTTACGCGCAAAACACAGTGCACGCTGTATCAAGCGACGGAAGAAGCCCAACAACTCGCAAAACTCGATCATTCGTCGATTTGACGAAAAATGACGGTAACTTCCTTCCCGTTGGAGATATTTCGACGTTTAAAACGCCCAAATTACTGCATTTTGCGCGCAGAACACATTGCACGCTGTATCAAGCGACGGAGGAAGCCCAACAACTCGCAAAACACGATCATTCGTCGATTTTGCCGAAAATGACCGTAATTTCCTTCCCGTTGGAGATATTTCGACGTTTTAAGCGCCCAAACTACTGCATTTTACGCGCAGAGCACAGTGCACGCTGTGTCAAGCGTCGGCAGAAGCCCATCAAACTCGCAAACTCGATCATTCGTCGATTTTGACGAAAAAATGACCGTAATTTCCTTTGTTGGAGATATTTCGACGTTTAAGCGACCAAATTACTGCATTTCACGCGCAAACACAGTGCACGCTGTATCAAGCGACGGAAGAAGCCCAACAACTCGCAAACTCGATCATTCGTCGATTTGGACGAAAAATGACCGTATTTTCCTTCCCGTTGGAGATATTTCGACATTTAAGCGCCCAAATTACTGCATTTTACGCGCAAAACACAGTGCACGCTGTATCAAGCGTCGGAAGAAGCCCAACAACTCGCAAAACTCGATCATTCGTCGATTTTGACGAAAAATGACCGTAATTTCCTTCCCGTTGGAGATATTTCGACGTTTAAGCGACCAAATTACTGCATTTCACGCGCAAAACACAGTGCACGCTGTATCAAGCGACGGAGGAAGCCCAACAACTCGCAAAACACGATCATTCGTCGATTTTGACGAAAAATGACCGTAATTTCCTTCCCGTTGGAGATATTTCGACGTTTAAGCGCCCAAACTACTGCATTTTACGCGCAGAGCACAGTGCACGCTGTGTCAAGCGTCGGCAGAAGCCCAACAACTCGCAAAACTCGATCATTCGTCGATTTTGACGAAAAATGACCGTAATTTCCTTTGTTGGAGATATTTCGACGTTTAAGCGACCAAATTACTGCATTGCACGCGCAAAACACAGTGCACGCTGTATCAAGCGACGGAAGAAGCCCAACAACTCGCAAAACTCGATCATTCGTCGATTTGGACGAAAAATGACCGTATTTTCCTTCCCGTTGGAGATATTCGACGTTTAAGCGCCCAAATTACTGCATTTTACGCGCAAAACACAGTGCACGCTGTATCAAGCGTCGGAAGAAGCCCAACAACTCGCAAAACTCGATCATTCGTCGATTTTGACGAAAAATGACCGTAATTTCCTTCCCGTTGGAGATATTTCGACGTTTAAGCGACCAAATTACTGCATTTCACGCGCAAAACACAGTGCACGCTGTATCAAGCGACGGAAGAAGCCCAACAACTCGCAAAACTCGATCATTCGTCGATTTGGACGAAAAATGACCGTATTTTCCTTCCCGTTGGAGATATTTCGACGTTTAAGCGCCCAAATTACTGCATTTTGCGCGCAGAATACAGTGCACGCTGTGTCAAGCGTCGGTAGAAGCCCAACAACTCGCAAAACTCGATCATTCGTCGATTTTGACGAAAAATGACCGTAATTTCTTCCCGTTGGGAGATATTTCGACGTTTAAGCGACCAAATTACTGCATTTCACGCGCAAAACACAGTGCACGCTGTATCAAGCGACGGAGGAAGCCCAACAACTCGCAAAACACGATCATTCGTCGATTTTGACGAAAAATGATCGTAATTTCCTTCCCGTTGGAGATATTTCGACGTTTAAGCGCCCAAATTACTGCATTTTACGCGCAAAACACCGTGCACGCTGTATCAAGCGACGGAAGAAGCCCAACAACTCGCAAAACTCGATCATTCGTCGATTTTGACGAAAAATGACCGTAATTTCCTTCCCGTTGGAGATATTTCGACGTTTAAGCGAACAAATTACTGCATTTCATGCGCAAAACACAGTGCACGCTGTATCAAGCGACGGAAGAAGCCCAACAACTCGCAAAACTCGATCATTCGTCGATTTTGACGAAAAATGACCGTATTTTCCTTCCCGTTGGAGATATTTCGACGTTTAAGCGCCCAAATTACTGCATTTTGCGCGCAGAACACAGTGCAACGCTGTATCAAGCGACGGAAGAAGCCCAACAACTCGCAAAACTCGATCATTCGTCGATTTGACGAAAAATGACCGTAATTTCCTTCCCGTTGGAGATATTTCGACGTTTAAGCGCCCAAACTACTGCATTTTACACGCAGAACACAGTGCACGCTGTGTCAAGCGTCGAAGAAGCCCAACAACTCGCAAAACTCGATCATTCGTCGATTTTGACGAAAAATGACCGTATTTTCCTTCCCGTTGGAGATATTTCGACGTTTAAGCGCCCAAATTACTGCATTTTACACGCAGAACACAGTGCACGCTGTGACAAGCGTCGGAAGAAGCCCAACAACTCGCAAAACACGATCATTCGTCGATTTTGACGAAAAATGACCGTAATTTCCTTCACGTTGGAGATATTTCGACGTTTAAGCGCCCAAACTACTGCATTTTACGCGCAGAGCACAGTGCACGCTGTGTCAAGCGTCGGTAGAAGCCCAACAACTCGCAAAACTCGATCATTCGTCGATTTTGACGAAAAATGACCGTAATTTCCTTCCCGTTGGAGATATTTCGACGTTTAAGCGACCAAATTACTGCCTTTCACGCGCAAAACACAGTGCACGCTGTATCAAGCGACGGAAGAAGCCCAACAACTCGCAAAACTCGATCATTCGTCGATTTGGACGAAAAATGACCGTATTTTCCTTCCCGTTGGAGATATTTCGACGTTTAAGCGCCCAAATTACTGCATTTTACGCGCAAAACACAGTGCACGCTGTATCAAGCGTCGGAAGAAGCCCAACAACTCGCAAAACTCGATCATTCGTCGATTTTGACGAAAAATGACCGTAATTTCCTTCCCGTTGGAGATATTTCGACGTTTAAGCGACCAAATTACTGCATTTCACGCGCAAAACACAGTGCACGCTGTCTCAAGCGACGGAAGAAGCCCAACAACTCGCAAAACTCGATCATTCGTCGAATTTGACGAGAAATGACCGTAATTTCCTTCCCGTTGGAGATATTTCGACGTTTAAGCGACCAAATTACTGCATTTCACGCGCAAAACACAGTGCACGCTGTATCAAGCGACGGAAGAAGCCCAACAACTCGCAAAACTCGATCATTCGTCGATTTGGACGAAAAATGACCGTATTTTCCTTCCCGTTGGAGATATTTCGACGTTTAAGCGCCCAAATTACTGCATTTTGCGCGCAGACTACAGTGCACGCTGTGTCAAGCGTCGGTAGAAGCCCAACAACTCGCAAAACTCGATCATTCGTCGATTTTGACGAAAAATGACCGTAATTTCCTTCACGTTGGAGATATTTCGACGTTTAAGCGACCAAATTACTGCATTTCACGCGCAAAACACAGTGCACGCTGTATCAAGCGACGGAGGAAGCCCAACAACTCGCAAAACACGATCATTCGTCGATTTTGACGAAAAATGATCGTAATTTCCTTCCCGTTGGAGATATTTCGACGTTTAAGCGCCCAAATTACTGCATTTTGCGCGCAGAATACAGTGCACGCTGTGTCAAGCGTCGGTAGAAGCCCAACAACTCGCAAAACTCGATCATTCGTCGATTTTGACGAAAAATGACGGTAACTTCCTTCCCGTTGGAGATATTTCGACGTTTAAAACGCCCAAATTACTGCATTTTGCGCGCAGAACACATTGCACGCTGTATCAAGCGTCGGAAGAAGCCCAACAACTCGCAAAACTCGATCATTCGTCGATTTTGATGAAAAATGACCGTAATTTCCTTCCCGTTGGAGATATTTCGACGTTTAAACGCCCAAATTACTGCATTTTGCGCGCAGAACACATTGCACGCTGTATCAAGCGACGGAGGAAGCCCAACAACTCGCAAAACTCTATCATTCGTCGATTTTGATGAAAAATGACCGTAATTTCCTACCCGTTGGAGATATTTCGACGTTTAAACGCCCAAATTACTGCATTTTGCGCGCAGAACACAGTGCACGCTGTATCAAGCGACGGAAGAAGCCCAACAACTCGCAAAACTCGATCATTCGTCGATTTTGACGAAAAATGACCGTAATTTCCTTCCCGTTGGAGATATTTCGACGTTTAAGCGCCCAAATTACTGCATTTTACGCGCAAAACACTGTGCACGCTGTATCAAGCGTCGGAAGAAGCCCAACAACTCGCAAAACTCGATCATTCGTCGATTTTGACGAAAAATGACGGTAACTTCCTTCCCGTTGGAGAGATTTCGACGTTTAAACGCCCAAATTACTGCATTTTGCGCTCAGAACACATTGCACGCTGTATCAAGCGACGGAGGAAGCCCAACAACTCGCAAAACACGATCATTCGTCGATTTTGACGAAAAATGACCGTAATTTCCTTCCCGTTGGAGATATTTCGACGTTTAAGCGCCCAAACTACTGCATTTTACGCGCAGAGCACAGTGCACGCTGTGTCAAGCGTCGGTAGAAGCCCAACAACTCGCAAAACTCGATCATTCGTCGATTTTGACGAAAAATGACCGTAATTTCCTTCCCGTTGGAGATATTTCGACGTTTAAGCGAACAAATTACTGCATTTCATGCGCAAAACACAGTGCACGCTGTATCAAGCGACGGAAGAAGCCCAACAACTCGCAAAACTCGATCATTCGTCGATTTGGACGAAAAATGACCGTATTTTCCTTCCCGTTGGAGATATTGCGACGTTTAAGCGCCCAAATTACTGCATTTTGCGCGCAGAACACAGTGCACGCTGTATCAAGCGACGGAAGAAGCCCAACAACTCGCAAAACTCGATCATTCGTCGATTTTGACGAAAAATGACCGTAATTTCCTTCCCGTTGGAGATATTTCGACGTTTAAGCGCCCAAACTACTGCATTTTACACGCAGAACACAGTGCATGCTGTGTCAAGCGTCGGAAGAAGCCCAACAACACGCAAAACTCGATCATTCGTCGATTTTGACGAAAAATGACCGTAATTTCCTTCACGTTGGAGATATTTCGACGTTTAAGCGCCCAAATTACTGCACTTTACGCGCAAAACACAGTGCACGCTGTATCAAGCGACGGAAGAAGCCCAACAACTCGCAAAACTCGATCATTCGTCGATTTTGACGAAAAATGACGGTAACTTCCTTCCCGTTGGAGATATTTCGACGTTTAAACGCCCAAATTACTGCATTTTGCGCGCAGAACACATTGCACGCTGTATCAAGCGACGGAGGAAGCCCAACAACTCGCAAAACACGATCATTCGTCGATTTTGACGAAAAATGACCGTAATTTCCTTCCCGTTGGAGATATTTCGACGTTTAAGCGCCCAAACTACTGCATTTTACGCGCAGAGCACAGTGCACGCTGTGTCAAGCGTCGGCAGAAGCCCAACAACTCGCAAAACTCGATCATTCGTCGATTTTGACGAAAAATGACCGTAATTTCCTTTGTTGGAGATATTTCGACGTTTAAGCGCCCAAATTACTGCACTTTACGCGCAAAACACAGTGCACGCTGTATCAAGCGACGGAAGAAGCCCAACAACTCGCAAAACTCGATCATTCGTCGATTTTGACGAAAAATGACGGTAACTTCCTTCCCGTTGGAGATATTTCGACGTTTAAACGCCCAAATTACTGCATTTTGCGCGCAGAACACATTGCACGCTGTATGAAGCGACGGAGGAAGCCCAACAACTCGCAAAACACGATCATTCGTCGATTTTGACGAAAAATGACCGTAATTTCCTTCCCGTTGGAGATATTTCGACGTTTAAGCGCCCAAACTACTGCATTTTACGCGCAGAGCACAGTGCACGCTGTGTCAAGCGTCGGCAGAAGCCCAACAACTCGCAAAACTCGATCATTCGTCGATTTTGACGAAAAATGACCGTAATTTCCTTTGTTGGAGATATTTCGACGTTTAAGCGACCAAATTACTGCATTTCACGCGCAAAACACAGTGCACGCTGTATCAAGCGACGGAAGAAGCCCAACAACTCGCAAAACTCGATCATTCGTCGATTTGGACGAAAAATGACCGTATTTTCCTTCCCGTTGGAGATATTTCGACGTTTAAGCGCCCAAATTACTGCATTTTACGCGCAAAACACAGTGCACGCTGTATCAAGCGTCGGAAGAAGCCCAACAACTCGCAAAACTCGATCATTCGTCGATTTTGACGAAAAATGACCGTAATTTCCTTCCCGTTGGAGATATTTCGACGTTTAAGCGACCAAATTACTGCATTTCACGCGCAAAACACAGTGCACGCTGTATCAAGCGACGGAAGAAGCCCAACAACTCGCAAAACTCGATCATTCGTCGATTTGGACGAAAAATGACCGTATTTTCCTTCCCGTTGGAGATATTTCGACGTTTAAGCGCCCAAATTACTGCATTTTGCGCGCAGAATCCAGTGCACGCTGTGTCAAGCGTCGGTAGAAGCCCAACAACTCGCAAAACTCGATCATTCGTCGATTTTGACGAAAAATGACCGTAATTTCCTTCCCGTTGGAGATATTTCGACGTTTAAGCGACCAAATTACTGCATTTCACGCGCAAAACACAGTGCACGCTGTATCAAGCGACGGAGGAAGCCCAACAACTCGCAAAACACGATCATTCGTCGATTTTGACGAAAAATGATCGTAATTTCCTTCCCGTTGGAGATATTTCGACGTTTAAGCGCCCAAATTACTGCATTTTACGCGCAAAACACCGTGCACGCTGTATCAAGCGTCGGAAGAAGCCCAACAACTCGCAAAACTCGATCATTCGTCGATTTTGATGAAAAATGACGGTAACTTCCTTCCCGTTGGAGATATTTCGACGTTTAAACGCCCAAATTACTGCATTTTGCGCTCAGAACACATTGCACGCTGTATCAAGCGACGGAGGAAGCCCAACAACTCGCAAAACACGATCATTCGTCGATTTTGACGAAAAATGACCGTAATTTCCTGTGTTGGAGATATTTCGACGTTTAAGCGACCAAATTACTGCATTTCACGCGCAAAACACAGTGCACGCTGTATCAAGCGACGGAAGAAGCCCAACAACTCGCAAAACTCGATCATTCGTCGATTTGGACGAAAAATGACCGTATTTTCCTTCCCGTTGGAGATATTTCGACGTTTAAGCGCCCAAATTACTGCATTTTACGCGCAAAACACAGTGCACGCTGTATCAAGCGTCGGAAGAAGCCCAACAACTCGCAAAACTCGATCATTCGTCGATTTTGACGAAAAATGACCGTAATTTCCTTCCCGTTGGAGATATTTCGACGTTTAAGCGACCAAATTACTGCATTTCACGCGCAAAACACAGTGCACGCTGTATCAAGCGACGGAAGAAGCCCAACAACTCGCAAAACTCGATCATTCGTCGATTTGGACGAAAAATGACCGTATTTTCCTTCCCGTTGGAGATATTTCGACGTTTAAGCGCCCAAATTACTGCATTTTGCGCGCAGAATACAGTGCACGCTGTGTCAAGCGTCGGTAGAAGCCCAACAACTCGCAAAACTCGATCATTCGTCGATTTTGACGAAAAATGACCGTAATTTCCTTCCCGTTGGAGATATTTCGACGTTTAAGCGACCAAATTACTGCATTTCACGCGCAAAACACAGTGCACGCTGTATCAAGCGACGGAGGAAGCCCAACAACTCGCAAAACACGATCATTCGTCGATTTTGACGAAAAATGATCGTAATTTCCTTCCCGTTGGAGATATTTCGACGTTTAAGCGCCCAAATTACTGCATTTTACGCGCAAAACACCGTGCACGCTGTATCAAGCGTCGGAAGAAGCCCAACAACTCGCAAAACTCGATCATTCGTCGATTTTGATGAAAAATGACGGTAACTTCCTTCCCGTTGGAGATATTTCGACGTTTAAACGCCCAAATTACTGCATTTTGCGCTCAGAACACATTGCACGCTGTATCAAGCGACGGAGGAAGCCCAACAACTCGCAAAACACGATCATTCGTCGATTTTGACGAAAAATGACCGTAATTTCCTTCCCGTTGGAGATATTTCGACGTTTAAGCGCCCAAACTACTGCATTTTACGCGCAGAGCACAGTGCACGCTGTGTCAAGCGTCGGTAGAAGCCCAACAACTCGCAAAACTCGATCATTCGTCGATTTTGACGAAAAATGACCGTAATTTCCTTCCCGTTGGAGATATTTCGACGTTTAAGCGAACAAATTACTGCATTTCATGCGCAAAACACAGTGCACGCTGTATCAAGCGACGGAAGAAGCCCAACAACTCGCAAAACTCGATCATTCGTCGATTTTGACGAAAAATGACCGTATTTTCCTTCCCGTTGGAGATATTTCGACGTTTAAGCGCCCAAATTACTGCATTTTGCGCGCAGAACACAGTGCACGCTGTATAAAGCGTCGGAAGAAGCCCAACAACTCGCAAAACTCGATCATTCGTCGATTTTGACGAGAAATGACCGTAATTTCCTTCCCGTTGGAGATATTTCGACGTTTAAACGCCCAAATTACTGCATTTTACGCGCAAAACATAGTGCACGCTGTATAAAGCGTCGGAAGAAGCCCAACAACTCGCAAAACTCGATCATTCGTCGATTTTGACGAAAAATGACCGTATTTTCCTTCCCGTTGGAGATATTTCGACGTTTAAGCGCCCAAATTACTGCATTTTACACGCAGAACACATTGCACGCTGTATCAAGCGTCGGAAGAAGCCCAACAACTCGCAAAACTCGATCATTCGTCGATTTTGATGAAAAATGACCGTAATTTCCTTCCCGTTGGAGATATTTCGACGTTTAAACGCCCAAATTACTGCATTTTGCGCGCAGAACACATTGCACGCTGTATCAAGCGACGGAGGAAGCCCAACAACTCGCAAAACTCTATCATTCGTCGATTTTGATGAAAAATGACCGTAATTTCCTACCCGTTGGAGATATTTCGACGTTTAAACGCCCAAATTACTGCATTTTGCGCGCAGAACACAGTGCACGCTGTATCAAGCGACGGAAGAAGCCCAACAACTCGCAAAACTCGATCATTCGTCGATTTTGACGAAAAATGACCGTAATTTCCTTCCCGTTGGAGATATTTCGACGTTTAAGCGCCCAAATTACTGCATTTTACGCGCAAAACACCGTGCACGCTGTATCAAGCGTCGGAAGAAGCCCAACAACTCGCAAAACTCGATCATTCGTCGATTTTGACGAAAAATGACGGTAACTTCCTTCCCGTTGGAGATATTTCGACGTTTAAACGCCCAAATTACTGCATTTTGCGCTCAGAACACATTGCACGCTGTATCAAGCGCCGGAGGAAGCCCAACAACTCGCAAAACACGATCATTCGTCGATTTTGACGAAAAATGACCGTAATTTCCTTCCCGTTGGAGATATTTCGACGTTTAAGCGCCCAAACTACTGCATTTTACGCGCAGAGCACAGTGCACGCTGTATCAAGCGACGGAGGAAGCCCAACAACTCGCAAAACACGATCATTCGTCGATTTTGACGAAAAATGACCGTAATTTCCTTCCCGTTGGAGATATTTCGACGTTTAAGCGCCCAAACTACTGCATTTTACGCGCAGAGCACAGTGCACGCTGTGTCAAGCGTCGGTAGAAGCCCAACAACTCGCAAAACTCGATCATTCGTCGATTTTGACGAAAAATGACCGTAATTTCCTTCCCGTTGGAGATATTTCGACGTTTAAGCGAACAAATTACTGCATTTCATGCGCAAAACACAGTGCACGCTGTATCAAGCGACGGAAGAAGCCCAACAACTCGCAAAACTCGATCATTCGTCGATTTTGACGAAAAATGACCGTATTTTCCTTCCCGTTGGAGATATTTCGACGTTTAAGCGCCCAAATTACTGCATTTTGCGCGCAGAACCCAGTGCACGCTGTATCAAGCGACGGAAGAAGCCCAACAACTCGCAAAACTCGATCATTCGTCGATTTTGACGAAAAATGACCGTAATTTCCTTCCCGTTGGAGATATTTCGACGTTTAAGCGCCCAAACTACTGCATTTTACACGCAGAGCACAGTGCACGCTGTATCAAGCGACGGAAGAAGCCCAACAACTCGCAAAACTCGATCATTCGTCGATTTTGACGAAAAATGACCGTATTTTCCTTCCCGTTGGAGATATTTCGACGTTTAAGCGCCCAAATTACTGCATTTTGCGCGCAGAACACAGTGCACGCTGTATCAAGCGACGGAAGAAGCCCAACAACTCGCAAAACTCGATCATTCGTCGATTTTGACGAAAAATGACCGTAATTTCCTTCCCGTTGGAGATATTTCGACGTTTAAGCGAACAAATTACTGCATTTCATGCGCAAAACACAGTGCACGCTGTATCAAGCGACGGAAGAAGCCCAACAACTCGCAAAACTCGATCATTCGTCGATTTTGACGAAAAATGACCGTATTTTCCTTCCCGTTGGAGATATTTCGACGTTTAAGCGCCCAAATTACTGCATTTTGCGCGCAGAACACAGTGCACGCTGTATCAAGCGACGGAAGAAGCCCAACAACTCGCAAAACTCGATCATTCGTCGATTTTGACGAAAAATGACCGTAATTTCCTTCCCGTTGGAGATATTTCGACGTTTAAACGCCCAAATTACTGCATTTTGCGCTCAGAACACATTGCACGCTGTATCAAGCGACGGAGGAAGCCCAACAACTCGCAAAACACGATCATTCGTCGATTTTGACGAAAAATGACCGTAATTTCCTTCCCGTTGGAGATATTTCGACGTTTAAGCGCCCAAACTACTGCATTTTACGCGCAGAGCACAGTGCACGCTGTGTCAAGCGTCGGTAGAAGCCCAACAACTCGCAAAACTCGATCATTCGTCGATTTTGACGAAAAATGACCGTAATTTCCTTCCCGTTGGAGATATTTCGACGTTTAAGCGAACAAATTACTGCATTTCATGCGCAAAACACAGTGCACGCTGTATCAAGCGACGGAAGAAGCCCAACAACTCGCAAAACTCGATCATTCGTCGATTTTGACGAAAAATGACCGTATTTTCCTTCCCGTTGGAGATATTGCGACGTTTAAGCGCCCAAATTACTGCATTTTGCGCGCAGAACACAGTGCACGCTGTATCAAGCGACGGAAGAAGCCCAACAACTCGCAAAACTCGATCATTCGTCGATTTTGACGAAAAATGACCGTAATTTCCTTCCCGTTGGAGATATTTCGACGTTTAAGCGAACAAATTACTGCATTTCATGCGCAAAACACAGTGCACGCTGTATCAAGCGACGGAAGAAGCCCAACAACTCGCAAAACTCGATCATTCGTCGATTTTGACGAAAAATGACCGTATTTTCCTTCCCGTTGGAGATATTTCGACGTTTAAGCGCCCAAATTACTGCATTTTGCGCGCAGAACACAGTGCACGCTGTATCAAGCGACGGAAGAAGCCCAACAACTCGCAAAACTCGATCATTCGTCGATTTTGACGAAAAATGACCGTAATTTCCTTCCCGTTGGAGATATTTCGACGTTTAAGCGCCCAAACTACTGCATTTTACACGCAGAACACAGTGCACGCTGTGTCAAGCGTCGGAAGAAGCCCAACAACTCGCAAAACTCGATCATTCGTCGATTTTGACGAAAAATGACCGTATTTTCCTTCCCGTTGGAGATATTTCGACGTTTAAGCGCCCAAATTACTGCATTTTACACGCAGAACACATTGCACGCTGTATCAAGCGTCGGAAGAAGCCCAACAACTCGCAAAACTCGATCATTCGTCGATTTTGATGAAAAATGACCGTAATTTCCTTCCCGTTGGAGATATTTCGACGTTTAAACGCCCAAATTACTGCATTTTGCGCGCAGAACACATTGCACGCTGTATCAAGCGACGGAGGAAGCCCAACAACTCGCAAAACTCTATCATTCGTCGATTTTGATGAAAAATGACCGTAATTTCCTACCCGTTGGAGATATTTCGACGTTTAAACGCCCAAATTACTGCATTTTGCGCGCAGAACACAGTGCACGCTGTATCAAGCGACGGAAGAAGCCCAACAACTCGCAAAACTCGATCATTCGTCGATTTTGACGAAAAATGACCGTAATTTCCTTCCCGTTGGAGATATTTCGACGTTTAAGCGCCCAAATTACTGCATTTTACGCGCAAAACACCGTGCACGCTGTATCAAGCGTCGGAAGAAGCCCAACAACTCGCAAAACTCGATCATTCGTCGATTTTGACGAAAAATGACGGTAACTTCCTTCCCGTTGGAGATATTTCGACGTTTAAAACGCCCAAATTACTGCATTTTGCGCTCAGAACACATTGCACGCTGTATCAAGCGACGGAGGAAGCCCAACAACTCGCAAAACACGATCATTCGTCGATTTTGACGAAAAATGACCGTAATTTCCTTCCCGTTGGAGATATTTCGACGTTTAAGCGCCCAAACTACTGCATTTTACGCGCAGAGCACAGTGCACGCTGTATCAAGCGACGGAGGAAGCCCAACAACTCGCAAAACACGATCATTCGTCGATTTTGACGAAAAATGACCGTAATTTCCTTCCCGTTGGAGATATTTCGACGTTTAAGCGCCCAAACTACTGCATTTTACGCGCAGAGCACAGTGCACGCTGTGTCAAGCGTCGGTAGAAGCCCAACAACTCGCAAAACTCGATCATTCGTCGATTTTGACGAAAAATGACCGTAATTTCCTTCCCGTTGGAGATATTTCGACGTTTAAGCGAACAAATTACTGCATTTCATGCGCAAAACACAGTGCACGCTGTATCAAGCGACGGAAGAAGCCCAACAACTCGCAAAACTCGATCATTCGTCGATTTTGACGAAAAATGACCGTATTTTCCTTCCCGTTGGAGATATTTCGACGTTTAAGCGCCCAAATTACTGCATTTTGCGCGCAGAACACAGTGCACGCTGTATCAAGCGACGGAAGAAGCCCAACAACTCGCAAAACTCGATCATTCGTCGATTTTGACGAAAAATGACCGTAATTTCCTTCCCGTTGGAGATATTTCGACGTTTAAGCGCCCAAACTACTGCATTTTACACGCAGAGCACAGTGCACGCTGTATCAAGCGACGGAAGAAGCCCAACAACTCGCAAAACTCGATCATTCGTCGATTTTGACGAAAAATGACCGTATTTTCCTTCCCGTTGGAGATATTTCGACGTTTAAGCGCCCAAATTACTGCATTTTGCGCGCAGAACACAGTGCACGCTGTATCAAGCGACGGAAGAAGCCCAACAACTCGCAAAACTCGATCATTCGTCGATTTTGACGAAAAATGACCGTAATTTCCTTCCCGTTGGAGATATTTCGACGTTTAAGCGAACAAATTACTGCATTTTGCGCGCAGAACACAGTGCACGCTGTATCAAGCGACGGAAGAAGCCCAACAACTCGCAAAACTCGATCATTCGTCGATTTTGACGAAAAATGACCGTAATTTCCTTCCCGTTGGAGATATTTCGACGTTTAAGCGCCCAAACTACTGCATTTTACACGCAGAACACAGTGCACGCTGTGTCAAGCGTCGGAAGAAGCCCAACAACTCGCAAAACTCGATCATTCGTCGATTTTGACGAAAAATGACCGTATTTTCCTTCCCGTTGGAGATATTTCGACGTTTAAGCGCCCAAATTACTGCATTTTACACGCAGAACACATTGCACGCTGTATCAAGCGTCGGAAGAAGCCCAACAACTCGCAAAACTCGATCATTTGTCGATTTTGATGAAAAATGACCGTAATTTCCTTCCCGTTGGAGATATTTCGACGTTTAAACGCCCAAATTACTGCATTTTGCGCGCAGAACACATTGCACGCCTGTATCAAGCGACGGAGGAAGCCCACAACTCGCAAAACTCTATCATTCGTCGATTTTGATGAAAAATGACCGTAATTTCCTACCCGTTGGAGATATTTCGACGTTTAAAACGCCCAAATTACTGCATTTTGCGCGCAGAACACAGTGCACGCTGTATCAAGCGACGGAAGAAGCCCAACAACTCGCAAAACTCGATCATTCGTCGATTTGACGAAAAATGACCGTAATTTCCTTCCCGTTGGAGATATTTCGACGTTTAAAGCGCCAAATTACTGCATTTTACGCGCAAACACCGTGCACGCTGTATCAAGCGTCGAAGAAGCCCAACAACTCGCAAAACTCGATCATTCGTCGATTTGACGAAAAATGACGGTAACTTCCTTCCGTAGGAGATATTTCGACGTTTAAAACGCCAAATTACTGCATTTTGCGCTCAGAACACATTGCACGCTGTATCAAGCGACGGAGGAAGCCCAACAACTCGCAAAACACGATCATTCGTCGAATTTGACGAAAAATGACCGTAATTTCCTTCCCGTTGGAGATATTCGACGTTTAAGCGCCCAAACTACTGCATTTTACGCGCAGAGCACAGTGCACGCTGTATCAAGCGACGGAGGAAGCCCAACAACTCGCAAAACACGATCATTCGTCGATTTGACGAAAAATGACCGTAATTTCCTTCCCGTTGGAGATATTTCGACGTTTAAGCGCCAAACTACTGCATTTTACGCGCAGAGCACAGTGCACGCTGTGTCAAGCGTCGGTAGAAGCCCAACAACTCGCAAAACTCGATCATTCGTCGATTTTGACGAAAAATGACCGTAATTTCCTTCCCGTTGGAGATATTTCGACGTTTAAGCGAACAAATTACTGCATTTCATGCGCAAAACACAGTGCACGCTGTATCAAGCGACGGAAGAAGCCCAACAACTCGCAAAACTCGATCATTCGTCGATTTTGACGAAAAATGACCGTATTTTCCTTCCCGTTGGAGATATTTCGACGTTTAAGCGCCCAAATTACTGCATTTTGCGCGCAGAACACAGTGCACGCTGTATCAAGCGACGGAAGAAGCCCAACAACTCGCAAAACTCGATCATTCGTCGATTTTGACGAAAAATGACCGTAATTTCCTTCCCGTTGGAGATATTTCGACGTTTAAGCGCCCAAACTACTGCATTTTACACGCAGAGCACAGTGCACGCTGTATCAAGCGACGGAAGAAGCCCAACAACTCGCAAAACTCGATCATTCGTCGATTTTGACGAAAAATGACGGTAACTTCCTTCCCGTTGGAGATATTTCGACGTTTAAACGCCCAAATTACTGCATTTTGCGCGCAGAACACATTGCACGCTGTATCAAGCGACGGAGGAAGCCCAACAACTCGCAAAACACGATCATTCGTCGATTTTGACGAAAAATGACCGTAATTTCCTTCCCGTTGGAGATATTTCGACGTTTAAGCGCCCAAACTACTGCATTTTACGCGCAGAGCACAGTGCACGCTGTGTCAAGCGTCGGCAGAAGCCCAACAACTCGCAAAACTCGATCATTCGTCGATTTTGACGAAAAATGACCGTAATTTCCTTCCCGTTGGAGATATTTCGACGTTTAAGCGAACAAATTACTGCATTTCATGCGCCAAAACACAGTGCACGCTGTATCAAGCGACGGAAGAAGCCCAACAACTCGCAAAACTCGATCATTCGTCGATTTTGACGAAAAATGACCGTATTTTCCTTCCCGTTGGAGATATTTCGACGTTTAAGCGCCCAAATTACTGCATTTTGCGCGCAGAACACAGTGCACGCTGTATCAAGCGACGGAAGAAGCCCAACAACTCGCAAAACTCGATCATTCGTCGATTTTGACGAAAAATGACCGTAATTTCCTTCCCGTTGGAGATATTTCGACGTTTAAGCGCCCAAACTACTGCATTTTACACGCAGAACACAGTGCACGCTGTGTCAAGCGTCGGAAGAAGCCCAACAACTCGCAAAACTCGATCATTCGTCGATTTTGACGAAAAATGACCGTATTTTCCTTCCCGTTGGAGATATTTCGACGTTTAAGCGCCCAAATTACTGCATTTTACACGCAGAACACATTGCACGCTGTATCAAGCGTCGGAAGAAGCCCAACAACTCGCAAAACTCGATCATTTGTCGATTTTGATGAAAAATGACCGTAATTTCCTTCCCGTTGGAGATATTTCGACGTTTAAACGCCCAAATTACTGCATTTTGCGCGCAGAACACATTGCACGCTGTATCAAGCGACGGAGGAAGCCCAACAACTCGCAAAACTCTATCATTCGTCGATTTTGATGAAAAATGACCGTAATTTCCTACCCGTTGGAGATATTTCGACGTTTAAACGCCCAAATTACTGCATTTTGCGCGCAGAACACAGTGCACGCTGTATCAAGCGACGGAAGAAGCCCAACAACTCGCAAAACTCGATCATTCGTCGATTTTGACGAAAAATGACCGTAATTTCCTTCCCGTTGGAGATATTTCGACGTTTAAGCGCCCAAATTACTGCATTTTACGCGCAAAACACCGTGCACGCTGTATCAAGCGTCGGAAGAAGCCCAACAACTCGCAAAACTCGATCATTCGTCGATTTTGACGAAAAATGACGGTAACTTCCTTCCCGTAGGAGATATTTCGACGTTTAAACGCCCAAATTACTGCATTTTGCGCTCAGAACACATTGCACGCTGTATCAAGCGACGGAGGAAGCCCAACAACTCGCAAAACACGATCATTCGTCGATTTTGACGAAAAATGACCGTAATTTCCTTCCCGTTGGAGATATTTCGACGTTTAAGCGCCCAAACTACTGCATTTTACGCGCAGAGCACAGTGCACGCTGTATCAAGCGACGGAGGAAGCCCAACAACTCGCAAAACACGATCATTCGTCGATTTTGACGAAAAATGACCGTAATTTCCTTCCCGTTGGAGATATTTCGACGTTTAAGCGCCCAAACTACTGCATTTTACGCGCAGAGCACAGTGCACGCTGTGTCAAGCGTCGGAAGAAGCCCAACAACTCGCAAAACTCGATCATTCGTCGATTTTGACGAAAAATGACGGTAACTTCCTTCCCGTAGGAGATATTTCGACGTTTAAACGCCCAAATTACTGCATTTTGCGCGCAGAACACATTGCACGCTGTATCAAGCGACGGAGGAAGCCCAACAACTCGCAAAACTCTATCATTCGTCGATTTTGATGAAAAATGACCGTAATTTCCTACCCGTTGGAGATATTTCGACGTTTAAACGCCCAAATTACTGCATTTTGCGCGCAGAACACAGTGCACGCTGTATCAAGCGACGGAAGAAGCCCAACAACTCGCAAAACTCGATCATTCGTCGATTTTGACGAAAAATGACCGTAATTTCCTTCCCGTTGGAGATATTTCGACGTTTAAGCGCCCAAATTACTGCATTTTACGCGCAAAACACCGTGCACGCTGTATCAAGCGTCGGAAGAAGCCCAACAACTCGCAAAACTCGATCATTCGTCGATTTTGACGAAAAATGACGGTAACTTCCTTCCCGTAGGAGATATTTCGACGTTTAAACGCCCAAATTACTGCATTTTGCGCTCAGAACACATTGCACGCTGTATCAAGCGACGGAGGAAGCCCAACAACTCGCAAAACACGATCATTCGTCGATTTTGACGAAAAATGACCGTAATTTCCTTCCCGTTGGAGATATTTCGACGTTTAAGCGCCCAAACTACTGCATTTTACGCGCAGAGCACAGTGCACGCTGTATCAAGCGACGGAGGAAGCCCAACAACTCGCAAAACACGATCATTCGTCGATTTTGACGAAAAATGACCGTAATTTCCTTCCCGTTGGAGATATTTCGACGTTTAAGCGCCCAAACTACTGCATTTTACGCGCAGAGCACAGTGCACGCTGTGTCAAGCGTCGGTAGAAGCCCAACAACTCGCAAAACTCGATCATTCGTCGATTTTGACGAAAAATGACCGTAATTTCCTTCCCGTTGGAGATATTTCGACGTTTAAGCGAACAAATTACTGCATTTCATGCGCAAAACACAGTGCACGCTGTATCAAGCGACGGAAGAAGCCCAACAACTCGCAAAACTCGATCATTCGTCGATTTTGACGAAAAATGACCGTATTTTCCTTCCCGTTGGAGATATTTCGACGTTTAAGCGCCCAAATTACTGCATTTTGCGCGCAGAACACAGTGCACGCTGTATCAAGCGACGGAAGAAGCCCAACAACTCGCAAAACTCGATCATTCGTCGATTTTGACGAAAAATGACCGTAATTTCCTTCCCGTTGGAGATATTTCGACGTTTAAGCGCCCAAACTACTGCATTTTACACGCAGAGCACAGTGCACGCTGTATCAAGCGACGGAAGAAGCCCAACAACTCGCAAAACTCGATCATTCGTCGATTTTGACGAAAAATGACGGTAACTTCCTTCCCGTTGGAGATATTTCGACGTTTAAACGCCCAAATTACTGCATTTTGCGCGCAGAACACATTGCACGCTGTATCAAGCGACGGAGGAAGCCCAACAACTCGCAAAACACGATCATTCGTCGATTTTGACGAAAAATGACCGTAATTTCCTTCCCGTTGGAGATATTTCGACGTTTAAGCGCCCAAACTACTGCATTTTACGCGCAGAGCACAGTGCACGCTGTATCAAGCGTCGGAAGAAGCCCAACAACTCGCAAAACTCGATCATTCGTCGATTTTGACGAAAAATGACCGTAATTTCCTTCCCGTTGGAGATATTTCGACGTTTAAGCGACCAAATTACTGCATTTCACGCGCAAAACACAGTGCACGCTGTATCAAGCGACGGAAGAAGCCCAACAACTCGCAAAACTCGATCATTCGTCGATTTGGACGAAAAATGACCGTATTTTCCTTCCCGTTGGAGATATTTCGACGTTTAAGCGCCCAAATTACTGCATTTTGCGCGCAGAATACAGTGCACGCTGTGTCAAGCGTCGGTAGAAGCCCAACAACTCGCAAAACTCGATCATTCGTCGATTTTGACGAAAAATGACCGTAATTTCCTTCCCGTTGGAGATATTTCGACGTTTAAGCGACCAAATTACTGCATTTCACGCGCAAAACACAGTGCACGCTGTATCAAGCGTCGGAAGAAGCCCAACAACTCGCAAAACTCGATCATTCGTCGATTTTGACGAAAAATGACGGTAACTTCCTTCCCGTTGGAGATATTTCGACGTTTAAACGCCCAAATTACTGCATTTTGCGCTCAGAACACATTGCACGCTGTATCAAGCGACGGAGGAAGCCCAACAACTCGCAAAACACGATCATTCGTCGATTTTGACGAAAAATGACCGTAATTTCCTTCCCGTTGGAGATATTTCGAAGTTTAAGCGCCCAAACTACTGCATTTTACGCGCAGAGCACAGTGCACGCTGTGTCAAGCGTCGGTAGAAGCCCAACAACTCGCAAAACTCGATCATTCGTCGATTTTGACGAAAAATGACCGTAATTTCCTTCCCGTTGGAGATATTTCGACGTTTAAGCGAACAAATTACTGCATTTCATGCGCAAAACACAGTGCACGCTGTATCAAGCGACGGAAGAAGCCCAACAACTCGCAAAACTCGATCATTCGTCGATTTTGACGAAAAATGACCGTAATTTCCTTCCCGTTGGAGATATTTCGACGTTTAAGCGCCCAAACTACTGCATTTTACACGCAGAGCACAGTGCACGCTGTATCAAGCGACGGAAGAAGCCCAACAACTCGCAAAACTCGATCATTCGTCGATTTTGACGAAAAATGACGGTAACTTCCTTCCCGTTGGAGATATTTCGACGTTTAAACGCCCAAATTACTGCATTTTGCGCGCAGAACACATTGCACGCTGTATCAAGCGACGGAGGAAGCCCAACAACTCGCAAAACACGATCATTCGTCGATTTTGACGAAAAATGACCGTAATTTCCTTCCCGTTGGAGATATTTCGACGTTTAAGCGCCCAAACTACTGCATTTTACGCGCAGAGCACAGTGCACGCTGTGTCAAGCGTCGGCAGAAGCCCAACAACTCGCAAAACTCGATCATTCGTCGATTTTGACGAAAAATGACCGTAATTTCCTTTGTTGGAGATATTTCGACGTTTAAGCGACCAAATTACTGCATTTCACGCGCAAAACACAGTGCACGCTGTATCAAGCGACGGAAGAAGCCCAACAACTCGCAAAACTCGATCATTCGTCGATTTGGACGAAAAATGACCGTATTTTCCTTCCCGTTGGAGATATTTCGACGTTTAAGCGCCCAAATTACTGCATTTTACGCGCAAAACACAGTGCACGCTGTATCAAGCGTCGGAAGAAGCCCAACAACTCGCAAAACTCGATCATTCGTCGATTTTGACGAAAAATGACCGTAATTTCCTTCCCGTTGGAGATATTTCGACGTTTAAGCGACCAAATTACTGCATTTCACGCGCAAAACACAGTGCACGCTGTATCAAGCGACGGAAGAAGCCCAACAACTCGCAAAACTCGATCATTCGTCGATTTGGACGAAAAATGACCGTATTTTCCTTCCCGTTGGAGATATTTCGACGTTTAAGCGACCAAATTACTGCATTTCACGCGCAAAACACAGTGCACGCTGTATCAAGCGTCGGAAGAAGCCCAACAACTCGCAAAACTCGATCATTCGTCGATTTTGACGAAAAATGACGGTAACTTCCTTCCCGTTGGAGATATTTCGACGTTTAAACGCCCAAATTACTGCATTTTGCGCTCAGAACACATTGCACGCTGTATCAAGCGACGGAGGAAGCCCAACAACTCGCAAAACACGATCATTCGTCGATTTTGACGAAAAATGACCGTAATTTCCTTCCCGTTGGAGATATTTCGAAGTTTAAGCGCCCAAACTACTGCATTTTACGCGCAGAGCACAGTGCACGCTGTGTCAAGCGTCGGTAGAAGCCCAACAACTCGCAAAACTCGATCATTCGTCGATTTTGACGAAAAATGACCGTAATTTCCTTCCCGTTGGAGATATTTCGACGTTTAAGCGAACAAATTACTGCATTTCATGCGCAAAACACAGTGCACGCTGTATCAAGCGACGGAAGAAGCCCAACAACTCGCAAAACTCGATCATTCGTCGATTTTGACGAAAAATGACCGTATTTTCCTTCCCGTTGGAGATATTTCGACGTTTAAGCGCCCAAATTACTGCATTTTGCGCGCAGAACACAGTGCACGCTGTATCAAGCGACGGAAGAAGCCCAACAACTCGCAAAACTCGATCATTCGTCGATTTTGACGAAAAATGACCGTAATTTCCTTCCCGTTGGAGATATTTCGACGTTTAAGCGAACAAATTACTGCATTTCATGCGCAAAACACAGTGCACGCTGTATCAAGCGACGGAAGAAGCCCAACAACTCGCAAAACTCGATCATTCGTCGATTTTGACGAAAAATGACCGTATTTTCCTTCCCGTTGGAGATATTTCGACGTTTAAGCGCCCAAATTACTGCATTTTGCGCGCAGAACACATTGCACGCTGTATCAAGCGACGGAAGAAGCCCAACAACTCGCAAAACACGATCATTCGTCGATTTTGACGAAAAATGACCGTAATTTCCTTCACGTTGGAGATATTTCGACGTTTAAGCGCCCAAACTACTGCATTTTACGCGCAGAGCACAGTGCACGCTGTGTCAAGCGTCGGTAGAAGCCCAACAACTCGCAAATCTCGATCATTCGTCGATTTTGACGAAAAATGACCGTATTTTCCTTCCCGTTGGAGATATTTCGACGTTTAAGCGCCCAAATTACTGCACTTTACGCGCAAAACACAGTGCACGCTGTATCAAGCGACGGAAGAAGCCCAACAACTCGCAAAACTCGATCATTCGTCGATTTTGACGAAAAATGACGGTAACTTCCTTCCCGTTGGAGATATTTCGACGTTTAAACGCCCAAATTACTGCATTTTGCGCGCAGAACACATTGCACGCTGTATCAAGCGACGGAGGAAGCCCAACAACTCGCAAAACACGATCATTCGTCGATTTTGACGAAAAATGACCGTAATTTCCTTCCCGTTGGAGATATTTCGACGTTTAAGCGCCCAAACTACTGCATTTTACGCGCAGAGCACAGTGCACGCTGTGTCAAGCGTCGGCAGAAGCCCAACAACTCGCAAAACTCGATCATTCGTCGATTTTGACGAAAAATGACCGTAATTTCCTTCCCGTTGGAGATATTTCGACGTTTAAGCGACCAAATTACTGCATTTCACGCGCAAAACACAGTGCACGCTGTATCAAGCGACGGCAGAAGCCCAACAACTCGCAAAACTCGATCATTCGTCGATTTGGACGAAAAATGATCGTTATTTCCTTCCCGTTGGAGATATGTCGACGTTTAAGCGCCCAAATTACTGCATTTTGCGCGCAGAACACAGTGCACGCTGTATCAAGCGTCGGAAGAAGCCCAACAACTCGCAAATCTCGATCATTCGTCGATCATGTCTAAAAATGATCGTTATTTCCTTCCCGTTGGAGATATTTCGACGCTTAAGCGCCCAAATTACTGCATTTTGCGCGCAGAACACAGTGCACGCTGTATCAAGCGTCGGAAGAAGCCCAACAACTCGCAAAACTCGATCATTCGTCGATTTTGACGAGAAATGGCCGTAATTTCCTTCCCGTTGGAGATATTTCGACGTTTAAGCGCCCAAATTACTGCATGTGGCGCGCAGGACACAGTGCAAGCTGTATCAAGCGTCGGAAGAAGCCCAACAACTCGCAAATCTCGATCATTCGTCGATCATGACTAAAAATGAGCGTAATTTCCTTCCCGTTTGAGATATTTCGACGTTTAAGCGCCCAAATTACTGCATTTTGCGCGCAGAACACAGTGCACGCTGTATCAAGCGTCGGAAGAAGCCCAACAACTCGCCAATCTCGATCATTCGTCGATTATGACTAAAAATGATCGTAATTTCCTTCCCGTTGGAGATATTTCGACGTTTAAGCGCCCAAATTACTGCATTTTGCGCGCAGAACACAGTGCACGTTGTATCAAGCGTCGGAAGAAGCCCAACAACTCGCAAAACTCGATCATTCGTCGATTTTGACGAGAAATGACCGTAATTTCCTTCCCGTTGAAGATATTTCGACGTTTAAGCGCCCAAATTACTGCATTTTGCGCGCAGAACACAGTGCACGCTGTATCAAGCGTCGGAAGAAGCCCAACAACTCGCAAATCTCGGTCATTCGTCGATTATGACTAAAAATGATCGTAATTTCCTTCCCGTTGGAGATATTTCGACGTTTAAGCGCCCAAATTACTGCATTTTGCGCGCAGAACACAGTGCACGCTGTATCAAGCGTCGGAAGAAGCCCAACAACTCGCAAAACTCGATCATTCGTCGACCATGACTAAAAATGATCGTAATTTCCTTCCCGTTGGAGATATTTCGACGTTTAAGCACCCAAATTACTGCATTTTGCGCGCAGAACACAGTGCACGCTGTATCAAGCGTCGCAAGAAGCCCAACAACTCGCAAAACTCGATCATTCGTCGATTTTGACGAGAAATGACCGTAATTTCCTTCCCGTTGGAAATATTTCGACGTTTAAGCGCCCAAATTACTGCATTTTGCGCGCAGAACACAGTGCACGCTGTGTCAATCGTCGGACGAAGCCCAACAACTCGCAAATCTCGATTATTCGTCGAATTTGACGAGAAATGACCGTAATTTCCTTCCCGTTGGAGATATTTCGACGTTTAAGCGCCCAAATTACTGCATTTTGCGCGCAGAACACAGTGCACGCTGTATCAAGCGTCGCAAGAAGCCCAACAACTCGCAAAACTCGATCATTCGTCGATTTTGACGAGAAATGACCGTAATTTCCTTCCCGTTGGAAATATTTCGACGTTTAAGCGCCCAAATTACTGCATTTTGCGCGCAGAACACAGTGCACGCTGTGTCAATCGTCGGACGAAGCCCAACAACTCGCAAATCTCGATTATTCGTCGAATTTGACGAGAAATGACCGTAATTTCCTTCCCGTTGGAGATATTTCGACGTTTAAGCGCCCAAATTACTGCATTTGGCGCGCAGAACACAGTGCACGCTGTATCAAGCGTCGGAAGAAGCCCAACAACTCGCAAATCTCGATCATTCGTCGATCATGTCTAAAAATGATCGTTATTTCCTTCCCGTTGGAGATATTTAGACGCTTAAGCGCCCAAATTACTGCATTTTGCGCGCAGAACACAGTGCACGCTGTATCAAGCGTCGGAAGAAGCCCAACAACTCGCAAAACTCGATCATTCGTCGATTATGACTAAAAATGTTCCTAATTTCCTTCCCGTTGGAGATATTTCGACGTTTAAGCGCCCAAATTACTGCATTTGGCGCGCAGAACACAGTGCAAGCTGTATCAAGCGTCGGAAGAAGCCCAACAACTCGCAAATCTCGATCATTCGTCGATCATGACTAAAAATGATCGTAATTTCCTTCCCGTTTGAGATATTTCGACGTTTAAGCGCCCAAATTACTGCATTTTGCGCGCAGAACACAGTGCACGCTGTATCAAGCGTCGGAAGAAGCCCAACAACTCGCAAATCTCGATCATTCGTCGATTATGACTAAAAATGATCGTAATTTCCTTCCGTTGGAGATATTTCGACGTTTAAGCGCCCAAATTACTGCATTTTGCGCGCAGAACACAGTGCACGTTGTATCAAGCGTCGGAAGAAGCCCAACAACTCGCAAAACTCGATCATTCGTCGATTTTGACGAGAAATGACCGTAATTTCCTTCCCGTTGGAGATATTTCGACGTTTAAGCGCCCAAATTACTGCATTTTGCGCGCAGAACACAGTGCACGCTGTGTCAATCGTCGGACGAAGCCCAACAACTCGCAAATCTCGATTATTCGTCGAATTTGACGAGAAATGACCGTAATTTCCTTCCCGTTGGAGATATTTCGACGTTTAAGCGCCCAAATTACTGCATTTGGCGCGCAGAACACAGTGCACGCTGTATCAAGCGTCGGAAGAAGCCCAACAACTCGCAAATCTCGATCATTCGTCGATCATGTCTAAAAATGATCGTTATTTCCTTCCCGTTGGAGATATTTCGACGTTTAAGCGCCCAAATTACTGCATTTTGCGCGCAGAACACAGTGCACGCTGTATCAAGCGTCGGAAGAAGCCCAACAACTCGCAAAACTCGATCATTCGTCGACCATGACTAAAAATGATCGTAATTTCCTTCCCGTTGGAGATATTTCGACGTTTAAGCACCCAAATTACTGCATTTTGCGCGCAGAACACAGTGCACGCTGTATCAAGCGTCGGAAGAAGCTCAACAACTCGCAAATCTCGATCATTCGTCGATTATGACTAAAAATGATCGTTATTTCCTTCCCGTTGGAGATATTTCGACGTTTAAGCGCCCAAATTACTGCATTTTGCGCGCAGAACACAGTGCACGCTGCATCAAGCGTCGGAAGAAGCCCAACAACTCGCAAAACTCGATCATTCGTCGATTATGACTAAAAATGTTCCTAATTTCCTTCCCGTTGGAGATATTTCGACGTTTAAGCGCCCAAATTACTGCATTTTGCGCGCAGAACACAGTGCACGCTGTATCAAGCGTCGCAAGAAGCCCAACAACTCGCAAAACTCGATCATTCGTCGATTTTGACGAGAAATGACCGTAATTTCCTTCCCGTTGGAAATATTTCGACGTTTAAGCGCCCAAATTACTGCATTTTGCGCGCAGAACACAGTGCACGCTGTGTCAATCGTCGGACGAAGCCCAACAACTCGCAAATCTCGATTATTCGTCGAATTTGACGAGAAATGACCGTAATTTCCTTCCCGTTGGAGATATTTCGACGTTTAAGCGCCCAAATTACTGCATTTGGCGCGCAGAACACAGTGCACGCTGTCTCAAGCGTCGGAAGAAGCCCAACAACTCGCAAATCTCGATCATTCGTCGATCATGTCTAAAAATGATCGTTATTTCCTTCCCGTTGGAGATATTTCGACGCTTAAGCGCCCAAATTACTGCATTTTGCGCGCAGAACACAGTGCACGCTGTATCAAGCGTCGGAAGAAGCCCAACAACTCGCAAAACTCGATCATTCGTCGATTTTGACGAGAAATGGCCGTAATTTCCTTCCCGTTGGAGATATTTCGACGTTTAAGCGCCCAAATTACTGCATTTGGCGCGCAGAACACAGTGCAAGCTGTATCAAGCGTCGGAAGAAGCCCAACAACTCGCAAATCTCGATCATTCGTCGATCATGACTAAAAACGATCGTAATTTCCTTCCCGTTTGAGATATTTCGACGTTTAAGCGCCCAAATTACTGCATTTTGCGCGCAGAACACAGTGCACGCTGTATCAAGCGTCGGAAGAAGCCCAACAACTCGCAAATCTCGATCATTCGTCGATTATGACTAAAAATGATCGTAATTTCCTTCCCGTTGGAGATATTTCGACGTTTAAGCGCCCAAATTACTGCATTTTGCGCGCAGAACACAGTGCACGTTGTATCAAGCGTTGGAAGAAGCCCAACAACTCGCAAAACTCGATCATTCGTCGATTTTGACGAGAAATGACCGTAATTTCCTTCCCGTTGGAGATATTTCGACGTTTAAGCGCCCAAATTACTGCATTTTGCGCGCAGAACACAGTGCACGCTGTATCAAGCGTCGGAAGAAGCCCAACAACTCGCAAATCTCGGTCATTCGTCGATTATGACTAAAAATGATCGTAATTTCCTTCCCGTTGGAGATATTTCGACGTTTAAGCGCCCAAATTACTGCATTTTGCGCGCAGAACACAGTGCACGCTGTATCAAGCGTCGGAAGAAGCCCAACAACTCGCAAAACTCGATCATTCGTCGACCATGACTAAAAATGATCGTAATTTCCTTCCCGTTGGAGATATTTCGACGTTTAAGCGCCCAAATTACTGCATTTTGCGCGCAGAACACAGTGCACGCTGTATCAAGCGTCGGAAGAAGCCCAACAACTCGCAAATCTCGATCATTCGTCGATTATGACTAAAAATGATCGTAATTTCCTTCCCGTTGGAGATATTTCGACGTTTAAGCGCCCAAATTACTGCATTTTGCGCGCAGAACAC
This sequence comes from Bombus fervidus, assembly GCF_041682495.2. Classification (NCBI taxonomy): domain Eukaryota; kingdom Metazoa; phylum Arthropoda; class Insecta; order Hymenoptera; family Apidae; genus Bombus; species Bombus fervidus. The sequence goes on along the minus strand of NC_091526.1, from coordinate 3,354,900 downwards.
AGTGCACGTTGTATCAAGCGTTGGAAGAAGCCCAACAACTCGCAAAACTCGATCATTCGTCGATTTTGACGAGAAATGACCGTAATTTCCTTCCCGTTGGAGATATTTCGACGTTTAAGCGCCCAAATTACTGCATTTTGCGCGCAGAACACAGTGCACGCTGTATCAAGCGTCGGAAGAAGCCCAACAACTCGCAAATCTCGGTCATTCGTCGATTATGACTAAAAATGATCGTAATTTCCTTCCCGTTGGAGATATTTCGACGTTTAAGCGCCCAAATTACTGCATTTTGCGCGCAGAACACAGTGCACGCTGTATCAAGCGTCGGAAGAAGCCCAACAACTCGCAAAACTCGATCATTCGTCGACCATGACTAAAAATGATCGTAATTTCCTTCCCGTTGGAGATATTTCGACGTTTAAGCGCCCAAATTACTGCATTTTGCGCGCAGAACACAGTGCACGCTGTGTCAATCGTCGGACGAAGCCCAACAACTCGCAAATCTCGATTATTCGTCGAATTTGACGAGAAATGACCGTAATTTCCTTCCCGTTGGAGATATTTCGACGTTTAAGCGCCCAAATTACTGCATTTGGCGCGCAGAACACAGTGCACGCTGTATCAAGCGTCGGAAGAAGCCCAACAACTCGCAAATCTCGATCATTCGTCGATCATGTCTAAAAATGATCGTAATTTCCTTCCCGTTGGAGATATTTCGACGTTGAAGCGCCCAAATTACTGCATTTTGCGCGCAGAACACAGTGCACGCTGTATCAAGCGTCGGAAGAAGCCCAACAACTCGCAAAACTCGATCATTCGTCGATTTTGACGAGAAATGACCGTAATTTCCTTCCCGTTGGAGATATTTCGACGTTTAAGCGCCCAAATTACTGCATTTGGCGCGCAGAACACAGTGCACGCTGTATCAAGCGTCGGAAGAAGCCCAACAACTCGCAAATCTCGATCATTCGTCGATCATGTCTAAAAATGATCGTAATTTCCTTCCCGTTGGAGATATTTCGACGTTGAAGCGCCCAAATTACTGCATTTTGCGCGCAGAACACAGTGCACGCTGTATCAAGCGTCGGAAGAAGCCCAACAACTCGCAAATCTCGATCATTCGTCGATTATGACTAAAAATGATCATAATTTCCTTCCCGTTGGAGATATTTCGACGTTTAAGCGCCCAAATTACTGCATTTTGCGCGCAGAACACAGTGCACGTTGTATCAAGCGTTGGAAGAAGCCCAACAACTCGCAAAACTCGATCATTCGTCGATTTTGACGAGAAATGACCGTAATTTCCTTCCCGTTGGAGATATTTCGACGTTTAAGCGCCCAAATTACTGCATTTTGCGCGCAGAACACAGTGCACGCTGTATCAAGCGTCGGAAGAAGCCCAACAACTCGCAAATCTCGGTCATTCGTCGATTATGACTAAAAATGATCGTAATTTCCTTCCCGTTGGAGATATTTCGACGTTTAAGCGCCCAAATTACTGCATTTTGCGCGCAGAACACAGTGCACGCTGTATCAAGCGTCGGAAGAAGCCCAACAACTCGCAAAACTCGATCATTCGTCGACCATGACTAAAAATGATCGTAATTTCCTTCCCGTTGGAGATATTTCGACGTTTAAGCGCCCAAATTACTGCATTTTGCGCGCAGAACACAGTGCACGCTGTGTCAATCGTCGGACGAAGCCCAACAACTCGCAAATCTCGATTATTCGTCGAATTTGACGAGAAATGACCGTAATTTCCTTCCCGTTGGAGATATTTCGACGTTTAAGCGCCCAAATTACTGCATTTGGCGCGCAGAACACAGTGCACGCTGTATCAAGCGTCGGAAGAAGCCCAACAACTCGCAAATCTCGATCATTCGTCGATCATGTCTAAAAATGATCGTAATTTCCTTCCCGTTGGAGATATTTCGACGTTGAAGCGCCCAAATTACTGCATTTTGCGCGCAGAACACAGTGCACGCTGTATCAAGCGTCGGAAGAAGCCCAACAACTCGCAAAACTCGATCATTCGTCGATTTTGACGAGAAATGACCGTAATTTCCTTCCCGTTGGAGATATTTCGACGTTTAAGCGCCCAAATTACTGCATTTGGCGCGCAGAACACAGTGCACGCTGTATCAAGCGTCGGAAGAAGCCCAACAACTCGCAAATCTCGATCATTCGTCGATCATGTCTAAAAATGATCGTAATTTCCTTCCCGTTGGAGATATTTCGACGTTTAAGCGCCCAAATTACTGCATTTGGCGCGCAGAACACAGTGCACGCTGTATCAAGCGTCGGAAGAAGCCCAACAACTCGCAAATCTCGATCATTCGTCGATTATGACTAAAAATGATCATAATTTCCTTCCCGTTGGAGATATTTCGACGTTTAAGCGCCCAAATTACTGCATTTTGCGCGCAGAACACAGTGCACGCTGTATCAAGCGTCGCAAGAAGCCCAACAACTCGCAAAACTCGATCATTCGTCGATTTTGACGAGAAATGGCCGTAATTTCCTTCCCGTTGGAGATATTTCGACGTTTAAGCGCCCAAATTACTGCATTTTGCGCGCAGAACACAGTGCAAGCTGTATCAAGCGTCGCAAGAAGCCCAACAACTCGCAAAACTCGATCATTCGTCGATTTTGACGAGAAATGGCCGTAATTTCCTTCCCGTTGGAGATATTTCGACGTTTAAGCGCCCAAATTACTGCATTTTGCGCGCAGAACACAGTGCAAGCTGTATCAAGCGTCGGAAGAAGCCCAACAACTCGCAAATCTCGATCATTCGTCGATCATGTCTAAAAATGATCGTAATTTCCTTCCCGTTGGAGATATTTCGACGTTGAAGCGCCCAAATTACTGCATTTTGCGCGCAGAACACAGTGCACGCTGTATCAAGCGTCGGAAGAAGCCCAACAACTCGCAAATCTCGATCATTCGTCGATTATGACTAAAAATGATCATAATTTCCTTCCCGTTGGAGATATTTCGACGTTTAAGCGCCCAAATTACTGCATTTTGCGCGCAGAACACAGTGCACGCTGTATCAAGCGTCGGAAGAAGCCCAACAACTCGCAAAACTCGATCATTCGTCGATTTTGACGAGAAATGGCCGTAATTTCCTTCCCGTTGGAGATATTTCGACGTTTAAGCGCCCAAATTACTGCATTTGGCGCGCAGAACACAGTGCAAGCTGTATCAAGCGTCGGAAGAAGCCCAACAACTCGCAAATCTCGATCATTCGTCGATCATGACTAAAAATGATCGTAATTTCCTTCCCGTTGGAGATATTTCGACGTTTAAGCGCCCAAATTACTGCATTTTGCGCGCAGAACACAGTGCACGCTGTATCAAGCGTCGGAAGAAGCCCAACAACTCGCAAAACTCGATCATTCGTCGATTTTGACGAGAAATGACCGTAATTTCCTTCCCGTTGGAAATATTTCGACGTTTAAGCGCCCAAATTACTGCATTTTGCGCGCAGAACACAGTGCACGCTGTGTCAAGCGTCGGAAGAAGCCCAACAACTCGCAAATCTCGATTATTCGTCGATTTTGACGGGAAATGACCGTAATTTCCTTCCCGTTGGAGATATTTCGACGTTTAAGCGCCCAAATTACTGCATTTGGCGCGCAGAACACAGTGCACGCTGTATCAAGCGTCGGAAGAAGCCCAACAACTCGCAAATCTCGATCATTCGTCGATTATGAATAAAAATGATCATAATTTCCTTCCCGTTGGAGATATTTCGACGTTTAAGCGCCCAAATTACTGCATTTTGCGCGCAGAACACAGTGCACGCTGTATCAAGCGTCGGAAGAAGCCCAACAACTCGCAAAACTCGATCATTCGTCGATTTTGACGAGAAATGGCCGTAATTTCCTTCCCGTTGGAGATATTTCGACGTTTAAGCGCCCAAATTACTGCATTTGGCGCGCAGAACACAGTGCAAGCTGTATCAAGCGTCGGAAGAAGCCCAACAACTCGCAAATCTCGATCATTCGTCGATCATGACTAAAAATGATCGTAATTTCCTTCCCGTTTGAGATATTTCGACGTTTAAGCGCCCAAATTACTGCATTTTGCGCGCAGAACACAGTGCACGCTGTGTCAAGCGTCGGAAGAAGCCCAACAACTCGCAAATCTCGATTATTCGTCGATTTTGACGGGAAATGACCGTAATTTCCTTCCCGTTGGAGATATTTCGACGTTTAAGCGCCCAAATTACTGCATTTGGCGCGCAGAACACAGTGCACGCTGTATCAAGCGTCGGAAGAAGCCCAACAACTCGCAAATCTCGATCATTCGTCGATTATGAATAAAAATGATCATAATTTCCTTCCCGTTGGAGATATTTCGACGTTTAAGCGCCCAAATTACTGCATTTTGCGCGCAGAACACAGTGCAAGCTGTATCAAGCGTCGGAAGAAGCCCAACAACTCGCAAAACTCGATCATTCGTTGATTTTGACGAGAAATGGCCGTAATTTCCTTCCCGTTGGAGATATTTCGACGTTTAAGCGCCCAAATTACTGCATTTGGCGCGCAGAACACAGTGCAAGCTGTATCAAGCGTCGGAAGAAGCCCAACAACTCGCAAATCTCGATCATTCGTCGATCATGACTAAAAATGATCGTAATTTCCTTCCCGTTTGAGATATTTCGACGTTTAAGCGCCCAAATTACTGCATTTTGCGCGCAGAACACAGTGCACGCTGTATCAAGCGTCGGAAGAAGACCAACAACTCGCAAATCTCGATCATTCGTCGATTATGACTAAAAATGATCGTAATTTCCTTCCCGTTGGAGATATTTCGACGTTTAAGCGCCCAAATTACTGCATTTTGCGCGCAGAACACAGTGCACGTTGTATCAAGCGTCGGAAGAAGCCCAACAACTCGCAAAACTCGATCATTCGTCGATTTTGACGAGAAATGACCGTAATTTCCTTCCCGTTGGAGATATTTCGACGTTTAAGCGCCCAAATTACTGCATTTTGCGCGCAGAACACAGTGCACGCTGTATCAAGCGTCGGAAGAAGCCCAACAACTCGCAAATCTCGGTCATTCGTCGATTATGACTAAAAATGATCGTAATTTCCTTCCCGTTGGAGATATTTCGACGTTTAAGCGCCCAAATTACTGCATTTTGCGCGCAGAACACAGTGCACGCTGTATCAAGCGTCGGAAGAAGCCCAACAACTCGCAAAACTCGATCATTCGTCGACCATGACTAAAAATGATCGTAATTTCCTTCCCGTTGGAGATATTTCGACGTTTAAGCGCGCAAATTACTGCATTTTGCGCGCAGAACACAGTGCACGCTGTATCAAGCGTCGCAAGAAGCCCAACAACTCGCAAAACTCGATCATTCGTCGATTTTGACGAGAAATGACCGTAATTTCCTTCCCGTTGGAAATATTTCGACGTTTAAGCGCCCAAATTACTGCATTTTGCGCGCAGAACACAGTGCACGCTGTGTCAATCGTCGGACGAAGCCCAACAACTCGCAAATCTCGATTATTCGTCGAATTTGACGAGAAATGACCGTAATTTCCTTCCCGTTGGAGATATTTCGACGTTTAAGCGCCCAAATTACTGCATTTGGCGCGCAGAACACAGTGCACGCTGTATCAAGCGTCGGAAGAAGCCCAACAACTCGCAAATCTCGATCATTCGTCGATCATGTCTAAAAATGATCGTATTATCCTTCCCGTTGGAGATATTTCGACGTTGAAGCGCCCAAATTACTGCATTTTGCGCGCAGAACACAGTGCACGCTGTATCAAGCGTCGGAAGAAGCCCAACAACTCGCAAAACTCGATCATTCGTCGATTTTGACGAGAAATGACCGTAATTTCCTTCCCGTTGGAGATATTTCGACGTTTAAGCGCCCAAATTACTGCATTTGGCGCGCAGAACACAGTGCACGCTGTATCAAGCGTCGGAAGAAGCCCAACAACTCGCAAATCTCGATCATTCGTCGATCATGTCTAAAAATGATCGTAATTTCCTTCCCGTTGGAGATATTTCGACGTTGAAGCGCCCAAATTACTGCATTTTGCGCGCAGAACACAGTGCACGCTGTATCAAGCGTCGGAAGAAGCCCAACAACTCGCAAATCTCGATCATTCGTCGATTATGACTAAAAATGATCATAATTTCCTTCCCGTTGGAGATATTTCGACGTTTAAGCGCCCAAATTACTGCATTTTGCGCGCAGAACACAGTGCACGCTGTATCAAGCGTCGCAAGAAGCCCAACAACTCGCAAAACTCGATCATTCGTCGATTTTGACGAGAAATGGCCGTAATTTCCTTCCCGTTGGAGATATTTCGACGTTTAAGCGCCCAAATTACTGCATTTTGCGCGCAGAACACAGTGCAAGCTGTATCAAGCGTCGGAAGAAGCCCAACAACTCGCAAATCTCGATCATTCGTCGATCATGTCTAAAAATGATCGTAATTTCCTTCCCGTTGGAGATATTTCGACGTTGAAGCGCCCAAATTACTGCATTTTGCGCGCAGAACACAGTGCACGCTGTATCAAGCGTCGGAAGAAGCCCAACAACTCGCAAATCTCGATCATTCGTCGATTATGACTAAAAATGATCATAATTTCCTTCCCGTTGGAGATATTTCGACGTTTAAGCGCCCAAATTACTGCATTTTGCGCGCAGAACACAGTGCACGCTGTATCAAGCGTCGGAAGAAGCCCAACAACTCGCAAAACTCGATCATTCGTCGATTTTGACGAGAAATGGCCGTAATTTCCTTCCCGTTGGAGATATTTCGACGTTTAAGCGCCCAAATTACTGCATTTGGCGCGCAGAACACAGTGCAAGCTGTATCAAGCGTCGGAAGAAGCCCAACAACTCGCAAATCTCGATCATTCGTCGATCATGACTAAAAATGATCGTAATTTCCTTCCCGTTGGAGATATTTCGACGTTTAAGCGCCCAAATTACTGCATTTTGCGCGCAGAACACAGTGCATGCTGTATCAAGCGTCGGAAGAAGCCCAACAACTCGCAAAACTCGATCATTCGTCGATTTTGACGAGAAATGACCGTAATTTCCTTCCCGTTGGAAATATTTCGACGTTTAAGCGCCCAAATTACTGCATTTTGCGCGCAGAACACAGTGCACGCTGTGTCAAGCGTCGGAAGAAGCCCAACAACTCGCAAATCTCGATTATTCGTCGATTTTGACGGGAAATGACCGTAATTTCCTTCCCGTTGGAGATATTTCGACGTTTAAGCGCCCAAATTACTGCATTTGGCGCGCAGAACACAGTGCACGCTGTATCAAGCGTCGGAAGAAGCCCAACAACTCGCAAATCTCGATCATTCGTCGATTATGAATAAAAATGATCATAATTTCCTTCCCGTTGGAGATATTTCGACGTTTAAGCGCCCAAATTACTGCATTTTGCGCGCAGAACACAGTGCACGCTGTATCAAGCGTCGGAAGAAGCCCAACAACTCGCAAAACTCGATCATTCGTCGATTTTGACGAGAAATGGCCGTAATTTCCTTCCCGTTGGAGATATTTCGACGTTTAAGCGCCCAAATTACTGCATTTGGCGCGCAGAACACAGTGCAAGCTGTATCAAGCGTCGGAAGAAGCCCAACAACTCGCAAATCTCGATCATTCGTCGATCATGACTAAAAATGATCGTAATTTCCTTCCCGTTTGAGATATTTCGACGTTTAAGCGCCCAAATTACTGCATTTTGCGCGCAGAACACAGTGCACGCTGTATCAAGCGTCGGAAGAAGCCCAACAACTCGCAAATCTCGATCATTCGTCGATTATGACTAAAAATGATCGTAATTTCCTTCCCGTTGGAGATATTTCGACGTTTAAGCGCCCAAATTACTGCATTTTGCGCGCAGAACACAGTGCACGTTGTATCAAGCGTCGGAAGAAGCCCAACAACTCGCAAAACTCGATCATTCGTCGATTTTGACGAGAAATGACCGTAATTTCCTTCCCGTTGGAGATATTTCGACGTTTAAGCGCCCAAATTACTGCATTTTGCGCGCAGAACACAGTGCACGCTGTATCAAGCGTCGGAAGAAGCCCAACAACTCGCAAATCTCGGTCATTCGTCGATTATGACTAAAAATGATCGTAATTTCCTTCCCGTTGGAGATATTTCGACGTTTAAGCGCCCAAATTACTGCATTTTGCGCGCAGAACATAGTGCACGCTGTATCAAGCGTCGGAAGAAGCCCAACAACTCGCAAAACTCGATCATTCGTCGACCATGACTAAAAATGATCGTAATTTCCTTCCCGTTGGAGATATTTCGACGTTTAAGCGCCCAAATTACTGCATTTTGCGCGCAGAACACAGTGCACGCTGTGTCAATCGTCGGACGAAGCCCAACAACTCGCAAATCTCGATTATTCGTCGAATTTGACGAGAAATGACCGTAATTTCCTTCCCGTTGGAGATATTTCGACGTTTAAGCGCCCAAATTACTGCATTTGGCGCGCAGAACACAGTGCACGCTGTATCAAGCGTCGGAAGAAGCCCAACAACTCGCAAATCTCGATCATTCGTCGATCATGTCTAAAAATGATCGTAATTTCCTTCCCGTTGGAGATATTTCGACGTTGAAGCGCCCAAATTACTGCATTTTGCGCGCAGAACACAGTGCACGCTGTATCAAGCGTCGGAAGAAGCCCAACAACTCGCAAATCTCGATCATTCGTCGATTATGACTAAAAATGATCATAATTTCCTTCCCGTTGGAGATATTTCGACGTTTAAGCGCCCAAATTACTGCATTTTGCGCGCAGAACACAGTGCACGCTGTATCAAGCGTCGCAAGAAGCCCAACAACTCGCAAAACTCGATCATTCGTCGATTTTGACGAGAAATGGCCGTAATTTCCTTCCCGTTGGAGATATTTCGACGTTTAAGCGCCCAAATTACTGCATTTTGCGCGCAGAACACAGTGCAAGCTGTATCAAGCGTCGGAAGAAGCCCAACAACTCGCAAATCTCGATCATTCGTCGATCATGTCTAAAAATGATCGTAATTTCCTTCCCGTTGGAGATATTTCGACGTTGAAGCGCCCAAATTACTGCATTTTGCGCGCAGAACACAGTGCACGCTGTATCGAGCGTCGGAAGAAGCCCAACAACTCGCAAAACTCGATCATTCGTCGATTATGACTAAAAATGATCGTAATTTCCTTCCCGTTGGAGATATTTCGACGTTTAAGCGCCCAAATTACTGCATTTTGCGCGCAGAACACAGTGCAAGCTGTATCAAGCGTCGGAAGAAGCCCAACAACTCGCAAATCTCGATCATTCGTCGATCATGTCTAAAAATGATCGTAATTTCCTTCCCGTTGGAGATATTTCGACGTTGAAGCGCCCAAATTACTGCATTTTGCGCGCAGAACACAGTGCACGCTGTATCAAGCGTCGCAAGAAGCCCAACAACGCGCAAAACTCGATCATTCGTCGATTTTGACGAGAAATGACCGTAATTTCCTTCCCGTTGGAAATATTTCGACGTTTAAGCGCCCAAATTACTGCATTTTGCGCGCAGAACACAGTGCACGCTGTGTCAATCGTCGGACGAAGCCCAACAACTCGCAAATCTCGATTATTCGTCGAATTTGACGAGAAATGACCGTAATTTCCTTCCCGTTGGAGATATTTCGACGTTTAAGCGCCCAAATTACTGCATTTGGCGCGCAGAACACAGTGCACGCTGTATCAAGCGTCGGAAGAAGCCCAACAACTCGCAAATCTCGATCATTCGTCGATCATGTCTAAAAATGATCGTAATTTCCTTCCCGTTGGAGATATTTCGACGTTGAAGCGCCCAAATTACTGCATTTTGCGCGCAGAACACAGTGCACGCTGTATCAAGCGTCGGAAGAAGCCCAACAACTCGCAAATCTCGATCATTCGTCGATTATGACTAAAAATGATCATAATTTCCTTCCCGTTGGAGATATTTCGACGTTTAAGCGCCCAAATTACTGCATTTTGCGCGCAGAACACAGTGCACGCTGTATCAAGCGTCGCAAGAAGCCCAACAACTCGCAAAACTCGATCATTCGTCGATTTTGACGAGAAATGGCCGTAATTTCCTTCCCGTTGGAGATATTTCGACGTTTAAGCGCCCAAATTACTGCATTTTGCGCGCAGAACACAGTGCAAGCTGTATCAAGCGTCGGAAGAAGCCCAACAACTCGCAAATCTCGATCATTCGTCGATCATGTCTAAAAATGATCGTAATTTCCTTCCCGTTGGAGATATTTCGACGTTGAAGCGCCCAAATTACTGCATTTTGCGCGCAGAACACAGTGCACGCTGTATCAAGCGTCGGAAGAAGCCCAACAACTCGCAAATCTCGATCATTCGTCGATTATGACTAAAAATGATCATAATTTCCTTCCCGTTGGAGATATTTCGACGTTTAAGCGCCCAAATTACTGCATTTTGCGCGCAGAACACAGTGCACGCTGTATCAAGCGTCGGAAGAAGCCCAACAACTCGCAAAACTCGATCATTCGTCGATTTTGACGAGAAATGGCCGTAATTTCCTTCCCGTTGGAGATATTTCGACGTTTAAGCGCCCAAATTACTGCATTTGGCGCGCAGAACACAGTGCAAGCTGTATCAAGCGTCGGAAGAAGCCCAACAACTCGCAAATCTCGATCATTCGTCGATCATGACTAAAAATGATCGTAATTTCCTTCCCGTTGGAGATATTTCGACGTTTAAGCGCCCAAATTACTGCATTTTGCGCGCAGAACACAGTGCACGCTGTATCAAGCGTCGGAAGAAGCCCAACAACTCGCAAAACTCGATCATTCGTCGATTTTGACGAGAAATGACCGTAATTTCCTTCCCGTTGGAGATATTTCGAAGTTTAAGCGCCCAAATTACTGCATTTTGCGAGCAGATCACAGTGCACGCTGTATCAAGCGTCGGAAGAAGCCCAACAACTCGCAAATCTCGATCATTCGTCGATTATGACTAAAAATGATCGTAATTTCCTTCCCGTTGGAGATATTTCGACGTTTAAGCGCCCAAATTACTGCATTTTGCGCGCAGAACACAGTGCACGCTGTGTCACGTCCCGCGCTCCGCACGAGCCGTAACGAGAACAAGAAACCACTCTATACACAAATCTAAATAAACCTACCAATAACCGATTTGCAATTTGAAAACCTATGGTTCAATATAATATAATATAAACCCAACCAGTATAAAATAAAATAAATAGAACCAACTAATGGATTGAACGAGTCATGAACCAAACAAACAAACAAACCAGGAAATAAGAATAACTACAGAAAGGGAAATGATTGAAACGCCAGGAATATATGTATATATAAATATATTTTAATCAATCAACGCTGCAACAACTCGGAGAGTTACATATAAGTATAAACATATATGCTAAACATGTAATAACCTAGTAAATATTAGAGACAGTACTTCCAATACTATACATCGAATACAATATTATCAATTTATGAAATATATGTATATATGAAATCAAAACTAATAGTCTAACGAATACATAAAACATACAATGTTATAATATTAAAGAAATAAAGGTTACATTATCAAAAATATATATATATGTGCGCATTCTACATTATTAAATCAAATCAGTAATCTAAGATACATACTTAAAACTAGCTTACATTCCGATAAAGAGTTATAAAATAGGAACTACATTATGAAACATGCATGTCTATATATAAAAAATATATATATATAAATAATCTATATTCTAAACTAAACTACTACTAATAATCTATGATAGAAATAGAACACACAACGTAACACTTGGGACTAAGTAACAACTTGTCGATAGGCCAAACGTTCAAAATAATTAACACCGCAATGACTTGAAGACTTGCATACAGAAATTCTACCATCAAACACAAATAAGTAAAAACACATTAAACACACAATAATTTGGAAATAAAACCTCCAATGCTATGTTGTCACAATACAAGATATATATGTATATATGAAATCAAATAATTGACAAATAACCTCAAATACACAACATTACATCGCTAAAGAATCTAAATGAAAATCACACTGCCAGAAATATATACATATATACGTGCGCGTGTGTGTGTTCTATCTTATTAAATGAAGTTAATATAAAATAAATAATTAACATTTCATTTGGTATAAATATTACACTGCCAGAAGAAATATGTATATATACATACATATATATATATACGTGTGTGTATGAGTGTGTTTTATATTATCGAACACTCTATAAAATAAACTACTCAAAACAATAAATAACGCTATCGAAGAATTACGAAACATTAGTCATATTAAAATCACACACAATATAAATATATATATATATATGTATATTCACACGAACAATACTATTGTCACCTTAAAGTAATAATAACAATATTAATAAACAAATGTTCTAATTGCGGTAGAATAAGGAAAAACAAGCAACATAAAATTACTTCGATATCAAACAAAACTAAAGACCCGCCACTATAACCTCACTGATGACATTTATGAGCGGCCAGGTTAGATTTACACGCGACACAATAACACGCGTTATGGCGACAGGAATATTAGGGATTAATGGAAATCAGGCGCAAGAAACAAATCATGAAAACACATTATTCTTTAATAAATTCTATGCGCAACTACATTGTCAAATATAAATGTAAAAATATATATATATATTTAACAAAAAAAGGGGGAAATATAAAATTAAATACATATATATTTAATAAACATAAACAAAAAAAGATAACCTTAACAAAATGAGGGAAATATAAAATTACACATATATTTAACAAAAAGGATAACTTTACAATGGATATATATATATATTGAACAAAAAAAGAAACACAGGTAATTCCCACGGTACAAACGTGGAAGCTTCTCGAAAAGACTAGACCAGCATGGAACGGTTGCCCTTGCACGTGCCGAAGAAACATAAGTAAATCCCACGGTACAAACGTAGAAGTTTCTCAAAAAAAAGATTAGATCAGCATGGTACGCTCCAAGTCTCCCAGACGCTAGCTCAGCAGAAACACTGGACCGATGGGAACCACGTCGAGACATGGAACTTACATTTTCTCACGTACGATTTCAAAACGCCCAAACTGCAAAATCCCGATTTCTACGGAAGGATACCCCCAGTGGACCACCACCACCACCACCACCTCGTGAGGATGGCATTATAAATAAGCGTAGCAACATAGCGCAGCGTCCAGTTTTTATTAAAGTCCAGTTTGTTATAAAAGTTCATTATTATAAAAGTCCAGTTTGTTATAAAAGTTCATTATTATAAAAGTCCAGTTTTTATAAAAGTTCATTATTATAAGTCCAGTTTTGTTATTAAAGTTCAGTTTTTTAGAGGCTCATTATTAAAAGTCCAGTTTGTTATAAAAGATCATTATTATAAAAGTCCAATTATTATTAAAGTGTTCATTTTTATAAAAGTCCAGTTTGTTATTAAAGTTCATTATTATTAAAGCGCGTTGTTATAAAAGTTCTTTATTAAAGCGTTCGTCATTATTAAAGTCCATTATTATTATTTTTGCGTTTCGGCGGTCTTTAGTTGTTCAAAAAAAAAAAAAAAAAGAGAGAAGAGTCGCGACTAAGAAAATTTATTTTGAAGTTACATTCCATCTCTTAGACACGAAGAAAAAAAAAACACATTGTAATTGCGGTATTAATCCGGCTAGTAATTTGTAAACCGTGTATCGAAATAAATAAATAAAATAAAAGTTTGATAATAAATTATATCCGAGTTCGAGAAATAAACCCAGAAATAAAAACACCGACGACCATCAGAGCAGACCAAGTAATGGCACCCGACAGCACTTGTTTCTCAAGGTAAGAAAATTAATTCTAAAAATTTCCTTCTTCTCTGATAATTTCGTTGCACTCGAGAATTACCTATCATCGATCTCGTTTTATTTTCGTGAACGGTTTGAAGGTAAAATCACCATTTTAAATTTTAAACAAAGGGGTTGTTCGCTGTGTTGGCTTAAGCAAACGGTGTTTTCAGCTACTGAAACACCCACTGATCTTCGCATTCCTCCTCCCATTGTTGGCAAAATATTGCCCGTCTTTGGGCAAGGCTTGCGAAATCACACAAGTCCCGCGCAGAGAGGACCATTAAATACATCGTTGACGTCGATCGAAAATTAAGAGCAATACCGGCATTGCTATTAACCGATTTTCTTGCCATCATCGCATGCAATTATAAAAAGAGAGAAATAGTAGAATAATTTTCTTCGAAAATTTAACCCGAAGGATCGTTCGCTGTGTTGGCTTGTGCAAACGGTGTTTTCGATTATCGAAAACACCTATCGATCTTTGCATTCCTCCTCCCATTGTTGGCAAAATATTGCCCGTCTTTGGGCAAGGCTTGCGAAATCACACAAGTTCCACATAGAGAGGATCGTTAGAATCATCCTCGATAATCAAACCCAAAGGCAAGAAAATCGTCGCAATAGAATCCATCGTAACAAATGAACTGAGCTTTGGTTCTAACAACAAACTATTATAGCGAAATTAAAAGAGAAGAAGAAGGCAAACGTAAAAAAAAAATAATTTCATGTCAAACAACGAAAAAATTTGACATTCAAATATTGTACCCAGCTTTAATCCTCTCCCGTGCTAGTATCCCTGCACATAGCAGGTTAGCCGAAAAGTGGAATCGGTTTTGCCAGTAGCATTAAACTCTAGTTGACGCTACCCGTAACGTTTGAAATAAATAAAAATTTGAAATAGTTCTTAGACTATTTCTGGTGGCAGCAATTACCGTATTAATCAGAAATCCAAATAAATAATTCATACACAATAATATCATTTCAATATTTCCCTTCCGACTAAACTCTAAATCAAAAAAAAAAATTTTTACAAAATTTCAATTTCAACTTGACTTAAAACAAATAAATACGTAACAGTCTTTTGCGCGTAAAATGCAGTAATTTGGGCGTTTAAACGTCGAAACATCTCCAACGGGAAGGAAATTACGGTCATTTTTAGTCATAATCGACGAATGATCGAGTTTTGCGAGTTGTTGGGCTTCTTCCGACGCTTGATACAGTGTGCACTGTGTTCTGCGCGCAAAATGCAGTAATTTGGGCGTTTAAACGTCGAAATATCTCCAACGGGAAGGAAATTACGGTCATTTTTCGTCAATATCGACAAATGATCGAGTTTTGCGAGTTTTTGGGCTCCTTCCGACGCTTGATACAGCGTGCACTGTGTTTTGCGCAAAAAATGCAGCAATTTGGGCGCTTAAACGTCGAAATATCTCCAACGGGAAGGAAATTACGATCATTTTTAGTCATAATCGACGAATGATCGAGATTTGCGAGTTGTTGGGCTTCTTCCGACGCTTGATACAGCGTGCACTGTGTTCTGCGCGCAAAATGCAGTAATTTGAGCGCTTAAACGTCGAAATATCTCCAACGGGAAGGAAATTACGATCATTTTTAGTCATAATCGACAAATGATCGAGATGGGCGAGTTGTTGGGCTTCTTCCGACGCTTTATACAGCGTGCACTATGTTTTGCGCGTAAAATGCAGTAATTTGGGCGTTTAAACGTCGAAATATCTCCAACGGGAAGGAAATTACGGTCATTTCTCGTCAAAATCGACGAATGATCGAGTTTTGCGAGTTGTTGGGCTTCTTCCGACGCTTTATACAGCGTGCACTATGTTTTGCCCGTAAGATGCGGTAATTTGGGCGTTTAAACGTCGAAATATCTCCAACGGGGAGGAAATTACGGTCATTTTTCGTCAAAATCGACGAATGATCGAGATTTGCGAGTTGTTGGGCTTCTTCCGGCGCTTCGTACAGCGTGCACTGTGTTGTGCGCGCAAAATGCAGTAATTTGGGCGCTTAAACGTCGAAATATCTCCAACGGGAAGGAAATTACGGTCATTTTCAGTCAAAATCGACGAATGATCGAGTTTTGCGAGTTGTTGGGCTTCTTCCGACGCTTGATACAGTGTGCACTGTGTTCTGCGCGCAAAATGCAGTAATTTGGGCGTTTAAACGTCGAAATATCTCCAACGGGAAGGAAATTACGGTCATTTTTCGTCAATATCGACAAATGATCGAGTTTTGCGAGTTTTTGGGCTCCTTCCGACGCTTGATACAGCGTGCACTGTGTTTTGCGCAAAAAATGCAGCAATTTGGGCGCTTAAACGTCGAAATATCTCCAACGGGAAGGAAATTACGATCATTTTTAGTCATAATCGACGAATGATCGAGATTTGCGAGTTGTTGGGATTCTTCCGACGCTTGATACAGCGTGCACTATGTTTTGCGCGTAAAATGCAGTAATTTGGGCGTTTAAACGTCGAAATATCTCCAACGGGAAGGAAATTACGGTCATTTCTCGTCAAAATCGACGAATGATCGAGTTTTGCGAGTTGTTGGGCTTCTACCGACGCTTCATACAGCGTGCACTGTGTTGTGCGCGTAAAATGAAGTAATTTGGGCGTTTGAACGTCGAAATATCTCCAACGGGAAGGAAATTACGGTCATTTTTGTCAAAATTGACGAATGATTGAGATTTGCGAGTTGTTGGGCTTCTTCCGGCGCTTGATACAGCGTGTACTCTGTCTTGCGCGCAAAATGCAGTAATTTGGGCGCTTAAACGTCAAAATATCTCCAACAGGGAGGAAATTACGGTCATTTTTCGTCAAAATCGACGAATGATCGAGTTTTGCGAGTTGTTGGGCTTCTATCGACGCTTCATACAGCGTGCACTGTGTTGTGCGCGTAAAATGAAGTAATTTGGGCGTTTAAACGTCGAAATATCTCCAACGGGAAGGAAATTACGGTCATTTTTCGTCAAAATCGACGAATGATCGAGTGCTGCGAGTTGTTGGGCTTCTTCCGACGCTTGATACAGTGTGCACTGTGTTCTGCGCGCAAAATGCAGTAATTTGGGCGCTTAAACGTCGAAATATCTCCAACGGGAAGGAAATTACGGTCATTTTCAGTCAAAATCGACGAATGATCGAGTTTTGCGAGTTGTTGGGCTTCTTCCGACGCTTTATACAGCGTGCACTATGTTTTGCCCGTAAGATGCGGTAATTTGGGCGTTTAAACGTCGAAATATCTCCAACGGGAAGGAAATTACGGTCATGTTTAGTCATAATCGACGAATGATCGAGTTTTGCGAGTTGTTGGGCTTCTTCCCACGCTTGATACAGTGTGCACTGTGTTCTGCGCGCAAAATGCAGTATGTCACGTCCCGCGCTCCGCACGAGCCGTAACGAGAACAAGAAACCACTCTATACACAAATCTAAATAAACCTACCAATAACCGATTTGCAATTTGAAAACCTATGGTTCAATATAATATAATATAAACCCAACCGGTATAAAATAAAATAAATACGTAACAGAGGAAAAAATTTTTGGTGGCAGCGGTGGGATACGCTCCACAGAGGATTAAAGCTCTTACAAATATCAACTAGAAAATAAGTAGGAAAATGTCGACCTCCCGAGATTCGCTAGGGGAAGGTACGCTTTTGGCGTTGACGGAAAAATTGAAAGCGTGGGACGAAAATTTCCGTGTATTGACCGACATAAGCTCAAGACTAATTAAATTAGAAGATGACGTACGCCTAAGCAGACAAACGAACGAGACCGAAATACCCGTACCATCACCGATAACACCGCGAGAAACAAGACTGACCGATAATTATCAACCGATTAAATTAAAGGACGCGATTGAATCAGTACCAGTGTTCGACGGATACCGACCGTCTGTGTTCCAATTCTTGAGATCATGCGAGCGAGCGCGAAGTATGATTCCTAGGCATCAAGAGCCTCAGTTGGTAAAACTATTAATGAATAAACTTCGCGGACACGCGTTTCTCGCCGTAGAGGACCATGAGGTAGAGACCTTAAACGATTTCGGGAATAAATTAAAAGATATGTTTGGCCCAGGAAAAACCGTTAACGAATACAGGGGAGAGTTGGGAACGGTATTCCAACGACCAGGAGAAAATATATTAGATTACATCGACCGCGTCAGAAACTTCAGATTAGCTATAATTGATGGAGAAAGAAGTCAGTACGGTTCCATATCACAAGACGTTCAAGATACGATCGATTGGGACACGAGGGAGGCTTTCGTCAAGGGGCTCCCGAACGAAGTATATTTACGAGTAAAGTTATCAGAATACCAATCCTTAGAAGACGCGTATCGCCAAGCCGTAAAAGCAACGCGGGAACTAAAACAAGTAAACGACAGAATGCGATACCAACGTCCGACATTCTTGAGTAATAATAACCGAAACAATGCTCGTCCTTCTAATAACAATTACACCGGAAACAACCGAAACAACGTTAACTCTCCTAATAACTATACCAGGAACAACATCCAAGATCGAAGATCGGTACCTCCATCGCAGAATTTTTCGAATACTACGAGACAAAATATCACATGTAATTATTGTAAAAAACCCGGGCATTTAGTGAAAGATTGTTACAAATTTAAAGCCCGAGTAGACGCCGGATTAATCGTACCCTATACCTCAAGACCATCGGGAAAACAGATACGTCCTTCGGGAGAATGGGGCGAGCCACGAAGGAACGATACGCCGAATCGCCCAAGAGTACAGGCGGCAACCAGGAGACCGGCGCCGACGGCAACAAACAGAACGAGGGCAGCCGCCCCCGCGAGATCGACTCCACCACCCATAACGAGAGCCAGAGGGAACGCAATGCCGACCGTAAGGTCGAACGAACAACCGTTAAATACTATGGGGGAGTCATCCCACAACCAAACGAGGTCGCAAACGGAGAATCCGGAATCTCCAGACAAAAGAGAAAGAATGAAGCACAAGCAACCGGCGAAGAAAATCACCAAGAGTCGGACTCAGATTCGGGCAACGACCTCTTCGGATTATTTCAATAAAGCCAAGTAATTCTCTATGTACTCCAACCGCGCGAATAGTCTCCCCAGATTTAAAAACCAAGACGAGTTTATTACTGGACTCCGGATCAGAAATCAATATTATCAAGAAACCTGCCTTACCCGCTTCAGCAATCATCAACGAGCAAGAATCGATAGAAGTTCGAGGAATCACGGCAACGAGCCTGGTCTCCCTAGGGCAGACGGTAATACAGGTTGCGGGCCATCCAGTTATCTTTCATGTAGTTGATGACTCATTGCTGATCGATCAAGACGGAATCCTAGGATCCGAACTTTTTGCAGGTTGTAAAGCTCGTTTAGATTATGAGGAAAAGCATATCAAGTGGGGAAATATTTATATACCCTTCGACACTAGAGAAAAAATAATTATACCGAAGCGAAGTTCAGTAACATTTTCAATCAATATTGCAAACCCGGAAATAAACGAGGGATTTATTCCAAAAATCGAGCCAATTAAGGGAGTCTATTTTGGTAACGCAGTTGTGAGAAACTACAAGGGACGAGGTTACCTAGGGATAATAAATACCACATCAAGAGACTACGAATTTATCACTCCTACTATGGTAATCAAAGAATTCGAAAATACCACCTCGCTCCCTAGCATGACGTGCAACGTGATCTCGAAATCAAAGGAAAGCAGATTCGACGAAATAATCAAATTATTACGGCTGGAACACTTGAATAAAGAAGAGAGAAAAAACGTCGAGGAATTAATACAGAAGAATCAAGACAGATTTCATCTTCCAGGAGACACGCTGGAAGGAACAGAAATCCTAGAGCATCGAATAATTACGACGGACGAGGTACCAATAAATGTCAAACAATATCGTTATCCGCCTGCACATCGAGAAGAGATAAATTGCCAAATTCAAGAATTACTGGATACTGACGTCGTGGAACCATCGATATCTCCATACAATTCTCCGTTATGGATTGTGCCGAAAAAACCAGATTCACAGGGAAATAAACGATGGAGACTGGTTATCGATTATAGAAAGCTTAACGATAAAACGATTGGCGATGCTTATCCCCTACCCAACATAAAGGAAATACTAGATCAATTGGGAAGTGCAAAATATTTTTCCACGTTTGACTTGGCGTCAGGCTTTCACCAGATCCGAATGGCACGAGAGGATGCCCACAAGACCGCATTTTCGACACCATACGGACATTTTCAATTTAAAAGAATGCCCTTTGGATTAAAAAATGCTCCAGCAACATTTCAACGTTTGATGAATTCAGTGCTATCAGGATTGCAAGGAATAGAGATGTTTGTCTATCTGGATGACATAGTGATTTATTCGAGGTCTCTCCAAGAACACGAAATCAAATTTAATAAATTAATGGAAAGACTGAGGAAAGCTAAATTGCGATTGCAACCCGATAAATGCGAATTTCTACGCCACGAAGTGAATTATTTGGGACATGTGATCAGTGAAAACGGAGTTAAACCAGACCCAAAGAAAATCGAGGCAGTACTAAATTTTCCACGACCAAAGAAAGCAAGAAACATCAAGCAATTTCTAGGATTAGCGGGATATTACCGGAGATTCATACCTAATTTTTCCAAAGTTGCAAAACCACTAACACAATTGTTAAAGAAGGACATTCCCTTCAAGTGGCAGGAAACTCAAGAAAATGCATTCAACTCCCTAAAAACAACTCTCACGACAGAACCCATTCTACAATATCCGGATTTTTCCAAACCCTTTAACCTTACTACAGACGCATCAGGATACGCAATAAGCGGTGTACTGAGTCAAGGGCCAATCGGAAAAGATTTACCAATCGCATATGCCTCAAGACTATTAAATTCCGCCGAA
This sequence comes from Bombus fervidus, assembly GCF_041682495.2. Taxonomy (NCBI): domain Eukaryota; kingdom Metazoa; phylum Arthropoda; class Insecta; order Hymenoptera; family Apidae; genus Bombus; species Bombus fervidus. Next base: position 3,334,111 of record NC_091526.1, on the reverse strand, counting down.
CAAAACTACTCTACCATAGAAAAGGAGTGTCTGGCAATCGTTTACTGTACGATGCATTTCAGACCATACCTGTATGGTAGAAAGTTTACGATAATAACCGATCACAAGCCGTTAGTATGGATGAATTCCATTAAAGATCCCACGTCGAGAATTTGGAAATGGAAATTGAAATTGTCGGACTTTGAATTTGATATCCAATATAAAGAAGGTAGAGCGAACGCGAACGCAGATGCATTATCCCGAAATCCGCCAGAGATGTGCTTGCCAATCAGGAAGCGAGAAGAAGATTCGCCAGATCGATATCCACATCTAAAAAGATTTCAATTGGATACCTCGACCGAGGACTCTCCGATATTCGAGGCTAAGCCACGCGTATTGTCGCATTACGATAAACAGGGAAAACCTTCTACTCGAAAGCATCTCACCATAGAAGAAACACCCGTAAAATATTTCGACCAAGCACTAGCCGAAATTGAGGTAAACGCAGACGAGGAAATAGCCGATCAAGAAATAGAAGACATCGAGATAACAAATGAGGAAGAACATTCTATGGCTGATTCTGAACTAACGCAACAACGAGGAGAGAAAACCGAACCTACAACACTCGCAGAATTGAAGATCTCAGAGACAAGAGATTCGATAGTGAAAATGAATGATCACAAGGTGATTTTCGTCGACATAAAAGGAAATCCGGTGGACAGAGGAGCCTTCGAAATAAAGGAAGCAGGGAAACTACCGCATTATGAAGACCTGATGCTGGAAAGAGCAAGATTACATCAGGACTCGGGAAAGCAGATAATATCTCTACCCATCAAGGAAAACCAAAACATTCCAATAACACCGGAGAATTTATTAAATTCATTGAAATCCTTACTGGACGTAATAAACGAAAAACAATTAACGTCCTTTAGCATCAGCAAAGGAAATTTGGAAGAGATACCCTGGCGACATACAATCAGGAAATTGAAAGAAATATTTATGGAAAAAACCTTAACCATCACCATTTGCACTGGGGAAGTAATTACCCCGCCTGTGGAAGCACGGAACAACATAATACGAGAAAAACACGAATCATCCGTAGCGGGACACAAAGGAGTAACGAAGACGTATCAAAGAATACGACAATATTATTATTGGAAAAATATGAAGAAGGAGATCCAGGAATACGTAAGAACATGTAAAGAATGCCAATTGAAAAAGTTAACTAGAATAAAAACAAAGCAACCAATGGTACTCACTGATACACCGGGCAGGGCTTTCGACAAAATTAGTATGGATATCGTCGGTCCATTACCAAAGACAGCAAAAGGAAACGAATACATATTAACAATTCAAGACCTATTGACTAAATACTCAATCGGGATTCCGATGGAAGGGATTTCTTCAGCGGAAATAGCGGGCGTCTTCATAAAACGATTTATTTGCCGATTTGGGTCACCGAGAGCCATTCTTACCGACCAGGGAGCGAATTTTACATCTTCACTGATGAAGAAGGTAGCAAAGAGATTTCGCATCAAACAATACATCACGTCAGCATATCACCCACAAAGCAGTGGTTCGATCGAAAGATCTCACTACGTGTTGATTGAATATCTCGTTATATATTGAAAATTCCAGAAATTGGGACGAATGGGTGGAATTAGCCATGTTTTCCTATAACACCTCTGTACACGAAGGAACGAAATTCTCTCCGCACGAATTAGTCTTTGGACATTTGGCCAGAGAACCCACTGGCGAAATACTAATCGAAGAAAACATGGAACCAACTTATGCGGAATATCTCAGAGACCTGTTCGATAAAATCAACACCGTGCAGCAAACAGCAAGAGAAAATTTGATGAAATCCAAGTTAAAGTCAAAAGAATATTACGACAGACGAATTAACCCTCAAAATTTCAAAATTGAAGATCTAGTATACCTACTAAAGGAACCTAGCAAAGGAAAGTTTTCCGATCAATGCACAGGACCGCATAAAGTGTTAGAAATTTTGCAGAATCAAAACGTCAAGATTGAAGTGAAAGGAGGTCCGCGAATAGTACACCTGAACAAGTTAAAACTAGCACACAACCGAAATAGACAATAGTCAAAACGATTTCAAGAGGTAACGTAGCACAGTAGTATTATAGTACATCGCTGCTTGTCGAACGATGAATATAGCGGAAACCTAAAAGAAAAAAAAAAAGAATCATTATGTATTCTAACTACTATTTAAATATAGAATACTTTAAATCAATAAAATAAGATATTGGAAGAGGTTTAAAAGCGAAAATTACCTTGTAAATCGACGAGGTTTGCACACAATTAATTATTTTAAAAATTAATGTATATGCAGAAATTCCACAGGAACATACGACGGCTAGCTGAAACAAAAGGATGGATTAACCTCAATTGTCAACAACATTAAAATCAAACTAAAGGAAGCTACGATAATGATCAATGATTGATGTTCAACAACAGACTCACAGTTGGCCAATGGAAAAATTGAGATTATCTTACTTACAGGTATGAGAATACCAAAATTAATAAATATTAAGATTGACAATTATAACCTGAAAAAGAGAGGAATGTTAATAAAACGCCTTGGAATAGAAATTGATAGTAGTAGGAAAGTCATTACTCACATCGAAGGGGTATACACAAGAGTCGATGCAGTTACCAGAAACTTACCGCTAAATTTAAATGAACACGTACGGACTACGGAAGCAGATACTACTGGAACGGTTAAGAAGGCAACAGGAAACTGGAAAACCAAGGAAGAATTAGTGACATTATAACAAAATAACTCAACGTTGATGCAGCGGTCTTCGCAAAGAAGGAAAAGGACAGATTATTCTACTATATGGATACTTACAAATATAGCATTTTTATTATTACTTACAGATCTAGGATAAAATAAGGTAGTCATAATAAGTGGTGTCCCTGCCAGGATTGTCAATAATGACAATGACAGTTGACGATATAACGAAGAAACAGATGATGCCTACGTGTGCGACGCATTGTATGGACTCTAAGAATGAAGTCGGAGAAGCTGTAAGCAATAATAATACACTGAACAACGTTTTAACTAATAAGATATGGACTATCTTCAAACTGTGTTGTACAATTATGAAGTACCAACCAACTAGTAAGGAAGTAAAATATCCAAGGAATAAAAGAATAGGTTATAAACCAATCAAGATAAGTTAACCGAATACCAACAACATGAACGACTGGAATAAGAAGATAAGATACTATCTTAACTTATATAATATTATTGTACCAAATTTAATATACAGAAAATAGTATTATAATACATAATGATAGTCGTTGATAGGAAACACTATAAACATATAAATTTAAATAAATTAAATGACATTTCTATACTTGCAGAAGTAGGATAAATAAACGTACCCATAATAGAAGCTGAGAGTGTAACGAAGAACCAGATGCCAAACACGTACCATGTAAATGTTCCAAACAAGCGACGCAGCATTGGAAAATATAACTAGAAACTACAAACAATAATAATTCAATAAGCAAGGTTTAACTAATAATATATAGATTAGCTCCAAAAACTATACCATACAAATACAAAATAACAGCAAATCACAAGTAAAAAGCAACGACAAATTAATAAGAAGGAAATAAAAACGCACAATAAATACAGAGATAGGTTAGGAATCAATCAAGATAGGTTAACTGAGTATCAACGACAAACATGATTAAAGTAAGAAATTATTATATTGTATTGAGCTATTACAGTATTGTCAAATTAAATCAGGTATAAGGAAATAAGGTTATAATACATAATAGTGACCGATGATATAACACAATATGCACATGTTAAATTAAATCAATTAAACAAAGCTACACGAATATAAACCACTCATAACCAAGCAGTCAAACAGTGCTATTAACAATTTATAGATTTCAACAACAATACAATCCACACGCTAATACGTAACACACAGCATATATATACATATTATAACAAACACAAAAACAATATTATTGTCATTCCAATTTTCAATTGCACTAAAATAGAGTTACAAATAAGTAACAAATAAACAATTATTTCGGTATTAACAAAAAAAAACGTTATAAAACACATCACTATACTCTTACTGGAGACATTCATAAGCGGCCATTTTGAAAATAATACTGATCGTCGCGAGCATGAAATAGCTTCTACGTGCAATAATTATACAAACTATAATAAACACAAATAATATTATTTTCATTTCAATTACACGTTATCAATTAAAATAAAGATACAAATAATTAACAGATAAATAATTATTTCGATATTAATAAAAGTCACTATATACTAGGGACACTCACAAGCTGCCATTTTGGAAGATGACACTGATCAACGCGTGCACGTAGTAACTTTTATGTTGCAAAACCAATTATATTTTCCATGAAGGAAATTATTTAATAAAATAATAATCAAACAAATGGAAGATTGTAACAAAGAATAAATAATAATTAATACAATATAATACATCATTATTATATAGAAAAAATTTTAATAGAGATCAGCCATAAAATGGAAAATAAATCGAATTTTTGTAATCAATTACAATTAATTACTGATTGACGAATTAACGGAGAAGAATACATAATATACATATGAAGCTAGAGGAGCGGCAGGAAAAGCAATTATACCAGTTAAGGATGAAACCACGTTAACAACAATAGCAAGATACAGCGTCAAAGCTGTGGAACGGCGTTATCGAATTTGAAACAATTTGTGCGGCGATACTTGAACTTTTCATGATATTTAAACTAATCCAAGTGATAGTAGACATAGTTATACATGGATACCAACTACACGAGACTTACGGATGTGGAATCGCTCTATTAGGAGCAATATGCGGCTCAGTCACCCACCTGCTACTATACCTCAAAAGAAGACGAAATATCGATGATCAAACAGCACAACCTCAAGGGATATCGATAACACCGGTAGTCACTCAACAACCAACGACATCTACATCCGCCTTGAACGAACTCAGAGACACCATCAGTCAAATTTCCTTTGGAAATTTGAACTCCAAGGGCGGGGGTGTCACGTCCCGCGCTCCGCACGTGCCGTAACAAGAACAAGAAAACCACTCTATACAAAACGCGCGAATAAAAATTTGAATGCACAAACGAACACACGGCACTACGAAACGAAAGGAAGGATTAACAAAATGAGGGCGACTAATAGATCCAACCAATAAACAAAATACATATACACACAACTCTAAATAAACCTACCAATAACCGACTTGCAATTTGAAAACCTATGGTTCAATATAATATAAACCCAACTAGTATAAAATGAAATAAATAGAACCAACTAATGGATTGAACGAGTCACGAACCAAACAAATAAACCAGGAAATAAGAATAACTACAAAAAGGGAAATGATTGAAACGCCAGGAATATATGTATATATAAATATATTTTAACCAATCAACGCCGCAACAACTTGGAGAGTTACACATAAGTATAAACATATATGCCAAACATGTAATAACCTAGTAAATATTAGAGACAGTACTTCCAATACTATGCAACAAATACAATATTATCAATTTATGAAATATATGTATATATGAAATCAAGAAACTAATAGTCTAACGAATACATAAAACATACAATATTGTATTATTAAAGAAATAAAGGTACAAATATGTAAAAACACATTAAACACACAATAATTTAGAAATAAAACCTTCAAACTATGTTGTCACAATACAAGATATATATGTATATATGAAATCAAATAATTGACACGTAACCTCAAATACACAAAATTACATCGCTAAAGAATCTAAATGAAAATCACACTGCCAGAAATATATTCATATATACGTGCGCGTGTGTGTGTTCTATCTTATTAAATGAAGTTAATATAAAATAAATAATTAACATTTCATTTGGTATGAATATTACACTGCCTGAAGAAATATGTATATACATATATATATATATATATATATGTCGGATTGGGGTTAACAATTGGATTTGGGGCGTGTAAAGAATCTGCGCCAGGGTCGCTCATCGTCGGTGTACAATCGATGATATCTTTTATTATCGCAAATACAAGATAAACTACCGGTGTCGATACTCGAACGATAATGACAATGATCGCGGGATCGGTATAGCGAATCCACGGCCCACGGGATAACTGATCTACTTTACTTCTAAGTCGAACTCGACTTACTCCTTGTGATGCAAGGATCGCTTGATTAACTCTTTACTAAGACGTAGAGTATTCACTGATCGTACAAACACAATAGGTATCTAACCAGTGCAACTGTAAGAAAAGGAATGCCTCTTCGTCGAGACGACGCTGCAGAGGAAAACTATGGTGGGATGTGCCTAAGGGCACGAGGTCATAGGATTCGTCAAAAGAAAACCTCCGCTCGGAGGGTGAGGGAAATAGACGTTGCTGTTAATTGGTTAATCTCCATGTTGGCGATTAGAAAAGGATGCTAGCCGCTCTCGAGAGAGAGTTCCTAGCGGGAAACGTCGTACGTGAGGAAAGCAGATCTCCCGTATCTTGCCGCAATAGGTGACAGATATACGGGCTGATATAATAAAGACTGTTTGCCAATCTAAAGGACTTTAGTTAACCAGATCCTAAGATTTGTAACGGATCCTCAGACTATCTGAACATAAACTGCGAATGATGCGTCGGCATCTGGCGACCATCTTACCCAAAGAATGGGGTCTGTGTGTGGCCGCTGGAATGTTTCATTGTCAAGTGCCGGTACGGCCAATTCTTTAAAGGAAAGCTATGTAACTTCATATCTCTGTTAGGTGGAACGTTCATCCCGTGACCGTGGCTACACTCGGCGACCGGTCGTCGCCTCGATCCCAAGCTCATTGTCTCAAGTTTCGAATGACTGTGTCTGGGTTATTTCGTGAATGCTATTGAGGCTTTTCCAAGCAATTCCAACGGGTGGCCCCGTTGTCCTTTCATCTCCGACATATATATTGAACAAAAAAAAAAAAAAAAAAACAACAAAGTACATCTAACAAAATAATAAGGAACCCACGATTATCAAACAACGAACCAGCGAAATTGAAGCAGATACACCGAATCAAGGTCAAGGCAAGGAGCTCCAGGACAAAGTTCGCTGAACTCACGCATACACCAATAACGCACAACAGGGGAAATTCCCTTTCTCCCAGAAGCATGATGAGGAAGATGTGCCTCCAAAACCTCTCCGGGAATTTCATTTGCAAAACGAACTTTTACACAACGATCGGTATCAGCGACTTCAACCAGAGGGGGCTCCCACTCCAATACGACGGTCTCTGCATCGAAGAAACTCTCATCGACAGTAACAAAATTGTCAAAGCTCAATTCCGACGGGAAATTCACGGCCTCGGCATCAATGTCGAGTAGTTCCTCCGACCACTCTGGTACTTGTGGTTCGTCGCAGCGCCGCATGCGTTTGATGGGTCTTCTCGAGTCGCCCATGGGTTCTTCGGAATCCCTCTTTCGCTTGCGCTGAAACAACACAATATAGTTTAAATAAAACGAAACAGGACGAATCAAGCGGACTAAAAACAAGACAAAATACGCACCAGAGAAGTCTGGATAGGAACCCCTGATGGAAGTGCCACCGCAGACATTGTTCAAATGTCGATCACCGAAGCCTAGAGAAACAACAAGAAAAGGAAAAAGGATCAAAATCACGAAAACAACCATAATATGCAAATATCCATCTAAACCAAACTTACGCAAACTAACTTGAAGGAGGAGGTCCTTGTTGTGGGAGAGGAGCGGATTGCGCGTGTTGCCCGAGCAAACATCGAAATGATAATGATGCTGCAGCCGCCAGCCCTTGCACGCGCCGAAGAAACACAGGTAATTCCCACGGTACAAACGTGGAAGTTTCTCGAGAAAAAACTAGATCAGCATGGAATACTTCAAGCCTCCTAGACGCTAGCTCAGCAGAAACACAGGACCGATGGGAACTAAGTCGAGATATGGAATTTACATTCTCTCACGTACGATTTCAGGAAACCCAAACTGCAAAATCCCGATTCCCACGGAAGCGTACCCCCAGTGGACCACCACCTCGTGGGGGATGGCATTATACATAAGCGTAGCAACATAGAGCAGTGCTCATTATTACGTTCCATATCGTGCTCATTATTACGTTCCATATCGTGTTCATTTATTACGTTCCTTATTGTGCTCAATTATTACGTTCGTTATTGCGCTCATTATTACGCTCATTCCTACGTTTAGAAATTTTGTGTAGCATTTTGCGTTTCGGCGGTCTTTAGTTGTCAGGCAAGAAAAGAGAGTCGCGACTAAGAAAAAATTTATCTTTGAAGTCCTCATTTCATCGCTTAGACAAAAGAAAGCACATTGTAATTGCGGTATTAATCCGGTTAGTAATTTGTAAAGCGTGTATCGAAACAAATAAATAAAGTAAAAGTTTGATAATAAACTATATCCGAGTTCGAGAAATAAACCCAGAAATAAAAAACACCGACGACCATTAGAGCAGGCGAAGTTGTCACGTAATTTTTAAAGTGAAAAACACAAGATTCGGTCTGAAGTCAAGTTTATTTTTCACAGTTAGGTTTTGCTACAAAAAGATCGGAAGAAGAACTGTTTGGTCCTGGCTCGTACCATCAGGGAAGAAAGCTCGGTGTGGGTGTGCCCTTTTGAACTCAGAACGCGGATTCGTCGTCCGCACTTTTCGATAGAAAAGTGAGGGTAATGATCCGCGATGCCCATTGGCTAATGAATGATAAAGAAAACCAGATATGGGCATCCTTGTTCCTGGGAAAAGTTTGTTATCTCGCCAGACACCCGCTTTCTCCGTAATAGTTAAGAGCGTGCAACAAATATGCGGACCATCTGTAAACCGAAAATGTTTATGTGAAGAGAAATGAAACAGAACAGATTCGGTTTACGGTGTCTCCTTAGGCCTGTTGAGGGTTAGCGTTAACAATGGGTAGTCCTTAACGCCCAGACTATGAGGAATCTCGCAAGGGCCATAGCATCTAGCGTAGCACGTGCTAAACAAAAATTTGATCCGTGACATTCCCCCCTTCTTAGATTTAACTTGGTCCCTCAAGTTTTCCTCAGGAGGCTTTTGCGAAATCGTACTCGATGTGGTTTGAAAATTACACCTGATTCCTATTTTCCTTCGGGGTGGCATGTATTGGTTGAGGTATAGGTGTTGGGTGTTGCGGCCAGGGCGTTTGGTGCTGGTGGGGCTGTTGACTAAAATTTCATTTCGGCAAAAAAAAATAGATTAATAAATAAATTGTTATACAAATATTCTTTTCTCTTTTTTTTTTCTTCTTTTTTTTTTTTTTTTTGTAAAGAGAAGTGTCGACCTGGAAAGTAGGGCTTTAAACGATTGCTGTGTATCTTTTTGTTTGTATGAATAATTTTCGTCTCGTCTAGTTAGAACATGTATTCTAGGTAGTGCGTCGGCTGCGGTATTATCTTTTCTTTTCAGATTGACTGTTTTTGACACTGTTTGTTTTGGGGGTACGTCGTTTTCCCGTTGCAACAAGAGAATGTTATTGTCTAGTTTGAGTTGTTGGTTTGATAGTTCAAATTTAAATTTAGATAGGGCTGAAAAACCGAGTATGCCGTCCTCTATGATCGGAAAGTCATTGTCTACCACGAAGAATTCTACAACCTTACCAAATAATTTTATCAACGCGTGTTCGTTAGTCTTAAATCTAGAGTGTCCCATCGAGAATTTCTGTTCTTTCACTATTGTTGGTCGCAATACACATCGTCGTTTGAGTATATTAATTCCTGCTCCGCTATCGACGAGGAATTTAAGTCGTCGTCCGTCGGACCGTAGAATCACTGTGGGTAGTCTTCCTGTTGTGGCGTTAATTCGAAGATCTGGTCTGTTGGTTGTTGGTCGTCGCTGCTCGGGGAATCGTGATCGTTCCGTTGGTCTTGATCGTCGATTTCTATCTTCCCTGAGGTATCGCTCGACGTAGGAGGCTCTGTTTTCGGCTTCGGCGATATTGTATAGTGGGTAGCCGAGTAATATTCTTCCTATTTCGGGTTTTAACCCTTGGATGAAATCGATTATGGAGTCTCTTAAGATCCTATCGTTCGTCGTTCGCCTAGTGATTTCGTCATGGTACTCATTCGTTATGCTGTTTTGTAATTTATTGAGTGCTCTGCGAAATCTGATAATGTAACTCTGAACACTTTCGCCGTGTTCCTGTCTTGTTTCGCGTAGTTCGTCTTGTTGTTCCCTAATGGAGGTTTGAGTGGCTACGTTTCGTCGTAGGGCATCGTACAAGTGTCCGTATTCGTGGATTGGTACATTGCGGATAGCCATTGCGGCTTTACCCGTAATTTTCCCGAACTTAATCATTCTGAGCAGTACCGTTTGTTCACAACACAAGGCTCGCACTTCGCGCACTTCGCGTATGAACTCTTCTACTCCGATATCGTCTTCGAGGCTTAGCTGTGGTAGACATGCCATCGCCTCCATGGCTCGTAACCTCGGAGGATCGAATCGCGGTAAACGGTCTTCGTAGGAAGGATAGTTTTCTGCTTCTGTTTGAATTGGAGCGAATGGTGGGGGAGTTCTGTCTCTCGCGGTAACAACTTCGTCCACGGTAATCATGGAGCTCCGTTCCGTATTAACGTTGTGTCCTAACGTAAATTTCGAGATGTTTTTGTTTAATAGCTCTATTTCTGCTGTACGCTTCTTATTTTCATTGTCGGTTATCTGTCGCGTTTCTTCTATACGTCGCGCAAGAAGTTCGATTTGTTTGACGAGGTCCTCGTTTTGTTTCTGTATCGCGTCGAGTATGGCACGAGTCGATTTATCCATAACTCCGGTTGCAGAAACGGTTTCCTTTTTGTCCTTTTGTGGCATGGACATGATTCCAATCAAGCTTATCGAATCGGAATTATCGTCGTTTGAATTCGAAACGCTTGGGAAACTTGGTTTTCTCGCACGGTAACGCGAAAATGAATTGAGTTTTGTAGCTTACCGTAGTAGCTATGCCCGTCGAGGAGTCTCTGGGATGTTTCCTCTCTGGCTGGTTCTGGATTCCGAATCTTATTTGTAGGCTTGCTCTGCGCTGACCGTAGTCCTCTCGTCTAGTTTCACCGTAGTGGAACGTTGAAAGTTGCTGCAGGGCTTTGTGGTAGTGAAGATTCACAATGGTCCGCTAATCCTTCGATCTTCAATGATGCGCGTACGCCGAAATCGTGATTTCGTTTACACTGAAGCGAATGGATCCTTAGCAGGATCGCCAAAATGTCACGTAATTTTTAAAGTGAAAAACACAAGATTCGGTCTGAAGTCAAGTTTATTTTTCACAGTTAGGTTTTGCTACAAAAAGATCGGAAGAAGAACTGTTTGGTCCTGGCTCGTACCATCAGGGAAGAAAGCTCGGTGTGGGTGTGCCCTTTTGAACTCAGAACGCGGATTCGTCGTCCGCACTTTTCGATAGAAAAGTGAGGGTAATGATCCGCGATGCCCATTGGCTAATGAATGATAAAGAAAACCAGATATGGGCATCCTTGTTCCTGGGAAAAGTTTGTTATCTCGCCAGACACCCGCTTTCTCCGTAATAGTTAAGAGCGTGCAACAAATATGCGGACCATCTGTAAACCGAAAATGTTTATGTGAAGAGAAATGAAACAGAACAGATTCGGTTTACGGTGTCTCCTTAGGCCTGTTGAGGGTTAGCGTTAACAATGGGTAGTCCTTAACGCCCAGACTATGAGGAATCTCGCAAGGGCCATAGCATCTAGCGTAGCACGTGCTAAACAAAAATTTGATCCGTGACAAAGTAATGGCACCCGACAGCACTTATTCCTCAAGGTAAGAAAATTAATTTTGAAAATTTCCTTCTTCTCTGATAATTTCGTTGCACTCGAGAATCGAACTAGAACTACCTATCATCGATCTCGTTTTATTTCCGTGAACGGTTTGAAGATAAAATCATTGTTTTAAACTTTAAACAAAGGGGTTGTTCGCTGTGTTGGCTTGTGCAAACGGTGTTTTCAGCTACTGAAACACCCACTGATCTTCGCATTTCTCCTCCCACTGTTGGCAAAATATTGCCCGTCTTTGGGCAAGGCTTGCGAAATCACACAAGTCCCGCACAGAGAGGATCGTTAGAATCATCCTCGATTATTAAACTCAAAAGGCAAGAAAATCGTGGCAATAGAATCCATCGTAGCAAATGAACTGAGCTTTGTTTCTAACGACAAACTACTATAGCGAAATTAAAAGAGAAGAAGAAGGCAAACGTAAAAATAAATTTATATCAAACAACGAAAAATTTCACATTCTCATCCAATCCATCAACGCGAAAATTCTTGTTCTACCTCCTGTAACACTAATATATACATCTACACACATATATATATAGGTAACAATCTAAGCAATTCGACATTCAAATAAAAATCCGTTCAACGAGGACAAGTACTTATTGTACCCAGCTTTAATGCTCTCCTGTGCTAGTATCCCTGCACATAGCAGGTTAGCCGAAAAGTGGAATCCGTTTGCCAGTTGCATTAAACGTTAGTTAACGCTACCCAATAAACGTAAACTATTGGATAAGCATTTACTAAGTAACAAAAACCCCGATAGACGAACAATACCCATCACTCACTAATACTCTTAACTTGAAGAGAAACAATAATAATAATAAGAGTAAAAAAAAAAAAAAAATTTTTTTGGAATAGTCCTTAGACTATTTCTGGTGGCAGCAACTACCGTATTAATCAGAAATCCAAATCAATATCTCATACAGAATAATATCATTTCAATATTTCCCTTCCGATTAAACTCTAAATCAAACGGAAAATAAATTAAACAAAATTTTAATTTTAATTTGATTTAAACAAATAAATACGTAACACTGTATCAAACGTCGAAACAAGGCCAACAACTCGCAAAACGCGATCTTTCGTCCAATTTTGACGAAAATCGACTGTAATGTCCTTCCCGTTGGAGATATTTCGTCGTTTAAACGCTCATTTCACTCCATTTTACACGCCGAATGTAGTGTGTTTCGTTCTTGTTCACAATGTGTATTTCTCGCTATTACCTGATCGTGATGATACGATTTGAAATCTAAATTGGAAACTCCGATCGATACGGTAGTTGCTGCCACCAGAAACAGTCTAAGGACTGTTTAAAGAAAAAAACTTTTTTTTGCTTGATTTGTTTTAAACGCTATTCGAGTTGAGACTTACGACTGAGAGGAATGAATCAAAAGCTTATTGCACTTACTCAAAGCGCTGCACTATTTGAAGATTCCAAGCCGTTGTATTCTATTAATGATTTAATTAGGAAAATACATGCATATGGGTAGCGTTAACTAGCGTTTAATGCGACTGGCAAATAGATCCCACTTTTCGGCAAACCTGCTATGCGTAGGAATACTGGCACAGGAGAGGATTAAAGTTGTTTGAAATAATTAATAATAGGTTTTGATAAACAAGGTTTATTCAATTCGACTGAGTTATAACATCACTAGGGCTATGTCAATCGCAGAGGTTTTGAAATAATAAGTTAGTTTCGTATACTTTACTTTTATGTAATTTTCGTGTATTTACATTTTCAAGTTAGTACGTGTATAATTCTTTGTATTACTTGAGTTGTAATATATGTAGTTTCATACATGTATATGTTTGTTAACTAAGTAGAGTATGTATAGAATTCTTTACATTAATTAGATTGTTGGCTAGTCTTAGCGATATAATATCGTATAATTTTATGTATTTATATTTCTCATATTTATTAACTAAGTGGAGCACATATGTATTATTTAGTTTTGTTAGTTAGTTCTAGTGATATAATTTCGTACGTTTTATTTCTATGTAATTTATTTTTCCATGTTTGTTAACTAAGTAAAGTATGTACTCTGTTGTTCCATTTATTTCCTTTTGCTACTACGTCGTATATAATCGTTCTTATTCTCAATTTCGGTCGGTTCGCGGCTCGCGTTATTCGCGTGTTCCATACGGTTTATTAATCGGTTTTACTTAACGGTACATATCCTATATTTTATATACGTATATACTTGTTAGCTTACTGATCGGTTTTACTCAATATATTTTCGTGTTTCTAATACAAATCTGTTAGTCTATTAATTGATCTTACTTGATAGTAATTTTGTATTCGAATGTGTCTATACTTTGTTAGTCTTTTATTAAAGTGTTTTGTTTTCGTTGTACTGTATGTTCGTTTCGTATATTAATATATATATATATATATATATATATATATGTCGGGTTGACGTTGGGGCTTGGGTTAGCGTGTAAAAAATCTTCGGCTGAGTTGTTCATTGTTGTTGCACAATCAAGATAGCGTTTATTATCACGAATACAGATGAAATAAGATCGGCCAGTGATCACAGTAACTAGACGCTAATGACAATGAAATTAGGTTCGATATAGCGAGTCCACGGTCCACGGGCTAACTCTTTGTTAAACTCAGAATAGAATTTTATCCACAAAAGTAACGTTCGCTATGACGCTCAGTATATTGCTCTCTAGACGATGTGTCACTCTCCAAGGAGATCACAAGAATAATTGACTGATGGAAACTTTCCTCTCCTTACAACTGCGTTCGCTTTGTTGAACGTTGGCCCGCGATACCAACAAAACTGCAGCCACCATTACTAGGCAGACCGGCGTAGCTGCGACATTGCTTTTGCCGGGGGTTTGATTGTTAACACAACGTGTGTCTCATAATATTGGCACTTTCTTGTTAGGTGGAACGTTCATCCCGTGACCGTGGGTACGCTCGACGACCGGTTGTCGCCTCGAGCCTAAGCTCATTGTCTCAAGTTTCGAATGACTGTGTCTGGGTTATTTCGTGAATGCTATTGAGGTTTCTCCAAGTAATTCCAACGGGGGACCTCGTTGTCCTTTCATCTCCGACATATATATATATATATATGCTTCACTTAGTTAATAAATATGAGAAATATAAATACATAAAATTATACGAAATTATATCGCTAAGACTAGCCAACAATCTAAATAATATAAAGAATTATAGACTTACTAACATGAAAATATAAATACACGAAATTACATCATTACGACTAACTAGCAATTTAAATAATACAAAGAATTATATACGAAATTATGTAAAATAAAATATGCGAAATGTTATCATTAAGACTAACTAGCAATCTAAATAATATAAAGAATTATGTACGAAATTACGTCATTAGGACTAATTAACAATCTGAATAACATGAAAAATTACATATGTGCGTTATGGAAATTACATTATGGACTATATATATGAAATTCATATCACTAAATCGGACAATTAGTAATATAACGAATATAAAGAAATACGTATATATACACATTATGGAACATATAAAATATATGAATTTCACATTTACATTATTAAACGGGACCAACTAGTGATCCAAACAGGAGGAAAACCTTCTACCTTCGTTCTTGCTCACGGCCCTTCACACTCGCATCGCTTGCGGCGCTTCCTCCTCTTGCGCTAGAAGAAAACACAAGGAAATGGATGGAGGAAAATAAATACCAACCAAGGAACGAGCAAGAAATAAACTTAGAATGAAAAATTACATACCTTTACAATTGGAGTAGACAAAGACATAGACGTTTCCGTGTTCATAATTGAAGAACACCGGAACGCATATCAAAACAATAGTCAGTCCACTTCGCTCCACTTTCCCAAAAACAATAAATAGAAGTATATGACAGACACATAAATGTTCAATAAAAAAACTTTATTGAAGAGCACGTGCTGCACAATCAAGAGTCAGCGGAACAATGGGACAGCAGCTGACAGGCGTCACTGCACGCACGACCACCCCACCACGATTCCCCTACCAATATCCTGCGCGACAATCAGGCGACATTTCTCACGCAGTGTCAGTGGAAAAACTAAGAGATCAAGGACACACATACCAGCGGTATCTCGAGCGTTCCCACTAGCGTCAGCATGGAAGGCTCCAGAAACATTTCATATGAAATTTCAGCAAGAATACGCATACCTGAGGTATCTCGAACGTTCCCACTAGCATCAACATAGAAGGTCCCAGACGAAACTTCAGCAAAAGATAAACGAGTACAGTATCCACATTCTGTCACGTACGACCGATGGGAAACTTGGACAACCGCATTGCGAGACCCATGGGAACAAATTGTCACGTGACAATTATTCCATGGTACACTTAGATATAAGTAAGACTAGCATCCTAAGCCAAATTTTCAGTCTTCAGAAAAAGTTAAACGGTGTCAGTCCGTCAGTAAAGTCTGTTAGAGAAAAGTCAATCGGTGTCAGTCTGCTAGTAAAGATCAGTTAGAAAAATCAATCTGAAAGTTCCAATATAAGAGTCCATCGTAGTTAATATCGTCTACAAGAGTATAACTCCAAAGGTAACCATTTGTCGATCGAAAGGTTGCCGTCAGTCTGCCAATCAATTGTCAATAATTAATCAACTAGTTAGTCTTAATCGCAATCGAGTTAGTTAAGAATTTATAAGTATTAATTGCGCTAATTGTGGAGTCGAAACGAGTTTGTAAAGTGCGACCTACCGACGAGTTGTACATCGAGGAGCAATTGATTTCACACGTATATCCAAGATGAGAATTTCAAATTCTGTATACTTTTCTTCTCTGATAATTTCGGGGTTGTACAATATTCGACACTGAAATAAAATTATTCTTCGACAGTTACAATTGGCGATCGAAAATATCAAGTGTATGATTATTGCTGAAGATATTCAAGACATTGAACCCATAACGACAGTTCGCTGTATTAACTAGTGGATCTGACGCAGCAGTAAACGTTGCGCTGATTACGGTGTTTTCAATCACCGAAAACACTTACGGGTTTTCGTTTTCCTCTTCCCATCATTAGCAAACATTGCTCATTTTTGGGCGAGGCCTACGGAACCACATTAATTATCCACAGAGAGGATCATTAAATTCGATTTTTCCATTATTAGATGACAAAAGAAAGAATCATAGAGAAAAGGGTCATCTCAAAAAAAAAAAAAAAAAAACGAGCCGAACGTTGGTTAAAACGACTATTGGCTGCCGAAATCAAAAGAGAAGAAAAGAAGCGAAGAGAGGAATTAGGATTAAACAGCGAAAGCTCCGAACCTAGTTTCTCCCCTTCGAACTCACCGGTACCCGAATACTCGAGCGCAACCCAATACGAAGAGCCGCATCCTTTTCTATCTAGAACACCATCATCAATACTGTACGACAGTGATTGTCATAGCCCTAGTGATATTATAACCTGGTCGAAATGAATAAGTCTTGTTTATCGAAACCAACTAATTTATTTCGAACAACTTTAATTCTCGCCCGTGCCAGTATTCCTGCACATAGCAGGTTAGCCGAAACGTGGAATCTGTTTACCAGTAGCATTAGACGCTAGTTAACGCTATCCATATGCATATACTTTTCTGATTAAATCATTAATAGATCACAACGGTTTGGAATCTTCGAATAGTGCAGCGCTATAACTAAGTGTATTATATGAGCTACAAGTTTGAAATTTCACGCGGTTGTCGCGAAGAGCACGAACCATGGAATAATTCAAGATAGCGCTGCGCTTGGAGTAAGCGCAACAAGTTTTGGTTCATTCCTCTCAGTCGTAGGCCTTAACTCGAATAGCGTTTGAAACAAATAAAAATTGAAACAGTCCTTAGACTGTTTCTGGTGGCAGCAACTACCGTAACAATCGCAGTTTCGAACCTACATTCCAAAACGCATCAGCAAATTCAAACAGTAAAATGTAACAGTAAAATGTAATAGAAGTAGCGTTTATACGTCGCAATATCTCCAACAGGAACGAAATAACAGCGAGTCACATGCGAAATCAACGAACCATTCCATTTTACGCTCAGCTGGTCTTGTTTCGACGACGAACGCGGCGTGCATTGCGTTCGGTGAGTAAATTGGAACAAAAGTAGCGTATAAACGTCGAAATATCTCCGACAGAAACGAAATAGGAGCACCTCACAGGCAAGATATTACCTTATACGGTACATCGTTAATACGTAATATTATAGAACGTAATACTATATAACGTAATACTATATAACGTTATACTACATACCGTAATACGTTATAACGTAACACCATATAACA
Organism: Bombus fervidus; assembly: GCF_041682495.2. Lineage (NCBI taxonomy): Eukaryota > Metazoa > Arthropoda > Insecta > Hymenoptera > Apidae > Bombus > Bombus fervidus. The sequence continues at coordinate 3,315,995 of NC_091526.1, read as the reverse complement.
TTATACATTATCGCGCAATACTATATAATGTAATACGTTATAACGTAATACTATATAACATTATACTATATAACATAACACAATATGACGTATTACCGTATATTGTTGTAGTATGTAGCGTAACACGTTCTAACGTAATACCATATAACGTTATGCCATGTAACGTAATACGTTATGACGTAATACCATATAAGGTTATACTGTATAACGTTATACGTTATAACATAATATCATATAATGTTATACAGTGTAGAGTGTTACGTTATGGCGTAATACCATATAACGTTATACTACGTAACGGAATACTTTATAACGTAATACCATATAACGTTACATTATATAACGGAATTCGTTATAACCTAATACCATATAACGTTATACTGTATAACGTAATTCGTTATAACCTGATACCATATAACGTTATTCTATATCACGTAATACGTTTTAACGTAATACCATATAAAGTTATACCATATAACGTAATATTGTATAACGTATTACCATATAACGTTATAAGTTATTGCGTAATACTATATAACGTAATTCGTTATAACGTAATACCATATAAGGTTATACTATATAACGTTATACGTTATAACGTATTGCCATATAACGTTATACGATATCGCGTAATACTATATAACGTAATACGTTATAATGTTATACCATATACGTATTACGTTATATAGTATAACCTTATGTGGTTATACTATTACGTTATTATAACGTAATAACGTTATAACGTATTATGTTATATATAATAACGTTATATGGTTTTAGGTTATAACGAATTAGGTTATATAGTATTACGCAATAAAGTCTAACGTTATATGGTATTACGTTATAAATATTACGTTAAATAGTATAACGTTATATGGTATTACTTTATAACGTATTAGGTAATAAAGTATAACGTTATATAGTATTACGTTATTATGTATTACGTTATTATGTATTTCGTTGTATAGTATAACAATATATGGTTTTACGTCATAACGTATAACCTTATATAGTATAATATTATATGGTATTATGTTATAACGTATTACGTTATATAGTATAACGTTACACGATATTACGTTACAACGTATAGCGTTACATAGTTGATCGCCATAAGGTATTATAACTTATAACGTATACTACATAACATATAACGTTATTTAGTATAACACTATATGGTAATTCGTTATAACACATTACGTTATGTACTTCTGCGAGCAAGTGATGCTGGCGAAGGAGCGAGCGGAAAGAAACATGGAGAGATCCAGTGGAACGCCGCTACAGAGAGATTCCGTAAGCCGCAGGGGCGTGGCACCACCGCTGCCCTAGACGCGTCAGACCAGTGAACGCGGCGCTAGGGGGTGTAGTCCCGCCTAGCGGCCCAACTCAGACAAGGACGCCTCCCTCAACCAACAACAGCAGGATGAAGACGACGAGGGGTGCCCCCTGGTAGTATTTCGGAAGAGAACCTGGGCACTTCTACCAAACGTCAGGGTGACCACCGTGGAGTTTTAGTCGGTAAGAGTCCGACACTACTCGGCTGTTGCGATGCAACAGTGAGTGTCCATGAGGATTTCTCCACAATAAAAAAAAAAAAAAAAGAAAAAAAAAGTGGTTTGAATTTGGAATCTCGATATAAATGTTGACTGGGGCTGTCCGTCTTGGTGTTACGTTTGCAAAATTGTGAATATTGTTCTTAGGTTTACAACATAATAAGCAGATACATAGTTTTGTTGGCATACATTTCTTGCTACAATCAAATGATCCTATTTTGTTTAGAACATAAATAATTAATAATCCTAAGGAAATGTAACCGGTAATTTGAAGAAACGAGAGTTGTGAGAGAATGCCTTCAATGTGAATATGTTAATTGATTGACTCGGTCATTAATTTGGTCAACTGTATCTTGATAGCTATCGATTTGTCTAAATACTTGAGGTGTCTCGTTGATTTTGTCTAAAAGCAAATCTAGATTGGTATCGTCTTCAAATGGTATGGTTTTGACTCGATATTCAAAGGTTACATTTATTTTTAATCCTCCTATTTTCATGTGGTTATTGTTGAATATTAGGTCACATTGTTTTTTTGAACGTATGATTGAAGGTTGACTAATATTTGTACGTTGAGATTGATGATCGCAAAGAACATGTATGTCTATTGGCTCTCGTTGTATCGCTATGTATTGATTTTCTGATTCTAGTTGGAATAAATGTTATTTCTTCGATCTTGTATGCGACAAATTTGCATAACTCTATGGTGTTACCAAAATTGATAAGTTCAGAAGCACAGTCATGCCTATTCTTTCTATCGTGAACAGCTTGAGTTTGTTTACACATCATTACGCCTATTTTAGTTTTACATTATTTGACTAAGTATTCATTATCAACATTCATATATGCTAAATTAAACGTTAAAAATACTGGATGCTCAATAATTGGTGCAACGAAAGCATGCCTCGTCGAATCGCTGTGGGGTATACTTGTACTATATCCCATGCAGAATCAGTTAATAGTGGTACTGTTATTTTGAAGAAAACTTTAGTTTTGACAATGAGTACTTTCAAATCTGAAACATCTAATATAAGTTGTAAATTTTCAAGTCACGGTTCTAGAGCGGTATTCAAAACATGATGGCCGAGTGCCTTGGCATAATTTTCAATGAAAAGTTTATAATCCACTAATTGAGTACTTAAAATTCCTGATTTGTGCATCGTGATTGCGTTTAAAATATCATTGAATTGAAAGTGTAAATCGTATATTGCACTTTCTGCCCGTATTACAAGATTGATTAGAATTTCTTCTTTACTGACATTACGTTGGAATTCATTCAAACTTTGGTGTACTTTTTCGATTTACTTCAAACTATCTGAATTTACAATTTTTCGTATCAGAGCTGTTTTATTACTACTATGTTTTTTAATTCGTTTCTTTCTTGAAATAATTTGTCAATATTTGCATTTATCGAATCTACATCATCGTTGTCTAGTGTTCACAACAAACTTTTTTATACCGATCCTATTATATTTAATAATCCTCTTTTGAGTCGCAAATGGTTATGTGTTATTAATTGCAATTGATATGCTAAAAATCTTAATTTGTTGACTCATTCGTGCAAAGAATCTACTTCGTGGTGAAGTTCGCAATTTTTGTTACATCGTTTTTCAATGTTGTGAACATATGTTCCAAGTAAAGTTAGTTTATGATATACATCACTTATATCTAATCCAATAAAATATTTACTTCACTTGAGTATAAATGCGTTTGATTGGTTTTTTCGTGAAATATTCCATTACCTTTTAATGGTATAATGTTTAAACTTACTCCTAGATCTAATATTGCGGTTGTTCGGAATTTTGAGTAGCCGTCCGCTTATTGCATGGACAGGCCCATTCCTTTCTTTAGGAAATTCCGAAATACATGTCCTCCCCGAGCTGTAAACCTAATGACTTCGAGGTCAGGTAAAAAGCCTCGGGAAAGGACCAGCCTGAAGGGCATGAGGAACAGACGAAACCCAACGGCTGGTACAGAGAATCAGCAACATAGGAGGACAGTTCATCGAAAGACATCGTACGGGTGAAATACTTCACTCCCAACAAGATCTTACCACCACATGTTGTGCATCACATCACACGTTGTGTTTATGCAACAAGTTCAGCACAGTGCTGGATTACTCTAACACTCGATATACTAAGCCTACTCCACCTTGAGCGTTAGTTCATTCGAGGTACGCGATGTCGGTTCGACCTGACCGGTTGATCTTTAGTCGATAATTCGCAACAGCAGTTATCGTCCTGAAAAATAACTTTTCAAACGGTTACCATGGATTTTCTTAATAACATTGTCAATCAGAATTTCATAATATGGAGTTTTAACTTGGTGGATTTTGTATGGTCCTAACCATTCAGTGTCCAACTTATCTTTCTTATGATCGTTATGAATAAGAACATAATCTCCCTCTTTAAACACAGTTTGAGTTCGAACAATCTTTCGTTTCTGATCTCGAAGGTATCTCCTTTTACTTTTCATTAAGGCATCTCTCGCGATTTCTAAATATTTATTCAATTGTTTTTGACAAAGTGAAAGCATGTCGTTATAGCTTAAACCCGTAGTTTTGGCTACCGCGGAGGGCAAGTTAGCTTTCCTACCGAAAGTTAATTCAAATAGCGAGAAGCCTATGGTTTCGTGAATCGAAGTATTATATCCTAAACGAATAAACTTCAAAACTTCATCCCATTCTCTATTGTTATCGTGTAAACTAGTGTAGTATCGTGGACAAAAAGGCATAAAAATATCGGGTAAACCATAAACATTGTCGCGAGCCGAGGTGCCAACAGGCACGTCAATGTGTCGGTTCTTCAGTTGAAGAGTTTCGTAGAAAAAAGACCTACGTGACTCTGGCTACGAGCGGTTGCGTAACACGTGCGTGGTGAGACTAAGACAAAGGGACAAAAGGGATGCTAAGGCAGAGAGACAAATTCACAACCAGTGTCAGCGGAGTAGTCAAAGAGTGTGAATCGAGAAGCTAAAAAGTGTTGCAAGCGTTGTCGAGAGAGTGTGGTCCGCGTGAGAGAGAGAGAGAGAGAGAGAGAGAGAGAGAGAGAGAGAGAGAGCGTTGGATCCGTTGTGACGAGAGTTGCAAATTAATTATTGAGTTGTCTAAAGTATAGTACGTTATTGTGATTAGTTCACGTTAAACAACCATCGTTTCCTGTCTAATCAACATCTGTACAATCCATATATTCGTAAATAAACCATTAAATTATTACTTAGTAGTATTCCCTATCCTACACTAGTTCGTATCAAATTTTTCACTACAGCATGTGTTCTTTCTAAGGATCCGTTGAATTGATGATGGAAGGATGTGGTTTTAATGTGTTTGATTTTAAAAGCTTCATCAAATAATCATTAATTCGCTCACAAAATTCTGTCCTTGATCCATCAAAATTGTTCTTGATGATGGGAAAATATAAATGTAGTGTTCCAAAAGTGCGTTAATAATTGACTCTGCTTGTTGGGTTTTCAAAGGTACTAATATCAAATATTTCGTCAGTTCGTCATGAATCGAATGTATGAATTGATTTCCTCGTTTCGTTTTCGTCATTGGTCAAATGATATCCATTGCTATTTTATCGTTTGGTTGCAAAGGTTGGGTCGAATTCGCGTTAGCTTTTTCTTTTGACATGCATCGCAATTTTTAATAAAAGTCTCTACTTTTCCCATTAAATATGATATTTTATATTTTTCTTTAATTCTTTGATAAGTTTTTTGTACTCCTAGGTGTCCTATAGTTTCATTATGATTTTCACATAGAATTTTATGTACTTCTTCTTCTGTCAACTCTTTTATTGGTACCCATGCAAAAGTTAATTTTTTGTATGTATCATTGAAATAAAGAATTATAAGTTTCAACTGAAATTTTTCTAGTTCTCAAAATGTGTTGTCACATATTCCAAGTTTGGTACGATTTTGAATAATCGAATGGATTTTCCTAAGCCAAATTGTTTCATTATATTCATCGAACTCCTCTTTGGTCAATTGGTAAAAGGAATTGTCGTTTGGTTTCAAATCAAATCTTTCAGGAATTCCTGTCGCTTGCTTCCACTCATTAAAATGTTCTGTATGATCTATAACAACTTTACTTTTAAGGATTTCTGTTTTTGTGATCGCGCGAACTCTGGATAAATTATCAGCTACAGTGTTATCTTTACCCTTTACGTATTCAATCTCGTATTCGTATACTTCTAATTTTAATCTCCATCTCATTAAACGCGATGAAGGTTCTCTAGAATTGTTTAATCATTTCAAAGCCTAATGGTCTGTCCTAATTATGAATTTACGTCCTAACCGAATTTATCTTAGCATTTTTATTGCCCATAGGATTGCTAAAAGTTCTTTTTCAGTTGTCGTGAAATAAAACAACATAGATGTCCGTTTCAGTCTCGCTCGGGCAACCGAGGCGAACAGATGTGTGTAAGCAAACGTGTGCTCCAGTCAAGTGATTCAGAGAAGTGCTACGAATAGTGATAGTGACAAACAATGCAACAGCAGATATCAACGATCAAGATTGCAACCAATGGAGAAAAATATTACATAAAAGGGTCGTCAGATTTACCAGGCTTACAGCAACAACAGCAAAATAATAACAACCAAAATGATATGGAAATAGAAGAAATGGAAGAGCAGCGGAGACAGGCGGAGTGCAGACACGACAACAAAATAAGTTACCAGGACGAAAACTGGAAGCTAGCAAAGACTAGCAAAAAACGTAAAATAATTCCAGGCACAAATGCTGCAGGAAACCCAGATACAGAAAAGCAGCGATGGCTGCAAGAATTACCTTTAAGAAACTCCTTCAGCTCATTAACGGAAGAAATAGACAATGACCCGACAAGCAAAACCACAACTAAAACACCTTACATATCAAAACCACCACCAATATTTGTTGAGGCCCAAATAATAGACCCGCTTATTGATCTACTAAACAATATAGTCGGGAAGGATAACTATACAATAAAACAAACAAAATTAGAACAAGTAAAAATTCAAACAAACACCCCAGAAGTTTATAGGAAAGTGATAAATGAACTAAAGGAAAAAAATGCTATATACCACACGTACCAACTCAAAACAGAAAGGAGCTATAAAATAGTTATAAGAGGTTTACATCCAAAAACTAACACAAAAAAATTAAGTGAAGAATTAGGAAAAATTGGCCATGAAACAAGAGCAATAAACAATATGACAAGATACGATACGAAGCAATCATTGCCACTATTCTTAATAGAACTGGTACCCAGAACCAATAACAAGGAAATTTATGAAATCAAAAAAATACTAAATACAATTGTAACAGTGGAACCACCACGCTACAAAAAAGATATACCACAATGCATGCGGTGTCAACAATACGGACACACAAAAAATTATTGCAACAGAAGCCCGGCATGTGTTAAATGTGCAAAAAATCACCTAACAATACACTGCCCATACACAGGAAAAATAGAAGAAGTTAAATGCTATAATTGTAACGGAAACCACCCAGCCAGCTACAAAGGATGTGAAATAAGGAAACAAATACAACGTAAACTGTTTCCTCCACTTCGCAACAGATCACACACTGACCATCAACCACAACAAAGTATAACGGATAACGAAACAACATTGAAAGCACAACACGAACTAAACGCTATAAGCAGAAACATAGATCCCCAAGGTAAACGAAGCTACGCACAAGTAACTAAAAACATTAGCAAACCAACGCTTGCAAACAATCAGAATGAAAACAATAACATCGAAGTCGTTACAGACATCAAAGAAATGCTCAAACAATCCATTAAAGGTATGGAAATGTTAGGAAAAATAGTAAGTGAGCTAAACACAATACTAAGACAACAAGCACAACAAACAACAATCATGTTACAACTACTCACTAACTTGCTAAGTAAAAAATAGAGATGGACATTTTGAAAATAGCAGTCTGGAACTCCAATGGCTTGCAACAGCGAGCCCACGAAACTAAAATATTTTTGTATAAAAATAATATTGATATACTACTTGTCTCAGAAACACATTTCACCCTAAAAAACTACATGAAAATACCGTACTACACCATATACAATACCAAACATCCCTCAGGTAAAGCACATGGAGGAACTGCAGTAATAATAAAAAATGACATCAAGCATCACTTACATAGTCAAACAAATCAAGAATACCTACAAGCAACCACTGTCACAATACAAACCAATGACAATTACTTCCAGATGTCAGCAGTATATGTACCTCCGAGACACAAAATGACACTTAAAAAATGGGAAGAGTACTTCCAATCCTTAGGCGACAAATATATAGCGGCAGGAGACTTTAATGCAAAGCACACATTATGGGGTTCGAGAATTAGCACGCCGAGAGGTAGAACATTGGAAAAATACATTAGAAGCAGCAACCTCAACGTACTATCTACAGGAAAACCAACGTACTGGCCGACAGACCCCAATAAAATACCTGACCTGTTGGATTTTGCAGTAACAAACGGGCTAAATGTAAGCGAATTAAAAATAACAACCAGCCTCGAGCTTAACTCCGACCATACACCAATTATAATAGAATATACAAGCAAACCACTACTTTATAACAAGTCAGAGTCGCTTTGCAATAAAACCACCAATTGGCAAACTTTCAAAGAGCTGATCGAAAACAAAATCAACTGCAATATCCCGTTGAAAACACCTGAACACATTGAGCAGGCAGTAGCAACTTTGACAGAAATAATACAGGAAGCAGCGTGGGCAACCACCACCTATAAAACAAATAGCAGACAATCAAAAATTATTCCGCAGGACATCCTAGACAAAATCAGGGAAAAAAGAAAAGCGAAAGCAAAATGGCAAAAAACAGAGAACACGAGAAAACAAGAAAAACCTAAATAAACTTGCAAAGGAACTAAAGAATAAAATAAGGGAACATCATAATAACGAATTCTCAAAATTCATCGAATCACTATCCGCGCATGAGAATACCGACTACTCCCTATGGAAAGTCACTAACAAAATTAAGAAAACAATAAAAACAATCCCAGCAATCAGAAAAATGGACAACACATGGGCCAGAACCAACGAAGAACAGGCAGAAGAATTCTCAAAGCACCTACAAAATATATTTTCGCCGTATGAAATTAATAACAGCATCCCTGGATGGCAAACAAATGAAGAAGTGGAAAATGCCAGCAACACAACTGATAAACGCTGCACCATACTCAGCACAACAGCGCAAGAAGTTACAAACTTAATTGAGGCAACAAAGACAAGTAAAGCACCAGGATTTGACTTGATCAATGGGAAAATCTTAAAAAACCTTCCCCCAAAGGCAATAAGACTAACAACGATAATATTTAACGCAATTCTAAGAATACAGTACTTTCCTACACTATGGAAAATAGCACAGATAGTGATGTTACCCAAACCAAACAAAAACCCACATCTAACTGCATCCTACAGGCCGATATCATTACTACCTGCGTTTTCCAAATTATTAGAGAAAATAATATATAACCGCTTAAAACCAACAATAGAAAAAGAAAAACTAATACCGAACCATCAATTTGGATTCAGGAATAAACACTCCACAATAGAACAAATGCATAGACTCGTCAATGAAATCTTACAGTCGCTTGAAACAAAACAATACTGCCAGCACTCTTTATGGATATCGAAAAAACATTCGACAAAGTTAACCATGAAAAACTTCTTCAAACAATCAAAAAGCAATTTCCAGAACAAATCTACAAACTACTCAAATCTTACTTAAACAACAGAACCTTTGTAGTAAAAATAAATGATGCATACTCTGAAATTAAGGATATCAAGGCAGGAGTACCGCAAGGAAGTGTCTTAGGACCAATATTATACACACTATACACGGCAGATATACCAACAACTGTCAACAGCAAAACACTGATGTTTGCGGACGATACGGCCATACTAGTGAGGCATGCAAATCTAGAAACGGCCGCCGCACTACTACAAGAACACATTACAAAAATAGAAAAATGGCTGCAAAACAAACAAATAAAAGCGAACACCAGCAAGTGCAACCACATAACATTTACACTTAGAAAAGGAAAAACACCAGATATCCAACTGAACGGCCCCCACATAGCACAAACAAAGCAAGTCAAATATCTAGGAATACATTTAGACACACACCTTACATGGAAGCACCATATAAAATCAATAATAAACAGAATAAGTGCAAAAAGGAAGCAGATGTACTGATTAATCAATAGAAAATCTAATTTAAGCATAATGAATAAACTAAATATATACAAAACAATAATCAAACCAATCTGGACATACGGAGTCCCACTATGGGGCACGGCAGCAATGAGTCACATAAGCAAAATAGAAATAGAGCAAGCAAAAATTTTAAGGACAATAGTTAACGCTCCATGGTACGTCAGAAATGAAGACCTACGAAAAGATCTAAAAATTCCAACAGTCAAAGAGGAAATTGCTAGATACGCAAAAAAGTACAAAGAAAGACTTGCAGCACACCCAAACCAGCTGGTTGCTGAAACAAATAAAACCAAAATAGAAAGAAGACTGAAGAGGAAGCATCCCGCAGACCTCGAAATAGAGATGCAATAGGAAACCTAGAAGATGGAACCCCGCTGGGGGTAACCATCCACATGCTATATTTTATTTATTTTTTTATTTATTTTTTTTTTTATTTATTTTTTATTTTTTTATTTTTTTTATTTTTTTTTTTTATTCTTTTATTCTCTAAGCTATAATATTTTACCAAATGTCCTTCTGGACAAATTGTAAAAATTTAACAAACAATCAATAAAAAAAAAAAAAAAAAACCTTTTGAACCTGTTGCGTACTGTGATCAGTTCGTTGTTGAACCAAGCTGCGGTACTTCGCACGCTGAATAAAAAATGACATATTACTTATAGAGATCATCTCATTACAAAATATTTTAATTTTAATCATGTTCAAACCCGTCATAAAAGTATTAAATTATATTCGCACGAATGACAAATACCATTGCCAGCCTTTAGATGTTTTGAGGGGATATGCTACCATGTCGACTTCGAAAAATCGAAATTTCTTTTTTTGCATTTCACTGAAAGTTTGATATGCGTAAAATGTTGCCGTAAAGGGGTATTTTTAAATCCTAAAATGTGGCGAAGTTATAACACTGAATACGAATGGATTCTTATATTTTAGAGAAAGATTAACTTGAAACTTCAAACGCATTTTCCTTGAAGCTATGTTTTCCCGCCTAGTATCCAGTAAATCTCCGAAACCTTTGCATATTATTCTGCGTAACATCTACAATGTACCTTACGATTTTTTGATATGTTAATCCTTTGAATCTTTATAAATGTATACAGTTGATTTATTTTCAAAAAATTTGTCCAAAAAAATAGGAAAAATATAATTTTGTTCTTAGCAAGCTGTCACTTTTTACTTTCTGCAATCCAATCACATTTGCCGCTAGATGCAAGCAAGCATGGATATGACAGATGCACAGAGTTAATGTTCTTTAAAGTTCTTTAAAGAATAAAAATCTTGATCCTTTACCAGATACTTGTAAGCGGAAAAAAATGTTAGATTTAACCTATCTTTTTAGACCTTCAGGGTTGCATAGTCCTATAAAAAACTGAATCTGGATGAACGACCAAATGATTTATCTTTGTATTGTATTATCAGGTGATTACGGATATGTTATCTTTTAATCAGATTTTTATGCAAGTACAAAGCTGCGAATGAATATAAAATGTGATGTTTCTTATTAAGATGATCATTTAAACAATCTCAATGTGTCACTTAAACGAAACGATAAAAATATTGCCCAGTTTTTTTAGTTATTTTTCTCAAACACTTTTTCGAAAACACATATAGGAGAACATCATTATTCATTTTTCATGCTTGAAAAGTGTAACTTCAAAATTTGGTATCCTTCAACAAGTCAGTGATAACTATCAAACAAGACTAGAAAATTTCTTTCATGCTTTCAAAGAAATATCTGGAGCTTCACAAAAATAAAAGTCATTTATTCAGTTAAGGATTTTTCAAGACATATTCTGAAAGTGAAGTATAAATATTCAAAAAATGCAACACATCTCTTATTATCCGCCTTTGGAACCATATACAATTGCGGCATTTCAAACAATTATTATCTCCACAAACCTGCTAGCAGTAAGAAAAGAAAAAGTGTATTGATATGTATTTATATAAAAAGAAAATAAGTTAGTGAATAAATTCATTTACAGTGAACCTGTGCCTGAAAAAGGTATACAAATATGTACATACACATAAACATATTCATATGTACATGTTTATAATGTTCCTATTGTATGACAGATGCCGTTCCTATTATAACAAAGTTTGGCTATCCCTGATTTATAATGCATCGCAGGAATCGCTTTCTCCATTAGCTGGAGCATTAAGAGGCTACGATTATAAACCACTACCATGACGATAACCTCACCCAGTAACAGGTCAATCGCGTGCGATTAGTCGAACGTATAAGATCGCCGAGTGCCGAGTGATTAGTCAAAGTTTCAGTCTTGCTCTGTACTCTTCTAGTTTGATATTGCTGAGTATAACTTTGATAACAGCCCAATTCTCGGCGCAATACTTGTTCACGTATAATCCTTTTTCAGTATTGTTACGAAAAGTTAACGAACAAAATTAACAAAATTAAAGAAAAATTAAATGTGTTTCTGAATTAAACAGTATGGATTTATTAATTGTTAAATATTGAAAGTATCGAGTAGATTGATTACATTAACAAGCGGTACAGTATGATCTTCAAGTGCAGAAGTATTGGACGAAGATACAGTGGTCTGAGTTTCAAACTTATCGAACTTTGTTTTTTAATAACACTGGTAAGAAGACAGTTTTCTTACAAATGAATAATGTGATAAAAATTTGAATACTTCCAAATAATTCAGATTATTTAAATGTTGAGACAAAAATTATTATTCGTAGATATTTCGTTGCGGTGAGTAATAGTTTGAAATATTATTTTCTACAGTTCAGTTAGTATTCAGTTAGTATTTCAGTTAGTACAGTACAGTTATTATTTTCTTTCAGTTTTAATCGTCGTACTTTCCTTTCGTTTTTATTTAAGTATTATTTGAATGAATTCTTCTATTTTCGCGTTAAAATTTAGTCTAGTTATAGATTGGAATTTTTATTTTAAAGATACATATTTACTTCCGTTTAATCTTTTACTTTCTTTTATTTGCTACTTTTTAAGGTTAAAATGCAATGTTAAAATATGGTATTAGAACATAGCAATGATGTTTTTGTTCTAATTTTTGCCTAATATGTAACTGATTTTTGCATTCTCGTTTGAAGTGCAGGTAAGTTGCAAACGTCGATGTAACGACTAATAAATCTTTAACATTTTTTCCCAAGAGAACGATATTTGCGATCCATACTTTCTGTGAGACTTTTATCCCGAGCGATGAGTAATCACATACAATCACAGGTTGTAATAAAAAAAAATTTATCTTCGAATATCACGCTCAAGGTCAACTTTGTGGTTACATTTTTGAACAGATTTCCATTGATCCGATAGTGTAGGTAGAATCACCTCCCAAAGCTATGACGAATAATTTTTTAACGCCTTGTAGAGGAAAAAGTTGCCCAAAATATTGATTTATACAATATATTAAAAAATCATTGAAATTGGTGAGATATGTGAGGTATCGAACAATGTTGTGTTTTGAACTGGTTACAGATGACACAAAATATTTGCGCGCGCTCATACCGATATGTTGGAGAAAATACTTCAAATTTTGAGAATACGGATAAATCAAATATTACCTCTCGCACTAATAATAATGTGGCAAATCCACGGAGAAGAGGTACGATTGTAAATCATAGCTTGTAACAATTTTTTAAAAATGGCTTTTGAGAGAGATGTTATAGAGCAATATAATTCAAAGAGCGAAGTAATTGTCTAATAGTCAATTATAAAAGTTAAAATTAATTTTTTATCTTTAATAGATTATATTTTCTATAGCTAAATTTCGTCTTGGGACACCACTTCTTTTAGAACCTTTCTTTTTTCTAATCTGATAGTATTCGATAAATATATTCGATAAATAAATATATCGGTTCAAAAGTTAGACTTTGTTAAAGTTAGATAATTTCGCAGTACTATATGCCTAACTCGATTCCTCCAAGGCTCTTTTCTTCAGTTTCCGTATGCTATGTTGTTAATACGTAACTTATTATCTCATGCATTGGAGATAAACCGTTAAAGTGTTAATTTTTATTGATACTATAAATATTATCGCTGTGTTTATGCGGCAGATCTCAAATGACACAGCCATTAGGGTGCGATTTTTTAAAAGAATTGAATAGTTCCTCACGAGTATTCAAAGTGTTCATTGTGCTTACTTGCGTCTCTTTGTGCCTTGATAGTGTTCTGTGTAAATGACCGTTTGTCATTATAATTTATCCAATAGTGAACATGATCTACTACATTCAAGTAAAAACTGTGTTCAGCATTAGAAATCAATGAATTTATTTGATACATTACAGCATGGAGTTCGTCGTTTTAGATATTCCTTTGGGCGTAATAAGAATTGCAAAGAATATGCAGCGACAGTAACTCTTTCTTTGAAGATGTTCGCTCGCTATTAGAGAAAGCTATAAAGTAACTTTTAATCTTCGTTCGATTTTAACGAATAATTAACAACGCATAACTTTTGTACCGATGGACTCGACACTCAAAATCCTTATGTTCCGTCTATATTTATTGAACGCTAACAGATTATGTAGAAAAAAGTCCTTTTTTAATAATTCATTAGATCATTCGCAAGGCAACATACTATCAGACAGCAAAATCGTATTTCCCGGAGAAGAGAGACACGTTCCCGTTTGCGAGCGGTCCACCTATTGCGAGACAGTAGACTCTTATCCCGAACATATAGTAAATAAGGCACTTGAAAGAAATGAAAGTATTAAATACCTGGCTAGTGTAGATACAGTAAGTCTTACGCAGTTTTTTTCAATATTCACAGATCTTTTAAGCATTTTTTAAATTTATTGTAACAAGTTTTATATGCTTGTAGCTGTTCAATGTGGAACAGAGGCTCGATGGAATGGAAATGGCCCTCTGCATATCTGATGTAACTATAAGCAACAAAAGATATACTATCTCTTTTTCATGTAAAAATGAGTACAATAAAATTGAATATAAAAATTTTTACTATTCAAGGAGCAAGTTATATTTCCTCAATCAGCAGAGAACAAACTCAAAGAATGGAAATTCATTGCAAATCAAGAAAATTTCAAACAGGGTATACGGATTGAGAAGTGTAGGTAAGTGCATCTTAAAGTACTGCAGTACTTTATTTACAATTTTTAAAAAATTTTCTAAGAGATATAAAGACATTATGTTTTACAAGAAAATAATATAAATATTCTTTTCCGATTTACAGAGCGGAAAGCACTAGCTGTAACGTGATAGGTGAATTTGCTGCAGGTTACAAAACAATTTGCAAGCAAAAGTTCATTTTTAGAGAATTGCAATCTGTATCGGCGGACGGTAGCATTGCTCCGGATACTTTTCGATTTCCATCAAGTTGCTGCTGTCATGTAACTTTCACTGGAAGTCCATTTCCAAGAATAGATACAGGAAATCAAAGTCAAATTACAACTACTATAGCACCTACTAGAAAGACGACGAACCTCTGATAGGATATTGCAAGAAACTGAAACTTTTTACTAGGATTAGGCAGGACATTCATTAATATCCCTTTTATTTTCAAAGAGTTTTAATAACTATGCGTTTATAGTATATCTGCATTAAAAAATAAAGCGCGGAGGATATGCTGAAGATTAAGTACATTGTCATGAGATATACTGAACAATAATTTAGTAAAGCTTAAAAAATATGTAGTATGATATATATGTATATATCGATTTAATATTTTGATTGTTAACGGATGTAATCAGATCATCCGAACTAAAATGATCCACTGTTTTGATCCAACCGTAGGAAATCACGACGATCTGAACTTCTCGTGGACTGAAGCAGTGTTCCATTATTCGTTGCTGATTTTCCATATATTCCACGTGCTAAGGAATAATTCTCGGCGCTTTTATCAGTAGCACTATGTAGGCTCTATTTGAGTGCGAGATGTAAATATAATATAAATAAAATTAGTTATATATTATATTTACATAGTATATGTATGTGTTACGCCACGAGGCTCTGCAGGGATCGTATTTCCAACCGTCGCTCGCGGTCCTCCAGCGTCGCAGATACATCCTCTTATCTGCCCGACGAAAAATATACATTGTATCGACGAGCGCATATTTGTCACCAAATAACGAGTTCTGGAACCGTCGATCTCGGACCGTTATTTTCTAACGAAGAAGTCGGCCTGCGTGATCATCGGCGCGTGCGATGGCGTGACCCGAGCATAGGGGGGATCCTCTCCCCGAAAGACAAAGAATCGAAATCTGTAACCGATCAGTCTCATTCGACAACTGTAACCGCACAGTCGTATCCGAACAGTCTCATTATAAAATTCACACCGCATACATAAAAAATCGAGTCGATTCTCTGTAAAACATTAACTGTACCTATCACGAAACAATTTGTGACGCTTCTATTATAATTTAACTTATTGTTAAAAATATATGTCATATTAACCTGTTAACACAGTGTTAATTTCAATTAACCACCCCTGTTATCCTAATCGAAACACGGGGAACGACTATTTCGCGGCGTCGATTAGCCGAATCGTAGCGAGAATTTACGCCTCTCGCTGACGCGTTTTCCTCGCGACCGCGTCTCTCCGCGAACGGTCGTAACAGTATGTAAATTTAATCAAACTTTAATGTTTTCTTCCCGAGAGAACGGTTGAATTGTGATATGTAGTTCTTTTCTTTTTTTTTTTTTTTACTTTTGATCCACATGATAAATGGGATACAATACAATAAAGAAAAGTTAGTCTTTGAATTTCAAGGTGGAGATCAATTTTACGATTACTTTATTTTGCAGATTTCCAGCAATCCACACATTTAGAATCATATGCCAGAATTATGAAAAATAATTTTTTTTCTTTCTGTAGAATTTATCGAAATATATTTGCGCGTTTATATTTTTATTGTACTCATATTGTGCAAAATATTTTGTAACAATTTGAATACAGCAATTTTGTATCCTGTGATATTATCTCTTATGTTAATGTCATTGATAATATGGTTCTTGGTTTAAGAATGTTCCTTATGTTTTCTTTCTCTCTTTCTGTGATAAGGTAACACAGAATATTTATATTACAATAAAATCATTATTATTATACTACACCACGTAAAAAAACATATCTGCTTGAAATAAGAAAAGGTAAGAAGAAGAGGAAAACCGAAGCACAGTAATTGCAGTGCTAAAGAAAAAACAAAAATAATACTAAATTAAAACAAAATAAAAAATGGACTACAAATGTAATATTATTGTTACAGTATCGCGTGAACATAGTCTTCTTTATCTGTTTCGAATATAGTTTTATTACGAGCTTAGTCTAGAGAGATCGACATGTACATTCCAAGCGTAATTCGAATTATAACTCACGTATGTTTAAAGAAAGGATGTATTTAAAAACTGTGATGAGAGATTTAGAATTCGGGAAAAAAACAAACTCGAGGATTTTTGTCAAGGACCGTAGCCAATAGATAGCTTTAATTAAAGTCGCGTAAGCTCTCTCGACAGGTTGTTTGTTTCGAACCTAAAATTATATATTCAAACGTTCTGCTTTCGTGTCTTAAAGCCTTCAGCCGAGTTAGCTAGGTGAAAGCTCAAGAGAGCTATCAAGTTTCTCAAAGGTTGTTTTCCACGCGCTACGTAATGTGCACGCTTTTTATCGCGCATATACAATACATGACGTTGACAGTTACATTGTCGCGTAATTTTAAGTGATAACCAAAAGATTCAGTAGAAAACTGCCTTTATTGGTCACAGTTATGTTTTTATTACAAAAGATCACAAGTAGAACTGTCGCATAATCGTCTCGTACCATCAAGGAGGAAAGCTCGGTGTGGGTGTGCCCCTTTGAACTTAGAACGCGGATTCGTCGTCTACACTTTTCGGTAGAAAAGTGAGGGTAATGATCCGCGATGCCCATTGGTTAATAAATGAGACTGTGAAGACAAAGAAAACAAATATGGCTCGTGGGCATCCTTGTTCATGGGAAAAGCCTGTTATCTCGTCAGACACCCGCTTTCTCCGTAATAGGTAAGAGCGTGCAACAAACATAAGGACTATCTGTAAACCGAAAATGTTTATGTGAAGAGAAATGAAACTGAACAGATTCGGTTTATGGTATCTCCTTAGGCCTGTTGCGGGTCAGTGTAACAATGTATAGGTCTTGGCGCCCAGACCATGAGGAACCACGCAATGACCATCGCATCTGGTGTAACACGTGCCAAACAGAAATTCGATCCGTGACAACATGTACACCCGCAGCAGATCATACCTACCTACACACTATAGCAGTAGCGCACTATCGCCACAACTATACGGGCTAGCGCTCTAACTAAGAGATTACTACTACCACACTTTAGAACAATCATTTATTCGGAATGTTATTCGAATAACTTCTAACTCTGCCAGACACCTTTTATATATAAGGGTTAGTTCCTATTGCAAGGCTCTTTTCCATAAAGTTCCATATGCTTCGTTTTTTATTTGAGCGGAAAAATAACGTTGAAATGATCAGTGTATAACAATACTATTACCAATATTATCGGAAGTAAAATGATACCGGATGCTTTAGTTATCTGATGTATCCAGTAGAATCTAAAATAAAAATAAATATCATTAGTCGAATATATAAAAATATTTGTATTAATTATTTATTAAATTGATTCTTTATATGAAAATATTTCTATATGTATGTCGATAACCGTTACGGCGCCGCATTTATAAATTTAAGAATAAATTTCTTAACTCCGGCCAAGTAATTTGCTAAATATTTCTTCCAATCCATATCCCATGCAATGCAAGTCCAGTTTAACAATATTTCCGTCTTCCAAAGTATTCACCTTGTTAATCATATTATCTCTTTTGAAGAACTAGCTTGTCGCTATGACCAAATTATTGTAATATTTGCTCATATGCATTGCCCTGAAATGTCGCTTTTTGAGTATTTTGACGTGGTTGACAAACGATTGAATACTCACATTGGTTTACCACCTTGAAGTCTTAAAAAAATATCCACGGCAAACGCAGGTAAAACATTTAGAAGTATATTCAGTGCATTGTAAACATATCTGTTTGCTACTATCGTGCAACTCGGATACCACAACGTATCGTTCATCGGTTTTTCTCTGGTACATTCCAGGAACATATCTATAATCTCAGCCAATCTTGAAAATTGAAATGTTTACATTTGTAAAGTTAATTAAATTATATTCAAGATAACGTATATTACTATTAGAGTATGTCAGAAAATATTCTGTGATAGCTCAAGAAAAATTATAGAATTTCAGTTACACCATATTTACAGCTGTCTGAATTGACGTATCGAGAACACAAATGGACGCGAGTACAACATTCTTAGTGCAATATCTCTTTTGTGATCAACGTTATATTATTTATGTATTTGTTTATTAGTAACTTCAAATGCGACGTGGGTTATATAACAAATATAGTATTTCTATCTTTCATTATCTACCTATCACTGCAACTTCTAATTAGGTAGTGAACATGAACAGGTTTACAATTCTCATTACGTATTTAAATTTAATACGATTCGTACGGAACACGGTTTAAGAAAATTATAAATAACTTTCAGATCTTTAATTTCAAGATCACATAAAAAAAAAAAAAAAAAAAGATCTAATACAAAGTGAAAGATAGAGCTTCGTTGAAGGAGAGTCTGAGGAACATTGTTAGTAATACTCGGCGTCTGTTTTTATTCTCGTAGTGTAGGTGTACCCAGATGCCATAATTCAGATGTGGAGAGTCTGCTGCGCATAGACAAGCAGTTTTTATTAATTTGCAACCTAATAATCGGGCTTATCGTAACGCAATAAGGCTCGGTTCAAACACAATTTTATTAGCAACTTGCTGCAAACTATTGTAAAACTTTATTTGCAAGTTCCTGCAATGACTCAAAATTTTTTACGTACGATCGATATTTTATTTATATCTCGGCGGAGGAAATTTTTCTCAAAATCGCTCATATTGTCCTAAATGTTGTTCCGAATCAGATTATCCAAAAACGTTTCTACTTTCAATCTGTTCTTAAACAAAAGATGTTAATGCGACTTGACTATAAGTGAAACTCTCATATCTGATGCAAGTATAAATTTCGTTCGTCGCTTCTTTTTCGAGTAAATCTAGCTTCTCATTACCAGTAATCTCAATGTAAATCCAAATGAAGTTACTAACATTCTGGTTATTATTGCTAGTTTCAAAGGTAGCATAAATATTTTGAATTTCAATAAGCTTACTATTGGAATTATAACGGAAAGTCAATTTTTGTAATAATTTAATTACGCTTGGAAACTCAGTGGCGACGAGGAAATTTATCGGAATAAAGAAACTAGTAATATCTAAAGCTCGGTGCTACAACACTCTGTCGTAAAGGATGAAGCTTCAAACACGCGTAATCATTAAACATGTGCAAATAGGTTATCTAAGTGTGAACAATAGAATGCAGCACAAATCGATTGAAAGTTTTCTATTTTGCTATCACCTACAGAAGTTATTTATGAATTAATGATTTAGTGAAAAATGGCAATAAACTTTACGGACAAAGGAATCACGCAGCTTTTCGCGCACATCAATATCGCAATATCGATATGTTTGTTTTTTCGTTAGGCATAGAATCGAGTTATATCTCCATTACGTTGAGGAAGTTTTCAGTTAAAAGAGAATGTCTCGTTCTTTATCTAGAAAATAAAGTGATGATAAAAATGAAATTTTGGTTATTTAAATGGAAATTTTAGTTAAGTCTGTGAGAGTTGTCTGTGTTTTCAGAGATGTTTTTGCAAAGAAATTAGTTCTATTAATTGGGGGACGCGACCGTTTAACATTTTGCTGATGCAGAGCAAATTATTGAAGCAACGCTCGTCCAGGCTGTTATTTTGAATGCACTGTACGAAAGAGTAATTATGAAGGAGTGTATTCAATAATGTTAGATGAGGGATCATGAGTTATATTGTGCCACGTAGGAGACACAAGAAATCACGAAATTGACGGATCACCGGTGATCTCCTAGTGTCGTAGTTCGAACGTTTCATAAGTAAGGTAAAAATTTGCAATTTAGATGTAATAATAACATTTATTGTACGAATCTAACCGAATAACGATTCAGAGTGTTATAACAAAAAAGGTGTTGAGTTGAGATTTGGGAAGCTTCTAATACTACGGTTTGTTATTTCTGGGGGGAGGGGTATCGTCGGGTATATATCAGACGCGACTATCATGTTACTATTTGGTTATTGCTTCGATGGCTGCCTATCCAATTACTGTTTCTGAGTTTGTGACAATTGCGACGAAACGTTTCAATTTTTGATAGTTTAACAGATGCTGTTACGTCGCGTGGGATGGTCCGTGCTACGTCCCTCATGGTCTGGCCGCCAAGGCCCACACACCGTTACACCAAACCTAAGGATCCACCATAATCCGAATCTTTTTAACTTAATCTGTATTCATGTAAGTATTTTCGGTTCATGGATGGTCCTTAAAACAGTCCTTAGGTTTATTGCACGCTCTTACAAATTACGGAGAAAGAGGATGTTTGTCTAACGGAAAAGCAGGTTTTTCCCAAAAACAAGGACACACATGAGCCGCGTTGTCAGGAGACTTCCTCCTCATATTTTCACTTATTAACGTTGGCTATAACCAATGGGCATCGCGGAATGTTACCCTCACTTCCCTATCGAAAAGTATGAGCAACGAATTCGTGTTCTAAGTTCAAAAAGGCACACCCACACTGAGCTATCCTCCGTAATAACACGAGACGCGTCCTCACTCTTGCTACATCCTCTCAATAGGGCAGTCGTCTCTACTATTCCTCTCAAGAGTGCAGTCATCTCAACGGTTGCTACAATCTAGAGCAGTCCTCTCATTAGTGCATTCATCTCAACTGTGCCTACAACCTTAGCGTAGTCATCTCTCTACTGTTCCTGCGACATTAGGGCAGTGATCTCAGTGGTTTAGACGACATCAGTTCAATCAACTCTCTGCTTCTACGACTCCGGGACCAAGTCTACAACTATCAATCATTTATATCTATATCAACATTAAGTGTATTAAGTTGTTGAAAAATATCATTATTATAAACTGTTAATTACAGCTTTATACCACATCAACCACCCCTATTATCTCACAAGAAATAAGGGGATCGACCTGTTCGTGGTGACGATTATTACAATTGTAACGGGAATTTACGATTTCAATTGACGCGCTTCCTCGCGATCGTGTCTCCCCGCGACTGAAAGAAAATACAGATGCAATGGAAATTGTAAAGATGTTTCCACAACCAGCACTTTAAACAGATCAGCTGGAAGAGAGAGAATTGTCGGATTCGGTACTCATAAAATTCCGCAACGAATCCATTAGAAGCAGATTCAAAGATATGGATGGCTACATCCGATATCTCCAGCAGTAGCAACATTTCAAGCCGGGAAGTACAATGACGCATGACGAAAGAGCACTTGCAGAAACGCAAAGGTAACGAGAACTTCATTTGCAAAATCAAATCAATCGGGGATCAAACCAATCGAGGAAATACCTGTAAAAAAGATTTCTTTCCGATAGCTCAACCTAATCGATGAATATACATAAAGACTGGGTTATCGCAAAAAGAAAAAAGAAAGAATAATACAGAAGAATTTTATAATGGGATATTTTAGAACATGTCCTTCGAGATGCAAATCTCGGTTGGTCAAGCCGTTGCGAAGAACTCGGTAAACACAAAAAAAGTTACTACTCATCGAATTGAGATACCTTTCTTATTTCCGAAGACAGTAGTAAAAGTGTAAAAACGTTTCTATGATATATCCACCTTCATTAGAATAAATCAATCCTATATACCGATATTCACATTAAAAATCTGGCTAGCTCTAATCCATTTGTGTTCTCGATATCTTTCTCTAAGTTTACTATAATCTTTTGTAGATTAATCACACTGGAATGCACTTTATTCATTGGCGTTTCTATTGATCGGGTTGCTTAAATGAATCACAGCTTTTAGGATACCATAACAATTGAATTACATTAGTTGAGAAAATTATGTAATAAATATCGCTTCCGTACTTGATGGAACGTGTGTTGCTCGTACAGTTGTAAACTTTGACCTTATCAATATGTAGCGTGACGTGCCACGCGGCACACATTATTGTGTCGACTACATAATCAATAGGCACTATATCTGTTCTCACATCTCTCTTACCCAAGAGTACTCTTGCAATACCTTTGCCGATAGTAACGAAAATACCTGCAACATCAAATTGGTTCAAAAGTTATTAATGATTCTCAACTGTCTCGAAATGTAGCGATACAGATATGGAAAGAGTAGCTGTAACTGGCAACAAAAACACAGCTTAAATAATGGCGATCTGGTAAAGATTAGAGTCAATTAGCTTCTCAGAAATTAATTACAACTACATTTTTCTGAATTTTTTAACTTCATTGCCTAAAAATGTTTGTCGTTCAGCTTCGCAAATAACTCATAGCGATGAGTTTATCCGTTGAAAGAAGAAATCATATAATCAAGCTTGAATTTTAGGGAATAACGTTTGCAATGTCACAACTGTTTTCCCTATTTATCGTAATTCGTGAAGTTGATCAGCGTAATCGCTTCTGCGCAGATCGTCTCTCATAATCAAAGCGATTATAATAACTGACTACATTTGTTTTTAATTTCAAGCTTGTATAAAGGATTTAATTGAATTTCCATATCGCACAAGAAGACTGAGTAGTTGTAAGCGTTGTTTGTGTCATTTCCTCCCTCTGTGTGTCGTAAGTGACAAACGGGATTTTTCTTCGTGGCTCTTAGCGTTCTGTACTGTAAACGGCTATTCGGCGTTTGTAAGTGATGAGATATAATTCAGAATCCGTTCTTTCAACACTTCCTACATGTAGTTTTTCCAATCCAAGCCTAGGAGAAGTTAAATACTCCATATCCCGTAAAAGTTTCTACAGTAAGAAAATCTGGATTTCCAATCATCGGAAGTTCCAGCCGCGGAAATATATTCGAGAGTTTTTTCTTCGTCCAGTTAGAGTAATCTCCTCTTTTATCTGACTTTTGGTCACTTCTCGTTCCAATATATTCCTTCAGTCGTCATTAGTCTTGTCCTTTCATAGCAGAGTAATCTTTCTTTTACTGTCAGATGAATGACCGGTATATCTTAGCTATCACACGGGCCACATCATAATCTACAGTTTTATAACGATAACCAATCCTCTGACATATCAGCAATTTCTTTATTATATGTTGGAAAGCATACAGCGTCAATTTCTGCGTTTGGCCACTTGTTGAATAAGTTGACCAACGTTAATACATATACATCGTATATATTATATAATTATTTAAAATTATTGCCTCTTACACGAAAATATATTATAATTCGCTTCTTGTTGCTACATAAAATGATATTACCGTGTGCTCTAAAATGTTATTTCACGTTAAGTACATCGTAACAAAGCATATTCTATTGTTTCAAGAGGTACGTCGCACTTCTTATGCTTAATTTAATTCCATTAGTAGCATAATTACAAACACGAATGAATTTTATGAATCGTTGGACATTCCCAGCTCCTAATCTTCTCTCGGGCATAATCCTATACTATACTACACATCTTAGCCTGATGCTAACTGCTTGTAATTGGATTGTATGTTAAAGGTTCATATCCCTGTGATTAAATTAATAAAAAAAAAAAAAAAAAAAGAAATAACGCTGTCATGTACTAATTTTTATAGCGCAATGCGCAAAAGGTATACTTCCATATACGTAACCTTCAGAATCTGCGAGTTAAAAATTGTCACAGTTTTATTCTATTGCTGATTTCTTTCATTTCTATGAAACTTATGGAGAGCTAAGGTCTTGTGATACGTGTGAATTGTATTATTGGGAATCATTTGGATATAATGAAACGCTCTTATTTGCGATATGAGTGAGATATGAAGTGATGAGGAATTATCATTGTAAATATCTATAGAAATACCTGCTTGTCCGGAAAAAGGTACCAACCAACCAGGATACGGTTCTTTTAGCGAAGAAGAAATTATACTTGGTCGCACTATCGCAACAGTCAATCCTTTGCTATTGTTGGATATTGTCTGCTCTGCAAGATTCTTGGTGAACGCGTATGTGTTCGGATACGTTTTTAAAACTCTTTCTTCGAGCAGATTAATCAATTCTTTGTCTTGTCGGTTGCATATATCTATCACGAGAGAGGGATCAAGGTTCGTGCTGCAAAATTATCAAGCATAAGATAACATATTCGTCACGCTGAAGTCATTAATAAATTACAAATTTGACACATTCAAGGATTTAAAATGCAAAAACACATAGAATGTATAATAATATAATAGAATATAATAAAATAATACACAATAATATAGACAAAATCGAAGATGAAGTACTTGCTGTAATTTTTAGTAAACGAACAAAGTTCTGCTTAGATTCTGCTGCTCAAATCATGTTTAAACGTCTTAAAATATGAATTTATAATGATATCAGTGTCTAGTTGTTATCATGTACGTGTATCAAGAATAAAAGTTCATTATTAAATTTAATAAGAAAAAGAAATTAGTAAAAGGTAAAATAACTTTCAATCCGTAATTTTTATCATTGACAGATCATGTATCATTGATTATTTCTTGTGTAAGTTCTCTTAAATCTATACCTGTTTTGACAAGTATTTTTCATTTCAATGGAGACTTGCAAGTGTTAATTAGATAAATAAGTAAACAAATTATACTAAGCTGTCAATTACTTTCATCGTTTATCTCTATTTATAAGTAGGTTATGCACGATATATAAAAAGTTGTTTAAGAAATGACGAATTATAACTGATTCTTACGTGTAGACCTTTTCCTCGATGTCTGATAGATTCGAATTGCTGTATGCTGTGCTCACATAGACAACGCTAATTACATGCTTCAGTTCCTTGCACAGTTTGATAATATTAGCGGTACCTTTCACATTTGCATTGACGATCGTATTCAACGGTTGATGGAAATTGATAGCGGCCGCAATGTGGAACACTATGTTTACATTCTCTATCAACATATCTCTGTCTTTTTGCAAAAGATCTAAATCTGGTAGAGCCACGTCGCCCTCCACGAGATGAATTTTATAGAAAAGTGTTGGGTTTTGTGCTTTGACACCATCGAAAATCTGAAGAAGATAATATATAAGCTCAGTTCTCAATATAAAATGTTATAATCAATATTTCCCAACATAGAATTATATAAATTAAGTATACTAATTTTCTGTTAACACATTACTGACCGATCAGGAATAAATTCTTTTTTTAGGCAGAAAGTTTACTTGTTAGTTTTTGTTTAACGTAGCCGGTCAACAGTGTGTTGGAAGTGTATGTCCGCAAAAATGACTTGCAATTTTTTTATACATTCCTAGACTGGTTTAAAATTTGTTCAGTATAATTACGATACTCGCATCTCATTATAGAGCTGACAAAGTTTCAAAAAATGTATCTATCCCACGTAGTATATGCATACAATGTTGCAGTGCCTACATATTTTCGTAAGTCAGTATAAGCTTGCATTATTATATTCAAACTGTCATATCTCCACGAGACAATAATTTATATCAAAGAGGAAATGAGAGTACTCGCGTTTATGTTCCTGATTATTCCCGGACTAATGTTGCATCACGCGAACAATACTGGAAGGTGACCCACGTTAGCATATAGAAGAACCTATAAAGATACGGAACTGCCCTATTGGGTTCCTCATTAGTATAGACAAGTATCTATTTAGCTTTATGCGGCACGAACCTATTTAACTGTACGGTTACACGGAAAAGTTCATATGTATTTGTCTGTCCGAGATAGGTAAATATGAGAATAACAAAATCGTACAATAATTAGACTAATTCTAAGATGCCGAAAAAGGAGAAAGTAATTGTTTACAATGTTTGTTTTAGAGAAGAAGAGAAAACATTCCCTTTCAAACGATAACAGATCAATGGAATTGATGCTATAATTTTAATGTATTCTTCATGCGCAATAGTTTTTTTTATATTTGTAAAAA
Organism: Bombus fervidus; assembly: GCF_041682495.2. Classification (NCBI taxonomy): domain Eukaryota; kingdom Metazoa; phylum Arthropoda; class Insecta; order Hymenoptera; family Apidae; genus Bombus; species Bombus fervidus. Next base: position 3,289,229 of record NC_091526.1, on the reverse strand, counting down.
ATTCACAGATATATTAAATTTTTGTAAAAATATTCGACTGTTCTCTAAAATTAAATTTTGTCTACCAATATTGCTACATAATGCCTTATATTTTTATATTTATATTCCTATATGTGCCGGATCATTTTTGGAAAACGGGGCGTGTGATAAGTTTTGTTGCAAGTTGTCCATAGTTGTCTTACACCACATGATGTTTGTTTATGGGAATGTATTTAAAATATAAATGTAAAAGTTAACAAGTGATATCTATGATAGAGTGCTCGAGATGCCTATGACGATGAATTTAGGTTCGATAACGAATACACGGTCAAAGGGATGGCGATTCCGATTAGGAATTCGATGTACGTGTTCACTGGGCTTTTTCTTTTATTATACGTGGAGAAATCCTCATGGACACTCGGTGTTGCTTTTCGCAGCAACCGAGTAGTGTCGGACTCTTACCGACTAAAACTCCACGGTGGCCATCCTCACGTTTTTAGTGGAGGTACTATGGCTCTCTTGCGCTTTACTACCAGGGGGTACCCCTCGTCGTATTCTCCCTTATTGAGGGAGGCATCCTTTGTTTCTTTTTTATGTTGGGCCGCTAGGGGGGACCACGCCTCTAGCGTCGAGATCCTTGTCTTGTCGCTCTAGCTGGATCGCGGGCTCTTTTCCTTTCTCTCTTCACGAGCATCACCTGCTCGCAGAAGGTGCGGACGGCGGTGTATTCCTGGCGCCCTCTCAGCATTGCTTTTAATAGTAAAAGCTATAGAGCTTCGAGCTGAAGGACGCGTCGCGGTTCCGCCCACGTCGGACAAAACTCCAACGTGTGCTGCGCCGTGTCCTCCTCTTCCTCCGGAAGGTCCCCTCCCGCTGTATGCGTAGCAGGTACTCCCCGAATACTCCGTGGCCGGTGAGCACCTGTGTCATCCTGTAAGTCAGCGGGGCTCCGCCTTGGTTCCTCCAGGCCTCCCAGTTAGGAAGCACGGCGCGGACGGCCCTGTGTGGCCGCACGGCACCCTCCTCGGCCAATTGGTATTGCCATCACTCCCAGGTTTCCCTTTTTGCTGCTTTCCGCGCGTCCAGTGCCGACTGGTTTTCGGGCGGTGGAGTTGTCGCCCACCCGTCCGAGCACAGGGCCCTCAGGTGTTTGTACACCCGCCGAAGTGCGGGCGCCTGTAGCTCGAACGGGGGGGGGGGACGCGGCTAGTATGGTTGCTGACGCGTAGGACACTGTACGGTATCCCCTCACTGTGCGAATGGCGGTCGTTCTCTGCAGCCTTTTCAGCAGTAGTAGGCTGCGGCGGCTCGCCATCAAATCTTCGGCCCATATAGGGGCCCCGTAGAGGACTCGGGACCGGACTACTCTCTCGTAGAGTCGACGGACGTTCACTCCTGCTCCGCCGATGTTCGGTAGTAGGCCGCATAGGGCGTTAGCTGCGGCAGTCACCCTCTGGACCAGAAGCTCGAAGTGTGGTTTGAAGGACCACTGGCTGTCGATGGTAAGTCCCAGATATTTCATCTGGTTCCCCACCGGCACTGGCTCCCCGTTGATCTTCACGGACAGACCGGGAGGAGGTGTTCTTCTGCGTCGTTTTTTGAAGAACCATAGGGCCTCGGATTTGGCAGGTGACACGCTTAGACCGAGTTCCTGGATGGCGTGCACCGCACACACCACGGCATCCTCCGCGAGGTTGACAGTTTCGTGCCAATGACGCCCTCCAATGAGTACTAGGGTGTCGTCCGCGTAGCACACCAAGCCCGCGTCCGGTGGCATAGGGCATCGAAGGACGCGATCGTAGGCGGTGATCCAGAGGATGGACCCTAGCACGGAGCCCTGCGGCACACCGCGCTCGACCAGTCTTTTCACCTCTCCATCCCTATTGGTGTACACCACCCATCTGTCGCTGAGGTATGCCTCGATGACTCTGACGAGGTACGCTGGTACCTCGTGGTGGCGCAGTGCCTCCACTATCCTCGCCCAGGGGATGGAGTTGAAGGCGTTCATGACGTCGAGGGAAACCGCTATCGCCACTCCTTCCCGGGTGATCATGTCCTTCGCCATGGACCTTACTTGTCCCACGGCGTCCACCGTCGAGCGTCCTCGTCGGAACCCATACTGGCTGTCGTGCCAACCAGGCACTCTTCGCGTCATATGGGCTTCCAGACGGGCGGCCACTACTCTTTCTAGTAGTTTGCCCACCTCGTCCAATAGGCATATCGGCCTGTATGCGGATGGCGAGTCCAGCGGGCAGCCCCCTTTGCGCTGCAATACGAGCCTTGTCGTTCGCCATGCGGGGATAGACGCCTTCCTTTAGGCATCTTGTAAATAGATGTCGCAGGCGAGGCGCCATGGTGTCCGTCGTCTCCGCCCAAGCCCGGCCCGGGATTCCATCCGGACCTGGTACCACGTCACGGGATGCCATCTTCCTCGTTGCCTCGTGCAGCTCCGCCTCGGTGACTCGGAGTTCCTGTCTCCACTCCGTCGTCGTCGGCGCCCTCCCGCAGTTCTCGTCGGAGGCAGTGGCGGAAGGCGGTCCTGGTTGCCCAGCACAACTGTCCTGCCGTGGGAACGGAGTCCCCATGACGTTGTCCGGCACCACTGGGTCCATATTTCCGGTCAGCGGAGGGGGGGGGGCGAAGGTCGTAGCTTGTTGGTCACGATCCTATACGGCCTCCCCCACGGATCGGATTCGACCGACTCTATTAGTTCCGTCCAAGACCGAGCTTTTGCGATCTTGATCTCCCGCTGGAGGGTGCGCTTCGCCTCTTTATAGGCTTCGTAGGTGCGAGAGATCTCCTCTTCGCCGCGCGTCTGCCTGCGACGGCGTGCCCACAAGAATCTTCTGCGGGCGCGACTGCAGCCCTCTCGCAGCCCTGCGATCTCTGGCGTCCACCAGTAAACGCAGCGGTCGCGCCCACCCCCGGGATGGAGCGCGGCATTGAGACGTCGCATGCCGCGCTCATGTACCTTCGGAGGTTTTCCGCTTCCTCGTCGACGCTTCCCAGCGCAGTCGTCCTCTGGGCGTCCCAGCTCCAGGTCGAGACGATGGCTGCCGCCCGTAGCATCTCCTTGTTTCTTTCCTTGAGACGCCATCTGCGTGGCGGTGGGTCGAAACGGTTCGCTCTTCCCCTGGTGTCGCTGCTGTCCTCCGTCAATCCGTCTAGGTCCCCGACCCAGTTGGAAGCGTCAGGAACACGGTACGGCTCGGCCACTACCGCGAGGGTGACTCCGTTCTCCCGGATGGTCTGGAGGAGCAGGTCTTGCGCTTGCCTCCCTCTCTCTAGGTTGCATTGGAGGAGGCTTTTGAACTTACTCGTTCAAATCCATGGCCTCCCCCCGGCCATCCCCAGCTGTTTCGGTGGTGCTCCTTTGTGTCGTTCTCGCCGCGACGGTTGGCTCGCGAGTGGGGCGTCTTCTTTTGATCTGTGGGGGAGCGCATGCCACCCCTCCCAATCTGTGGTCAGCGGGTGCCCCGAGCGACTCACACAAGGTGCACTTGGGCGTGGCAGCTGGACACTTTCTGGCGCGGTGTCCGCTTTCACCACATCGGTAACATAGTTGTTCCCGATCCACGGCAGACACGCAGGCCGCGCGTACATGCCCCAGTTCCAGGCATCTGTAGCACTGCGGGAGCCTTGCCGGTATGGTTATTATTCTGGCCCTGGACCAACCCAGCGCCACTTTTCCTTCCCTGGCCAGTTTTCGGGCTCCGGCCACCGGACACTTAATCCATGCAGACCCGAGGCCGCCTCTGGATGTGCCAATTTCCCCAACCTGCACCTCCGCGCTGTTGCATCCCGCCGCCGAGGCCAGTGCTCTTCCCTGCCCACCGAGAGATGTCGATCCCGACCACTCGTAGCTCCGCCGTCTTTGTCGGAGCCGCGACTCTCACCGCGGTCTGGTCCAGTACCTCTGTCAGTCGTGCTGCTAGTCGCGAGGCTTTTCCTCTGTCCCTGTCCCCAGGGACCCTTATAATTATGGCGCCCGTCATAGCTTTCCGCATCTCGACGGACTCCACACCCCTATCTCCGTGAGTGGGATCTTCTCCCTTGCCGTTGCGAGCACATCGGCGTACGACATACTCGCTCCTTCGTTTAGCGTCACGCTCACCGCGGATGTTCGCGATGTGCGGGGGAGCGCGGTCGTCCTTGGTACCTGCGCCGGTGTCTTCTTTGTCGCGGCCATGGCGGTACTCGATCTCGGTGCTCCTGCGGCTCTGGTCAGTGTAGCCATGGTCGCCCTTTTCCTTGTCATTTCGGGGGCGGCTGTTTTTTCCGGCTTTTTCTGGTCTGCCCTCCTCCTTCTTCTGGGCTCTACCACTCTCCATTCCTCTCCCCCTTGCTCTTTCGGGGGGGGGGGGGAGCGGCGTAATCTGGGCTGCCCGGGGAGCGGCTGAATGGTCCGCCTTGTTTCGAGGTTCTGGGGTGCGAGGTCGTCGGCCCCCAAAACGCTCTTCAATGGCCCTGAGTATTTTGGGCCCGAACTCCTCCATCCTTTTCTCCAATCTGGAGATGCGCTCGCTGTCACTTCGGTCTGTTCGCGGAGGGTGGCTGGGCTCAGGGACCGAGCCATCACACCGTGGGCACCCATGAGCGCAGGCGGGCCTTCGCGCTAGTTCTTGGCGAAGTGCCACGTTCTCCTCCTCTAGCGCCGTCAGCCTTGCATTCACAAGCCTTGTGGATGTGGTGTCGCTGCTGTGAGCTTGTTCGGTCCTCTTCGCTGCCTGATCCCTCCATGCGGTGGTGATGTACGAGGCAGCGTCTCTCAGTGTCCTTTTGAGATTGGCCGACGTCGTTGCGACTCTCATGATTTCCGAGAGTTGTCGCGTAACCTCGTCGGCCGGCAAGCACGTTCTAACCTCCAGCGCGAGCTCTTCCGAAACGTCCGGGGTCAGCGACGTTAATTTCCTCTTTTTTTCTCCTCTGGACATTGAGGAGCCCAAAGACGAGCGGGACATGAATGACGTGACCGATTCTTCGTCATCGTATTTTGCTCGCGCCCAGGATCTTCTTCTTATCGGAGGGATATAGTCGTCCCCTGCAGCCGGGCGAGGAAGGTGCCCTCAGGCCTGTCCGCGATGCTCTGCGGGCCCCTCTTCGTTCTCCTTGGGGCTTCGTTCACCTCCATCCTGTTGTCATCGCTTATCGCCTCGCCAGGCGTAGGACGCGTCCGGGGGCCTGGCGGTCCACCCTCGGACGGCCGTGGTCGTGAGATGACGACGCAGCGAGGCCCACTTTACAACCCACGACTGCGCCGGTACTGGGGTCTCCCTCCCCTGCACCGTAAACTTGCTTCTTACTGTTGTCTAAATCCATAGTGTTTTTGTTTTCATTTTGTCGCCAAGTCGTCAACAGAGGTTTCCATCCTGGTGCCACTCACTCTTTCACACCCTGTCCCGGCCGAGGCCGGTGCAGAGTGACGGGGGGACCTCACGGGAAGGTGAGGTGAGTGGTCTTGGCGGGTATGGGCCCATCAACTTCTCCGAAGCTCTCCGCACCGGATCGGCGAACTGACGGGCGTCAGAGGCTCCGACCAGCCGCCATCCGACTATATGAGAGAGCATCAGATCCATCGGAGTTTTTCGGAGCATGGTCCTATGCATCGAGAACCCATACCCGCCTCGTGCCTCCCCCCCCCCCCCCCCCAGGCCAACACAATACGGAGTTCCCAAGTGGTCACCCATCTAACTGCTATCCGTGCCCAGCGTTGTTTAACTTTCGTGATCAAACGAGAACGAGTGCTCTCAACGCGGTATGGGCGTTAACCCACGTGTTCACTGTGGCTAGTCGAACTTATCTGACTGACCCTCAGTCCAAGTGGAACTGTCCTTATATACTCCTCTCCGTACCTCTCTGTATCCCACGGGTCAATCTTTGTTTTTAAAGAGAGCTATTTAATTAATCCATACCTCTATTAGGTACACGTCCCTCCCGTGACCGTGGCTACGTTCAGTGACACATTATGTCACTTCGAGCCCAAACCCACTGTCATAAATCTCGGGTAATTATAATTGACTTAACTCATAAACAGCTATTTCTCAGTTTTATTGTTTAAGTACGACTATAATAAAAAGTCTGGAATAAAGTATTGGAGACCTTCCCAAATATTCCGAAAGAAAGGCTCCGGTGCGCCTTCATCTCCGACATATATATGTCGGGTTAGGGTTAACACTTGGGTTTGGGGCGTGTAAAGAATCTGCGCCAGGGTCGCTCATCGTCGGTGTACAATCGATGATATCTTTTATTGTCACAAATACAAGATAAACTACCGGTCTCGATACTCGAACGATAATGACAACGATCGTGGGGTCGGTATAGCGAATCCACGGCCCACGGGATAACTGATCTACTTTACTTCGAAGTCTAAGTCGAACTCGACTTACTCCTCGTGATACAAGGATCGCTTGATTAACTCTCTACTAAGACGTAGATTATTCACTGATCGTACAAACACACTAGGTATCTAACTAATGCGACTGTAAGAAAAAGAATGACTTTCCGTCGCAACGACGCTGCAGAGGAAAACTATGGTGGGATGTGCCTAAGGGCACGAGGTCATCGGATTCGTCAAAGAAAGCCTCCGCTCGGAGGGTGAGGGAAATAGACGTTGCTGTTAAATTGGTTAATCTCCATGTTGGCGGTTAGAAAAGAATGCTAGTCGCTCTTGAGAGAGAGTTCCTAGCGGGAAGCGTCGTACGTGAGGAAATCAGATCTCCCGTATCTTGCCGCAATAGGTGACAGATATACGGGCTGATATAATAAAGACTGTTTGCCAATCTGAAGGACTTTAGTTAACCAGATCCTAAGATTTGTAACGGTTCCTCAGGCTACCTGAACATAAACTGCGAATGATGTATCGGCATCTGGCGATCATCCTACCCAAAAAATGGGGTCTGTGTGTGGCCGCTGGAATGTTTATTGTCAAGTGTCGTTACGGCCAATTCTTTAAAGGCGAGCTATGCAACTCCATATCTCTGTTAGGTGGAACGTTCATCCCGCCTAAGCTCATTGTCTCAAGTTTCGAATAACTGTATTTGGGTTGTTTTGTAAATGCTACAGTATTGAGGTTTTCCAAATAATTTCAACGGGGGGTCCCGTTGTCCTTTCATCTCCGACATATATATATTTCTTTGTAGTGACTTTTAATTGGTTATTTCTTAAATTTTCGCTGAAAGATTTTGTATCCTCGTTTCATTTTTCACAATCTTTTTTTCCGATCTTTCGCTGTTTCCTCGCTGGATATCAAATGAGACATATCGTCTGTTTTCAATATAATATAAAATGTTCATCTTAATATAAAAATTTTCGTTACTAACGAAAGTAAGTGCTGCAAGTTAAACTGATTAACCGAATATAAGTCATGTGCAACCCGAAAGGAGGGTGGACTGTGAGAGAGTGTGTGAAAAACATGCAGCTAGCTTGACTATTATACATAACTATAATTGTTATTTTGATTTGCTAAATACATATATTCTGCTTATTTTACATTTGATTAATTAATCCCATCGATAAGATAGATAGAAGTGTGATTAGTTACTTTATTCAATTACATAGTTGCACAAATTATTCATTATATTTTCATCTCTTTACCTTTTGCCTATAATCAATTAGTTTTCCCGTTTTCATCGTTTTTGTAAACGAACACGCATGTAAGACAGATATCAGAGATATCATACACTTCATCAGAAATATTATTCAGTGTGCTACGATTTATTATTAAACAATTGATACTTAGATTTTACTACAACAAAAACATTATCGCGACGAAAGTCAATCTAATTTTAAATCTAAAACGCTATCGTGTATTGAAAATATATTAAAATTATTGTTTCATTTCACTGATTCATTATCGTTTGGAAGGGAATATTCTCCTATTTCCTCGAGAAAAAATATAGTAAACAATCAATTTCTCTTTCTTGGGCAATTTGCAAATAGCCTAATTATTGCACGATTTTGTTATTCTCATACTTACCTATCTTGGACAGAAAAATGCATATGAACTTTTCTGTATAACCGTACAATTAAATAGGCTTTTTGTAGTGTGGAATTAAACATATTCTTGTCTATGTTAATGAGAAGAAAAGTTCCCTAATTGCATAAATTTTTGAATATACTAGCGTGAATCACTTTCCAGTATTGACCGCGTAATGCAGCATCTGTACTACTGTACTATGTGAAACTAGAGCTACGAACGTGACCACTGTCATTTCATCCCTGGTTATATATTGTAATCGGCAGCAATTCTTCCTTCATTAATTCAATCAATTGTTGCAAATCAAAACTAATTCTTCCAAGCAGTCCAATTATCTATTTAACAAAAATTATTATTCTCTGTATTTGAGAATCACGGAGAGAACATTTACAAGTAAAATTTTGCTGATTTTTTAATTTTGCGGTTATTTTATGACTAAAACAGAATACTCTATTGTAACATAGCTAAAAATCGAGAGAAATTGTGAGATTCAATCAAAGACATAATATTTAGCAGAAATAATATTTCAATAACTTTAATATATGTACGCCTTCCAATATTTTAGTATTCTGACAGTATTACGTGCTTTATGTTAGTATTTCTTAATTAGGAGAAGGGTGGAAAAGCACAAATAAAAAGGCAGTTTTAATGACACAAAATTAGATAATTGATCGAAATTTTAAACTGCTACCCTGTGAAAAGTCTTCCTCGATAAGGAACAAGAAATGAACCAATTTGTTTCGAATAGCATCTATTAAGTAAATGAATAAATGAATGAGTTGAAAAGCTGCACTGATGGACTTCAACAACCGCGTTTATTGATGTCTTCGATATTCACGTAAAAGTTCACTGTTATTTATGTCATCTTCTTGCAGAAAATGAGCCGTTTAGTACAAAAACGTTGGAAGTCAAGAAGTTGATTACCAGTTAATGAATGACAAAATAAAACTTCTGTAGGGAATTGAATGGGCCATTCTTAGCTACTCTGTTATCCATCCAAAATTAACGAGTATATACTGATAACATTTATGCTCAAAACAGAATGAAAGTTAGTGTTTCAAATCGCGGTGTTGAATCAAATGGGCGAGAATCGACTTACACCATATTTGCATTAAACGGCTCAAATGAACTTACGAAGATAATTCATTTGTTTCTTGTAAATTGCTCGTTAATCCGAGACTTATATAATGAAATTCCAAAAAGCGAGTAGAATATTATTTACGAACCGGATCATCTATTAGCTTCTTAAATCGTTGTTCTATCGTTTGGTTACGTTTCGGACGGATCAATATAAAAATAGCAGCGATGCGTGAACACGTGCGTATCAGTTTTTCGAGGAGGGCTTTGCCCACGAATCCAGTCGCACCAGTAATAAGAATTCCAGTTCCGGCATAGAATCTCTCGATGGAATTCACATTACGTAATTTTTCATTTATTTCGTTTTCATTAAGTTTTGTATTCATTGTACCAAAATCACAGGGCTTTCTCTCTTTCAACCCAGATATCTGCAAATGAATAAGAAAAAATAAATCGGAAAATTAATAAATAAAGAATATCGTATAATCTTATATATTAAATTTCTATATATCCATTATTTTATATTATCCAAAAAAAAAAGAAAAAAAATTCAGGATAATCCATACTAAGGGAAAAATGATTCCCCGATGTTTGTTCCGCGAACTGCGTATGTGTACGATTCTGTTGCAGTACAACTCATTTGCAAAGTAAATTTCCAAACGCAATTATATGCGTAATCATTAATAATTCACTTGTGTTTTCATTAAATATCGATGCTATAGAAATGCTCCTTTTAATGTAAACATATTTCGTTTCAAAGATTTTTGAAATGCTAATGCATGCAAAACGCTGTTAAAAAAAAAAAAAAAAACAGTATAAAAATTAAATCATTCTTTTCATTCTTTTACAATAAATATTTCATCTCTATTATCGTTCAAATAGTTTGGGGAGGTTTCAACGAATATTATAATATAACTTCCAAGTCGTTTCCTGTAAATTAATATACAGGCTCAATTAATAAAATTTACTACCTCGAAATAAATCATTAACTGTTGATTCATTTAGAAAATATTTTAAATGCAATTTATTGCATTCGAAATAACTGATCAGAAGTATATATTCTGATTTCTTTATGAACAAAATTTTCTGAAATATTGATGTGATCTTGAGTTTGTGTAAGTGTGTGAGAAATGGTGTGCGTGACTCAACGCGCTTTCACTGATATAAATTCCGAATCTTCAGCAACATATATGAGATAGCGAGTGAGTAAAGATAGAGCATGTGAAATTTAGAAGTAATAGAATTTCGAGTATAAATTAGCATTTAAAAGCAATTACGTGTTTTTCCATTAATATACCGTGGCAACACTATAATTTTAACAGGACTGCGGACCGGCCTGCTAACTGAAGATATAAGATGTTCGATAGTACATTAAAAACCCAACAATATACATTCACTCACATTAATGATCAGCACCATGATGTGTGAGATATTTCATTTCATTAATATATCTATTTCTTTATAATAATGCAAGACCATCTCTCCTGATACAGTCCGTTTCGTGTCTGTTCGTATCTGTTCCAAGTGGCAATGTTTAACAAGTGACACTTACCGCGCAAAAAGGACCCTTCCGTGCTACTTATTCCAGCAGCGTAAGAAAATAATTGAACTAGTTCAAGATACTCGCGTTGAAATCATATTTCGCATATATGGAAATGCCGAACTCGCGTGGTTTCACGTTAACGTCCGTCCACGATAATGATTCCACGAAGAATATCCGAATACAGTAAATCGCAAGAGTATTTGTATCTCTCGAACTACAGTCACAAAACGATTTATAATTATTTACATTGCAAGATCTTCCGTTCTTTCCATCAGGAATGTACGTGGCAACGACATTGAAACTTATATAACAGTGAAACTCTCCATGTGTACCTATTCTTACCGGTCAAATGACCGGTCTTTAAAGCAACTATAATTCTTGATATAGAATGAATATAATAGCCAATTTGACAGTGAAAAAATTTAGTTTCTTTCATGTAGAAAAAGATAATGTATATTTCATTCTTTTTCACCGCATTTTTTACAAATTATAGGCTTCTCGATCGCACATCTTCCATGCATTTTTTACATTTTAGACCAATTTTGTTAGTCTTACCGTTTTTGCAATACCTTATCTTGCATATTTTCTGTTCACGTGGAGCGATATTTGTATTTGTTACTGGTTCTGCTGAACGTTCTTTGCATAGCTATTGCTTTTTTTCCTATTCGGTGATAAGTTCTTCTCTCAACTGAGATAAAAATTCTTGCCTCGAAAGTTTTTCTCCCGCGGTTTCTTTATGTAAAATCCATGTATTTATCCCAGCTAGGTCTTAGATATTGAAAAATACTTGTATCATCTCCGAGATATAAATTTTTCAGTGTATTTTCTGGCAATTTGACCGGTCATCCCTACACCGAATTTGATGATATATAATCTAATTGTCTCCGGGATATGAGCATTATTTTTTTTTTTTTTTTTTTATTTCTACAGATGTATACATTGAACGAAGAATCAGTACTATTTTATTTAGTTTAGATTTGGAAATTATCAGAGTACAATTGTTTGAACAATATAATTTTGTTGAGTAGCGTGTCATATTGTGCTTTGTCTGTTCTGCCAATTTTAACAGTTCTCTCCTGCTTGTACGAACTGTTCGAAAAACCGTAACTTTTTTTAGCATAGTCGCGATCGACACGCTTGCAAAGAAATTTTCGGTGGTTAAATTTCATCCACGCCCTGTATGCTAATGTACTATTAATTTTAGAGTGACAAACTCCCCAAGCGGAACTGAAGGTTCTCTCCCTTCATATTTTCCAAAATAGGGAAAGTCGTTTATAATATATTTGCTATTCACATCGGATGATAACTAGAGTTTGATACCACATTTGTCAGGTGTACTGGGCATTTATTGAATATATTTACACCTTGCTTGTGTCAAAAACAATCGTTCATCGATAGTAATATATAATTCTTATTTATAATTGTTGAAAATTGTGGATCTTTGGAGCCGAAATAATGTTATAGGAACACTAAATTTATATTGAGGATTAATATTAAAATAATAATATATTTAGTTCATGGACGATTCCTCATATATTCAACGATACACACTTGCACGCGTCTCAGCACTTTCTTCCATACCCGACTCTTAACCGAATGTTTCTCGACTGCACCGTTTACATTCTTTTGTCTTCGAGACGCTGCGCACACACACATACTGGCACTCACAAACAAGTATCTCCTCTATGCATTTAACCCAGTTCAGCACAGAAAATTATACATATCTCAACAATAATATTTTTGACTGTGCTTAATAGTTAAGTCGGTTCATAACTCACAATCACTGAATTCTTCATGATTCTATTAGTATAGAAAATGTTATTAGATATCATCGATATTTTCCATTTCATAGGTTTGTTATAGTTGAAAAAATTTTCACGACCGCATAATTCTATTATGCGATCCCATTTGGGTCTCTGTTTAAGAAGCCCTGGTTTAGAGCATGTGAGAGGTAGCTTACTCTTTTCCGTACAATTTAACGAGTCAGTAAAAGTAAACGAAACGGGATTATGGCAGTTCCAATCATAGCCCTCTTTACTCGTACACTTTAATTTAAGAACTGTTTTCAACCAAGCAAGAATTCTGGTAATTTATTTTACTATAAACTGGATAATAATTATACCTATAGATAGCAACATATAGCACGTGCACCAATATACCTGCTTATACCAATCTACAATTGTAAATATGGTACAAATTATTCTCTTTTTTCTCGAATTATCTAAAAACGTCATTAATAAAAAACAAAAATGTTTTAACGTGCATCATAAATATACATGTTCTCAATCCATGCATGTACATACATGTACAGGTAGATGAAGTTGAGCAAAGTCAACATTTATTACCTAACAGCTAATAAGTTGTTCCGTATACTTTCTTAAAGTATTCCTTGTAGAGATTTGAAAACCAAATACAAGTATATTATTTTCTTACACAATTGAATTTTTATTTTTATTACATATATATATTTGAATTTTTATTACGTAATACATGTACTGAAAAACTTATCATTGTATTCTACGGAACCTACAAATATCGATTAAATATCTTTGAATTTGTTTGCGTAAGGAATGCCATAGATCAGGTAAGTCTTCATTTTATACGGTTTAGTAGTGAAACTGTAGAAAGGCTGAGTAGACACCGATTTCGACAACTTTTGGATACGATAGAGAAATCGATATTTTGAACAAGTTTTTCCTATGCATGAATTCCTATGCAAGCTGGACTCTCTTAAGTTCTGAGATATTCGTGAAAATTATCTGGTACCATTACAATAAACTATTAAACTATATAAAAGTCTGTAGTTGCTCGTCTGCGGCAACGTATTACGCGTCAGTAGCATTTGGCTGTCGTCAGTCGTTCTTCGTCTGTTTCTAAACGATGGTTTCTAAGCGAGTTGAAAGCCCCGTGTACAACGTGTACATGTTAGGCTACAAGAAATGTCTGTTACGGTTCATAATTCGAATAAAATTTAAATTCACCAATGTATTAGGTTTGAGTTTGAGTTAAAAATGTTTATGTGGTCGCTGCGAGAAGTCGCAAAGAGCTTGCATGAAATAATAAGAAGGTGACCAATGCCGGCACATACGTTGGCACAGGTTATCAACAGATTTCACTATAGTAAGTAGGGCTGTTCCTCACGTATATCGCGGGCATTAAGCGAATCTAGCTCTTATATGTATAGAAAAAAGTTGTTTAAAATGTTATTTTACAACATATCCAAAAATCATGGAACTTTCTAGAATTTAACGAAAAGATTAGAAAATGCTCTTATCCGGTAAATAACTTTCGTACTTTGCTTTATCATTTACATACTGCATAGTAATTATGTTACATAATTATACTCGCTTGCTGTATGTAAATGCAGTTCAGCGAGTTCATTTTTTTTTTTTTCTACTCCTTGAACTACCTGTGCATAGGAGATTGTAGGAGTAGATAGTTTTTGTGGGCTGGGTGATGGAATCGTGAGGTCCTTTACTCTGGGTTTGGGGTACTTGTTATTACATAAGGTCTTGTAGGCTGAGCAGCCTTTGTAGTTCGCAGGGTGGTCTCCTTTACAGTGGATACATTCCGCAGGGGTTTCTGCTGATTTAGTGCATTGGTCTGTAGAATAAGGATCTGCACATTTGACGCAGCAGTAATTGCGGTTGCAATATTTTTGCGTGTGGCCGTATCTCTGACACCTTTTACACTGAACTATCCTTTTTGTAAAAGGTGGTTCGAACTTTATTACCGAGTTCATTAATCGGTTGATGTTATATATTTCTTTGTTGTTTGGCTTTTGCTTTAAATCAACAAAAAATAAAGATAGTGGGTTTTTTGTGATTCTGTGTCTTATATTGCTGATATTGGTAACTTCATGGCCAAGATTTTGGAGTTCGTATTTCAGTTCGTCTAAGTTAGCAGAGTGGTGAATGTTGCGCAGTACCACTCGAAAGGGTCATTCTTGTTTTAGTTGATAAGTGTGGAATTTAGCGTTCGGGGTTTGTTTTTTCTTTCAGTCGTGGGGAGACGCGATCGCGTTGAAGCGCGTCAACGGGAATCGTAAATTCCCGTTACGATTATAACAATCTACACCACGAACAGGTCGATCCCCTTATTTCTTGTGGAATAATATAGCGGTGTTTGTTGTGTAATACAACTGTAGTCTACAGTTCTACAATATATGTACTTTCAATAACTTTTAACACTTGATATCGCGTCTTCTAAGTATGTAATATTAATTTAATCTCGCGTAGATTGTAGTTAGGATGATAATCCTGTTATTTGATCAGGAGTTGACCGACCTTATGAGTTGACTACGTCGAGAGGGAAAGAAAAGTAAATGCCTGCTCTAAGGATAAGACCCTTAACTTGACTATACAAAGATTGGAAGGACAGACTTCTTGAGTTAACTTGACTATTCGAAGATTGGAAGAACAGTAGTTGACTCGTCTCGTACTATTAAGGAGGAAAGCTCGGTGTGGGTGTGCCTTTTTGAACTAAGAACGCGGATTCACACTTTTCGGTAGAAAAGTGAGGGTAACGATCCGCGATGCCCATTGGTTATAGCCAACGTTAATAAGTAAAAATATGAGGAGAAAGTCTCCTGCAGATGTGGCTCATGGATGTCCTTGTTCGTGGGAAAAACCTGTTATTTCGCTAGACAAACATCCGCTTTTTCCGCAATTAGTAAGAGAGTGCAATAAACATAAGGACTGTTTTAAGGACTATCCATAAACCGAAAATACTTATATGAATGGAGATTAAACTAAAAAGATTCGGCTTATGGTAGTTCCTTGGGTTTATTGCGAGCCAGTGTAATGATGTATAGGCCTTGGCGGCCAGACCATAAGGGACGTCGCACGGACCATCTCGCGCGACGTAACAGGCTTTTTAGCAGCTTTGTTAGTTTTCTATAGGAGTCTGGATTAGTCGGCAGAATTTTAATCTGATTGTTTTTAATTTTTAGTTGATAATCTTCTTTGTTGATGTCTTTCTCGATGGACTTGATCATTGTTTGAATATCGATAACGTCATCGATGAAGATTGGTTGGGGGAGGAGGAGTTTCTTGGTTTTGTTGGCTTGGTGATGTTTCTATTACATCCATAGAGTCGTGTGTGGATTCTAGTAGTTCGAATCTGTTGTAAGTGGAGATATATATATTTTTGTTGGGTGAGTCTAGCTTGCGTTTTTTGTTGTCATTTTTGTGATTTGGAAGGTGGGACAGTTTGTCCTTTTACCACGGAGGAGGGAGAATAAAGCGGTTATAGCTTTGTTCGAGTGAGATAATTCCAGATGTTTGGGCCATCTTCGAGCTAGTTAATTCAAATTGAAGTAACTAGTTGAGAGGCTGTGATTCAGGTTGGATATTAGGAGAGTCTGATTGTTCACTATTAAGTTTAGAAGCACTTGTTTTATTTTGATTTCAATTCACTTTCGACGAAGGGTCGTCACTTGTATTATGAACTGCACTAGGCACTAGACACACACGTGTTCACACTTCGGCAGTCGACGGCTCAATGGATGACATAAATAACAGAGAAATTTTAGATAAATATCGAAAACAATGCAGTTAATATCATCACTTTTGCGTACTTTGCCATTTATGAAATCGATCAGTGCAGCTTTTCAACTCATTCATTTATTTATTTACTTAATGTATGTTATTCGAAAAAAAAAGTGGTACATTTCTTGTTCCAGTCTCGCTCGGGCAACCGAGGCGAACAGATGTGTGTAAGCAAACGTGTGCTCCAGTCAAGTGATTCAGCGAAGTGCTACGAATAGTGATAGTGACAAACAATGGAACAGCAGATATCAACGATCAAGATTGCAACCAATGGAGAAAAATATTACATAAAAGGGTCGTCAGATTTACCAGGCTTACAGCAACAACAGCAAAATAATAACAACCAAAATGATATGGAAATAGAAGAAATGGAAGAGCAGCGGAGACAGGAGGAGTGCAGACACGACAACAAAATAAGTTACCAGGACGAAAACTGGAAGCTAGCAAAGACTAGCATAAAACGTAAAATAATTCCAGGCACAAATGCTGCAGGAAACCCAGATACAGGAAAGCAGCGATTGCTGCAAGAATTACCTTTAAGAAACTCCTTCAGCTCACTAACGGAAGAAATAGACAATGTCCCGACAAGCAAAACCACAACTAAAACACCTTACATATCAAAACCACCACCAATATTTGTTGAGGCCCAAATAATAGACCCGCTTATTGATCTACTAAACAATGTAGTCGGGAAGGATAACTACACAATAAAACAAACAAAATTAGAACAAGTAAAAATTCAAACAAACACCCCAGAAGTTTATAGGAAAGTGATAAATAAACTAAAGGAAAAAAATGCTATATACCACACGTACCAACTCAAAACAGAAAGGAGCTATAAAATAGTTATAAGAGGTTTACATCCAAAAACTAACACAAAAAAATTAAGTGAAGAATTAGGAGAAATTGGCCATGAAACAAGAGCAATAAACAATATGACAAGATACGATACGAAGCAACCATTGCCACTATTCTTAATAGAACTGGAACCCAGAACCAATAACAAGGAACTCTATGAAATCAAAAAAATACTAAATACAATTGTAACAGTGGAACCACCACGCTACAAAAAAGATATACCACAATGTATGCGGTGTCAACAATACGGACACACAAAAAATTATTGCAACAGAAGCCCGGCATGTGTTAAATGTGCAAAAAATCAAGTAACAATACACTGCCCATACACAGGGAAAATAGAAGAAGTTAAATGCTATAATTGTAACGGAAACCACCCAGCCAGCTACAAAGGATGTGAAATAAGGAAACAAATACAACGTAAACTGTTTCCTCCACTTCGCAACAGATCACACACTGACCATCAACCACAACAAAGTATAACGGATAACGAAACAACATTGAAAGCACAACACGAACTAAACGCTATAAGCAGAAACATAGATCCCCAAGGTAAACGAAGCTACGCACAAGTAACTAAAAACATTAGCAAACCAACGCTTGCAATCAATCAGAATGAAAACAATAACATCGAAGACGTTACAGACATCAAAGAAATGCTCAAACAATCCATTAAAGGTATGGAAATGTTAGGAAAAATGGTAAGTGATCTAAACACAATACTAAGACAACAAGCACAACAAACAACAATCATGTTACAACTACTCACTAACTTGCTAAGTAAAAACTAGAGATGGACATTTTGAAAATAGCAGTCTGGAACTCCAATGGCTTAAAACAGCGAGCCCACGAAACTAAAATATTTTTGTATAAAAATAATATTGATATACTACTTGTCTCAGAAACACATTTCACCCTAAAAAACTACATGAAAATACCGTACTACACCATATACGATACCAAACATCCCTCAGGTAAAGCACATGGAGGAACTGCAGTAATAATAAAAAATGACATCAAGCATCACCTACATAGTCAAACAAATCAAGAACACCTACAAGCAACCACTGTCACAATACAAACCAATGACAATTACTTCCAGATGTCAGCAGTATATGTACCTCCGAGACACAAAAGGACACTTAAAAAATGGGAAGAGTACTTCCAATCCTTAGGCGACAAATATATAGCGGCAGGAGACTTTAATGCAAAGCACACATTATGGGGTTCGAGAATTAGCACGCCGAGAGGTAGAACATTGGAAAAATACATTAGAAGCAGCAACCTCAACGTACTAGATAGTACAGGAAAACCAACGTACTGGCCAACAGACCCCAATAAAATACCTGACCTGTTGGATTTTGCAGTAACAAAAGGGCTAAATGTAAGCAAATTAAAAATAGCAACCAGCCTCGAGCTTAACTCCGACCATACACCAATTATAATAGAATATACAAGCAAACCACTACTTTATAACAAGTCAGAGTCGGTTTGCAATAAAACCACCAAGTGGCAAACTTTCAAAGAGCTGATCGAAAACAAAATCAACTGCAATATCCCGTTGAAAACACCTGAACACATTGAGCAGGCAGTAGCAACTTTGACAGAAATAATACAGGAAGCAGCGTGGGC
Source organism: Bombus fervidus (assembly GCF_041682495.2). Lineage (NCBI taxonomy): Eukaryota > Metazoa > Arthropoda > Insecta > Hymenoptera > Apidae > Bombus > Bombus fervidus. The sequence continues at coordinate 3,270,616 of NC_091526.1, read as the reverse complement.
AACCACCACCTATGAAACAAATAGCAGGCAATCAAAAATTATTCCGCAGGACATCCTAGACAAAATCAGGGAAAAAAGAAAAGCGAAAGCAAAATGGCAAAAACAGAGAACACGAGAAAACAAGAAAAACCTAGATAAACTTGCAAAGGAACTAAAGAATAAAATAAGGGAACATCTGTTACGTCGCGTAAGTCGGTACCTGCGACGTCCCTCATGGTCAGGCCGCCGAGGCCTGCACATCGTCACACTGACCCGCAATAAACCCAAGGAATCACCATAGCCCACATCTGTTAACAATAAAGTTATATTCTTTGCATACATTCGGTCTATGAGTGGCCCCTTAAATGGGTCCTTAGGTTTATTGCACGCTCGTACTCATTACGGAGAAAGCGAAGGTTTGCCCAGCGAGGTAATGGGTTTTTCCCAAGGACAGAAACAAACGTGATTCATATTTGCCGAGGACTGTCCCCTCGTATTTAATACATTAACATTGGGAATACCCAATGGGCATCGCGGATCGTTACCCTCACTTTTCTACCGAAAAGTGTGAACTACGAATCCGCGTTCTTAGCTCATCAAGGATACACCCACGACGAGCTTTCTTCCTAAATAGTACGAGACGGGTCAATCACTGTTCTACTAGCCTTCAGACAGTCAAGTCCTCTGCTCTAAGATCCCGTGGACAGTCCAGTCCCCGTTCTACTAGTCCTCGGACAGTCAACTTCAAGTTCTAACATGTCAGTCAAGCTCTCGCCTCTATAACTACCACGTCTAGCAACCTTCGGGTTCATCAACACGCCTTCCAAACACGGTCTGTTCACATCAAGTGGTGTAATCCAATATAAATAAATATATATATAATATAACTGTGAAGTCCAGTTATATTCCAACCCAATCACCCCTTATTCTCTCACAAGAAATAAGGGGATCGTCTAATTCGTGGTGTCGATTCGTGCAATCGTAGCGGGAATTTACGACTCCCGTTGACGCGCTATAACGCGACGTCTCCCCGCGACTGGACGAAAACACAACATCATAATAACGAATTCTCAAAATTCATCGAATCACTATCCGCGCATGAGAATACCGACTACTCCCTATGGAAAGTCACTAACAAAATTAAGAAAACAATAAAAACAATCCCAGCAATCAGAAAAATGGACAACACATGGGCCAGAACCAACGAAGAACAGGCAGAAGAATTCTCAAAGCACCTACAAAATATATTTTCGCCGTATGAAATTAATAACAGCATCCCTGGATGGCAAACAAATGAAGAAGTGGAAAATGCCAGCAACACAACTGATAAACGCTGCACCATACTCAGCACAACAGCGCAAGAAGTTACAAACTTAATTGAGGCAACAAAGACAAGTAAAGCACCAGGATTTGACTTGATCAATGGGAAAATCTTAAAAAACCTTCCCCCAAAGGCAATAAGACTAACAACGATAATATTTAACGCAATTCTAAGAATACAGTACTTTCCTACACTATGGAAAATAGCACAGATAGTGATGTTACCCAAACCAAACAAAAACCCACATCTAACTGCATCCTACAGGCCGATATCATTACTACCTGCGTTTTCCAAATTATTAGAGAAAATAATATATTACCGCTTAAAACCAACAATAGAAGAAGAAAAACTAATACCGAACCATCAATTTGGATTCAGGAATAAACACTCCACAATAGAACAAATGCATAGACTCGTCAATGAAATCTTACAGTCGCTTGAAACATAACAATACTGCACAGCACTCTTTATGGATATCGAAAAAGCATTCGACAAAGTTAACCATGAAAAACTTCTTCAAACAATCAAAAAGCAATTTCCAGAACAAATCTACAAACTACTCAAATCTTACTTAAACAACAGAACCTTTGTAGTAAAAATAAATGATGCATACTCTGAAATTAAGGACATCAAGGCAGGAGTACCGCAAGGAAGTGTCTTAGGACCAATATTATACACACTATACACGGCAGATATACCAACAACTGTCAACAGTAAAACACTGACGTTTGCGGACGATACGGCCATACTAGTGAGGCATGCAAATCTAGAAACGGCCGCCGCACTACTACAAGAACACACTACAAAAATAGAAAAATGGCTGCAAAACAAACAAATAAAAGTGAACACCAGCAAGTGCAACCACATAACATTTACACTTAGAAAAGGAAAAACACCAGATATTCAACTGAACGGCGCCCACATAGCACAAACAAAGCAAGTCAAATATCTAGGAATAAATTTAGACACACGCCTTACATGGAAGCACCATATAAAATCAATAATAAACAGAATAAGTGCAAAAAGGAAGCAGATGTACTGGTTAATCAATAGAAAATCTAAATTAAGCACAATGAATAAACTAAATATATACAAAGCAATAATCAAACCAATCTGGACATACGGAGTCCCATTATGGGGGACGGCAGCAATGAGTCACATAAGCAAAATAGAAATAGAGCAAGCAAAAATTTTAAGGACAATAGTTAACGCTCCATGGTACGTCAGAAATGAAGACCTACGAAAAGATCTAAAAATTCCAACAGTCAAAGAGGAAATCGCTAGATACGCAAAAAAGTACAAAGAAAGACTTGCAGCACACCCAAACCAGCTGGTTGCTGAAACAAATAAAACCAAAATAGAAAGAAGACTGAAGAGGAAGCATCCCGCAGACCTCGAAATAGAGATGCAATAGAAAACCTAGAAGATGGAACCCCGCTGGCGGTAACCATCCACATGCTATATTTTTATTCTTTAAGCTATAATATTTTACCAAATGTCCTTCTGGACAAATTGTAAAAATTTAAACAAATAATCAATAAAAAGAAAAAAAAAAAGGAGCATTCTCATAAAGAAAACCCTGAAGTTCCATTAAATCCAAAACGACAAAATAACAAACTTCAAAATCCTAGAAACGACGATCATAAAAATAAAAATCAGCAATAAGGAAAACTTACTTATCACCTCAGCCTACGCAACCTACGGGAACCAAAAAGAATTTGATAAACGAATTGAATAAACTCTTCGAACTTTTACAGCTCGACAAATAGGAAAACTACTACATAATAGCCGGCGACCTTAACGCAAAACATACAAGCTGGAAAAACGTACTAAACAACATGAGAGGAAACTTCATCAGAAACTGGCTAGACAAAAACAGTATACACTACAAAACAAACCTTTATAGTTCCGAGCTACCCTCTTACCAAAAAGGAGGCTCATACCTAGCAGACGCGCGACTAAAATTCCAAAGTTTACGACCAAATAACACTCTCAAAACCCTAGACTACGACAGCGACCATAACGCCATAGTCTTCCACATAAACAAGAACTGTTACGTCGCGAAGCTTGATATGGATAGTGCTTCTAACCGTCTCTCGCGGTCCTTTAGCGTCATACACGAATCGTCTCATCTTCCCGACGGGGCATACAATGTATCGACGAGTGTGTCACGGATCAAATTTCTGTTTAGCACATGCTACACCACATGCGATGGTCCTTGCGAGATTCCTCATAGTTTGGGCGTTAAGAGCTATCCATTGTTAACGCTAACCCGCAACAGGCCTAAGGAGACACCGTAAACCGAATCTGTTCAGTTTCATTTCTCTTCACATAAACATTTTCGGTTTACAGATGGCCCTCATGTTTGTTGCACGCTCTTAACTATTACGGAGAAAGCGGGTGTCTGGCGAGATAACAGACTTTTCCCATGAACAAGGATGCCCATATCTGGTTTTCTTTGTCGTAATAACTTCATTCATTAACCAATGGGCATCGCGGATCATTACCCTCACTTTTCTACCGAAAAGTGCGGACGACGAATCCGCGTTCTGAGTTCAAAAGGGCACACCCACACCGAGCTTTCTTCCTTGATGGTACGAGCCAGGTCCGAACAGTTCTGCTTCCGATCTTTTTGTAGCAAAAAAACCTAACTGTGAAAAATAAACTTGATTTCATACTGAATCTTGTGCTTTCACTTTAAAAATTACGTGACAAGCGCATTGTTGCCGCCCGGCCGCGAGTTCCAGAAACGTCGATTCGATCCGTTCTTTAATTTCACAAAGAAGTCGGCATACGTGATCATCGGCGCGAGTGGTGGCGTGATCCAAGCGCGGTGGGGGTCGTCTCCCCGAGAGGATATGTTACGTCGCGAAGTTTGATGTGTATCGATGTTCGTTGAATTCGCGATTTTATCCGTTAGAGTTTAAGATGTATGCGGTAGGATTTCTGAAGAAAGACTAACTGCCCTAGGATAAATTTCTTGTCCTCTCGGGGTGACGACCCCCTCCGCGCTCGGATCACGCGATACACAACACCAACAAAGACACCGAGGATAACTTCATAATAACTAAAACAACAGAAAAACTAGGCATCATCGGCACCCACTTCTCCAAAACACACACACACGAAACGAACACATGGACCGAGAAGAACTAAACAGAATCATCATCGCTGAAACAAACAAACTCAAAAATGAAATAAAACAAGACATAACGCTAAATACAACAGTGTGCACATTCTCAAGCGAAAACACCTCAGATAACCCCAAACACCCAGAACCAGAAATAAACTATTTTACAAACTACAATCAACTAAACAAAATCTTCTCCAAACTAAATAATAAAAAATCCTCCGGTTTCGACGGCATCCCAAATATCCACTTAAACCCCTACCGAACAAAATAAAATGGTACTACACAGTACTCTTTAATAACGCACTAAACGACACATATTTCCCCAGAAAATGGAAAAAAGCCAAAATAATAGCCATCACAAAAAAAGAATAGAGACGGCTCATCACCCGCAAACCTACGACCTATAAGTCTCCTCCCTAACATAAGTAAAGTATACGAAACTATCATAAACAACCCCTTAACCTCCTTCTGCATAAAAAATAACATAATACCAGTAAACCAATTTGGCTTTCGACATAAACACTCCACAATCCATGCAATAAACAAATTACCGTCGAATATCTGCTGGGCGCTAAACGCAAAACAACGAGTCGCCGCTTGCTTAATAGACCTCGAAAAAGCTTCCGACATAGTCTGGATCCCAGATCTCATTTACAAATTAGTAGAGAAAAACTTCCCTAGACACTTAATCAAAATAGTCTGGGACATGATCACAAACAGAACATTCGTAATGACCGAAGGTTCTCATACATCAAACACAGAATTCGCCACAAAAAATGGACATCAACAAGGTACAGTACATTCTCCGTTACTTTTCAGTATCTACAATAGCGACCTACTAAATCTCTTTGACCTGAATAAATCCACCCATAAACGCGCCATAGCCTTCGCAGATGACCTAATCATCTACGTAACAGGCCGCAAAACCAAAGCAATAGAAACAGAACTACAAGAACTTTTCGACAAAATCAACGATTACTACCACACATGGAAACTAAGAATCAACGCAAGCAAATGCGAAACCATACTGTTCAGAACCAAAGTCAAGTGAAATCGGCCCAGCAGAAAGAGAACATTAAAAAGTTCCAACTAAAAGAAAAAGCAAACGAAGGGGTACTCATATCGCACAAAAACTGCGTAAAATACCTGGGTATAAACATAGACGATAAACTAAACTACAAACAACACATCGAAATCCAACTCTCCAAGGCCAATAAAGCGTTCTGAAAAGCAAAAAGATTATTCTACTACAAACATCTCAAGGGCAAAGTAAACATTCTGTGCTACCAAGCTCTAATCAGACCGATCATATCCTACGACTGCCCAATTTGGTACAATATATCAGCCTCCCTAATGGAAAAAATTCGCGTATTCGAAAGAAGATGCATTAGAGCTTGCCTGAGTACTTACAGATCCGAACACAGCGGATTCAAAAAATATATAAAAAACAAAAACATCTACGACCTAGCCAACATTCACCGCATAAACTGTCACATCTTAAAACTAACAAGAAACCACTTCGCACAAGCGGCAAAAATAAAAGAAAACAGCCTAATCTTCAGCTGCTTATTCCCATATGACTCATATTACAAAAACACACTGACAACAGGCTACATCCCCCCAGAAGTGTTCCTATACCTAGACGAAAAAAATTATCTCCAAGACCAAAATAATATCCCAATAATTTATCACATAAAAAGAAAAATAGGGATCAAAACTCTATACTCTACGAGGAAAACTTAAACGGACAGATCGCAGACACTAGGTGGAGATACAACATGGCCCACTCTCAAAAAGACACTAAAGACAAGCACAGAAAAAACACAAAAAAATATTGGTGGATGCCAAATACATAATAAAACAGGAGAGAAAACCATGAAATCGACAAAATTCAATTCTGTCTCCGTGTATCCTAAGTGTAAACGTTGTAAAAATTGAAAATTTTCTACATAAACCTATCTAACATCCCGCCTCCCCCTCTCACCCCCCAAATCCCACAGTACACAAAAAGTGACTACCGAAGCGTCCTGTTTTGCGACCAAGTTTTCAGGACAAAAAAACAACCAAAAACAAGAACACACAAAAGCTCCGCTCCCCAGCGGCTTAAATAAAAAAAACTCAACACAAGAGCGAAAACGCAAAAAATTGTAAAAACCACAAGACACAATATAGTATGGCTACGCTGTACCGTCGCGTATCGGTACTTTTGCCTAACACATCTTACTCTAATTCATTGTTTATTGTGAATCTCAAAAATGTATAAAAAAGAACAAACCTTGGCTAAATAAATGATTAAAAGAAAAAAAAAAAAAAACGACGGCAGCGCTATGGTTAGCGTAATGGGTTACGAACGTTTCAAACCCGAGTTCGAATCCCGCCTCATAGTCCTGTTTTTCACGATTCCTAGATGAGTAGAAGGGGGAGCGGTCCGGATGGTTTTTCTTTTTTTTTTTTTTTTATTGTTTTTATTTTTACAAATTTGTCTAGAAGGACATTTGGTAAAGTATTATATCTAAGTGAGTAGAAGAAAAAAAGAAATAAAATAAAAATATAGCATGTGTGTGGCTACCCCCAGCGGGGTACCATCATCGTGTTTGCTAGATTATATCCTTTGTGAGGTCTGTTGGGTGTTTCCCTTTTAGTCTTCTTTCTATGTTTGTTGTGTTGATCGTTGCCGGTGCCAACCGGTTTGGGTGCGTTTCTATTCTTTCTCTGTACCTATTTGCAAGTCTGTTAATCTCCTTCTTGACCGTTGGTATTCCCAGGTCTTTCCGAATGTCCTCGTTTCTAACGTACCATGGGGCATTTAGTATGGTTCTGAGTATTTTTGCTTGCATTGTTTCAATTATGGTTATATGGTTCATTGCTGCTGTTCTCCATAGCGGGATTCCGTAGGTCCAGATTGGTTTCATGATTGTTTTGTATATTCTTAATTTGTTTTCAATGCTTGATTTGGATTTTCGACTTGTTAGCCAGTGCATTTGTCTCCTTGCTGTCTGCATTTTGTCTATTATTGATTTGATATGCTGTTTCACAATGTGAGTTGTGTATCTATGTGTAGTCCTAGGTATTTGACTTGCCTAGTTTGTATTATTTGCGTGCCGCTCAGGAAGATGTTTGGTGGTATCTGTTTTCGCAGTGTGAATGTGATGTGGTTGCACTTATTACGGTTGGCTTTGATTTGTTTAGCTTGTAGCCACTTTTCTATTTTTGTGATATGTTTTTGTAGTATTGTGACTGCTGTTACTGGGTTAGTGTGCCTGATTAGTACAGCTGTGTCGTCCGCGAATGTCAGTATTTTGCTATTTGTAGTTGTTGGTATGTTGGCCGTGTATAGTGTGTATAGTATTGGTTCTAAGACCCTTCCTTGCGGGACCTCTGCTTTGAAGTCTTTGACTTCTGAGTATGCGTCTTTGATTTTTATTACGAAGGTTCTGCTGCTTAGGTATGATTTTATTAATTGGTATATTTGCTCCGGGAATTGTTTCTTGATTGTTTGTAGTAGTCTTTCGTGGTTTATTTTATCAAAAGCTTTCTCTATGTCCATAAAGAGGGCTGTGCAATATTGTTTGTTTTCTAATGTTATTATTATTTCATTGACAAGTCTGTGCATTTGCTCTATAGTGGAATGTTTGTTTCTGAATCCGAATTGGTGGTCTGGTATTAGTTTTTCCTTATCTATTATTGGTTTTAGTCGCGCGTATACTATTTTTTCTAGTATTTTGGAAAGCACGGGAAATAGTGAAATTGGTCTATAGGATGATGTTTGGTGTGGGTCTTTGCCTGGTTTAGGTAACATTATGATCTGGACTATTTTCCATGGTTTAGGAAAATATCGGATTCTTAGTATTGCATTGTAGATTATTGTTATAAGTCTTATCGCTTTTGGAGGAAGGTTTTTCAAGATTTTACCATTGATTAGATCGATTCCTGGTGTTTTATTGTTTTTTGTTTTTTCGATTATGTTTCTAATTTCTTGTGCTGTTGTTTTAGGTATGGTGTATTGCTTGTCAGTTGCGGAACTAGTGGTTGGCGCATCCTCGTCTGTGTGACAATTGAGATTGCTGTTATTGATGTTATGTGGTGTAAATGTGTTGCATAGGTGGTTGGAATATTCTTCAGCTTGCTCTTCGTTGCTTCTTGGCCATGTGTTGTCTGCTTTTCTGATTGCTGGGACTAGTTTTATTATCTTCTTTATTTTTTTTGTGGCTTTCCATAGTGAGTAGTTGTAGTTCTCGTGTGCAGGTGACTCTATGAACTCGTTGTTGTTGTGTTCTTTTATTTTGTTTTTTATTTCCTTTGCAAGTTTGTTTAGGTGTGTTTTGTTTTCTCTTGTTCTATGTTTTTGCCATTTTGCTTTCGCTTTCCTTTTTTCCCTAATTTTTTCGAGGATGTCTGGCGGAATTATATTTAATTGTCTAATGGTTGATTCAGGTAAAGTGGTTGCCCTTGCTGCTTCTTGTATAGTTTCTGTGAGTGTCGTTACTGCTTGTTCGATGTGTTAAGATGTTTTCAGTGGGATGTTGCAGTTGATCTTGTTCTCGATTATTTCTTTGAATGTTTGCCATTTGATGAATTTGTTGCATAGTGTCTCTGAGTTGTTGTAAAGTATTGGCTTGTTTCTGTATGTAATTATTATGGGTGTATGGTCGGAGCTAAACTCGAGGCTGGGTGCTATATTTATTTTATTTCCATTTAGTCCCTTTGTAACTGGGTCCCTTAGGTCTGTCGGCCAGTATGTCGGTCTGCCTGTGGATAATAGATTGAGGTTATTTTTTCTTTTTATGTATTCTTCCAGGAATTCTACATCTAGGTGTAGTGATTCTTGATCCCCATAGTGTGTGCTTTGAGTTGTAGTCTCCTGCTGCGATATACTTGTCGCCTAATTGTTAAAAGTACTCATCCCACATTTGTGCTGTTATTTTGTGTCTCGGTGGTACATATACCGCTGACAACTGTAAATGGTTGCTGCTAGATTGTACAGTAACGGTGGTTGCTTGTAAATATTCCTTATTAACTTGGCTGTGTAGGTGGTGCTTGATATCGTTTCTTATTATTATTGCGGTCCCTCCATGTGCTTTTCCTGAGGGATGCTTGGTGTCGTATATAGTGTAGTAAGGTATCTTTATGTAGCTTTTTTTGGTGAAATGCGTTTCTGATACGAGTAGTATGTCAATATTGTTGTGATATAGGAATGTTTTGGTTTCTAGGGCCCTTTGTTGTAGGCCGTTGGAGTTCCAGGCTGCTATTTTGAGCATGTCCATTTTTTGTTTTTTGCTTAACATGTTTGTAAGAAGTTGTAACATGGTTGTGATTTGTTGCGTTTGCTGTCTGAGGACTGCATTTTGTTTGCTTATCATTTTTGTTAGCATTTCAGTGTTTTTGATGGATTGCTTTAGTAGTTCTTTGATTTCTGTAGCGTCGTTGATGTTATTGTTTTGGTTGTGGTTGTCTAGGGATGTTGTTTGTTTGGTTACTTGCTCGTAGCTTCGGGTACTAGAGGTATTGGTGTTATTGTGGTTGATGTTCATTACGCGCTGTACGTTTGTCGATGTCTCGGTTTCTGCGCTGTCCTGTTGTGTGTGATAGTTATTGTATGTCCTGCTTCGAAGCGGCGGAAACAGTTTACGTTGAAGTTGTTTTCTGACTGTACAGCCTTTGTAGCTACCTGGGTGGTTTTCACTGCAATTGTAGCACTTTACATCATTTATTTTTCCCGTGTATGGACAGTTCATTGTTAGATGCTTTTCTGTGCATTTAACGCACGCCGGGTTTCTGTTGCAGTAGTTTTTTGTATGTCCATACTGTTGACACCGCATACATTGTGGTATGTCTTTTTTGTGTCTGGGTGGTTCGACTGTGATTATTGTGCTTAGTATTTGTTTGATATCAAATATTTCCTTGTTGTTGCTTTTAGGTTCTAGCTTTACTAGAAATAGCGGTAGTGGTTGTTTAGTGTCGTGTCTGGTTATATTATTTATTGACCTTACCTGGTGTCCGATTTTGGCTAGTTCCTCGCATATATTTCTTGTATTTGACTTTGGGTGTAGCTGATTACTGCTTTGTAACTTTTCTCGGTTTTAAATTGGTAAGTGTGGTATTCGGCGTTTTTTTCCTTTAGCCCTTTTACCACCCTTCTGTAGGTTTCTGGGGTGTTGGTTTGCACTTTTACTTGGTCCAGCTTTAATTGTTTTATGTTATAGTTCTCATTGCCTGCCGTGATGTTTAGCAGTTCGATGAGGGGGTCTATTATCTGTGCATCTATGTAGATTGGTGGTGGTTTGGCGTTGTGCTTTTTTTGGTTTTTCGGTTGGGTCTGGTTCCTTCTCTTGTGGCAGTGCGCTGAAGGAGTTTTGGAGAGGAATTTCTTGGAGCCATTGTTGTCTTTCTGTTTCTACAGCCCTCCTAACATTTGTGTTTGATGTTATTTTTCGTTTTTTGCTAGGAGTTAGAACCTTCCAGCTTTCATTCTGGTGTGATAGATCGATGTTAATGTTATTCCTTTCGTCGTTCCTTTGTGTAGTTTCCTTTTCTGTTTCATTTATATCTGAGCAATCATGCTCTTCGTTTGTTGGTTGGTTTGGGTTTGTTGTATTTACAGCTCTGTTTATAACGTATGTTTCGCCGTTGTTTAATAGCCTAATAGGTGGTATTTGTTGCATTGTTTTCCCCATTTGTTGCACTTACGGAAGCACTGATTCACACGCTTGGCTCAACTGCTCGGGCAGAACTGGTCCGGATGGTTGGAAGAAAATCCCCAACCCCGATGAAGACAAGAAAAATCTTATACACCAGCAGTATCTATCACGACCTATACACCTCAGATGAAGACTTTTTACTAGGCAGCAGTTTAAAATTTCGAACGTTATGAATTATTTAATTTTGCATCATTAATATTGCGTTTCTATTTATGCTTTTTCCTTCTCATAATTTAGAAGTACTATCATAAATCACATAATACCGTCGCAATACTAAAATACTGGAGGGCATACATATATTAAATGTATTGACATATTATTTCTGCTAAATATTATGCGTTTGATTGAATCTCACAAGATCTATCGATTTTTAGCTATGTTACATTAGAATATTCCTATATATATACTTATATATATAGCTATGTTATTTTAGAATATATATCTTAAAATTAAAAATTCATCAAAATTCTACTTGCATTTTTCCACGTAGTTCTCAAATACAGAGAATAATAACTTTTGTTAAATATTAGATAATCGAACGGCTAGTTGACTCTGCTTGGAAGAATTAATTTTGATTCGCAATAATTGATTGAATTGATGAAAGAAGAAATGCTAACGATTACAACATATAACCAGAGAGGAAATGAGAGTGATCAAGTTCGTAGCCTAGTTTCACAGTATAGATGCTGCATCACGCGTACAATATCGGAAGGTAATTCACGCCAGTATATCCAAAAACTTATACAATTAAGGAATTATTCTGTCTGGTTGCATGCTAACATATTCAAGAATATGTTTAATTCCACGTTACAAAGATCTATTTAATCGTGCGGTTGTACAGAAAAGCTCATATGCATTTTCCTGTCCGAGATAGGTAAGTATGAGAATAACAAATTCGTACAATAATTAGGCTAATTATAAGTTGCCCAAGAAAAAACAATCGATTGTTTACTATATTTTTTCTCGAGAAGAATAGAGAATGTTTCCTTCCAAACGATAATGAATCAGTGAAATGATGCAGTAATTTTAATATATTTTCCAAACACGATAGCGTTTTAGATTTAAAAATAAATTGAATATCGTCGCGATAACGTTTTTGTTATAGTAAAACGTATGTATCGATTTTTTAATAATAAATCGTTGTACACTGAATAATATTTCTGATGAAATGTATGATATCTCTGATATCTGTCTTACATGCGTGTTCGTTTACAGAAACGATAAAAACAGGAAAACTAATTGATTATAGACAAAATGTAAAGAGATGAAAGTGTAATGAATAATTTGTGTAACGATGCAATTAAATAAAGTAACTAACCACACTTCTATCTATCTTATTGATGGGATTAATTAATCAAGTGTAAACTAAACAGAATATATGTTATTATATGCATTTATATATGTCGGAGATGACAGGACACCGGGCCTTTCCTTTGGAACTCTTTAGAAAGTCCCCAATACTGTAATCTGTATAAGTTAACCCGATTATAATTGTACGAGATTTTGCGAGAATGAGCTTGGGCTCGAGGCGACAACTAGTCGCCGAACGTAGCCGCGGTCACGGGATGAACGTTTTACCTAACAGAGGTATAGAATTGCATAGCTTCCCTTAAAAAGAAATAGTTGTAGCGGCACCTGACATTAAACATTCCAATGGCCTCCGCCCCGTGGCTCGCCACACACAGTCCCTATTCTTCGAGCAAGATGATTGCCAGATGTCGATGCATCATTCACAGTTTATGTTCAGCTAGCCTGAGGACCCGCTATAAATCTTAGGAATTAGTTAACTAAGGTCCTTCTAATTGACAAACAGTCTTTATCCTAACAGTCCGTAACCCTACTACCCTACTACGGGAAAATACGGGAGACCTGCTTTCGTTACGAACGACGCTTCCCGCTAGCAACTTTCTCTCAAGGGCGGCTAGCGTCCTTTTCTAACCACCAACATAGCAATTAACCAATTAACAGCAACGTCCATTTCCCCCACTTTTCGAGCGGAGGCTTTCCTCGACGAATCCGATGATCTCGTGCCCCGAGGCACACCCCATCATAGTTTTCCTCTGCAGCATCACTGTGACGGATAGGAACATTCTCATGCGATATCATCAGCGACTATAACGTCTTTACGATCAGTGAATACTTCACGTTTCAACGAAGAGTCCGACTTAGACTTTGGAGAAAAGTACAATTGCTATCCCGTTGACCGTGAATTCGTTATCGAATCTAAAACCATTGTCCTTAACATCTAACCAGCGCGGTTACTTATCAACTCTGTAATGTCCAAACTTGTGCTAATAAACATTACTTCGATTGTGTAACAACGATGGCCTACACGCCCCTAGCCCTAATCCTAATGATAACCCGACATATATAATATATTTATAATACGTTAGCAAATCGAAATAACAATTATAGTTATGTATAATAGCCAAGTTAGTTGCACATTGTACACAAACTCTCTCACAGACCATCCTCCTTTCGAGTTGCACATGACTTATACTGAGCTAGACAGTTCAAGTTCCTGCGTTACTTGCATTAGTGACGAAAATGTTTGGTCCTATGGAGTTTGATCTTTGATAAAATTAGGAGAATTATATTAAGGTGGACATTTCACATCATATTGAAAACAGACGATACGTCTCATTTGATATCTAATGAAAGAATGGCGAAAGGATAGAAAAAAGATTGTGAAAAATGAAACGAGGATACGAAATCTTCCAATGAAAATTTAAGAAGTAACCGATTAGAAGTCACTACTAAAAAAGATTATTTATAAAAATATAGGATATTCTGGCAATATTGTTAGCGAAAATTTCATTTTAAAGGAGAGTCGAACATTTTTGTGAAAATGTAATACATCTATGAATTTTTTACAAATCTAAAAAAACTATTATGTATTATTGAGGTTTTATATCTCGAAATAGAGAGAGTAAACGCGTGGATGAATATATTATAGGATTTCTTTATCAGAAACAATAGAAATTAAGATTTCGAGTGGTAGAAAGTGATAGAAATCCTATATGATAATTTATTGATAGATGGATTCAGAACACAGAAGCTAACAATTTTTTGTAAAGTTCATCTCGTGGAGGGCGACGTGACTCTACCAAATTTAGGTCTTTCACAAAAAGACAGAGATATGTTGATAGAGAATGTAAACATAGTGTTCCACTTTGCGGCCACTATAAATTTCTATCAGCCATTGGACACAATCGTCAATGCAAATGTGAAAGGTACCGCTAATATTATCATATTGTGTACGGAACTCAAGTATGTAATTAGCGTTGTCTATGTGACCACAGCTTACAGTAATTCAAATCTATCAGACATCGAGGAAAAGGTCTACACGTAAGAATCAGTTATAATTCGTCATTTCTTAAACAACTTTTTATATATCGTGCATAACCTACTTCTAAATATAAATAAAAGATGAAATTAATTGATAGCTTAGTATAATTTGTTTATTCATTTATCTAATTAACACTTGCAAGTCTCCATTGAAATGAAAAATACTTGTCAAAACAGATATAGATTTAAGAAAACTTACATAAGAATCAATATATGCAAGATCTGTTAATGATAAAATTTACGCATTGAAATGACATTGTTCTAAAATTTCTTTCTATTACCTTTTACAAATTTCTTTCGCTTATTAAATTGAATGATAAACTTTTATTCTTGATACACGTACATGATAACAACTAGACACGGATATCTCTATAAATTCATATTTTAAGAAGAATAAACATGATTTGTGGAACAAAATTTAAGCAGAACTGTGTTTGTTGATTAAAAATTACAGCAAGTACTTCATCTTAGATTTTTCTATATTATTGTGTATTATTTTATTATATTAATATATATTCTGTGTACTTTCGCATTATAAATCTTGCAATGCTTCAAATTCGGAATTTAGTAATGACTTTTTTGGAGTGGAAGATTTCATAAAAGAAGTACGTGCTATGCGAATGCGTTGTTCGCACAAAGATTTGCTATCGAATGCCATCAAAGTCGATAAAATAGTTGGTAAAACTGCACAAAGTATTCGGAACATACCTATTGCAAATTATGCAGATTTACATGACGCTTTGAGAACCAACGTAGCAGATCAAGTAACATCTGACGAATACGGCGAACAATTACACGATTTGAAACAAGGATGCGCCGAATCTGTTCAAAGTTTCGATATCCGATTCCACTGCATATTAAATAAACTTACGTGTGCAATAACTAATGAAAATCCACAATCAATTACACGATGAATAATGAATGGTCGAAGCCACCATGAGAAAAGTAAATTGAATTTATTTAAAAGGACTTCGACACGACATAGGACGGATACTGTTAGCAAACTAACCATTTTCATTGAACGAAACAGAAGAGCAAGCCGCCGACATTGAAAGATACCTACGAGAAGAACAAAAGGAACGGAGAAGGACAGTTACTATACCAACAGCAACTTATAACGACTTAGTAACAGATCAATGCAGACAAGCGACCGACCACTACAAGCCACACGTGATAATCCAATCAACAAAAATGTTTCATCATTTTCTAAAATGGAACGTATACCACTTACTGAGAGACAACAAGTAAAATGTTTCAAATGTGGTAAATTGGGTCACGTTACACCGCAATGTCAAAATTTTCAATTAACCAGCCAAAGAAACCTACCGTTTCCACGAGTAAACCAGATCGGAACAGGCGATCAGATCAACAGCAACAGGGAGAAACGACAACGGAAGACCAAGAATACCAAGGGTTGACACAACAACCGGACGACTACTTGCAATAACATTTAGAGGAATTGCAGGGAGAACGAGTTCATCTAATTGAAATCGGAGCACGAATAAATTTGATTAAAGAAAATAAATCGGGCACTAAGATATTCAAATAAGATGAACCTCAAACTTTTTATATGGGACAAGATAAATATTTTACTGATAGATTTGTTAGAATCATTATTTTTGGTAAACCTGATAAATTTTACGTAGTACCTAACGATTTTCCTTTGATTGAAGACGGAATCATAGGATTACCATGTCTTGAACAATATCAATATGAAATTTCAAATGATAAAATCAAATTGGACAATAACATCTTGTATTTTCATAAACCTAGAGTTGTTCAACCAGGAGAAAAGAGAGTTCAAACCATCTACCTCGAAGGCAAACCGACACGAGTATGCTTCTTCAATTCTAATGAGACAGATTTGTCAAGTAATCTCTAACGAAATTGATAATAGTACAGACCTAGAACAAATTGCTAAATTGAAAACCATAGTGAGAACAGATCATATAGAACCCGAATTTCGTATACCAATTGAAGAGATTTTGATTCATTATATCGATACATTCAATTTGGAGACTGACCTTTTACCTTGTACAAATTTGACATAACACACGATAACTTTGAAACAAGACAAAATCATAAATACTAAGTCGTATAGACCCCTGAAATGCTATAAAGCTGAAATCCAGAAACAAATGGAAGAAATGTTAAGTAAAAATATTATTGAAGAATGAAATTCGCCTTGTGGTGGCATTCGACGACGGAACTTTCCGACGACTTCGCGACACAAAACGCTATACCATCAAAACGTAAGGCCGACATACCCAATGTACTGTCACGTAAAATCACAAGTTGCAACTCAGATTATAAAAAACAAGAAGGTTGAGCCGAAACACGACTATTAACTATGTTGACTGTTCGAAAGTTGGAAAATCAGTAAAGTTTAGTGACGATGTTGTGGTGGAGGAAAGCAAGTAATGGGGTGGGTCTAAGGACACGAAAAGAACTGATTTGTTAAGGATAAATTTTCATTAGCAGAGTGAGGGAAATAGACTTCAATGTCAATCGGCTGATTTTCTGGGTTAGTGGGTGAGGAAGGGTGCTAATCGCCCTTAACACGTTGACTGCCACGCGTGTTTTCAAAGAAATCTCCGTCAGGCCACGCGTGCCGCAGTACCCAGCGTTCTCTGCTAGATACTCCCATCGATATTTTAGTAATGCGAATCTCTCAAGAATGATGGTCTCAAGAATGATCTCTCGTTTCGTTTGTTCGCAATATTCAAACCACTAGCTGTTGTTGAATATAATGAAGAAAAGTGTGGTATAGATTATTCCGACCAAATGGTTTCTTATGCCACAAAAATTAGAAAAGGAATCAAATGGTACAAAAAACTTGGCGTCCAACTCCTTCTGGGAATTTCTGTTGTAAATGCTTTGACGGTTTACAAAATTGTAACAAGGAAGCATATAAATATTAGAATATTTAGAGAGTTTATTAGCTGCAAAATTATTAGGTTTGTCTGAAAATACAAAAAATCCTTGTCTTCGACGGAGTCAGCATAATATCGCCGTTCGGAAAAATGATTCCGGAGCGTTAAACGTTAAATGCGCACGCAAATAAAATATGTTATGCAAATAAAAGACGTCGAATGCACCGAACAAAGACACAAAAGAATTTAAAGAAAACAACAACTGATTGTCCAAATTGTCCGGACCAACCTCAGCTATGTATAGGATGATTTAAAGTTTTACATTCGAAATAATTTTTTTAATAAGCTATTTTCGTATTATTTTTATAACAATTCAACAGTTTTATTATTATGGAATATATTTTCAAATTCCTACGGCAATCCTTCGCAAGTAATCAAATAAGCGACACCTGAATACAGATTACGCGGCCATACCAGAAACTTTACTGACACCCGAATACGGGTGTCGTGGCAGTTGTCACGTAATCTTTGAAGTGAAAACACAAGATTCGGTCTGAAGTCAAGTTTATTTTTCACAGTTAGGTTTTTTTGCTACAAAAAGATCGGAAGAAGAACTGTTCGGTCCTGGCTCGTACCATCAGGGAAGAAAGCTCGGTGTGGGTGTGCCCTTTTGAACTCAGAACGCGGATTCGTCGTCCGCACTCTTCGGTAGAAAAGTGAGGGTAATGATCCGCGATGCCCATTGGCTAATGAATGATAAAGAAAACCAGATATGGGCATCCTTGTTCATGGGAAAAGTTTGTTATCTCGCCAGACACCCGCTTTCTCCGTAATAGTTAAGAGCGTGCAACAAATATGCGGACCATCTGTAAACCGAAAATGTTTATGTGAAAAGAAATGAAACAGAACAGATTCGGTTTACGGTGTCTCCTTAGGCCTGTTGAGAGTTAGCGTTAACAATGGATACCTCCGAAGGTCCAGACTAGGAGGAATCTCGCAAGGACCATCGCATCTGGCGTAGCATGTGCTAAACAGAAATTTGATCCGTGACACAGTCAACGTGGTATTCAGAGACGTAAAGAACCCCATGCGACGTTTTGCAAAAGATAATGTACATTGAACATTAAACTTGCTTACTCGTCGAAATCCATAGGAGCATGGTGTCGACAGTGTAGTGGCATATGCTTGTGTCACAGAGCCATAAATTAGCAATAGAAAAACCAGAGAAGCCTGACGAACATCCTGCAGGCCATCGAAACAACAATGTAGACAATGTCCCAGGGTCAGAAGACAGTAACAGCATGGCCACCTCTGACCTATGCTCCGGCAACACCCCCGGCGACACTCCTTCCATAAGAGCCAAACCCACAGTATATAAACCTTTCCAAAATCAGCTCTCGACACTCCGTTCTAACATTCAAAACCGTCATTCCGTTTAATTCACATAATAAACTCTGCCAGCATATCTAAAGTCTGAATTTTTCTTACCTTGCTCGTGAAATGTTTAAATCTACACATAATCATTCGAACGACGCGAGGAAACGACCTGATTTCTTAATTTTACCACTCCCCGTGTCTTTGACGTGACACTTGGATGGGCGTTAAATATGCGATACTAAAAACGTCACGGAAAAGCCTACTGAATTACATCGAAGACAATGTGACGCCAAACACATCAGAGACCAGGTCGCGCTTCGGAATCGACGGGCGGATGACGGAAATAAAGACACTGTATGTCGCCGAAACGAGGTGCCTAATAAACCATCAATATCCCAACATTCATTTCGCCGAATGTTCGAGAAGAAGGCGTGCATGGCAAAGGTCGCGGAAGCCTAACAAACGCGTGGATTGTGGAGAAATTGAGAGGTGAAAAAGAAAGGAATGGGTTTCCACCGAAAGTCAAGTTGTAACAGCTTCAGTCTTGAAAGTTCACGGCTGGAGTTCGGAAGTGAATTGTAATCAGTGTGAACAAAGCGTTAAGAAATACATTCTTTTTTTTTCATTATTATTTTTCATCCAATTTCTTTTTTTTTTTCTTTATTATTATTATTATTTGACGTAACAATGCCATCTAATCAAAGTTGTTATGACGATAAAAACGGCAGCACAAAAATTCGCACAGGAGATCGGCAAAGTCATCGTCATGAATACGATTTTTCCCCTCAACCAGTTCTTTAGCTGGCCGCTGATTGGATTGTATTTTTTGCACATGCTTATCATCAGGTGCTATAGTTAAATTCGTCAAAAAGTAGTACGTATTAGCTATTGCTGATTTCTTTGGTCGTTTTTAGCGTGATTATTTTTCGTTTAATGGCTTTTTTTGTTGAGTTTAGGGTGGGTTCCGTTTTTTTGCTTTCGGCTTCATTATCCATGTCACCTATTTTTTTATTTATTTTGTTTTATTTTATTTTTATTTATTTTATTTTTTATTTATAGCGACGGTGTCACTGCTATATTTTCCACTTTTTGTCACTTTTTCTTTCTCTTTCAGCGAATGATTGACTAGTTTGACGCGCGCACTGTTCGGACCTAAGCCTGATATACCTTTTTGGGCTGAGGGGTCCGTTTAGGTCGAAGGTTCACGGTCGACTGGTAGCGCTGTCGTCGTCCGGGTGGAAACCGTTGGAACGTTTGCTGTCGATTGCCACTACACATCCATAAGAAACAAGAAATGTACCACTTTTTTTCGAATAACATATATTAAGTAAATAAATAAATGAATGAGTTGAAAAGCTGCACTGATCGATTTCATAAATGGCAAAGTACGCAAAAGTGATGATATTAACTGCATTGTTTTCGATATTTATCTAAAATTTCTCTGTTATTTATGTCATCCATTGAGCCGTCGACTGCCGAAGTGTGAACACGTGTGTGTCTAGTGCCTAGTGCAGTTCATAATACAAGTGACGACCCTTCGTCGAAAGTGAATTGAAATCAAAATAAAACAAGTGCTTCTAAACTTAATAGTGAACAATCAGACTCTCCTAATATCCAACCTGAATCACAGCCTCTCAACTAGTTACTTCAATTTGAATTAACTAGCTCGAAGATGGCCCAAACATCTGGAATTATCTCACTCGAACAAAGCTATAACCGCTTTATTCTCCCTCCTCCGTGGTAAAAGGACAAACTGTCCCACCTTCCAAATCACAAAAATGACAACAAAAAACGCAAGCTAGACTCACCCAACAAAAATATATATATCTCCACTTACAACAGATTCGAACTACTAGAATCCACACACGACTCTATGGATGTAATAGAAACATCACCAAGCCAACAAAACCAAAAAACTCCTCCTCCCCCAACCAATCTTCATCGATGACGTTATCGATATTCAAACAATGATCAAGTCCATCGAGAAAGACATCAACAAAGAAGATTATCAACTAAAAATTAAAAACAATCAGATTAAAATTCTGCCGACTAATCCAGACTCCTATAGAAAACTAACAAAGCTGCTAAAAAGCCTGTTACGTCGCGCGAGATGGTCCGTGCGACGTCCCTTATGGTCTGGCCGCCAAGGCCTATACATCATTACACTGGCTCGCAATAAACCCAAGGAACTACCATAAGCCGAATCTTTTTAGTTTAATCTCCATTCATATAAGTATTTTCGGTTTATGGATAGTCCTTAAAACAGTCCTTATGTTTATTGCACTCTCTTACTAATTGCGGAAAAAGCGGATGTTTGTCTAGCGAAATAACAGGTTTTTCCCACGAACAAGGACATCCATGAGCCACATCTGCAGGAGACTTTCTCCTCATATTTTTACTTATTAACGTTGGCTATAACCAATGGGCATCGCGGATCGTTACCCTCACTTTTCTACCGAAAAGTGTGAATCCGCGTTCTTAGTTCAAAAAGGCACACCCACACCGAGCTTTCCTCCTTAATAGTACGAGACGAGTCAACTACTGTTCTTCCAATCTTCGAATAGTCAAGTTAACTCAAGAAGTCTGTCCTTCCAATCTTTGTATAGTCAAGTTAAGGGTCTTATCCTTAGAGCAGGCATTTACTTTTCTTTCCCTCTCGACGTAGTCAACTCATAAGGTCGGTCAACTCCTGATCAAATAACAGGATTATCATCCTAACTACAATCTACGCGAGATTAAATTAATATTACATACTTAGAAGACGCGATATCAAGTGTTAAAAGTTATTGAAAGTACATATATTGTAGAACTGTAGACTACAGTTGTATTACACAACAAACACCGCTATATTATTCCACAAGAAATAAGGGGATCGACCTGTTCGTGGTGTAGATTGTTATAATCGTAACGGGAATTTACGATTCCCGTTGACGCGCTTCAACGCGATCGCGTCTCCCCACGACTGAAAGAAAAAACAAACCCCGAACGCTAAATTCCACACTTATCAACTAAAACAAGAATGACCCTTTCGAGTGGTACTGCGCAACATTCACCACTCTGCTAACTTAGACGAACTGAAATACGAACTCCAAAATCTTGGCCATGAAGTTACCAATATCAGCAATATAAGACACAGAATCACAAAAAACCCACTATCTTTATTTTTTGTTGATTTAAAGCAAAAGCCAAACAACAAAGAAATATATAACATCAACCGATTAATGAACTCGGTAATAAAGTTCGAACCACCTTTTACAAAAAGGATAGTTCAGTGTAAAAGGTGTCAGAGATACGGCCACACGCAAAAATATTGCAACCGCAATTACTGCTGCGTCAAATGTGCAGATCCTTATTCTACAGACCAATGCACTAAATCAGCAGAAACCCCTGCGGAATGTATCCACTGTAAAGGAGACCACCCTGCGAACTACAAAGGCTGCTCAGCCTACAAGACCTTATGTAATAACAAGTACCCCAAACCCAGAGTAAAGGACCTCACGATTCCATCACCCAGCCCACAAAAACTATCTACTCCTACAATCTCCTATGCACAGGTAGTTCAAGGAGTAGAAAAAAAAAAAAATGAACTCGCTGAACTGCATTTACATACAGCAAGCGAGTATAATTATGTAACATAATTACTATGCAGTATGTAAATGATAAAGCAAAGTACGAAAGTTATTTACCGGATAAGAGCATTTTCTAATCTTTTCGTTAAATTCTAGAAAGTTCCATGATTTTTGGATATGTTGTAAAATAACATTTTAAACAACTTTTTTCTATACATATAAGAGCTAGATTCGCTTAATGCCCGCGATATACGTGAGGAACAGCCCTACTTACTATAGTGAAATCTGTTGATAACCTGTGCCAACGTATGTGCCGGCATTGGTCACCTTCTTATTATTTCATGCAAGCTCTTTGCGACTTCTCGCAGCGACCACATAAACATTTTTAACTCAAACTCAAACCTAATACATTGGTGAATTTAAATTTTATTCGAATTATGAACCGTAACAGACATTTCTTGTAGCCTAACATGTACACGTTGTACACGGGGCTTTCAACTCGCTTAGAAACCATCGTTTAGAAACAGACGAAGAACGACTGACGACAGCCAAATGCTACTGACGCGTAATACGTTGCCGCAGACGAGCAACTACAGACTTTTATATAGTTTAATAGTTTATTGTAATGGTACCAGATAATTTTCACGAATATCTCAGAACTTAAGAGAGTCCAGCTTGCATAGGAATTCATGCATAGGAAAAACTTGTTCAAAATATCGATTTCTCTATCGTATCCAAAAGTTGTCGAAATCGGTGTCTACTCAGCCTTTCTACAGTTTCACTACTAAACCGTATAAAATGAAGACTTACCTGATCTATGGCATTCCTTACGCAAACAAATTCAAAGATATTTAATCGATATTTGTAGGTTCCGTAGAATACAATGATAAGTTTTTCAGTACATGTATTACGTTATAAAAATTCAAATATATATATGTAATAAAAATAAAAATTCAATTGTGTAAGAAAATAATATACTTGTATTTGGTTTTCAAATCTCTACAAGGAATACTTTAAGAAAGTATACGGAACAACTTATTAGCTGTTAGGTAATAAATGTTGACTTTGCTCAACTTCATCTACCTGTACATGTATGTACATGCATGGATTGAGAACATGTATATTTATGATGCACGTTAAAACATTTTTGTTTTTTATTAATGACGTTTTTAGATAATTCGAGAAAAAAGAGAATAATTTGTACCATATTTACAATTGTAGATTGGTATAAGCAGGTATATTGGTGCACGTGCTATATGTTGCTATCTATAGGTATAATTATTATCCAGTTTATAGTAAAATAAATTACCAGAATTCTTGCTTGGTTGAAAACAGTTCTTAAATTAAAGTGTACGAGTAAAGAGGGCTATGATTGGAACTGCCATAATCCCGTTTCGTTTACTTTTACTGACTCGTTAAATTGTACGGAAAAGAGTAAGCTACCTCTCACATGCTCTAAACCAGGGCTTCTTAAACAGAGACCCAAATGGGATCGCATAATAGAATTATGCGGTCGTGAAAATTTTTTCAACTATAACAAACCTATGAAATGGAAAATATCGATGATATCTAATAACATTTTCTATACTAATAGAATCATGAAGAATTCAGTGATTGTGAGTTATGAACCGACTTAACTATTAAGCACAGTCAAAAATATTATTGTTGAGATATGTATAATTTTCTGTGCTGAACTGGGTTAAATGCATAGAGGAGATACTTGTTTGTGAGTGCCAGTATGTGTGTGTGCGCAGCGTCTCGAAGACAAAAGAATGTAAACGGTGCAGTCGAGAAACATTCGGTTAAGAGTCGGGTATGGAAGAAAGTGCTGAGACGCGTGCAAGTGTGTATCGTTGAATATATGAGGAATCGTCCATGAACTAAATATATTATTATTTTAATATTAATCCTCAATATAAATTTAGTGTTCCTATAACATTATTTCGGCTCCAAAGATCCACAATTTTCAACAATTATAAATAAGAATTATATATTACTATCGATGAACGATTGTTTTTGACACAAGCAAGGTGTAAATATATTCAATAAATGCCCAGTACACCTGACAAATGTGGTATCAAACTCTAGTTATCATCCGATGTGAATAGCAAATATATTATAAACGACTTTCCCTATTTTGGAAAATATGAAGGGAGAGAACCTTCAGTTCCGCTTGGGGAGTTTGTCACTCTAAAATTAATAGTACATTAGCATACAGGGCGTGGATGAAATTTAACCACCGAAAATTTCTTTGCAAGCGTGTCGATCGCGACTATGCTAAAAAAAGTTACGGTTTTTCGAACAGTTCGTACAAGCAGGAGAGAACTGTTAAAATTGGCAGAACAGACAAAGCACAATATGACACGCTACTCAACAAAATTATATTGTTCAAACAATTGTACTCTGATAATTTCCAAATCTAAACTAAATAAAATAGTACTGATTCTTCGTTCAATGTATACATCTGTAGAAATAAAAAAAAAAAAAAAAAAATAATGCTCATATCCCGGAGACAATTAGATTATATATCATCAAATTCGGTGTAGGGATGACCGGTCAAATTGCCAGAAAATACACTGAAAAATTTATATCTCGGAGATGATACAAGTATTTTTCAATATCTAAGACCTAGCTGGGATAAATACATGGATTTTACATAAAGAAACCGCGGGAGAAAAACTTTCGAGGCAAGAATTTTTATCTCAGTTGAGAGAAGAACTTATCACCGAATAGGAAAAAAAGCAATAGCTATGCAAAGAACGTTCAGCAGAACCAGTAACAAATACAAATATCGCTCCACGTGAACAGAAAATATGCAAGATAAGGTATTGCAAAAACGGTAAGACTAACAAAATTGGTCTAAAATGTAAAAAATGCATGGAAGATGTGCGATCGAGAAGCCTATAATTTGTAAAAAATGCGGTGAAAAAGAATGAAATATACATTATCTTTTTCTACATGAAAGAAACTAAATTTTTTCACTGTCAAATTGGCTATTATATTCATTCTATATCAAGAATTATAGTTGCTTTAAAGACCGGTCATTTGACCGGTAAGAATAGGTACACATGGAGAGTTTCACTGTTATATAAGTTTCAATGTCGTTGCCACGTACATTCCTGATGGAAAGAACGGAAGATCTTGCAATGTAAATAATTATAAATCGTTTTGTGACTGTAGTTCGAGAGATACAAATACTCTTGCGATTTACTGTATTCGGATATTCTTCGTGGAATCATTATCGTGGACGGACGTTAACGTGAAACCACGCGAGTTCGGCATTTCCATATATGCGAAATATGATTTCAACGCGAGTATCTTGAACTAGTTCAATTATTTTCTTACGCTGCTGGAATAAGTAGCACGGAAGGGTCCTTTTTGCGCGGTAAGTGTCACTTGTTAAACATTGCCACTTGGAACAGATACGAACAGACACGAAACGGACTGTATCAGGAGAGATGGTCTTGCATTATTATAAAGAAATAGATATATTAATGAAATGAAATATCTCACACATCATGGTGCTGATCATTAATGTGAGTGAATGTATATTGTTGGGTTTTTAATGTACTATCGAACATCTTATATCTTCAGTTAGCAGGCCGGTCCGCAGTCCTGTTAAAATTATAGTGTTGCCACGGTATATTAATGGAAAAACACGTAATTGCTTTTAAATGCTAATTTATACTCGAAATTCTATTACTTCTAAATTTCACATGCTCTATCTTTACTCACTCGCTATCTCATATATGTTGCTGAAGATTCGGAATTTATATCAGTGAAAGCGCGTTGAGTCACGCACACCATTTCTCACACACTTACACAAACTCAAGATCACATCAATATTTCAGAAAATTTTGTTCATAAAGAAATCAGAATATATACTTCTGATCAGTTATTTCGAATGCAATAAATTGCATTTAAAATATTTTCTAAATGAATCAACAGTTAATGATTTATTTCGAGGTAGTAAATTTTATTAATTGAGCCTGTATATTAATTTACAGGAAACGACTTGGAAGTTATATTATAATATTCGTTGAAACCTCCCCAAACTATTTGAACGATAATAGAGATGAAATATTTATTGTAAAAGAATGAAAAGAATGATTTAATTTTTATACTGTTTTTTTTTTTTTTTTTAACAGCGTTTTGCATGCATTAGCATTTCAAAAATCTTTGAAACGAAATATGTTTACATTAAAAGGAGCATTTCTATAGCATCGATATTTAATGAAAACACAAGTGAATTATTAATGATTACGCATATAATTGCGTTTGGAAATTTACTTTGCAAATGAGTTGTACTGCAACAGAATCGTACACATACGCAGTTCGCGGAACAAACATCGGGGAATCATTTTTCCCTTAGTATGGATTATCCTGAATTTTTTTTCTTTTTTTTTTGGATAATATAAAATAATGGATATATAGAAATTTAATATATAAGATTATACGATATTCTTTATTTATTAATTTTCCGATTTATTTTTTCTTATTCATTTGCAGATATCTGGGTTGAAAGAGAGAAAGCCCTGTGATTTTGGTACAATGAATACAAAACTTAATGAAAACGAAATAAATGAAAAATTACGTAATGTGAATTCCATCGAGAGATTCTATGCCGGAACTGGAATTCTTATTACTGGTGCGACTGGATTCGTGGGCAAAGCCCTCCTCGAAAAACTGATACGCACGTGTTCACGCATCGCTGCTATTTTTATATTGATCCGTCCGAAACGTAACCAAACGATAGAACAACGATTTAAGAAGCTAATAGATGATCCGGTTCGTAAATAATATTCTACTCGCTTTTTGGAATTTCATTATATAAGTCTCGGATTAACGAGCAATTTACAAGAAACAAATGAATTATCTTCGTAAGTTCATTTGAGCCGTTTAATGCAAATATGGTGTAAGTCGATTCTCGCCCATTTGATTCAACACCGCGATTTGAAACACTAACTTTCATTCTGTTTTGAGCATAAATGTTATCAGTATATACTCGTTAATTTTGGATGGATAACAGAGTAGCTAAGAATGGCCCATTCAATTCCCTACAGAAGTTTTATTTTGTCATTCATTAACTGGTAATCAACTTCTTGACTTCCAACGTTTTTGTACTAAACGGCTCATTTTCTGCAAGAAGATGACATAAATAACAGTGAACTTTTACGTGAATATCGAAGACATCAATAAACGCGGTTGTTGAAGTCCATCAGTGCAGCTTTTCAACTCATTCATTTATTCATTTACTTAATAGATGCTATTCGAAACAAATTGGTTCATTTCTTGTTCCTTATCGAGGAAGACTTTTCACAGGGTAGCAGTTTAAAATTTCGATCAATTATCTAATTTTGTGTCATTAAAACTGCCTTTTTATTTGTGCTTTTCCACCCTTCTCCTAATTAAGAAATACTAACATAAAGCACGTAATACTGTCAGAATACTAAAATATTGGAAGGCGTACATATATTAAAGTTATTGAAATATTATTTCTGCTAAATATTATGTCTTTGATTGAATCTCACAATTTCTCTCGATTTTTAGCTATGTTACAATAGAGTATTCTGTTTTAGTCATAAAATAACCGCAAAATTAAAAAATCAGCAAAATTTTACTTGTAAATGTTCTCTCCGTGATTCTCAAATACAGAGAATAATAATTTTTGTTAAATAGATAATTGGACTGCTTGGAAGAATTAGTTTTGATTTGCAACAATTGATTGAATTAATGAAGGAAGAATTGCTGCCGATTACAATATATAACCAGGGATGAAATGACAGTGGTCACGTTCGTAGCTCTAGTTTCACATAGTACAGTAGTACAGATGCTGCATTACGCGGTCAATACTGGAAAGTGATTCACGCTAGTATATTCAAAAATTTATGCAATTAGGGAACTTTTCTTCTCATTAACATAGACAAGAATATGTTTAATTCCACACTACAAAAAGCCTATTTAATTGTACGGTTATACAGAAAAGTTCATATGCATTTTTCTGTCCAAGATAGGTAAGTATGAGAATAACAAAATCGTGCAATAATTAGGCTATTTGCAAATTGCCCAAGAAAGAGAAATTGATTGTTTACTATATTTTTTCTCGAGGAAATAGGAGAATATTCCCTTCCAAACGATAATGAATCAGTGAAATGAAACAATAATTTTAATATATTTTCAATACACGATAGCGTTTTAGATTTAAAATTAGATTGACTTTCGTCGCGATAATGTTTTTGTTGTAGTAAAATCTAAGTATCAATTGTTTAATAATAAATCGTAGCACACTGAATAATATTTCTGATGAAGTGTATGATATCTCTGATATCTGTCTTACATGCGTGTTCGTTTACAAAAACGATGAAAACGGGAAAACTAATTGATTATAGGCAAAAGGTAAAGAGATGAAAATATAATGAATAATTTGTGCAACTATGTAATTGAATAAAGTAACTAATCACACTTCTATCTATCTTATCGATGGGATTAATTAATCAAATGTAAAATAAGCAGAATATATGTATTTAGCAAATCAAAATAACAATTATAGTTATGTATAATAGTCAAGCTAGCTGCATGTTTTTCACACACTCTCTCACAGTCCACCCTCCTTTCGGGTTGCACATGACTTATATTCGGTTAATCAGTTTAACTTGCAGCACTTACTTTCGTTAGTAACGAAAATTTTTATATTAAGATGAACATTTTATATTATATTGAAAACAGACGATATGTCTCATTTGATATCCAGCGAGGAAACAGCGAAAGATCGGAAAAAAAGATTGTGAAAAATGAAACGAGGATACAAAATCTTTCAGCGAAAATTTAAGAAATAACCAATTAAAAGTCACTACAAAGAAATATATATATGTCGGAGATGAAAGGACAACGGGACCCCCCGTTGAAATTATTTGGAAAACCTCAATACTGTAGCATTTACAAAACAACCCAAATACAGTTATTCGAAACTTGAGACAATGAGCTTAGGCGGGATGAACGTTCCACCTAACAGAGATATGGAGTTGCATAGCTCGCCTTTAAAGAATTGGCCGTAACGACACTTGACAATAAACATTCCAGCGGCCACACACAGACCCCATTTTTTGGGTAGGATGATCGCCAGATGCCGATACATCATTCGCAGTTTATGTTCAGGTAGCCTGAGGAACCGTTACAAATCTTAGGATCTGGTTAACTAAAGTCCTTCAGATTGGCAAACAGTCTTTATTATATCAGCCCGTATATCTGTCACCTATTGCGGCAAGATACGGGAGATCTGATTTCCTCACGTACGACGCTTCCCGCTAGGAACTCTCTCTCAAGAGCGACTAGCATTCTTTTCTAACCGCCAACATGGAGATTAACCAATTTAACAGCAACGTCTATTTCCCTCACCCTCCGAGCGGAGGCTTTCTTTGACGAATCCGATGACCTCGTGCCCTTAGGCACATCCCACCATAGTTTTCCTCTGCAGCGTCGTTGCGACGGAAAGTCATTCTTTTTCTTACAGTCGCATTAGTTAGATACCTAGTGTGTTTGTACGATCAGTGAATAATCTACGTCTTAGTAGAGAGTTAATCAAGCGATCCTTGTATCACGAGGAGTAAGTCGAGTTCGACTTAGACTTCGAAGTAAAGTAGATCAGTTATCCCGTGGGCCGTGGATTCGCTATACCGACCCCACGATCGTTGTCATTATCGTTCGAGTATCGAGACCGGTAGTTTATCTTGTATTTGTGACAATAAAAGATATCATCGATTGTACACCGACGATGAGCGACCCTGGCGCAGATTCTTTACACGCCCCAAACCCAAGTGTTAACCCTAACCCGACATATATATGTCGGAGATGAAGGCGCACCGGAGCCTTTCTTTCGGAATATTTGGGAAGGTCTCCAATACTTTATTCCAGACTTTTTATTATAGTCGTACTTAAACAATAAAACTGAGAAATAGCTGTTTATGAGTTAAGTCAATTATAATTACCCGAGATTTATGACAGTGGGTTTGGGCTCGAAGTGACATAATGTGTCACTGAACGTAGCCACGGTCACGGGAGGGACGTGTACCTAATAGAGGTATGGATTAATTAAATAGCTCTCTTTAAAAACAAAGATTGACCCGTGGGATACAGAGAGGTACGGAGAGGAGTATATAAGGACAGTTCCACTTGGACTGAGGGTCAGTCAGATAAGTTCGACTAGCCACAGTGAACACGTGGGTCAACGCCCATACCGCGTTGAGAGCACTCGTTCTCGTTTGATCACGAAAGTTAAACAACGCTGGGCACGGATAGCAGTTAGATGGGTGACCACTTGGGAACTCCGTATTGTGTTGGCCTGGGGGGGGGGGGGGGGGGGGAGGCACGAGGCGGGTATGGGTTCTCGATGCATAGGACCATGCTCCGAAAAACTCCGATGGATCTGATGCTCTCTCATATAGTCGGATGGCGGCTGGTCGGAGCCTCTGACGCCCGTCAGTTCGCCGATCCGGTGCGGAGAGCTTCGGAGAAGTTGATGGGCCCATACCCGCCAAGACCACTCACCTCACCTTCCCGTGAGGTCCCCCCGTCACTCTGCACCGGCCTCGGCCGGGACAGGGTGTGAAAGAGTGAGTGGCACCAGGATGGAAACCTCTGTTGACGACTTGGCGACAAAATGAAAACAAAAACACTATGGATTTAGACAACAGTAAGAAGCAAGTTTACGGTGCAGGGGAGGGAGACCCCAGTACCGGCGCAGTCGTGGGTTGTAAAGTGGGCCTCGCTGCGTCGTCATCTCACGACCACGGCCGTCCGAGGGTGGACCGCCAGGCCCCCGGACGCGTCCTACGCCTGGCGAGGCGATAAGCGATGACAACAGGATGGAGGTGAACGAAGCCCCAAGGAGAACGAAGAGGGGCCCGCAGAGCATCGCGGACAGGCCTGAGGGCACCTTCCTCGCCCGGCTGCAGGGGACGACTATATCCCTCCGATAAGAAGAAGATCCTGGGCGCGAGCAAAATACGATGACGAAGAATCGGTCACGTCATTCATGTCCCGCTCGTCTTTGGGCTCCTCAATGTCCAGAGGAGAAAAAAAGAGGAAATTAACGTCGCTGACCCCGGACGTTTCGGAAGAGCTCGCGCTGGAGGTTAGAACGTGCTTGCCGGCCGACGAGGTTACGCGACAACTCTCGGAAATCATGAGAGTCGCAACGACGTCGGCCAATCTCAAAAGGACACTGAGAGACGCTGCCTCGTACATCACCACCGCATGGAGGGATCAGGCAGCGAAGAGGACCGAACAAGCTCACAGCAGCGACACCACATCCACAAGGCTTGTGAATGCAAGGCTGACGGCGCTAGAGGAGGAGAACGTGGCACTTCGCCAAGAACTAGCGCGAAGGCCCGCCTGCGCTCATGGGTGCCCACGGTGTGATGGCTCGGTCCCTGAGCCCAGCCACCCTCCGCGAACAGACCGAAGTGACAGCGAGCGCATCTCCAGATTGGAGAAAAGGATGGAGGAGTTCGGGCCCAAAATACTCAGGGCCATTGAAGAGCGTTTTGGGGGCCGACGACCTCGCACCCCAGAACCTCGAAACAAGGCGGACCATTCAGCCGCTCCCCGGGCAGCCCAGATTACGCCGCTCCCCCCCCCCCCCCGAAAGAGCAAGGGGGAGAGGAATGGAGAGTGGTAGAGCCCAGAAGAAGGAGGAGGGCAGACCAGAAAAAGCCGGAAAAAACAGCCGCCCCCGAAATGACAAGGAAAAGGGCGACCATGGCTACACTGACCAGAGCCGCAGGAGCACCGAGATCGAGTACCGCCATGGCCGCGACAAAGAAGACACCGGCGCAGGTACCAAGGACGACCGCGCTCCCCCGCACATCGCGAACATCCGCGGTGAGCGTGACGCTAAACGAAGGAGCGAGTATGTCGTACGCCGATGTGCTCGCAACGGCAAGGGAGAAGATCCCACTCACGGAGATAGGGGTGTGGAGTCCGTCGAGATGCGGAAAGCTATGACGGGCGCCATAATTATAAGGGTCCCTGGGGACAGGGACAGAGGAAAAGCCTCGCGACTAGCAGCACGACTGACAGAGGTACTGGACCAGACCGCGGTGAGAGTCGCGGCTCCGACAAAGACGGCGGAGCTACGAGTGGTCGGGATCGACATCTCTCGGTGGGCAGGGAAGAGCACTGGCCTCGGCGGCGGGATGCAACAGCGCGGAGGTGCAGGTTGGGGAAATTGGCACATCCAGAGGCGGCCTCGGGTCTGCATGGATTAAGTGTCCGGTGGCCGGAGCCCGAAAACTGGCCAGGGAAGGAAAAGTGGCGCTGGGTTGGTCCAGGGCCAGAATAATAACCATACCGGCAAGGCTCCCGCAGTGCTACAGATGCCTGGAACTGGGGCATGTACGCGCGGCCTGCGTGTCTGCCGTGGATCGGGAACAACTATGTTACCGATGTGGTGAAAGCGGACACCGCGCCAGAAAGTGTCCAGCTGCCACGCCCAAGTGCACCTTGTGTGAGTCGCTCGGGGCACCCGCTGACCACAGATTGGGAGGGGTGGCATGCGCTCCCCCACAGATCAAAAGAAGACGCCCCACTCGCGAGCCAACCGTCGCGGCGAGAACGACACAAAGGAGCACCACCGAAACAGCTGGGGATGGCCGGGGGGAGGCCATGGATTTGAACGAGTAAGTTCAAAAGCCTCCTCCAATGCAACCTAGAGAGAGGGAGGCAAGCGCAAGACCTGCTCCTCCAGACCATCCGGGAGAACGGAGTCACCCTCGCGGTAGTGGCCGAGCCGTACCGTGTTCCTGACGCTTCCAACTGGGTCGGGGACCTAGACGGATTGACGGAGGACAGCAGCGACACCAGGGGAAGAGCGAACCGTTTCGACCCACCGCCACGCAGATGGCGTCTCAAGGAAAGAAACAAGGAGATGCTACGGGCGGCAGCCATCGTCTCGACCTGGAGCTGGGACGCCCAGAGGACGACTGCGCTGGGAAGCGTCGACGAGGAAGCGGAAAACCTCCGAAGGTACATGAGCGCGGCATGCGACGTCTCAATGCCGCGCTCCATCCCGGGGGTGGGCGCGACCGCTGCGTTTACTGGTGGACGCCAGAGATCGCAGGGCTGCGAGAGGGCTGCAGTCGCGCCCGCAGAAGATTCTTGTGGGCACGCCGTCGCAGGCAGACGCGCGGCGAAGAGGAGATCTCTCGCACCTACGAAGCCTATAAAGAGGCGAAGCGCACCCTCCAGCGGGAGATCAAGATCGCAAAAGCTCGGTCTTGGACGGAACTAATAGAGTCGGTCGAATCCGATCCGTGGGGGAGGCCGTATAGGATCGTGACCAACAAGCTACGACCTTCGCCCCCCCCCCCTCCGCTGACCGGAAATATGGACCCAGTGGTGCCGGACAACGTCATGGGGACTCCGTTCCCACGGCAGGACAGTTGTGCTGGGCAACCAGGACCGCCTTCCGCCACTGCCTCCGACGAGAACTGCGGGAGGGCGCCGACGACGACGGAGTGGAGACAGGAACTCCGAGTCACCGAGGCGGAGCTGCACGAGGCAACGAGGAAGATGGCATCCCGTGACGTGGTACCAGGTCCGGATGGAATCCCGGGCCGGGCTTGGGCGGAGACGACGGACACCATGGCGCCTCGCCTGCGACATCTATTTACAAGATGCCTAAAGGAAGGCGTCTATCCCCGCATGGCGAACGACAAGGCTCGTATTGCAGCGCAAAGGGGGCTGCCCGCTGGACTCGCCATCCGCATACAGGCCGATATGCCTATTGGACGAGGTGGGCAAACTACTAGAAAGAGTAGTGGCCGCCCGTCTGGAAGCCCATATGACGCGAAGAGTGCCTGGTTGGCACGACAGCCAGTATGGGTTCCGACGAGGACGCTCGACGGTGGACGCCGTGGGACAAGTAAGGTCCATGGCGAAGGACATGATCACCCGGGAAGGAGTGGCGATAGCGGTTTCCCTCGACGTCATGAACGCCTTCAACTCCATCCCCTGGGCGAGGATAGTGGAGGCACTGCGCCACCACGAGGTACCAGCGTACCTCGTCAGAGTCATCGAGGCATACCTCAGCGACAGATGGGTGGTGTACACCAATAGGGATGGAGAGGTGAAAAGACTGGTCGAGCGCGGTGTGCCGCAGGGCTCCGTGCTAGGGTCCATCCTCTGGATCACCGCCTACGATCGCGTCCTTCGATGCCCTATGCCACCGGACGCGGGCTTGGTGTGCTACGCGGACGACACCCTAGTACTCATTGGAGGGCGTCATTGGCACGAAACTGTCAACCTCGCGAAGGATGCCGTGGTGTGTGCGGTGCACGCCATCCAGGAACTCGGTCTAAGCGTGTCACCTGCCAAATCCGAGGCCCTATGGTTCTTCAAAAAACGACGCAGAAGAACACCTCCTCCCGGTCTGTCCGTGAAGATCAACGGGGAGCCAGTGCCGGTGGGGAACCAGATGAAATATCTGGGACTTACCATCGACAGCCAGTGGTCCTTCAAACCACACTTCGAGCTTCTGGTCCAGAGGGTGACTGCCGCAGCTAACGCCCTATGCGGCCTACTACCGAACATCGGCGGAGCAGGAGTGAACGTCCGTCGACTCTACGAGAGAGTAGTCCGGTCCCGAGTCCTCTACGGGGCCCCTATATGGGCCGAAGATTTGATGGCGAGCCGCCGCAGCCTACTACTGCTGAAAAGGCTGCAGAGAACGACCGCCATTCGCACAGTGAGGGGATACCGTACAGTGTCCTACGCGTCAGCAACCATACTAGCCGCGTCCCCCCCCCCCCGTTCGAGCTACAGGCGCCCGCACTTCGGCGGGTGTACAAACACCTGAGGGCCCTGTGCTCGGACGGGTGGGCGACAACTCCACCGCCCGAAAACCAGTCGGCACTGGACGCGCGGAAAGCAGCAAAAAGGGAAACCTGGGAGTGATGGCAATACCAATTGGCCGAGGAGGGTGCCGTGCGGCCACACAGGGCCGTCCGCGCCGTGCTTCCTAACTGGGAGGCCTGGAGGAACCAAGGCGGAGCCCCGCTGACTTACAGGATGACACAGGTGCTCACCGGCCACGGAGTATTCGGGGAGTACCTGCTACGCATACAGCGGGAGGGGACCTTCCGGAGGAAGAGGAGGACACGGCGCAGCACACGTTGGAGTTTTGTCCGACGTGGGCGGAACCGCGACGCGTCCTTCAGCTCGAAGCTCTATAGCTTTTACTATTAAAAGCAATGCTGAGAGGGCGCCAGGAATACACCGCCGTCCGCACCTTCTGCGAGCAGGTGATGCTCGTGAAGAGAGAAAGGAAAAGAGCCCGCGATCCAGCTAGAGCGACAAGACAAGGATCTCGACGCTAGAGGCGTGGTCCCCCCTAGCGGCCCAACATAAAAAAGAAACAAAGGATGCCTCCCTCAATAAGGGAGAACACGACGAGGGGTACCCCCTGGTAGTAAAGCGCAAGAGAGCCATAGTACCTCCACTAAAAACGTGAGGATGGCCACCGTGGAGTTTTAGTCGGTAAGAGTCCGACACTACTCGGTTGCTGCGAAAAGCAACACCGAGTGTCCATGAGGATTTCTCCACGTATAATAAAAGAAAAAGCCCAGTGAACACGTACATCGAATTCCTAATCGGAATCGCCATCCCTTTGACCGTGTATTCGTTATCGAACCTAAATTCATCGTCATAGGCATCTCGAGCACTCTATCATAGATATCACTTGTTAACTTTTACATTTATATTTTAAATACATTCCCATAAACAAACATCATGTGGTGTAAGACAACTATGGACAACTTGCAACAAAACTTATCACACGCCCCGTTTTCCAAAAATGATCCGGCACATATAGGAATATAAATATAAAAATATAAGGCATTATGTAGCAATATTGGTAGACAAAATTTAATTTTAGAGAACAGTCGAATATTTTTACAAAAATTTAATATATCTGTGAATTTTTTACAAATATAAAAAAAACTATTGCGCATGAAGAATACATTAAAATTATAGCATCAATTCCATTGATCTGTTATCGTTTGAAAGGGAATGTTTTCTCTTCTTCTCTAAAACAAACATTGTAAACAATTACTTTCTCCTTTTTCGGCATCTTAGAATTAGTCTAATTATTGTACGATTTTGTTATTCTCATATTTACCTATCTCGGACAGACAAATACATATGAACTTTTCCGTGTAACCGTACAGTTAAATAGGTTCGTGCCGCATAAAGCTAAATAGATACTTGTCTATACTAATGAGGAACCCAATAGGGCAGTTCCGTATCTTTATAGGTTCTTCTATATGCTAACGTGGGTCACCTTCCAGTATTGTTCGCGTGATGCAACATTAGTCCGGGAATAATCAGGAACATAAACGCGAGTACTCTCATTTCCTCTTTGATATAAATTATTGTCTCGTGGAGATATGACAGTTTGAATATAATAATGCAAGCTTATACTGACTTACGAAAATATGTAGGCACTGCAACATTGTATGCATATACTACGTGGGATAGATACATTTTTTGAAACTTTGTCAGCTCTATAATGAGATGCGAGTATCGTAATTATACTGAACAAATTTTAAACCAGTCTAGGAATGTATAAAAAAATTGCAAGTCATTTTTGCGGACATACACTTCCAACACACTGTTGACCGGCTACGTTAAACAAAAACTAACAAGTAAACTTTCTGCCTAAAAAAAGAATTTATTCCTGATCGGTCAGTAATGTGTTAACAGAAAATTAGTATACTTAATTTATATAATTCTATGTTGGGAAATATTGATTATAACATTTTATATTGAGAACTGAGCTTATATATTATCTTCTTCAGATTTTCGATGGTGTCAAAGCACAAAACCCAACACTTTTCTATAAAATTCATCTCGTGGAGGGCGACGTGGCTCTACCAGATTTAGATCTTTTGCAAAAAGACAGAGATATGTTGATAGAGAATGTAAACATAGTGTTCCACATTGCGGCCGCTATCAATTTCCATCAACCGTTGAATACGATCGTCAATGCAAATGTGAAAGGTACCGCTAATATTATCAAACTGTGCAAGGAACTGAAGCATGTAATTAGCGTTGTCTATGTGAGCACAGCATACAGCAATTCGAATCTATCAGACATCGAGGAAAAGGTCTACACGTAAGAATCAGTTATAATTCGTCATTTCTTAAACAACTTTTTATATATCGTGCATAACCTACTTATAAATAGAGATAAACGATGAAAGTAATTGACAGCTTAGTATAATTTGTTTACTTATTTATCTAATTAACACTTGCAAGTCTCCATTGAAATGAAAAATACTTGTCAAAACAGGTATAGATTTAAGAGAACTTACACAAGAAATAATCAATGATACATGATCTGTCAATGATAAAAATTACGGATTGAAAGTTATTTTACCTTTTACTAATTTCTTTTTCTTATTAAATTTAATAATGAACTTTTATTCTTGATACACGTACATGATAACAACTAGACACTGATATCATTATAAATTCATATTTTAAGACGTTTAAACATGATTTGAGCAGCAGAATCTAAGCAGAACTTTGTTCGTTTACTAAAAATTACAGCAAGTACTTCATCTTCGATTTTGTCTATATTATTGTGTATTATTTTATTATATTCTATTATATTATTATACATTCTATGTGTTTTTGCATTTTAAATCCTTGAATGTGTCAAATTTGTAATTTATTAATGACTTCAGCGTGACGAATATGTTATCTTATGCTTGATAATTTTGCAGCACGAACCTTGATCCCTCTCTCGTGATAGATATATGCAACCGACAAGACAAAGAATTGATTAATCTGCTCGAAGAAAGAGTTTTAAAAACGTATCCGAACACATACGCGTTCACCAAGAATCTTGCAGAGCAGACAATATCCAACAATAGCAAAGGATTGACTGTTGCGATAGTGCGACCAAGTATAATTTCTTCTTCGCTAAAAGAACCGTATCCTGGTTGGTTGGTACCTTTTTCCGGACAAGCAGGTATTTCTATAGATATTTACAATGATAATTCCTCATCACTTCATATCTCACTCATATCGCAAATAAGAGCGTTTCATTATATCCAAATGATTCCCAATAATACAATTCACACGTATCACAAGACCTTAGCTCTCCATAAGTTTCATAGAAATGAAAGAAATCAGCAATAGAATAAAACTGTGACAATTTTTAACTCGCAGATTCTGAAGGTTACGTATATGGAAGTATACCTTTTGCGCATTGCGCTATAAAAATTAGTACATGACAGCGTTATTTCTTTTTTTTTTTTTTTTTTATTAATTTAATCACAGGGATATGAACCTTTAACATACAATCCAATTACAAGCAGTTAGCATCAGGCTAAGATGTGTAGTATAGTATAGGATTATGCCCGAGAGAAGATTAGGAGCTGGGAATGTCCAACGATTCATAAAATTCATTCGTGTTTGTAATTATGCTACTAATGGAATTAAATTAAGCATAAGAAGTGCGACGTACCTCTTGAAACAATAGAATATGCTTTGTTACGATGTACTTAACGTGAAATAACATTTTAGAGCACACGGTAATATCATTTTATGTAGCAACAAGAAGCGAATTATAATATATTTTCGTGTAAGAGGCAATAATTTTAAATAATTATATAATATATACGATGTATATGTATTAACGTTGGTCAACTTATTCAACAAGTGGCCAAACGCAGAAATTGACGCTGTATGCTTTCCAACATATAATAAAGAAATTGCTGATATGTCAGAGGATTGGTTATCGTTATAAAACTGTAGATTATGATGTGGCCCGTGTGATAGCTAAGATATACCGGTCATTCATCTGACAGTAAAAGAAAGATTACTCTGCTATGAAAGGACAAGACTAATGACGACTGAAGGAATATATTGGAACGAGAAGTGACCAAAAGTCAGATAAAAGAGGAGATTACTCTAACTGGACGAAGAAAAAACTCTCGAATATATTTCCGCGGCTGGAACTTCCGATGATTGGAAATCCAGATTTTCTTACTGTAGAAACTTTTACGGGATATGGAGTATTTAACTTCTCCTAGGCTTGGATTGGAAAAACTACATGTAGGAAGTGTTGAAAGAACGGATTCTGAATTATATCTCATCACTTACAAACGCCGAATAGCCGTTTACAGTACAGAACGCTAAGAGCCACGAAGAAAAATCCCGTTTGTCACTTACGACACACAGAGGGAGGAAATGACACAAACAACGCTTACAACTACTCAGTCTTCTTGTGCGATATGGAAATTCAATTAAATCCTTTATACAAGCTTGAAATTAAAAACAAATGTAGTCAGTTATTATAATCGCTTTGATTATGAGAGACGATCTGCGCAGAAGCGATTACGCTGATCAACTTCACGAATTACGATAAATAGGGAAAACAGTTGTGACATTGCAAACGTTATTCCCTAAAATTCAAGCTTGATTATATGATTTCTTCTTTCAACGGATAAACTCATCGCTATGAGTTATTTGCGAAGCTGAACGACAAACATTTTTAGGCAATGAAGTTAAAAAATTCAGAAAAATGTAGTTGTAATTAATTTCTGAGAAGCTAATTGACTCTAATCTTTACCAGATCGCCATTATTTAAGCTGTGTTTTTGTTGCCAGTTACAGCTACTCTTTCCATATCTGTATCGCTACATTTCGAGACAGTTGAGAATCATTAATAACTTTTGAACCAATTTGATGTTGCAGGTATTTTCGTTACTATCGGCAAAGGTATTGCAAGAGTACTCTTGGGTAAGAGAGATGTGAGAACAGATATAGTGCCTATTGATTATGTAGTCGACACAATAATGTGTGCCGCGTGGCACGTCACGCTACATATTGATAAGGTCAAAGTTTACAACTGTACGAGCAACACACGTTCCATCAAGTACGGAAGCGATATTTATTACATAATTTTCTCAACTAACGTAATTCAATTGTTATGGTATCCTAAAAGCTGTGATTCATTTAAGCAACCCGATCAATAGAAACGCCAATGAATAAAGTGCATTCCAGTGTGATTAATCTACAAAAGATTATAGTAAACTTAGAGAAAGATATCGAGAACACAAATGGATTAGAGCTAGCCAGATTTTTAATGTGAATATCGGTATATAGGATTGATTTATTCTAATGAAGGTGGATATATCATAGAAACGTTTTTACACTTTTACTACTGTCTTCGGAAATAAGAAAGGTATCTCAATTCGATGAGTAGTAACTTTTTTTGTGTTTACCGAGTTCTTCGCAACGGCTTGACCAACCGAGATTTGCATCTCGAAGGACATGTTCTAAAATATCCCATTATAAAATTCTTCTGTATTATTCTTTCTTTTTTCTTTTTGCGATAACCCAGTCTTTATGTATATTCATCGATTAGGTTGAGCTATCGGAAAGAAATCTTTTTTACAGGTATTTCCTCGATTGGTTTGATCCCCGATTGATTTGATTTTGCAAATGAAGTTCTCGTTACCTTTGCGTTTCTGCAAGTGCTCTTTCGTCATGCGTCATTGTACTTCCCGGCTTGAAATGTTGCTACTGCTGGAGATATCGGATGTAGCCATCCATATCTTTGAATCTGCTTCTAATGGATTCGTTGCGGAATTTTATGAGTACCGAATCCGACAATTCTCTCTCTTCCAGCTGATCTGTTTAAAGTGCTGGTTGTGGAAACATCTTTACAATTTCCATTGCATCTGTATTTTCTTTCAGTCGCGGGGAGACACGATCGCGAGGAAGCGCGTCAATTGAAATCGTAAATTCCCGTTACAATTGTAATAATCGTTATCACGAACAGGTCGATCCCCTTATTTCTTGTGAGATAATAGGGGTGGTTGATGTGGTATAAAGCTGTAATTAACAGTTTATAATAATGATATTTTTCAACAACTTAATACACTTAATGTTGATATAGATATAAATGATTGATAGTTGTAGACTTGGTCCCGGAGTCGTAGAAGCAGAGAGTTGATTGAACTGATGTCGTCTAAACCACTGAGATCACTGCCCTAATGTCGGAGGAACAGTAGAGAGATGACTACGCTAAGGTTGTAGGCACAGTTGAGATGAATGCACTAATGAGAGGACTGCTCTAGATTGTAGCAACCGTTGAGATGACTACACTCTTGAGAGGAATAGTAGAGACGACTGCCCTATTGAGAGGATGTAGCAAGAGTGAGGACGCGTCTCGTGTTATTACGGAGGATAGCTCAGTGTGGGTGTGCCTTTTTGAACTTAGAACACGAATTCGTTGCTCATACTTTTCGATAGGGAAGTGAGGGTAACATTCCGCGATGCCCATTGGTTATAGCCAACGTTAATAAGTGAAAATATGAGGAGGAAGTCTCCTGACAACGCGGCTCATGTGTGTCCTTGTTTTTGGGAAAAACCTGCTTTTCCGTTAGACAAACATCCTCTTTCTCCGTAATTTGTAAGAGCGTGCAATAAACCTAAGGACTGTTTTAAGGACCATCCATGAACCGAAAATACTTACATGAATACAGATTAAGTTAAAAAGATTCGGATTATGGTGGATCCTTAGGTTTATTGCGGTTTGGTGTAACGGTGTGTGGGCCTTGGCGGCCAGACCATGAGGGACGTAGCACGGACCATCCCACGCGACGTAACAGCATCTGTTAAACTATCAAAAATTGAAACGTTTCGTCGCAATTGTCACAAACTCAGAAACAGTAATTGGATAGGCAGCCATCGAAGCAATAACCAAATAGTAACATGATAGTCGCGTCTGATATATACCCGACGATACCCCTCCCCCCAGAAATAACAAACCGTAGTATTAGAAGCTTCCCAAATCTCAACTCAACACCTTTTTTGTTATAACACCCTGAATCGTTATTCGGTTGGATTCGTACAATAAATGTTATTATTACATCTAAATTGCAAATTTTTACCTTACTTATGAAACGTTCGAACTACGACACTAGGAGATCACCGGTGATCCGTCAATTTCGTGATTTCTTGTGTCTCCTACGTGACACAATATAACTCATGATCCCTCATCTAACATTATTGAATACACTCCTTCATAATTACTCTTTCGTACAGTGCATTCAAAATAACAGCCTGGACGAGCGTTGCTTCAATAATTTGCTCTGCATCAGCAAAATGTTAAACGGTCGCGTCCCCCAATTAATAGAACTAATTTCTTTGCAAAAACATCT
This sequence comes from Bombus fervidus, assembly GCF_041682495.2. Classification (NCBI taxonomy): domain Eukaryota; kingdom Metazoa; phylum Arthropoda; class Insecta; order Hymenoptera; family Apidae; genus Bombus; species Bombus fervidus. The sequence goes on along the minus strand of NC_091526.1, from coordinate 3,228,085 downwards.
CTGAAAACACAGACAACTCTCACAGACTTAACTAAAATTTCCATTTAAATAACCAAAATTTCATTTTTATCATCACTTTATTTTCTAGATAAAGAACGAGACATTCTCTTTTAACTGAAAACTTCCTCAACGTAATGGAGATATAACTCGATTCTATGCCTAACGAAAAAACAAACATATCGATATTGCGATATTGATGTGCGCGAAAAGCTGCGTGATTTCTTTGTCCGTAAAGTTTATTGCCATTTTTCACTAAATCATTAATTCATAAATAACTTCTGTAGGTGATAGCAAAATAGAAAACTTTCAATCGATTTGTGCTGCATTCTATTGTTCACACTTAGATAGCTCAAAATATAACCTATTTGCACATGTTTAATGATTACGCGTGTTTGAAGCTTCATCCTTTACGACAGAGTGTTGTAGCACCGAGCTTTAGATATTACTAGTTTCTTTATTCCGATAAATTTCCTCGTCGCCACTGAATTTCCAAGCGTAATTAAATTATTACAAAAATTGACTTTCCGTTATAATTCCAATAGTAAGCTTATTGAAATTCAAAATATTTATGCTACCTTTGAAACTAGCAATAATAACCAGAATGTTAGTAACTTCATTTGGATTTACATTGAGATTACTGGTAATGAGAAGCTAGATTTACTCGAAAAAGAAGCGACGAACGAAATTTATACTTGCATCAGATATGAGAGTTTCACTTATAGTCAAGTCGCATTAACATCTTTTGTTTAAGAACAGATTGAAAGTAGAAACGTTTTTGGATAATCTGATTCGGAACAACATTTAGGACAATATGAGCGATTTTGAGAAAAATTTCCTCCGCCGAGATATAAATAAAATATCGATCGTACGTAAAAAATTTTGAGTCATTGCAGGAACTTGTAAATAAAGTTTTACAATAGTTTGCAGCAAGTTGCTAATAAAATTGTGTTTGAACCGAGCCTTATTGCGTTACGATAAGCCCGATTATTAGGTTGCAAATTAATAAAAACTGCTTGTCTATGCGCAGCAGACTCTCCACATCTGAATTATGGCATCTGGGTACACCTACACTACGAGAATAAAAACAGACGCCGAGTATTACTAACAATGTTCCTCAGACTCTCCTTCAACGAAGCTCTATCTTTCACTTTGTATTAGATCTTTTTTTTTTTTTTTTTTTTATGTGATCTTGAAATTAAAGATCTGAAAGTTATTTATAATTTTCTTAAACCGTGTTCCGTACGAATCGTATTAAATTTAAATACGTAATGAGAATTGTAAACCTGTTCATGTTCACTACCTAATTAGAAGTTGCAGTGATAGGTAGATAATGAAAGATAGAAATACTATATTTGTTATATAACCCACGTCGCATTTGAAGTTACTAATAAACAAATACATAAATAATATAACGTTGATCACAAAAGAGATATTGCACTAAGAATGTTGTACTCGCGTCCATTTGTGTCCTCGATACGTCAATTCAGACAGCTGTAAATATGGTGTTACGCCACGAGGCTTTTTAGAGATCGTATTTCCAACCGTCGCTCGCGGCCCTCCAGCGTCGCAGATACATCCTCTTATCTGCCCGACGAAAAATATACATTGTATCGACGAACGCATACTTGTCACCAAGCAACGAGTTCTGGAACCGTCGATCTCGGACCGTTATTTTATAACGAAGAAGTCGGCCTGTGTGATCATCGGCGCGTGCGGTGGCGTGATCCGAGCATATGGGGGGGTCGTCTCCCCGAAAGACAAAGAATCGAAATCTGTAACCGATCAGTCTCAATCGAACACTCTAACCGATCAGTCTCATTCGAAATCTGTAACCGAGGAGTTCATTTTCGTCGTCCGAACAGTCAATAACTCTACCACGGTTCTACCTTCAAATCAATTCGTTTGCAAAGTCTAACTATCGCATCGAGACATATCGTCAAATCGGGTCACATTTTCTGTAACGCTTAAGCTGTACTCATCGTCAAATACTTGTGACGCTCATAACATTGTGTAATCCATTGTTGAATATATACATCATATTAACCTGTTAACACAGTGTTAATTTCAATTAACCACCCCTGTTATCCTAACCGAAACACGGGGAACGACTATTTCGCGGCGTCGATTAGCCGAATCGTAGCGAGAATTTACGCCTCTCGCTGACGCGTTTTCCTCGCGACCGCGTCTCTCCGCGAACGGTCGTAACATTTGGTCCTTCGAGCCGGATTCAGTGGTAAGTGAAAAGTGCACACCAGTGACACCCACTACCATACAGTGCCACATGAATCCAACATAACCAGCAGCGGAAGCGTTACCACTCCAGCGAAGTCAGTAACGTCAAGGGACCGTCACCTTGGAAGAGGCATAATTTAATGGTTGAAGACGCAACCAGGCAGCCTCCCGCCGCAACTGGACAATCGTAAACATAACGATATTCAACAACTTCGATCACACGAGAAAACACGTCATTTTCGGGAAGAATCGCCTTCCTCACGAAACGTACGTCAACGACATTCCACTGCGCAGGGACAAGCTACAACCTGCAGTCGGAACAACTTCAGTTTCACTACAACACGAGTGATCTTCGGGAAGAACGCCTTCCTCGCGAACATCACGATATCCCGCTGCACAGTGACGAGCGAGCACTGCAGCCGGAACAATTCTGCATCGGGAAACACCGATCGCACATCACAAGTACCACCTTCGTTAACGAAGCATCTTCGGCACAAAACATGGCAAACGAAGCAAGACTCATCGCCTTGAAACAAGAGTACGACGATATAAGCGAAGCATTCAAGACCATATGGAGACTACTCGACCAATACGAACAGTCCGGACAGCGCAACAAGGGCAGCTTAAAATTTTATCAAACACTGGTCGACGACAATTGGAAACAATTCAACATTGTCGTTAACGAATTGCTCGACATCGACGACAACGAACCTGAGGACTTATTGGATGTCTATACAGACCTGAAGATACGATTGGTTAGACTCAACAACATTGATTCTTCCTCAACGGATGCCTCCAACGCAGCGGCGAATCCAAAACTATCGGAATGCAACAGCAATACTTCCAGCAGTTACCAGAGACGTAAGAATAATCTAAATAATAACAGTAACAATGATCATACTCCGCCGATGGAGAATCTCGTATCGAGTCTAGCGCCGATTCCGTCGCATGACACGCGAAGTTCATTGCATAATACTCGCAGCGCGCCAACACGCGACTCGACGACGATCAAGTTCGCGTCCTCATTATCCGAAAAATCTGATTCAACGATACCGGTCGCCGTGAATCAGACAACTTCTAACGTCCGCCGCTCATCGTCAATACGCGACCAGACGACAAGTACGATAGCAACGTCTCTACCTGAACAATCTGATTCAACGTTACCGATCGCCGTGAATCAGACAATCTCTCACGTTCGCAACTCATCCCCAATACGCGACTTAACGACAAACAAGCTCGCGTCATCAGTATCTGAACGATCTGATTCAACGCTACCAATCGCCTTGAATCAGACAACCTCGAACGTTCACTGCTCATCGCCTACACGCGACTTGACAACGACCAAGTTCGCGTCCTCATTATCTGAAAAATCTGATTCAACGCTACCAAACGCCGTGAATCAGACAACTTCTAACGTCCGCTGCTCATCGCCTACACGCGACTCGACGACGACCAAGTTCGTGTCATCATTATCGGAACAATCTGATTCAACGCTACCAATCGGCTTGAATCAGACAATCTCTAACGTTCGCAACTCAGAGCCAAAACGCGATTCGACGACAAACAATTTCGCATTATCATTATCTGAACAATCTGATTCAACGCCAGTAAGCGCCTTAAATCAGACAACCTCTGCCACTCGCAACTCTTCGCCAACACGCGACTTGAAGACAACCTCTCACGATCCTCTGGACCGGAAAAAACTGAATCCCGTTCATGACAACAGAGTCAATTTCGAATCAAAACCTACAGCAGGGGTTTCGAAATCCATGATAAGATTCTCTAGGAACATTTCCTCCTCAATCAACATCTCAATGTTCAGTCTGTCTTACAGCACGTTACCTGTATCATCTGAGAGCAGGAGTATCATATCGGAGAGTCATTCTCCTGGACATAACACGAAGATGCCACCTTCGCCATTTTCGAAAGGGGCCACATCTGCAAATTACCCGAAGCGGAATAATCATCACGTTGTCACCACCGTAACGAATTCCTCAAATGAGATTAGTTGTCAAACCACACCATCAGTTTTCAATACTTATCCACTGAGCCCACAGATTGCTGCATCGGACAAGTCTCGGGAAAAAACCACGAAGATCTCACTGGAGTCACCCCTGGCTCCAATAACGCCAACATATTTTCCAATGCCAAGGCAAGTCACAGTTACGACGTCCAGCGTCGCGACGCCCAACGCTCATTCTCCGCCAAGGATCATCACTAAGAGAGCGCGATTCGGGCGGATCATCGGGGGGAGCCCAACCTCCCAATCAACTCCAAAACTCCGCATCGTGTTGGACGAATCAACATCAGGCAACACAAGAATTCCGTTCAACGACACCTCATGGGCAGAGGTGTTCCAAGACACTTCCTGGGTCGAGGTACTCCACGACACCTCCATGATCGAGACATTCCACGACACTTCATGGGCAGAGGTGTTCCATAATACTTCCTGGGCCGAGCTGCTGCATAACACCTCCAGGATCGAAGAATTCAACGACACTTCATGGGCAGAGGTGTTCTACGACACTTCATGGACAGAGGTGTTCCATGACACTTCCTGGGCAGAGGTGTTCCATGACACTTCCTGGGCAGAGGTGCTTCACGATACCTCCAGGATCAAGGCACAAAACGACACTTCCTGGGCCCAAAAACACAACCGCAAATTCCTAAAACGACGAGAACCACAGCGATCGAAACTACAAGGAGTTTCCGAACAGGACATAAACAACAAACTTGTCAAATCACTATAATTTAGTAATTTTCAGATGTAATCCGTACTCTACGAAGGGAATCTCGCCCATTCATCAACCTCAGAATCACCTATTGCAAATCATTTACGTCAAAGAGCGAGAGGATCGCAACCACCGCAGAATCCAGGTATTCGTATCCAACTTATACGTCTTGCAGTTAATGCAGTCCACATCGAGCTGGTCAACGATCTCATAAGCGAGGCCTTCGTCGCGTCTCTGGGAAGATTCATCGCTCATCGAAGGGTCAGTCTTTCTAGCCGGCCGATGGATCGAATGGCACTTCACACTCTCAACTCGCCTCACTTCAACGGATTGTGGAAGCTAGCAGCAATTCTTCAAACGACATCTCAGACGTGTCGTCATTAACAAGCATCATACAATTAAAACGCGAAACACACTCCCTATCAGAATCAAAACCAACCCTCAACTCCAGACCGCCAACTTCGATATCCCCAGATCGAAACGATCTCTTAATCCTTACTCCCAGTCACCTCCTCATCGGAGACTAACAAGTTTGCGAGATTGAGTTTTCAGGGATACTCCAACCAACCTTCTCCAGCTAGCATCAAGAATATCCACACGAGCTGAACATACGAACCAAAGGGAGCAAGGGCAGTTACGGCATACTAGAAGACATCATCGTCCTCCTCATAGAAGACAACGTTCTCCCAATGCGATGACCATTGGGCAGAATCATCAAGGTCCAGCCCGGCGCAGACAGCATCATACGGACGGCTACCGTACGAACGGCAACAAGCACACTGGATCGGAGCGTCAAGCGGATGGTACCACTACCGAGCAGATCGCCGACAGATGACTCCGAAACACCCAACAGCTACGAAGTCTAACGAGAGATCCACCTCACAGTATTACCCATAGTACTTGATCGGTACCCTCTCAACGGGGGGAGTATGTTACGCCACGAGGCTTTTTAGAGATCGTATTTCCAACCGTCGCTCGCGGCCCTCCAGCGTCGCAGATACATCCTCTTATCTGCCCGACGAAAAATATACATTGTATCGACGAACGCATACTTGTCACCAAGCAACGAGTTCTGGAACCGTCGATCTCGGACCGTTATTTTATAACGAAGAAGTCGGCCTGTGTGATCATCGGCGCGTGCGGTGGCGTGATCCGAGCATATGGGGGGGTCGTCTCCCCGAAAGACAAAGAATCGAAATCTGTAACCGATCAGTCTCAATCGAACACTCTAACCGATCAGTCTCATTCGAAATCTGTAACCGAGGAGTTCATTTTCGTCGTCCGAACAGTCAATAACTCTACCACGGTTCTACCTTCAAATCAATTCGTTTGCAAAGTCTAACTATCGCATCGAGACATATCGTCAAATCGGGTCACATTTTCTGTAACGCTTAAGCTGTACTCATCGTCAAATACTTGTGACGCTCATAACATTGTGTAATCCATTGTTGAATATATACATCATATTAACCTGTTAACACAGTGTTAATTTCAATTAACCACCCCTGTTATCCTAACCGAAACACGGGGAACGACTATTTCGCGGCGTCGATTAGCCGAATCGTAGCGAGAATTTACGCCTCTCGCTGACGCGTTTTCCTCGCGACCGCGTCTCTCCGCGAACGGTCGTAACATATGGTGTAACTGAAATTCTATAATTTTTCTTGAGCTATCACAGAATATTTTCTGACATACTCTAATAGTAATATACGTTATCTTGAATATAATTTAATTAACTTTACAAATGTAAACATTTCAATTTTCAAGATTGGCTGAGATTATAGATATGTTCCTGGAATGTACCAGTGAAAAACCGATGAACGATACGTTGTGGTATCCGAGTTGCACGATAGTAGCAAACAGATATGTTTACAATGCACTGAATATACTTCTAAATGTTTTACCTGCGTTTGCCGTGGATATCTTTTTAAGACTTCAAAGTGGTAAACCAATGTGAGTATTCAATCGTTTGTCAACCACGTCAAAATACTCAAAAAGCGACATTTCAGGGCAATGCATATGAGCAAATATTACAATAATTTGGTCATAGCGACAAGCTACTTCAACTCGAATGAGTGGTCCTTCAAAAGAGATAACGTTACCGACATGATTAACAAGGTGAATACCTTGGAAGACGGAAATATTGTTAAACTGGATTTGCAAGATATGGATTGGAAAAAATATGTAGCAGATTACTTGGTCGGAGTTAAGAAATTTATTCTGAAGGAAGACCCTCAATCTATAAATACAGCGCCGCAACGGTTATCGATGTACATATAGAAATATTTGATATGATGACTTGATATCATATTTTCTTTTTTTTTTTTTTAGATTCTACTGGATACGCCAGATATCTAAAGGATTCGGTATAATCATTTTGTTTCCGATAATGTTGGTAATAATATTGCTATGCACTGACTATTTCAATGTTATATTTTCCGCTTGAATCAAAAACAAAGTATATGGAACATTATGGAAAAGAGCTTTAGAATAGGAACATGTCGCTACATATAAAGGGTGTCCGGCAGAGTTATATATTATATACTATATAGTAAATATATGATATATTCTTCGAATAAAAACTGTGGATAAATGAAGTTATTTTCCGATATTGTGAATAATACATGTATAATATTAGTGTACAGTATTACATATTGTTAACATATATTAAATATACTAGATACTTCAGAACACTATTGCGTGCTTGCTAGCTACGACCGCATGATGGCAAAGAAGAACTGTTAACAACTAACTAGAACAAAAGAAGAAAGTAAGGCGTGCACACTTCCACCTAGAACATCGATCCCGGTGGTCACGTTTACACATTGCTATTTTTATTCAAATACTTCTATTCTAATTCATATACTCAGGGAAATATTAAATAGCGGAGTAGAGACCGCCAAATACGCATATACAATGCTCTCTTAAAAAACGTACGGGTAGGACACCGACTGAACGCGTAGAATGTAATTCGTGTAGTTACGTAGCTCTCGCCCCGTCTTCCCTTTCCACATAAACTGAAGTACATAATCACATACACACATTTATATTTTTCGGATGCATCACGATCACTCGTTATATTCTTCGGTATAGAACGATTTGATGTAAACTGTCACTCTGCAATCGTTGCTGTATGCATCGAGCAGCAACATTGAATTCAGACAGTTGACAAACTGTTTACAGAAGATAAGGATTTATTTTTCCGCATACATATAGTGAAACTGTACTTTGCAGGACACACTGGTTGTTTGATTTATCTCCAAGATCCACAACAGTTCGTTATGTGTTCGAATTCGGTGCCACGGCTTCTTGTATGCAAGAAAAAGTTCTGAGGTATTATGTAGTTCACACGGACGAATTCGCATTTGTTAATTGTTAAGGTATTAACAATGTACTGGATCTCGCAACTACCATCAATATTGCGAGTGATGTGAAGTCAGAATCAATCGAATGCAAAAATCTTTAAAATACATTTCAAAAATAACAAATGTTTCCATTGTAACTAAATAAGTCGTTTGCACCGTGATTGTTCTCACTTCGTAGACGAAGTGGATCTTATCGTCAAGATAATTTAAGTTCGAAACGATCTGCACAAATGTGCGCAATGTGGAGTGAATCTTTGATTGCCAGCGCCAAATGTAACAAAGATCCTTCCACACCAACATAAAACAATTAGGTTGTGTGTCAATGATTGACTTATTTGTATACGTGTCATTTAATCCAATCCAATCAATTCATAATTGTCATCAATTTTTTCGAGAAAGGGTTGCTAATTTCCTTATTGACACTGTAAATAACAACATTGTCTAAAATCTCACAGGCATTGATTCAGGAATCATACTTACTTACGATAAAATTTCATTAAAGTCTATCATATGAGTGCAAAGTTTCAATTATTGTTAATAATGACCTTTCCATTGCCGAGACCATCTTAGGAACGTTGTTTTTAGAAAAATTTACACGATATTGAAATATAGAAATGATGAGGGGAATAGTCTTCAGATTGGAGACAAAGGAATTTTTCCTTCTTTCGTCGTCTACCTCCTTGTACTAAAACCATATAGCCCAGTCTGTCAACGAATCCAAAATCAAAGTAGGTCACATGAGCAAACTGATCACTGATCCAGGCGTTTACATAGGGCAAGCGTCAGTTACGCTTTTTGCAATTAACATTACCTCTACCTATGTCACTGCACCAGTACCACCCATTGCATTAGAGGAATGTGAAAATAAACATTCTGTTCGACGCTCAGCGCGGCGTGAGAATCCTAATCTAGCTAATGCTCTAATTGATGCTGTTAGGTAACTAATGGCAGTAGGTACTACTTGGTGGGGCAGGCACGCTCCGATTAGATGGCAACGTGTTTTGCGAGTTCAAATCTCGCCGTCCATGGATGCCTGAACGGGTGGGAACCACCAAGTTTCTTGAAAGTGCCAAGTGTGGCGGGGGGGAGGGCGGTTTTCTACCTTGCGCGGTTGTGAGTAGTTTGTGTGGAGCACTTGCGTATTTAGATATAAAACCAGGTCGACATCTGGACCCCGTGTGCTATTAACTGTCCCGTCCGTGGAGGCTTTAACCGGTAAAAATTCGGCCCTGCCTTATACTCCCTGCGAGGGAGCACGAGACAGGTTTGGGTTATCGTGGCGTAGGACCACGCCGTGAGAAACCCCCCACCTCCCGGATGCATCTGATGGCGACCGATCTTGTCGGTGCTGATCCGATACGGACAATTTCGAAGAAGTTGGTGGGCCCATGCTTAAAAAGACCACGTCACCTTCTCACCAGTTACCCTGCACCGGTCTTGATCGAGGCAGGGTGAGAAAAAGTGAGAGTGGCATCAGGATTGAAATTACTTGGTAATTGTTAGGAAGATGATACAGTTACACTGTACATGTGAATGTGTGTGTAAGCGTGAGAGGGCGTCCAGGCCTTAGTTGGGACAAAAGACGGTTGGCAGTCGTTTAGAAGCATCTGAAAGAGTCGGTTGACAACAAGCGTGCGTGCGAGTAGGTTTACGAGGTCTTCAGAGTATAAGATGTGTGTATAACTGTTGTGTGCTAAATAAAGTGAATTATTTGTATTTCCGAATCCCTCCTATGTCTTTACAGTAATGACTACGCGTATGTCGCGTAAAAATTCAACAATTGACTAAAATAAAATAGAAAAATTGTCGATTTCCAAACAGGAGATCGAGTTCTTTATTTCCACTCAATTTATACAATAATTAAATTAAACCCTTTATAGTATTTGCGATTCGCGACGATAGACTTTTAATATTCAGGCTGGTTTGGACTTATTCAGACTGACTTGGGTAATTTTGGGAGGAGTATTTATATTCTTTATTCGTTGGAGTGGGAAAAGACTTTGATCGTACTTATCATATATTTCTGAGAACGGGTAGATCGAATGCTACCCAGACGGTCACTAATGATAAGGCACTTGGAATTTACTATCTTGTCGCATAATTAGTCGAATTTCACCTGTGACAATGACAATGATTTGCGGATTCTGGAGGGAGGGAGGACACTTATTTGGATCGAGAGCTAACATCCGTTTTCACAATATATGGACAAATTAAAGTATGCAACGTGGAAATAGAGCTCGACTCGATTAGCAATTCCGATAACGACAAGTATTTTACTGCTGACGAAAAAGAGTCAAATAGTAGTGATAGGAGCCTGGATCGTGTACACATCGTGGGTCTACCTCGACTCAGCAGTCTGTTGGCTTTTGGTGATTTCCTTGGAGTCCTCACTCTGACAGGTCAATTGGCTAATGAGATTTCCGTATTGTTGTCTCGACCGACACTTTGGCATCTGCAGCTGATTTTGAGGTCCAGATTGCAATGCCGCGTTTCACAGTTGAAGTTGCGATTGAGACCAACGGAAGTCTTGATTTTTCGTGGATAGAGATGTGTGTGAGGCTATTATGCCTGAATTTTTTTCTAATCAGTGCGCGCAAACCTCGGTTCAACCTTCAATGAAGTTTATTGACAGACCCGAAAAAATTAGTGAGTCCTAACCACAGGTGCTACGGATGCTAATCCTCTAAATCCAATCATTCATTCAGCAACACCTACGTTTCTATATTCGACAAAATTACCTTCACATGCGTCAGGGTAACGTAGTAAATTTTTATCTTTAATATTGAAATAGTTTCTTCTATTGTATGCAATGAACTGTTGAAACGCAATAAAATTTCTGTATCTGTGATGCAATGGAATAATTTTAGTCATACTTTGGTTTTCCCAAGCATAAAATTTTCTGTACTTCAATTATTCATCAAATCCATCCATACTGCTACATCAGTTCTTTAAAATATAAATTTTTGTCTGACCACTTTGAAACAATTAATGGATTTCATTGCTATTAAAACCATAAACATCTCTCGGAATAATAATAATTTAGAACCCGTCGGTTGGCCCTCTCTCTAAGCTCTCCTTCAGAAAAATTGTGGTCCACCAGAATATATTATTACTATATGCATGAGTGAAATTATAACTCCATTTATATCCAAAAGATCAAAAATTCTAAAAGAATATCTTGAATCGGTAGCAGGCGGTCATCAAACAGTGACAAAACTTTATATACAAATTAGAGCAGATTTTTGTTGACCAAGAATAAACGAATATTATAAATTTTATCCGGACATATCCCAGTTGTTAAAGAAATAAGATTGCCTCTGCCGAGACCAAACAATCTATGAGAATTATGGGCACTCACAAAACAGTTTTTGACAACTTTCAAATAGATATTGTAGATTCCTTCCCTATCTCAAAACGTAGAAATAAATATTTGTTAATAGTTCATGACCATTTGGCACGTAAAATATTTACATGGGATTCTATTATCCTCGGTAGACTCGGCTCCTGTTGCAACCGCGTTTCATAATTAGTTTTGGTTGCCCCGTGCAATTCATACGGATTAAAATATCCAAAACTCAAAGCATAACGTCTACCGCCTTTCATCTGTAACTTGCAAATTAAGTTTTTCTAAATTATTCAAGACATTATTGCACTGTGACAGACTAGGATAAGATTCTCTTTCGTACAACACATCTGTTACGTCGCGTGAGTCGGTACCTGCGACGTCCCTCATGGTCAGGCCGCCGAGGCCTGCACATCGTCACACTGACCCGCAATAAACCCAAGGAACCACCATAGCCCACATCTGTTAACTATAAAGTTGCATTCTTTGTACATATTCGGTTTATGAGTGATCCCTTAAAAGGGTCCTTAGGTTTATTGCACGCTCGCACTCATTACGGAGAAAGCGGAGGTTTGCCCAGCGAGGTAGCGGGTTTTTCCCAAGGACAGAAACACACGTGAGTCACATTTGCCGAGGACTGTCCCCTCGTATTTAATTCATTAACATTGGTAATACCCAATGGGCATCGCGGATCGTTACCCTCACTTTTCTACCGAAATGTGTGAACTACGAATCCGCGTTCATTAGTTCAACAAGGATACACCCACAACGAGCTTTCTTCCTAAATAGTACGAGGCGGGTCAATCACTGTTCTAACACTCATCGGGCCGTCAAGTTCTAACATAACTCAGTCAAGTTCTCTCCGCTCTAACGATCAAATCGAACAACCTTCGGGTTCATCACAACGCTTTCCGACACGACGAATCCAAACACGGTCTGTTCACGTCTAATAATGTAATCCAGTGCAAATAAATATATATATATTATATAACTGTGAAGTCCAGTTATATTCCAACCCAATCACCCTTTATTCTCCCACAAGAAATAAGGGGATCGCCCTGTTCGTGGTGTCGATTCGTGCAATCGTAGCGGGAATTTACGACTCCCGTTGACGCGCTATAACGCGACCGTCTCCCCGCGACTGGACGAATTAACAACATCCGTACATAAAGTCACAGGTTTTAGTGCACATAAATGAGTCTTCGGTGTAAGGGCTAACATTTCTTCAGAATTTCCTAAGAAAAAGGTACCATGCATTTTCATTGATTACGTAGACGAGTTGTTCAACAGTATTATCTGCATACAAACTTTTACAGCGCGGAATGTATAGAGTGTTCGGCTACAGGTGTCAGAAAATTTAAGGGCGATTCTTGAAGCCGAAATAAGATGACAATCAAGAATAAAAATAATTGCGTTTTCGGGTTTGTTTTTTGATTATTTCGTTCCTATACTAACGAAAGTAAGTTAGCCTAAGCAGCAGGGTACACAGCGATCCTTAAATCGAACGGCAGCTTATTTCATACAAGTTGTAAAGAAGAGGAATATGACATTTGAAGACATAATCTATTCTACTCGATGTTTTAAAAGAAAAATCGTAGATGAAACATTTTATCTGCCCAGTTATTAAAATCCATAACAGCATATCAAAGACAGTTCTCGTGGGATTTTCAAATAGAGAGCATTAATGTTTCCTCTAATCCTTCGCCTCCGTAAATAATAAATAAATGATATAACGTATGAACAGTGGTTATACATGTGGCGGCACTCGACAGCAAATAGCGACAGTAAATAGGACGACACCAACTAGCGTCGGACGACGGCATCGCAGTGGTTAGCGCCTTAGGTTACGAACGTTCGGGACCCGGGTTCAAATCCCGGCGACCGTAGTCAGATTTTTCTTCCACGCATCTAAATTAAAAGAAAAGCAGCAGTACCCCAACAGCGACATCTACACCCGCAGCAGAACCTATCTCGGCCTCCACTATCCACCAGCAGTAGCACTATCACCCACAACTATACCGGCTACCACAACTAACTAAAAAACTAACATGTACACCTCATACAAATTTCACACACGCACCGCGATTGTTCCATTGGCAGGTTTTCTACAGGAAAATCACACACACATTAAGTATTTGTGAGGTGCTACTAAATGTAGTCAAACGCTATCTTCCACGAATCACATATATTTTCCACACACATTACTGATCATTGCATATCACAATAGTCACATACATACACATGAAATAAAAAATGAAGAAACCGAAAGAAACTGCAAAAAAATTGTTTAATCTCATATATCTGCATATAAAGCCAAGAAGAAAAGCAAAGTATCTTGTCCGAAAACGATTGTTTATACTTGTGCAGGGAATCTCAAACGTCCAAATTCGACTTTTAGTATCTTATAAAATTCTTAAAATATTCGATGACCGAAAATAGTAATATTAACACATGTTAGACTTAATTGATACAAATTTCCGGGCTTACCATAGGTGGTGTTTCCATAAGAAAACACCTTTTTTAATTAAGGGCAAGGATGTTACGTATTCACAATTTCAAATCATTTGGGACAAACGCTGCATAGCGTTAATTATAAGAATAAATATAGTTACCATCTAGTCATGAACATAGCCACGGCAAACATTAATTGTACAACAGCGTAACCGAGGCTACGAAGAAAAGAGACTGATGACGAATTTACTTATTAGTGATGGTCAGAATCATTCGCCAATTTGATATTGTTAATAAATAGGTTTTGGAGTTTGGTATTTATTGATTCACTCAGATTTAGCTTTACGTCCTGTATTTCACCACCGTGTGCAAACATGTGAACACACCGGATACACTTAGATAATTAATACGTGGCCGACTCCTCAGACAAAGGAGAGCCGTTAGAAGTCGTACCAACTTAGCATGTAGGAACTAGTGATCATACCAAACTTTTTTTTTTCACGTGGAGAAATCCTCATGGACACTCCGCCGCTGCAGGCAGCAGCAGAGCAGTGTCGGACATTTACCGACTAAAACTCCACGATGGCCTGCCTGCACGCATGATAGGAATGCTCCGTGGTCTCGTTCTTTGCGAATTGCTATCGGTTCATTGCCGCGGCCCCTTGATCGAGCTGATCCTAATGTATTGGCACCAGTGGGGGCCATTGCCCCTGATACCATCCCTCTGCTAGTCGCGTCCCATTGAGGGTGGTGGTGGAGCGGCCCTGGGTCGCCTGATCGCCATCCAACTCCGTCGCGTTATCTTACAAGGGTGAAGTCCCCCTTTTTCTCCCTTTCTGCCCGTTCCTTTGCGAGCATGACTCGCTCGCAGAAGAGGCGAGCAGCCTCGTATTCTGCGGCTTACTCAGCATCGCTTCAAACTCCAGCGTGTGCTGCGCTGTGTCCCTGCTCTCCCCTCAGTGGTGACAGATGTCCGTCGTCTCGCGCCCGATTTTCCTCAGGAACTTACCGAACACGCCTGTCCCGTAAGCACCTGGATCATCCTGAAGGACAGCGGGAAACCCCGTCGGCTCCTTCATGCCTCAACGCCTCGATGTTCGCCTCCCTCGTTGATCTGCTGGGACCGCATCCTCCTCAGCGGTTCCCTGGTCGTCTGGGGCCGCCTGCTTAGCCGAATCCTCTCCCGTGTCCAGCGCTCACATGTGGATGTATCGCCTCTTCAGCACCAACGCCCGAAGCTCCGACGGTGGAGACACGGTCAGAACCGTCTCCGACGCGTGGGCCACTGGTCGGTATCCCCTGATGATTCTAATGGCGGTTACCCTGTGCAATCTCCTAAAGAGCAGGATGCTGCGACGACTCGTCATCAAGTTGTTTGCCCATACTGAGGCCCCGTACATCCCTCGGGACCGAACAATGCCCTCGTATAGTCGGCGCACCGCGACACCCACTCCGCCAATGTTTAGCAACAGGACGCACAAGGCGTTGGCCGCCGTCGTCACCTTCGAAATCAGGGAGTCGAAGTGCAACTCGGACGTCCACTGGCTGTCGATGACGAGACCTAGGTATTTCATCCGCGATCCCACCCCGACGTTTCGCCTGACATGCTTATGTTCAGACCGGGTTGTGGAGTCCCTCGCCTGTTCTTGTCGTAGAACTAGATGGCCTCCGACTTCGCAGGGGAGATCCTCAGGCCCAGTCCGCGCACAGAATTTATCGCGCAGGTCGTTGCGACTTCGCCGATGCGCAATGCCACCTGCGACCTCCTACCAGGACCAGAGTGTCGTCCGCGTAGCATACCATGGCTGCGCCCGGAGGCATCGGGCAGCGCAGTACCTCGTCGTACGCGATGATTCACAGGATGGGTTCCAACACCGAGCACTGCGCGACGCCGTGCTCGACAGGCTACCTTTTCTCCCCCTCCCTGCTGGTGTCGTGTGTCCCTGTCGTTGACGTAAGCGCTGATCAGCCGAACCAGGTAGATAATCTGAGATATTTACGAGCTTATGCCTCGATAGGATCATCATACTAAGCTCGGGCCCCCTAGGCTCCATTGGGGTCGGGATACGCCCAACCATCGCACAAGATGCTCTTGCACCTTGCTACCTAGAGTAGCTAAGCCTGGCAGGGGCTTTCGCTCGCCTCAGGTTAGACGGGGCTGCTTTCCAAAGCCCTACCGTCTCCCAGGACGGTTCCGGAGCAGTTGGTACGCTGCTCACCCGCCGGCGTAACCGCACCGAAGACACGGGGGGCACACCCGCGCTCCGCGAACGGTCGCCTTGCCAGCGTCTTGGCCATCAACCACTGCCACCACGAGTCCATACCCGAATTGTGGACGAGCAGAGGGGTCGCTACTCCCTCCGGACTAACACCCGTGGTACCAACTTATGTCGTTGGTGGGACCACCGGTGTGGATGTACGGCCACGTCACTGCTGGCCCGGCGACCTGCTAACCGGGCATTCACCAGACTTAGATGGGACTTCACGCAAGCGGGGACCTGCGGTACTTTTGTACCCAGGGATTTATCCCGGCGGTCCCATCCTTCGCGGCAGAATCGTGGGTGCGTTACTACCCAAGGCCGCGTAGAGAGAGTATAGCTGCACTTAAGCGCACGTATACTCCCGGCGACCTTCCCTGCGGTGTACATAAAGACTCACGTAAGTTTGTCCCGACGGTCCTCCCTGGCTGCGGGAACGTGGGTTTGCCAGCCCCCATAGGCACACAGCCTTCCCTGCGTGGAGCCGAACCAGGTAGCTGGGAACCTCGAAATGTTCCAGAGCCGCCACCATCCTGTCCCACAGCATAGTGTTGAACGCGTTGACGATGTCCAGAGATACCGCCAGTGCCACGCCATCCCGGGAAACCATGTACTCCGTGAGTGCCCATACGCGTCTGACCGCGTCAATCGTCGAGCGTCCTTTCCGGAAGCCGTACTGGCTTTCGTGCCAGCCCGGCACCCGCCCTGACATGTGTTACTCCAAACGGGCGGCGTCGACTCTCTCGAGGAGCTTGCCGACCTCGTCTAGTATGTATATCGGCCGGTATGCCAACGGCGAGGTCGCCGGTCAGCCTTTCATATGGAGCAAGACCAATTTCGCCGTTCGCCACGCTCGTGGATAGACACCCTCCCTCAGGCATCTGGAGTAGAGACGTCAAAGTTTGGGAGCTATGACCCCCATTACTTCATCCCAGATCCGATCCGGAATCCTGTCCTGGCCCGGCGCCACGTCGCAGGAGGCCATTCTTCTAGTCGCCTCTCACAGCTCTTCCTCGGTGACTTCCCATTCTACGATCCACTCCGGCGTCCGGACTGTTTCATGCGGCTGTTCCACCGCGGTGTCCTCCTGCGGCGGGAAGAGCATCCCGATGACCTTGGGCTACAGCGCCGGTTCCATCTCTGTCGTTGCTAGGGGGCCCTTCGTCCCCCGGAGATGGGACGCGATGTGACATGACAGCACACCGCTCAATTTGCGGACAGATTATTGTGCCCGGAAGGGGGGGGGCTGGTGTGTCGCCTCAGTGGTTCTCTCGATCGCAAGAGGGACGGTCATCGTGGAGGTTTTAGTCGGTCTACCGCACCGCTCTTCCCCCTAAAAGCAGCGGGCGTCCGTGCGGATTTCCGCCACGAAAAAAAAAAAGAGAAGGGGGGCCCTTCGTGCGTAGTTCTCGCGTCACCGTCTTGTATGGCCGTCCCCCCGAACGTCGAGGACACCACAGAGTTCCAGATGGAAGAGCTCTGCGAATCAGTCAAAAGAATGACGAGCGGGGAGTGTCCTGGACCAAACATGATCGAGGCAGAAGTAATTCAACGCGCCTGGGGTGGGCTCCGCCTAGAACTTTCAAACTTAATGAACGGCTGTCTCACTTGGGGAGTCTTCCCAAGAAAATGGAAAGTGGGAAACCTCATCACCATCCCAAAAGGACCGGAACGAGACAGAAGTAGTCCAAAGTCTTACAGGCCAATCTGTCTGCTCTCCATGGTGGGCAAATTGTTGAAGAGACTAATGGCTACCAGAATGTCAACCCTCTTCCACGATCACGAAATGACCTTGGACCGACAATACGACTTTCGCCCCGGAAGATTGACGATGGACGCGATAATCAAACTCAGGGAAAAGGCCGAGCAATTGTGCGATAAGAAATACGTCCTCGCAATCGTGCTCGACATATCAGGCTCGACATATCACAACGTGTGGTGGCCAAACGTCATGCACGAGTTGAAGAGAAGAGGATGCGCGGACAACCTATAACGGCTAACACGGAGCTACTTCTCAGACAGAACCGTGCAGATCGCAGGTAAAAACGAAGTGATCGCCAAGCCCGTCACCAAAGGGTGCCCGCAGAGATCGGTATTGAGTCCAAGTTTTTAGAATCTAATATTCGACGACCTGCTGGATGAACTAAGAACGAGCACAACAGAATGCGAGCCGATTGCGTACGCGGACGACATCCTCATACTGGTCGCAGGAAACGCCAGGACAGAGCTATAGAAGACAGGGCAGGAAATAGTCACACGTGTTTCCAAGTGGTGCTCCAGGAAAAAGCTGGTATTGTCGGCAGAGAAAACGGAAATGCTCCTGTTGAAGGGAAAATTGGATGCGGAAAGGCCTCCAATCATCAAAATAAACGGGAAAAGTATTCGAAGGCGACAAGCGATAAGTACCTCGGAGTGCACTTCGACAGTGACCTAAAGATCAACAAACACATCCAGGAGACAACACAAAAGTCCATAAATCTGTTCAACAGTCTCGCAAAAGTGGCCAAGGCGAGATGGGGACTCGGTCAGGCGGCCATGCGTACCCTATACAAAGGATTGTTTGAACCAATAATCACGTACGCCGCGGCCGGCTGGTGCGACCTGCTGAAGGGAAAAACAAAGACAATGTTACTAAGAACACAGAGGATGGCACTTCTACAAGTAACAGAGGCCTACAGGACAACATCCACAGAAGCACTACAGATAATCGCAGGGGTCATGCCCATCGATTTACTAATCGAGGTGAGGGCATGACTACATAGGAAAAAGGGAGGCCACAACGAAGAAAGCAGCGAGAAGGTAATTATCCAAGAAGCCATCCCGAAGTGGCAGGAACGCTGGCAGAACTACTTTCGAGTACTTTTACAACGCAAAGGAAAGACTAGCGAATCGCTGGGTAAAGCCAGAATACATGACACAGTTCATCAGTGGACACGGCAACTTCAACAGCAAGCTGAAGACATTCCGGCTGAGCGAAGTGAACACGTGCGACTGCGGCATGGAGGAAACTCCGCAGCACATACTCGAAGAATATCAACTTTTCAATGAAGAACGACAGAAGCGGAATTCCATACAGGAGTTGGAAGTAAGCTGGCCGAAAGAAAAGTGGGAGTTCATCACTAAGGATGTGTACCCCCACTTCCAACAGTTCACAAAAAGTGTCCTGCTAGCAAAGGAACAAAAGAGGAGAGCAGCACTACAAGGAATGACGGGCCCACTGCAATAGGAAAGACCACCAGCAAGAAGGCCAACGCAAACAGAAGAACAGGCAAACCAACCCCTAAGGAAAAGTACAAGAAAAGCGCAACGAGCACCAGAACGGAGAAGTGGCGAACCAACTGAGCCACAGCAGCAACCATAAGAATAATAGAAATTAAAAGAATAACAAGCGGAGCAAGAAATAGAATAGAATAGAACACAGAACTAAAAGACGAATAATAAACAAGAAAAATAAGCACGAACTAAAGCGCAAGGAAAAACGCAAGCGTGCAGACGGAGGATATTACCTGCGGCCGTCGGTGCAGGCGGCACCCACACGATGGGAGCTGTGACGGTGCAGGTATAATCGGCTGGAAAGCCAACCTGCTGGGACCGAGCCTCGAGCTGGCAGCTCCGCCTCCTTGTGGCCCCCGCTGATAACGGTACAGCGCAACGCGCGCGTCGCGAGGCACCGGCTAAGCGAACTGTCGCCTGCAAGGATAGGTTCAACTTGTCCAATGACCCGTAAGGGGAGGACAGGATTTTTGCAAGTTGCGCGCCGACCACCAATGCGCGCCGTTCCCAGGGTGGGGGACGCCGGAAGGTAGTCAAGAAATAAGCGAAGCCAGTATAAGTTTCCACTCGAGGAATGACGCAGTCGACCAATGGTCGGGCTCTTATACGCTAACACTACTTGTATGGCCGTCCTCATCGGTCGGACTCGACTGCTTCGACCAGGTTGGACCAGACACGGTTCTTCGCGATCTTAACCTCCTCTTGTAGCGTACGCCGTAGCACGCGGTAAGCTCGGTAGCGCATGGAGATTTCTTGCTCCTCATGTCGTCGTCTGCGTCAGGCGCTCTGATACCGTCTTCGGGCCTGGACACATTTCGTCCTCAGCTCCGCGATGTGGGGAGTCCACCAATATACGGCTGTGTTTCGTCCGGTGTTCAGCGTGGTTCGCGGCATGGACGAGTCACATATTGTAGTCATGTCTCGGCGAAGGTTCTTGGCCTCCTCCTCCACGCTTGTTTCCGTCGCCGTCGTCGAGGCCTGCCAGTTCCAGGCAGCCACTGATGCGGCCGCTCGAAGCAAATCTTTGCCCCTTTCCTTAGTCTTCCACCTCATTGCTGGACGCGCGCGACTCCCTCTTGGTGGGATGTGGCGATTACCCGCGGTCGCCGTTCCAGGTCCCAGTGTTTCTTTCACCTCCATGAATATGTAGAGGTGATCTTTTTTTTTACGTGGAGAAATTTTCATGAACACTCCGCCGCTGCTGCTGCACCAGCAATGGCAGAGTAGTGTCGGACTCTTACCGACTAAAACTCCACGATGGCCTTCCTACGCGTCTGACAGGAGTGCACCAGGAACCTCTTGCGAATTATCTGCTCCGGTGCACCCCCTTTACGCGTCCGCTCGTTCGTTCGAGCCAGTCAAAAGTTCTCCTACCTATCGACTTCTGGCGCTAGGGGGGGGGGGGCATTGCCCCTAGCGCCATCCACCCTTCTTCAGGTCGCGGCCCGTTGGAACAGCGGTGAGGCGGCTCTCGGTCGCCTGACCGCCATCATGTAGAAGTAATCTGAGAGTATCTCAACCCCTTCCGCCACACTGCAGCCTGAGATCCGTCTGAATTCTTTGGGGGAGTGAGCCTCCCCCAAAGAATTATTACATGAGTGTAATGTCAACGATGGAACACTCTCTCCACGCCACGCAGGTACTGGAAGAGCCCCTGTTCACCAACACGAGACCAAATTCCGCGGCCCAATCTGATAGCGCGTGGCCGCGCGCATTGGTCCTGAGGTTTCCCCATTCCGTAGAATGCGTGTTAAAATCTCTCAGGACGAGCTTCTGCCGAGGAAGGTGCCACCTGACGCAGTCGCCAGCTCCCCCCAGAAACTCCTCGAACGCTGCCCTCTGTTGTTGGGTGACACGTACACGCCCACTACCACCATCCCTGCCCACTCTACCGTGACGTGTCCGTTGCCGCGCTCAAGCGGGGCTCCGTAGGCGAACGCCTCCGGCGTTGATGTCCAGGTGACAGCGACTATTTCGTCCATATCTCGCGCCCAGCCCGGAGCATCCAGAACTCTGTATTGTTCGGCCACCACCGCTAGGGTGAATGTGCTCTCCAGAATGGTTTGATATAGCAGGTCTTGCGCCCGTCTTGACCGTCCCAAGTTGGTCTGAAGAATGCGCATTATCTTAATCCCCTAATGACATTACTTCCATGGCTTCCTCCGCGTCAGTCTCCTTGCTCGCGGGCTTGGGGTCAGGGGTTCGCTGCGGCGATGAGCCTCCTTTGTTGCCAATTACGACCGTGGATCCGCGGGTGGTTCCTCTTGTTTCCTTCTTCGAGGGGCGCAGGCTGGTCCCCCATCCTATGTATCGATGGTGTCCCGAGCGCCTCGCAATGTATGCATTTCGAGTTCGCCGCCGTGCATCCTTTGGCTTGGTGTCCCGGGTCTCCGCATCTGTAGCACAAGTGCCCCCTGTCTTCCGTGGAGGTAGGGATCATACCAACCTAATATTTCCTCAATACTCCCCTTTGATCATAGTTTTTACAAGCCCCATAGCTTTGGTAAAATGCTGAGTGTTAATCCTATTTAAACCTCTGGTGAGAATATCAACAATCAATCTCAGAACTTGGCACATAGACATAATCTAGTATTCCCCTTGACGCGCAATTCTTAACGTAGAAATAACGAACTTGAACGTGCTTAGAGCTTTCAGCGACTATCTCATCTTTGGACCATGAAATGGCTCCAATATTTTCGCAGAAAATTTTACATGATCGAGGATAATATGATAATTAACCTAACTCCTTTAACAGTAAGGATATCCACACAGTCTCCCTTTCCGTTCCTTGCATCGCTACAAAATCTGCATCACACGTTGACTGAGATATGATTGGTTGTTTCTTTGACTACCAAGATATTGCACCACCAGCAAGTATGAAGACATACCCATTCCGAGATTTTCTATCTACAGCACAGCCCGCAAAGTCAGAATCGCAAAACACCTTCAAAGGTTGCCCTCTCTTTTGGTATACTAGCTTCAAGTCTTTTGTTTTTAGCAGGTACCTAAAAATCCGTTTCACTGCTCTCCAATCAGACACAGTCGGATTTGCACATCTTTGGCTTAGTTTACCTATTGCACATGCGACATCAGGACGGCTTACAGTAGCGACATACATTATAAGTCCGTTCGTACAACATATTATCAAAAGGTTCGTTGCATTCAATGTCGAAATCAGCTTCGCACTCCTTAGCTAATGGTGTTGATAGTTCCAATTTCATGAGTAATATCAAACAAATCCAGCATTTGACTTATCTGCACAGATTGGTCAAACACAATGGTAGTGCTGTTTGGCTTATTCAAATGGACGGACAAGAATTGAGCATCAGTACCTAGCATTCTAACATTAAATTTTTCCTTAATACTAGTTTTGAATATGTTGATCATATTCTTTGTCCCAAACACAAGAATGTCATCCACATACACGGCCACGATCAGATCTTTGGATGCATTCACATACACACACGGATCACTCATACACGAGTTCAGGTTCATACCCTTCAGAATGCTATTAATGTGTTTGAACCACATTCTCCCAGCTTGCTTCAGTCCATACAGACTCTTTTTAAGTTTGCACACATATCGAATCCTGTCTTTTCCTGGAACGTCAAAGAATTCAGGTTGCTCCATGTATATGTCCTCATTCAAAGGACTGTTGAGGTATGCACACTCTACATCAATATGTTCATAATTCTCAACACATAGAGCAAGCAAAATTCTCAGAGTTTTGCGTTTCACAATTGGACGGAAGGTTTCTGAATAGTCCACCCCAGGTCTTTGCCAGAACCTCCGAGCTACAAGTCTAGCCTTATATCTATCAGGATCCCTTTTTACGACAAGGACCCGCTCAGAGTCAATAACATTATTATTTAATGGCCTTTGCACTATGACCCATACATCTTTATTCACCAGATTGTCTAACTCTTTTATTATTGCATCGGTTCACTTTTGAGGATCTGCCCCCCAGGGCTTCGTATACATTTACAGACACACACAAACCTTGAGTTTTGCAAACGGTTGCAACATAAGCACAACTGTTATATGTCTTTGGTTTATGCAGTCTTGTTGACCTTCTAGGCACAATCGGTACACTTACAACCTCCTTCTAATTATTTTCATTAATGAAATTGTTCACAAAGAAATCACTTTCCTCCTAATCATTTTTACCATCACTTTGAACCTCAATATCAATTTGCTCACTTCCTCTTTCAAGTGCAAAATTTTCAACGTTCCATATCCATTCATAAGATTTCTTTTTGATGTTACTCGTGTCCACATTAGTACTGTTGTAAGGAAACACATTTTCTTCGAATCTAACATGACCAGAGATTATTGCCTTCTTGGTCTTTGGTAGGTAGATCCTATATCCTTGACTTGTCGGTCGTAACCCACAAAAATTCCTTCATCTGCCCTGCTATCAAATTTCTTTCCGTTTGGACTTATCAGGTATCAGACTTTGCATCCAAATACCTTTAGCCTGTTTATCTCCCCTTGGATGTCGCAACCCTTACCTTTCGATAACTCCAATGGAATTTTGTCTCCGATAGCAGTGAATGGGCATAAGTTTCTAATGTGACACGCAATGTGTTACGATCGTTCGCGGAGAGACGCGGACGCGAGAAAAACACGTCAGCGAGAGGCGTAAATTCTCGTTACGATTTGGATAATCGAACGCCACGAATTAGTCGTTCCCCTGATTCGATCAAGATAACAGAGGTAGTTGAAATGAGTTTAACACTGAATTAACAGGGTTAATATAAACTTGTATATTTAACAGTAATTAATATAATAATAAAAACGTCACAAATTATTTAGCGATGAATCAATTAATGTGTTACAGAAATTCAACCCGACTTTACGATATCTCTCGATGAATTCGTTAGACTAAGCAACTTTAATTTTATTCGTCAGAACCTCTCGATGCATATCGTTTGAATCTTCAAATGAGACTGATTGCCCTTCGATCATTTCTTTGTCTTCTCTGGGAGACGATCCCCACTACGCTCGGGTCACGCCACCGTTCGCGCCTATGATCACGTATGCCACCTTCTTTGTGTGGATAAAATAATGAACCGAAATCGACGTTTCTGGAACTCGCTGCTTGGTGACAACTATGCGCTCGTCGCTACATTGTATATTTTCCGTCGGGCAGATAAGACGATCTGTTTGCGACACTGTAGTACCGTGAGCGACAGTTAGGAATAATACGGCTTATAGTAAGCCTCATGGCGTAACATAGTGTTTATAGCTTCGCCCCACAGATAGTCAGGGAGTTCTGACTCAATGAGCAAACACCTAGACATCTTAACCTGTTGGCTCGTTCTGAAACGCCATTTTGCTCAGGGTTCCTAGGGACGGTCTTCCTGTGTAGAAAACCTTTCTTTTCAGGTAGCTCTCGAAATTGATCCCTGTGTACTCGCCGCCATTGTCAGTTTGGAGGGAACTTATTTTGGACTGATGCAGAGCCTCCACTTCCATCTGATATTCTTTGAAGCACCTGAATACTTTGCTCTTCCTATTGATGATTCTAATATGAAATGATGATTCTATGCATGAAGCGAGAGAAATCATCAATAAAAATTACGAAGGCTTTAGATAACTTGTCACACAGGGCTTGGATCCTCCCACAGTACACGGAGATATTCATGCTAGGGGTCTTCTCGACAGTGCCCAGTTCCCGCATGCACAAAATAATGTCCATCGATGTTGATCTCCCATGAATATCTTCCAATGCTTTCCAGCACTCCTTCGTCGTTTTCAGAGCTCTAATGTCCGTAAGATATTCGAGACGAACATGCCGGAAAATGTAAGCACGTATTTTGTTATCCATTTTAACATACTCGGGTCTTAGCCTTTCTGCTGCCGTTAATCCAGGATCCACCAAATCCCAACAACCCAGGAAAACCATCGTAGCTTCCATCATCGTCTTCCAATAGTCATAATTGTCCTTATTGAGGATGGGGTTCATGTCATGTCCACATCGCTCATCTTCTCCTGGTCAACCATGGCGTGATCTCTTCTCAGATAATTACAGAAAACAAAAAACTCAACAAATAAATACCTTCACTGTCGCAGTTTACTGCCCTGGGTCCATAACCTGTTATTAAATAGGTTTTGGAGTTTGGTATTTATTGATTCACTCAGATTTAGTTTTTACGTTCTGTATTTCACCACCATTTACAGACATGTGATAATTAACACGTGGTCGACACCTAAGTCAAAGGAGCGTCGTTAGAAGTCGTACCAACTTAGCATGTAGGAACTAGTGATCATACCAACCTAATATTTCCTCAACAGATATTTATTTCTGTTGCTACGTGAGAAGACATTAGTAAGGTATAAAATGCTCGTCTTGCTCCACGATAACCTTCAATGAGATTAATTTGTATTTGTCACTAGTAATTTGTGATTTTTTATTGGGTATGACAGAAGTTATAATTTATTATTTTGTAATTGGAAGAGATACACAAGACTGATAGGTAGATTAATACAAGCATTCAAAGAGTCCGGACATATTGTTTCTCAAAGCTTTCTTTGGTAATATTAATATTAATTTTATTCTTGTAAAGTTCAGTTTGTTGTTCTATTTATCGGTAATTTAAAACATCTACATAGTTTAAATACAAGTCTATTGATTTTATATTACATTTTGTTATTATTATGGGCACCCGAATTCGTTTCAAAATCCTTTTTTCTCAACATACGTGGCCGCAACAATGTAAATGCAAAGTAAACTAAATTTCATATAAATGTAAATCATTGAAATATTAATCTTTATGTAAAGGTTAAACAACTTTTAATAAAATAATATACACACACAGTTATTGCAAACTGAATATTTATTCCCATCCCACATCATCCATAAAACTGTACTTTTATATTTGTGATACCTTAAAAAATTATATTGATATTGATCCAAAAATGTATATGTATTTCACGGTTTTTGATAAACTTTAAATGAGCTTTAATTCTTGCATTCCATTTACCAAAATTTTGTAAATTGTGTATCCATGCAGAATATGTAATATAAAGCATTTTATGCAATATATGTTTTTATTTACAATAAATAAATTACATTTTTTTATCAGTAGGTCAACAGAGTCACAGAATCAGGAAGAAAACTGACGGCGACACTAGCAAAATGTTGGCATTCTTACATTTCATAAAAGCTGATGTTATATGTTTGTACATATATGTATATCTTATGAAGTCTTAATGCAGCCCCATTGCATTATGATATTCATCAACAGAAGCTTGATCAACTTTGATTAAAATTTATTTTCACTAACAAATTTTTTACACTTTAAGTATATTATAATTGTAGGAACTAATTACAAGAGTGTACGATGAATGTTTTCACATGAGTACAATTTAGCTAGATTATGTACTGGAAAAAAATATTTATAAAATATTAGTTTGCCAACTGTTTGCAAGTGTTTGCAACTGTCAACACCCATTATAAAATTTCAATCATTTGTAAAAAGACAGATTGTGTCAGAAATTCTTTAAATAAAGTGATGGATAATAAATTTTGGAAGAATTTCCTTGTAAAACACAATTTGGTCAAAAATAATCCACAAATTGTAGGTTTGATCCTGCTTGTTCTTCATTTTTCAATATCATCATTTTTTAATACTGAGTTTGGAAGGAGCCAAGCCAACTTCTTACAGGAGTTATACATATAGTAACAGTATACAGATCAAAGTATGTTATCACTTATAACACTTCTTTCTAGGGTTTTACTAAACTAAAAAGTGTTATTAAGCAGAATATTACGCAGAATCAATTTATTCTTTAGTATATAGATTAGTAAATTTTACAACTATTATTTTTAAAGAAAGGGAAACTACAATTATTATGAAAGTTTTAGCATTTATAGTAAGCTTCTTATGTAACAGTAACGTTACTTGCTTGTTAATGATACAAAAATTGGAAGATTTTTAGAACTTTTTCATTATTAGAAGATATTAAGACCTTCCTCCAAAACGTTTTCTTGAAATTACATTCCCTTTAGAATTGATGATAAGTAATTGCATTAATATAAAGCAATATATTACTCTGATCCTTTCACCTGGAATATATATTATTTTTCGGAAAACATAGTTTTAAGACAATAATATGATAGCGTGCGTGCATGTTGAAACAAATCAGTTAATTTCTGTTGTAATATTCTGATATAATAACCTTAACGATATACTAGTTATTATAAGTGATAAATGCCTTGTGCATGTTAAAGAATATTGCATGTACTAAGTACTTTAAAATTCTTTGTTTGTTGTATGCTATACTCCATATCCTACATTGTTTTAAAGTAACATTTACATCAATTTTTTCACGTAATAAGTATTTAATTAAACCCGTTATCAAACTTGAATTTCTCACATATAAAATTCATAAAAATTTTTTGTTTGCATATTAACAAAAAATAGATTTACATAAATATATATATATATAAATTATCTAAAAATATTTTCAAATAACACTAGAAAAAATATGTTGTTGAACATATTTATAATGTTCTTTCCGAATAGAATACTTATCTTACATCAAATTTTTTCGTTTAGTGCAGCATATAAATGATAAAAAGTATAGATATTTACGATTCCCTAAGTCTAAATTAATGGATTTGATATGTAAAAGACTTTTTCTTGTTTAAAATACTCCATATTTTTACAAAAAACAATTATTTCGAAAATATATTGACAATAATATTTTGAAAGAACTATCTTAGTAATCACATGTGAGATAGTTTAGAGATAAATATTACATTGTATGAAATTTGGCTTCAGCTGCATTCCAAAATATGTTTTCTCCGTGAAATCTTCCTTCTAATATTGTTTTATCAAATATTATTTTCAATGCAAAAGTTATTTTTTGTTTATCATATTATTTCTTCCAAAATATAAACATTGTTGGCTTGGCATTGTGGACATACATACATGCACGCTTTAGAAATTCATACATGATTTAGTCGGTTTTCATTAGAATGGATATACACCAAATGCTATATTGATCTATGCTACATTGATATTGTTTGGCGACATTTCAAATGGACCTCAATGTACATGATTGTGCGGTCATTCGTCTCCTATTGTCTCAAGCACACATAGGTACAAATTGTGATAATCGATATCTGATTATGCAGTAGGAAAGACAAGTCGTGCTTGAGTGAAATGTTAATAAAAACTGGGCTCTGCATATTATGTTAATAGTTATAAGATAGAATAGCTATCGCTCGTGGAAGGTATGTTACTTTTTAAATATCTTATGCAAAATCAGAAAATCGGTTACCCAGAGTTCAATAATGATGATCTAGCCTGCAACATTTCATTAAATTGAATCAAACTTATTAAAATATGCATATTAATTTTACTAGCTATTAAACAGAGTTAGAAATTACACAAATCATTATCATATCAATAATTGTTACAATTTCAACATTCATATATGTAGTCTTTATATTTAAATTTATTGAATTGACAATTCAAATATCTTTACTTAAGTGTATGTCTGTGTATAATTTCCTTTAAAGTTCAAATTAATCTTTTATTTTTTATTTTAAGTGTTCTATTGTACTATTCAATTTATCATTTTAAACTTTAGTTCTTACGATGTAAACATAAGCTGAAAAAATTTACTTTTTGTTTATACTGATACATGTATATTATTCGCTTAGCATTATATGAATATTTAACAAGAATTTTAATAGAAATATATGTCTGCAACTATGAAAATTTAATAAAATCAATAAATATATTTTTGTTACAAATAATTAATGGTAATAAAAAACGATTTCAAATAAAAGCTTGGAACATAATTATGATGATAAATATGTATTTATAAGAAAAGTTAAAATGTTTTACCTAACTCTGTTTTAAAGGTACAGAATATTTATAAATCTCAGAAATAATAGAAGGATAAAAGACATCTATAAATGAAGATCATTGAAATTATAATTTGCGGGTAATCCGAATAACTGATTCTGTTCCCAATTATAAGTTTCTTACAATTACATACAGTGAAGACTATAATAGGATTTCATTATATTATACATAAATATATACAAACACATCTCTTATATCAACAATAATTCTCATAATTGATCATACTAATATCATATAAATATATGTATATGTGTATATATATATGATTTATCTATCAATAATTAGATATAATATTAATTTTTAATATTAGAATACTCTTCAATGTTGAACGCAACAGTTGCACTTTACATACAGAATCACATACCAGTCCATTGCACCTCATGCTGATACAATACTACTGTATATAAATATTATATCTTTCACTAGATAAGAACTATACTTTTACAGGTTTACTCACCATCACTAGTCGAAGGAAACTTTATAGAGATTTAAACCAGAATTTCTAACTTATGTTTTGGTTTTAAGATATAATAATTAAGAAGGATAACTTTTTAGTAATAAATTACTACTATTTTTACGAATGACGTAAATTATAATTTTCTACTTTAAAATAAATAGGAGTTTTTCAGTCTGGGCTCTTATTATTAGTGGTGTTATGTGATCCATACAAGTATACAAAATGAGCACTATATATGATGATATTCTATTTATTTGAGTTTCTTATTATAGTTAACATTTACTTTCAAACACTTATTAAACACATAATAAAGAGTGAAATATATATTATATTGTAAATTATGTCACATTAAGAATTCTGTAAAAAATATACGAAGAAAAAATTATAAATTGATGTTGTCTCAGAGATTGTAGTGTACAATCAGAATTGTATCATATTATTGTTTAGAAATATGTCATGTTTTTAGGATACGTTAGAATTAAAAAGCAAAATGAAAGCAGGAGTTTTGTACATATAAAATAAATCAGAAATATTTCGTACGTACATAAGTAATCTTACAACATAAACTGAAAGAATAAATATAATATGTAAATAAAAATGAATAAATTTTTGTTTCTATATAGATGCATGTCATTTGTTTTATACGTATCTAACACAGTTATATAGAAATATGCTAAAATAATGTACTAAATTATTCAATTGATAAGTGAATATAAAGCTCAAAGAAAGAAGACAAATAAACAAACAAGGCTTCATAAAATAATGAATTTATCAATGTTTGAATCAATAAAAGGAAATAGTGTTAAGAGATCTCATACTATGAGATACACATTTAGCAAATTTCAAAATTGTTAATGTTATGGTTTAAATAATTCGGCTCAACTATTTTTCATTCTATAAACTTCGTAACAAATAATGAAAATAGCTTTTCCCCATATTTAAAACTATTTCAGAAGAAAAGTTCATAGAGGTTAAAATATGTTCGTAAAAAACTTAAATAAAAGTTTTGAATAAGAAATGTTTAATCAAAATTACGTTTTAAAGTTAATTCTTCTTTCATCTGCATTGTATTATTCTGATTCGATTTTAGATGTAATCATAATATATAATATTCGTGTTGTTATATAAATATTGTAAGTAATACCAAATATGTTCTTCAGTTTTTTAAAAATATGAGTGACAATGAAAAAGCTGTTATGTGAACCATTATAAGAATATAAACAACGCTCACTAAACATAGGTTTGCATTTCTTATTATCATTGAGTTAGAATATCCGCTTTACACTGTAATTGTATCTTCATGTATGTACCAAAATTTTAAAACAGAATTTTAATGATTTATCTATTATGCCATCGGAGAAAAGATTTTTCTAATCATAGAATTAAACGATATATTGAAATTATAATATTATAAGTATCTATATAAATATTTGGCACATTATTATTTTACTTGTACTCGTCACCCATTGGGAATTTTTTATCTGCTTTATAATAAGTGCACTTATTTTAATATAAATTTAAATTATATATATACAATACTTTATCTAAATTTAGTTTTCTGACATGAAATATTACATGTAGAAGTTTGTAACTATTAATATGCCAGTATATATCAATAAAAAATATAGTAATATCATAGTATGATAGTAATGCAGTCCAAATTTTTTTATAATGTTTAGTTGCATAGTTTTTATTTCTGAAAAAGAAAAGGAATCAAATCAATTTAATGTTTCTTTCATTTTTGGGAATGGCATTTAGATAAACCATTATACCTTCAATAACTTTTCAGTACATTTTGTATGACACATTGGATTATAAATCTGTACAATATATTTACTGTTATATTATGTACATACACGTATAACTATGTTAAATACAGATGACTTGGTTATTTGTGTACGCTTAAAAAATTATTTTTAAAAGACTGAAGCAAAATAAAATGATTAATGCTATCTGTTTAAAATGGAAATACTACATTTTAATTTAAATCTATAAAGAAAAATTGTATAGTTCTACACACATATTTCATACAAATGTACAGAAAATTTCTTGTCCACTGACCAGTAGATATTATTTATTTTAATTTTTTTACTTATTACGACAAATAATACGAAAAGCAAACTCTAATGAGGAAAGTATATAATATTCGATTAGAAAGGATTTTCTTATTGATAGTTGGACAGATAATTAAAAATACACATATTGTTATTTTAGGAAATAGTATCGATAAAAATTTTTAAAACATAAAAAAATCACTCTTTTGATGATGTGATTGGCTACACAGCAAATTTTGTTTATTAGAGTATCAAAAATAACAAAATTGTATTGTTAAGTATTCAATATTTTTGCTTTTAATTTCCGAAGTCAATTAATTTTTAACGTGCATTTAACTGCTTTCTATTGCAAGGTATGCGTCTATTATACAGAGTGAGACAGTAGTATAACTGAAACTGAAAGAATAAGGAATATGTTACGAAAAAATAAAAGAGACACAATTGATTTTAGAAATTGCTTGAATACACGAATAATTAATCCTTCTACAGTTTCTGTTTGATATACGTGTATACGTATGTGCATGTGCAAAAATCACGAGCTTGAATGTCTGGCAATATTGGTAAAAAAAGAAAGAAAGAAAAAAAAAAGAAAAAGAAAGAGAAAACCCCGGATTTGTACAAAAATTCCAATTATATTACCAAACTACATCATTGTGTATCGTCAGTGATCGGAAGTCTTTGATTGAAATCTAAATAGTCGAGAAAATTATGTCATTTAAAGCAATTAGCAACGAAATAGGATAATAACTAACCCCAATCTATGTCCGATGAATTCCCAAAATAAATTTTCCTGAAAACGAAGTCTCGGATTAGAAATTTCATAGCAGGTTTTTTATTTATCCTTTCCCATATAACTCTCTCTTTTATCTTTGTACTATAGTACCATTCTGTTTGTACTCTGTATACTTCGACGCATTAAATAAATACACATTAAATAAATCAGTTTCATTATAATAGTAATTCTTTTCGATAATTTTTTGCTGTACATTACCATATTGTAGAATTTATTTTTAATGTAATTAAATCGCTTTTTTTGGCATCTTGGAAGAAGATTGCTGCAATGTTTCATCACAATAACAAACGCCATTAACTTGATTAATGAAAATCTCTTTTGAAAAATTTCCTTCGAAAGGTGATGGTATTTTGTTATTACAGCTATATTTTATCTGTTACGGCAACGAATTCTTTGAAATTTCACCGCAGATTGTCTATAGTTCGCTGCATTATTTTGGCACTACATACGTGTCTTCGATTGTTTGTCTATTATGATTGTGATCTGTCTTGACTACGAGTTCGTCTGTAATTCATATCTGAGTATTCTCTTTCTCTCTACACTTGTGCATGTTCAGGCCCCTATCCCCTTGGGTATTTGTACTAGAATCTGATTTGATATTATGTTCAACAAAGCAATGTAACTCGATCTTATAATTCGTTCATAGTAAACACTGTGCAAACTTGGCACTTATATGATTGTATATCTTCGTCCGGCTTTGTATCCTCTATGGAAAACGTAGGTTAATTCTGCCTTTCTTCCGCGCTGTTCTCGTGCTTCTGTCGATTAAACTAAGAATTCCCAAGGTGGACACCGGACTTTGGATTTTTGTTTGCAATTGGCACATGATACGATCGATACATATTCGCGGTTGTCACTTTCACGCATGCTGTAGAATAGGCTCACCCTCGTCGGACGAAGTCTCGCCACCGCTGATCACTTGACTTGGAATTGTTTCAGACTCCCATTGACCTATTTTTGTAGGATCTTTTTCACAAAGTCTTTGAGCCAGCATCTGTTGAAATAGAGTAGTGTCAATTTTAGAGATAATTAACTATTTGTTGCTCGCGACTTTGTTCAGGTAGAACGCGGGCAATTGATATTCTTTTTATTTATTTTTTGATATTATAGTGCCTTTACATAAGTTATATTTTTAGTTTTATTAAAATTAAAAAGGTTAATTGTATTAATTCTAGGAACTTTAAAATCTGGGCAAACCGACATATAATTGCTCGTGAGCAAAAGCTTTCTTGCCCTAAATCTATATCCGCATACCTACATTAATATTACAAAAAGTCCAAAAATATTTATTTGGCTTGAGGTAGAGGTGTTTCGGGATAATTGTGACTATCTTTTACGTGTTTTATTTACGAGACGAAGCTAAGGGCCAATTCTGATTCCGTAACGAAAACTGTTAGAAAGCAACTCCTATTTTTAAATATTCGCGGCCGCTAGAGAAGTGAGCGCACGGTCGAGCAATCGATATAATTCGATCTCAATGGCATCTTCGGTGCAACGCAAAGCGATTTCATAGCATCGCATCGTCATCTCGTCAACCCATCAAGCAACTGTGCGATTCCAGATTCAATGGCATTTGTCATAGAACGAAATCGAATAACGGTGCGGTGCAAATCAAGTTTAATCCGGCATATTTATTCATTTAGTAATTTACGGACACTAACCTTATGTTACAAAAAAAGAAACGAAAGTACAATATCTGATTAAGAGTTAAAGACTGTAATGCTGATCGTCTGAGTTTATAGAAAGGAACAGAATAGAGGTCGACTCAATCGATGGAAATGCATATTCATATATTTACATAGTTGCATATTCTGGTGACGGAATCGCCAAATCTAAGATCACTCGTGAAGAAATGGACGCGGAAGATCAGAGTATTGCATAAGGAATGTGAACAAGTATCGAAATTACTAAGCTGAACTAACGAAGGACTGTGAACGAGGTTATTAATGACTTTATATAAAAGAAGAATGTTAGCGTATTCTTCATTATATAGAGTATGGGATCGTAGTTGTGATGACGACTGTGAATTGGACAACAAGTGCGCATGATGCAAATCGCAGGAATTTGCGCAGTGTCGCATTTATGCTCACTACTCGGTTCCCCGAGGAGTACGCATAATAAAATGTAGCCTGTGTCCATCCGGTGAAAATGTACTTTCCAACGGTTAAAGAATTGTGTAAATCGGTTGAACAGTTTCAGAGATACCTCGTATGCACACAAAGAGACCCTCTCTCTTTATAATATTAATGTAGATAATCATTTCAAGTTATTGCATGTTTAGATGAAATGAAATTAAAGTCCTTTATCGTTTATTTTGTCTATATACTCTAACGCATTCCATATTTTCCTAACATATTTTTTATATGTACAATATGGATAATTTCATAATTATACTATGTTTTTTTTTTTTTTTTTTTTTTTTTTAGCGAAATACAAATTTTTACGAATCTTGTTACTGTATTAAATAAAATATTACATATAAATATGAAATTTTGGAGAATTTTTTAACGTATCTGAACTTACCTGAAGACTAGAAAGACTATTATCACAGTCGGTAGTATCAATATCATTCAAATTGACACCAGATCTTTCCATCTCAGCGTACGTTCCGAAGGGTAATTTTCCTAAACATTCTAATTTCATAATGTGCATTTTGCTACGCAAATGCTTCGCCAAGTGACCATGTATTCTGAATGCTATTTTGCAGTCTGTACATTTAAATGGCCTTGGATTGCTGGTGGTCGCTGCACCGAACGTGGAAGTCATACTAACCTGTAATCAAACAAATTTGAAAATTCAGTTCACGCCTAAAGTATCGAAAAATATGCATGCATATCGCATTTAAACACGAGTGAAAATTTCAACGATTTGATAAACTCTGGAATTAGGAAAATTTCATTCTATCTTTTATCCTATCCAATCTCCGATAAATTCAGTTCACTTTGATCGTATACAACATTTTTGCTTCTACGACTTTAATCACCTTTAAACGTTACCGTAAAATTTCGTTTCTTTCAGTCATATTCCATTACTATGATAATACAATAATTAACTTTGTTCGATTAAAATATTGGATACATTATGCAAATGTAAAGAATGAATAACGAATCGTACTATATTACCATTCAGTCGAACGATTGAAGTCAATATAAGGTACGCTCCTGAAGTTAATATCGAATTATAAGGGAATAATTTTTAAATTTGTCTGGAAATTTAACTGAAAAAAAATATATAAATAAAACGTGTTCTTCTTATTTATATCACATGATCACGTCAATTCATTTTATAGAAAAACAGGTGCGACATACAGATGAAGTTCTATGCGCACGATATATTTCAATATAAATATCGATGCTTCAAATTTCTAGTAATAGAATAATGAAAGAGCAGAAAAGCAAGAACAATCATAATCAACACATCCGGGATTCTAATGTTAGTGGCTGTTAGAAGTTTGTATGATTTTCCAAGCATGATAATTTTAAGAATAAACACCTAGGAACAATAATTATTTTAATTTAAAAATATTTACTCTGAATGAGGGACAACTGTGCATTTCCTCTAGCGAAAGTTATACCGCGTCTAACGCAATTAGTCGTATATGTTTGTTTTACGACTCTCAACTTGACTTGAAATCAAACCAAATTCAGAAAACCTAAAAAGTTTCTAACGTAGTCAGAAATAACATCAT
The DNA here is from genome assembly GCF_041682495.2 of Bombus fervidus. NCBI lineage: Eukaryota > Metazoa > Arthropoda > Insecta > Hymenoptera > Apidae > Bombus > Bombus fervidus. The sequence goes on along the minus strand of NC_091526.1, from coordinate 3,191,555 downwards.
GACGGAAGATTCGGAACAAAAAATTATTCAAGATATTTATATAAATTAATAATGAAACAAACAGTAAGAATAATAAAGATTATTAATTTATATTTTAATTTCTTTTTAGTATAGTGATTAGTTTAGTATAGTAAATATATACAATTTAGTATAGTAAATAGGAATATAATAATTTATCAGAAAATGGATTAGTATGATTTTTTGTTAGGAAAACAACAGTTTTATTTGATCAAAATTATTAATGTTGAATACTTGTAGGATGAAAAGATGAAACGACAATTGCAATTATATTTGAAGAATATTTCATAAATGTATGAAAATAGTTGAAAATTGTTTTTATTAAAGCGTTTCGAACCACGCTAATTTATGATTATGATATGCTATGCGTCGAAGATACGTCATATAATGCGTCTTTGAATACGTTCTAAAAAAATGTTATTGTATTATAAATAGAAAGATATGCATTTGAAACAAATCACCTTAAAATTTCCTTCATTACTGCAGAAAAACTGCGTAGGAATCTCTGTAGAAACAATTTTTGTATAGCTTTATTGATTTACTAAATATTTAATCATTCTGATTGTAAGTTAACTCACACGTGCATGTGCACGTATCTTCACAGAGAATAGTAAATAATTCACCCCTTAACCGCAAGATTTTATTTGTCTTTAATTTTATAAAATAAATTTATTTCGTTATGAGTAGATTTATAAACGATTTATAAATCAGTCCAATATAGTACACTTGTAAATTCAATTCATTACAACACGAAAAAATATAACGAATAGAAACTTTATTTCAGGCTACGTTGCTGTACGAGGATTGTTTGAGGAAAGTATTCAACCATTCTGAATATGTATATCTTGAGAGCAGATTGTGTGAGTTTGATGTAACTAAACAACCATCTGAAACGAATGTCACTATATGTATGTGAACAGCCATTCTTAGCGAGGCCACTCAATATTCAATTGGTAACGAAACATCGCTGAGTGAGTTTATGTTTTGTGTGTCTGTTGCTACATTTACAATGACTAAGCGACTAAGTTTTACCTTTCAAATATCAGTTTCAACAAACAAAAGTTTGCACAAATGATAAAACACTATATCATCTAATTACGTCTGTTAATCCTTTTATGTCGCAGATTTGGCACTTTGTCATTTATAATCAACAGTCAAAAATTGTAAAACTTACTTGCTTAAATGCACATTGTCAATTGGATAACTACAGTAGAATTTACATATACACTGGAAGATTTGTTTCAAATAGTCGTTAAGTTATATCAATTTCATTCGGTTTCGAAATATTTAAAATGACTGGATATTTTTGAAATAATTCTTGCAACCAAGTATATTATAACGTAATTATAACGTAATTATAACGTAATAAATATATGATATATGTAAATACTTGTGAGGGAGTTTTCAGTCGTAAGATTTAGGTTTCTTCCGTTTATTTTTGTTATTAAAAAATTTCTTATAAAGTAATAATTAAATAAATGAACATTTACAATTTGAATCACATTTAACTGCTTCAATGGTAATATTTGTTTGTATCTCCTAGGAAAACCATACCAGCTGTTAACGACGTTCTATAAATCTACCGGTAGATAATCCCCGCATAACGCGTTCCTTTTAACGCGGGACGTGCCCTTACGTTATACAGGGATCCACTGTAATTACATTAACAATTAAAAGCCGAAAATCAAGTAATGACTCGATTAACTCGAGATCATTAGACAGTTTATTATCGTAAATGAAATATGTAATATTTAAATATAAAAAGTTGATTACCTTATTGTGATGAGAAACAGATCTTTCGTGCTTTGTCAAATGACCCTTGGTTCGAAAAGAAACCGCGCAACTTTCGCATCTAAATGGTCTCTCGAAGTAATGAATGTTGATATGCAACCGTAACTGACTAGGTTTGCTGAACACCTTGTTACAAATTCCACAGACGCTTCTCCCATCTTCAGTCACACTGTAACTACATTCAGTAGACTCAGTTCTTTCAACGAAAACTGCTTTAGCATCGAATGTGGCAAAGGATTATCAACAAATCGATCATTTTATAATTGTACCACTTTCCTACAATCTTAAATTTCTATAAATTCTCACATTTTCCAAGCTGTATATAAACTGTTATATTATTCTCTTTTATATCTATTAATCGAGTGTAGGCAAATGGAGCTAATTCCTTATTTGGATTATCAATATATATTCTGCGGATAATAACTCTTTTTACAATGTATCGTTATAATTGTATTAAAAATGGATGAAAAACGAGGAATATCTGATAGTTTTATTAAACCTTACATATGTATTTTATTTTTCATTTATTTATCGTACTTCCCATGTTATGTACGGAAACTTTATGCGTTTTGTTACTATTGATGTAATGCAAACATACAGTATCCAGAAATAGTGCAAGTAAAAAGAATGGCGATATTCCTTATTTTGTGCTTGATATTCTATGTTTGTAACTTATACGTCAAATGGAACTTTGGAACTCTTTGCGATCTTGTTTGACAGGCCTGTCAATCCCTTATCATGGGCAAACGTAGTAGTATCAAATGCGCTTGTCTTAATAGAACGAATTAATCCCATTTTATTCATGACTACCTTGGTGTACCAAAAATTCCGAGTAAAAGAGAATTCGACTAAATTCATTATCCTATACTAACCGTATTTTAAGTAAAAAGAATCATATTACAATAACTTTTAATAAAACTTGAGATTTCTTTGCCTTTCAGTATTTATATTGTACAATGATAAAATTAGGTTAATTTCTTAACAATTCCTTATTAGAAAAAGAAAGATGATTTGCAGCGTGAGTGTTAATTATTCCTAAATCTGACATCGTTGAATAATCAATAATCACAACCGTTTATTTCTGACTAAATGACTTAATTTTCCATTTCATTTCAATTAGTCACTAGTGGTCTTTATCGTGTAAAAATACAAAACAGAAGTTAAGAAATACTTGAAAATTAAGTAATTGAAATGATCGTGGGTCATCAAATGATGTCAGTTAAAGTTAAGGAACTCGTGAAGTGTTTACCACTCAATTAAAACTAACGTGAGAAATATCGCTCACCTGACATAATTAGGTGCAGGTCCATTCGAGGGCTGCAAGAACTCAGCTTGTGGTTTAGGGATTGCAGCGTTAGGCGAGGGCGATCTAAAACCGGGTCCCCCGACAACCATTTTCCGCGCAACCGTATGTTTCATGCTATCTGCTATTTCTTTTTCTCTGTGAATCGATTCGATATCGAACGACCGTCGATCTATGACGATATTGTTCTGATAAATTTTCTCTCTGATTTCCATCTTGATATCTTCAGTGGTATGCTTCGATACGTGCTTAATCCTTGAATCTATCATAGTCATTTGTATCTTGCTAGGATCGTTGTAAGTCGTTACTGGACTAGTCTCTAATTCAGCGTTTCTTGATTTCGGAGATGATTGTTCCGTGTAAATGTCCCTCTCTCTCAGTTGCTTTTCCATCTTCGTATTTCCTACTCGGTATTGTTGTTTAATTTTACTATCCATAACGTGTCGTTCAGTAAGATATGCTTGCAACATATGCCCCTCGGCATCCGGTTTCCACTCTCTTCCTTGTATCGGTAGTCTTTCCATCGTTTGAACGATCGTTTGTAACAGTACCGGTTCCGAAACGGGAGTTAAAATATCTGCTGGCTTGGCTCTTTGCGGTATGGAAGAGGGCAATGGTTGTAGGGCTGGTTTCGTCGTGAGATCCATAGGCTGTGCCAAAGTATTTCGCGAGTCGGTATCGACTCCGTTCACCTCGATGTCGGAACTTTCTTTTTTCGATGATTGAATCACGGTCGTCCTCGATTCTTCCGGAGCGGTTCGACTCGAGGGGAAATAGTATCGATGGGACAATTCGTTTCGAACGAGAGTAGTTTCTTGCGTGGTGACGGTTTGGCTGCTCAAGCAGACGTTGTTGCTTATCGCGGTAGATGATACGTTCGCGGACCTGGAGGTCGTTGGGAAAGTTAGAGTGTAAGGGTAAGTTGTCGGTCTTCCAGACGGTAGAAGCCCTGGAAATCTGTTTGTATTACGTTGCGACAGACTTAGCAAACTCTGTGCAGCTTCTTGTTCCTCGCTTCCGGATTCTTCACTCTCCTCTCCATCGCTTTCTTCCTCTTCTTCCGAGGATTCCTCGGTATTTCCACCTGCAGCCAACCGGGCGATAGCATCTTTATCGATATTTTCATCACAGACCGTCGTAGGCACCGGAACAACGCCGAGCTCGACGCACTTCTTGTAATGAGCTTTCGACTTCATATGTTTCGTCAGGTTGCCTTTGGTTTTAAAGCTGCGCATGAAAGAAGAAGAAATATTTGTAAATATTTATAACATATAATTCTATAATTTATAATATACGGAATGATGCGCGCAACTAAAACCACTACTACTACTAATACTGCAAATAAAAACTTGAGCGTGTTGATTCGTCAGGAAGTATACGACACATTATCGGATTTTTCCTATCACTTGCATTTATTGAAATTCCCATGTCACCTTCAACCTTTCTTAAATGAAATTCAAATTTTTCTTTATAACGAAAATTATGAATAACATTAAAAAAAGAATAACAATATGTATTAAAGTGACTATTAAACGACTATTAAAGAAATTCTACTAATTAACGCGCTAAAGTTTAAGTGAATACTTGACTCGTACATGTAAATGTATCTTTCATTATAAATAAGAACTTATCTTCTATCTGAAAAATCAAACATGACTAAAATGTCGAAAAACAAAAGTGATAGAAGAAAATCGAATAGCTCGCTATTAATCCATGTAGCATACATACGAAAAATTTTTCGATAAACTCATTATTTTCAAAGTTATCCAAGTGGTTCTAATTAAATGTCTCGCTTTAAATAATATTTGGAACTATTCTAGTATAAATATCGATTTTTTAAAAATAGTATTTCGAGCATATAAAATAACATTTCATTTGAAACTACGATTTTGTTACAAAACTTCAAATTAAAATTTCCTGAAATAACAAAGTTATACCGTTCCAAGTCAGCCATGTATATTCGTATACACGTATGAACCGTAGTTAATATTTACGAGTGTTTTCTCAGAATATCATTTTATGAAATAGTGTCACAGAAATTATAAAAAGTGGTAAGCCGGTTCAATTTAAATTTTGCACAATTATTTCATATAGAATCATGTAGCGACTATCCTCAAATTTTTCTACAATTTTTATTTAGTATTATATATATATGCGAAAGAAATACGTATTTTAAAAAAGATAATTAAGAATTGCGAGGGCAACCTGCGATTTTTTACAAGAAATAAATATTTAAAAAAAGAAAGAGTAGATTAAATCTAATATCTCTGCGTTATTATTAAATGTTAGGCATAAGTATGCTATCTCAAAAGATAAAAAGTTTACTTTAAAATCATTTGCTTTCTTCGGAAAGCATGTCGAAAATAGTTGTAGTTCATGATTTTAAGACCTCAGTTCGTTTGACATTGTGCAATAACAGCTTTCGCATCGTAATCCTCATTATCGTTTATATGCTATACACACATGCAGAAATATTAGAATTAATAAAGCAGATCAAAACAGAAGGGAGCGTTACTTGTTGTATGCCACATAATTGAATACTGCATATTTAAAAAATAGAGCTATGTTTTATTCTAAGAAATCGCGATTCTTTCAAACAGTTTTAGTTTTTTCTACTATTTTGTATTTAAACATAGAAATTAGTAAATAAAAAACATATTTCGCAAAATATTTGGAATTTTTGAACATGCTTATATTGCCACGAGATACTGCCAACAGATATTCATCAGTAGCGCGAAAATTCAATATGAATAAAATGTGTATGCATTTCTAATAGATTTTCAATAAAAGTTTTCAAATAATTAATTCTCTTTGGCAATAAATTGTAATTCCTATGTCAATGTAATAATTTTAGTAAAAGCCCGTATGCAGTTTATGTTATTTTTTCGAATTTCTTAACGACGTTAACATGATTATCTGTTTAAGTTTTATCTCGCAAGGTTCATAACTTAATATATACAACATAACTTATATGTAGATAAATATATGTAACAAATATAAAAGAGATAATGAAAAATAATGGAAAGATATAACATATTACTAATAAATATTACTATTATTCTTCCTCGTCCCATTTCTGTGTGTGTGTGTGTGTGTGTGTGTGTGTGTGTGTGTGTTGTTATCTTTTGTGTATAATGTTTGTGCTATACGGTATCATGATGTAAATTAAGCAGGTTTCCTTTCCTCCTTCCTTCATGAATATTAACGTCTGAATATGTATATCGTTTGTTACATGTATTTATTTTATCCGCATGTATAGGGTGATTCATAAAAGTATACCTATACTTTCGGAAGTGAATCTACACTAAAATAACATATATAGCTCCTACGTGCCTTAGTTTTCGAGTTAGAGATGATTGAAGAAAATATTCAAAATCCACCTCGAGCCTCGACACATGTTTCGGAATCAAACATATCCTAATCAAACATGTTCGCATTATGATATGATAATTTATTATCTCTTTTCTATTGAATCCCGTTTCCTCAACAAACAACATGAAACAGCAAAGCAGGATTTTCAGAATATTGTCTTGGGAACAATTCGCAAAATGATTCTTCGCAAAATGAAGACGTATTCTACTGTGTATAGTCCAATGTCAAGCCGTACAGAAACGTGTACCGCGGTAGTTTCTTTAATTATCTGTACCTCGAAAACTGTGATACATACGACAAACATACAAGATTCTAAACTTAAACAGATGTGTTAAACAGACGCTAGACTGCGAGGGCGTAATCTATAGGCAAGAGGACGAAAGAAATGTTATATAAAGTTCGTCAATAAACGATTTGTTGCAGAATTATAAAGAAATGGATGAAATAAATAACGCTGCACGCAGTTTATTGAAACTGAGCAATATCCTTCTGATGAAATATTCATTGATGAGTTTGTATCCGAGGACAAGAACAACATTTTGAAATGAGAAAATAAAAGTACTCGACAATCGTTTTTGTTATATTGCATATGATATTTTTCAACTATTGACGACATAGAATTGTTAACACGTGATACAGTCAATTTCTGTGCGGTGCAATGTGTCGTTATCTATTGCAATTTTTTTTTATAGCTCTGTAACAAAGTACTTATTGACAAACTTGCGTACAACGTTTCCTTCTTTCTTTTGCCTGTAAATTAAGTCCTTACTGTTTGGCCATTTAAGTTTGTGGCAGCCTACAGGCATAAAACATACATTTATATGATATTTTTTTTATTTATTTTAACGTGTAGATTCATCCCCTGAAGTATAGACACGCATTTATGAATCATGTCTATTCTTGGATGTGCACTTGCAAGGAAGGTACGAACGTTTACGCTGTATAATTGATATTGTCTTGCGAATGCTTGGTGTACAACCTTTACTACAGTATTGTTTCTGTCTGTATAATCTTTTTCGGCAAGTAATCTGCTGCTATCTATGTTCTATTGTTTTTGCAGTGGTAACAATTGTTTGCATGCGTTATGTCAATGGTCCCTTTTATTATGTATTGTATTTCCTGCGGTTTCTCGTATTTTCATGCATTGTAATGACTGTCATGACAGTATTTCTTTTGTTTTTACGAAGAATTATCTTAAACCATTTTATGAACCACTTATATAGAAGTACAGTGGATCCAGTACAACGCGTTCCCTTCTATAACTTGGATTCGTCTAACGTCACACTCATAGTCCATATACAGGGTGTCCCACATTTTAATGTACAATATTTAATTGTTCTGTAAGGAAAGTTCGGTGTGCTCTGTAACTAAGGACAAGACTAAAATGTCGTGTAGCAAAAAGATCGCATATGCTTCATTAAGTTATAAGAAACTTACAACGAAAATGTAAAATGCGACGAATGAACGTTAATATTCTTTTTCTCGGTTTAACAGAGGATAAGGCAATATATATTCATATATAATATTCATGGTAAGTGTTGATATATGGCACATACATGAGGGAGTATTTTGTACATGTAGGTATGTTTATTGCTTTCGTGTATGGATTTACTATACAACGAAAATAGCACGCTATTTCATTTTAGTTTCGTCCTGGCTTGTGAAATAAGAGTTGAGGGCCAAAGTTGCACGTGGAAAAGTTAAACAAAACAAATCAATATCAACTTTGTACTATCAAAAAAATGTTTGAACAAAAGTTGTTGGTTTGTTTCAAAGGAAGCATTATTATTGCCAATTATTTTTCTGTAGATCGAGTAGTAGGGATTTTTCAGGGTTAACTCCATTTTTGTAAATCGAACCATGTACATTTTGATACATTAATCGAACCATTTCAGCATTCCCTTTAAAAGGTATTGACCTATCTATGCTGAAAAATCACTAATTTAGCAGATATTTTAATTTGAATTTGTCAAATTTAACATACGAAATACAAAGACAAGGTAAACGCAAGAATACAGTTTCGTGTCTTTTCTTGGTTCCAAACATCCTGTATATTATATAGCTTCACGTGTCATACTTTTATTAAAACTTCTTAAGGAAACATTTATGAACTTTTTACTATGTGACATTTTAGTCTTGCTTTTAGCTATACAACACATTAGCAATATCTATACACCAAACTACGGGTACCCTGTGTAATGCATACATATATACATGTGGTTGGTATAAATAACGCATGTTATCGTGTACAGCGCATATAACGTTGTTTCCTATAACGCGGAACGGTGTTCCTCCGCGTTAAACGGTGGCCCACCGTACTTGTCTATATTTGGATCTTATATAATATCGTGGCGTTTGTCGTTTAAGTACTGCCTTTTTACTCTTTTATCTTTCTCGTGTCTTATCACGCGCATGCGTTTCTGTGTACATGTTCTTGTACATTTTTTTTCTTTTAGACTCAGCAGTATATTTGTATCAAATCAGCCCGATTAAACAAGTTTCTGTTGTGCGTGATATTGTGAAAGTAGTTTTATATCTATTCAGGTAGCTATGTAGCTTTACGATTCTTTCGTAGCCATATCTTTCCTCAATAGTGTTTGGCATTGACTGCTCGATGGTAATATTTCTCTTTTCTCTTTTTTTTTCTATTACATTTTGATAAAATTGTCTGTAATTTCTATTGAATTATACGTTTTGTATTTCTTTTCCATTTTATCTTTTATACTTTATTATTATTATTATTATTATTATTGTTATTGTTATTGTTATTATTATCGTTATTGTTGTTGTTGTTGTTGTTGTTGTTGTTGTTGTTGTTGTTGTTGTTGTTGTTGTTGTTGTTGTTGTTGTTATTATTATTATTATCATTATATATGAAATAAAGAATCGTTTGAATTTTGCAATGTATTGAAGTAAACAAATGTAGATATTGAAGGAAATAAAAGAAAGAAGATTCGTTAAAAACGACTTACCTAAAAGCGCAATGTTTACACGTGTACGGCCTTACGTCCGTGTGCGTTCTGATATGTTTCTTTAACATGGATGGCTTTTTACAACGAATGCCGCATTCCTCGCAAACGTATCGGCCTCGACCTTACATAATAAAGAAATAAGTTGAAACCATTAACCAGCACATAATATGCTATTTACGAAAAAGATATATGTCTCAATAGACGCACACATAAATGCAAATATTAGTTGTGTTGTCATATACCTATACCTTTAACGTGACAATATATATGAGAATACAGGCTGGAGCGGAAATCGTAGTACTTTTTTCTATTACTCGTTAGAGTCATATTACGCATAGTGACTACAAAAAGTATTTGTACACCATTGAATTTATGCATTAATTATATATTATATTACACAGTAATTAACCAGATCCGACTGTAACACATTTCACATCATTTGGTAGTACCTTCGTATGATTATAAAAGCTTGACAGTATGTAAATGGAATGTAAAACCTAATAAAAAGACACTGCATTGGAAAATATGGTACGTACAAATACTTTCCGTACCCTCTGTCTGTAGATATAAACATATCTGACTGAAACTTACTAACTGACTTATTGCATATTGGAAAGAAATTCGCATATTCGTTTTTTCATACGTTCCAATTTCTCTGAATATCAAACGTAAACAAATAAGTGAAAATGTTGAAAGTACAAAGAGAGACAGGTGTTGGATTGCGCATAAAGTCAGTACTGAAGCCGAAGGCAAGGCAGCGTGTGTAAAAACATGCTATATATGTTTACCTCTGCCCCTGACATATGTATAGTCCTCGTTGCTTTCAAATCCTCCGTCGAATATCTTAACCCTTTTCGCTTTTTCTTGCATATCGCTATCCAAACCGCTATCGGAACTAGTTGGGGTGGTCGGTCTTTCCGAGGAATGCGTCAAAATGTCCTCCTGTTTTTTCCAGGCGGTCGTATAATTAAGCGGCCTGTGCCTCGAATCATAATGCGCCATATCAACGTCAGATGGTACTTCTTTGCATATCTTCCAATTCGAGTACATAGATAAGCCGTGTTGCTGTGTCACATACATCGGCTGTGGTCTATTCAGAGTGCAGTAAAATACTCTGGTCGAACATTTCAGACCAAGATATGTATACGCGTGACCGTTCAAATAAAGCTGCCCGTAGGACTTCTTCGGCCGAGGGGTTTCTGGGCTTATGAGCGGAAGCGTGTTTGCCGTAGGAGTGATACCATGATGCTTCTTGGGCGTGAACGTGCCTGGCTTTAGTGGCAACGAAGTCGGCCTCAAGAACTTGAGGCGAAGTCTCGTCGAGGTCTCGTTAACACTAGGAACTTTTGGACTCGTTAACCCAATCTTCAAGACGTCGTTGCCAGGAGTTTTGAAGCCGAGCTTGGGGTCCTTTGCCGGGCTGGCGAGATCCAATGGCTGGCCTATCATCGAGACGTGTCCATTGGACATCGGCTCTGGAATTCCAGCTATTGGCGTTTGTATCTTGATGGCGTTGGTATTTGTACTTGGCGGTTGTATTTTTACCGGACTGGCGAGATCTAAGGGTTGAGGGACTATGTGGAGGCCAGGCAATCCTGGTATCACCTTGTATCCGGATTCATCGGTGGCTAAACTCGTGGATATGTCTATGGCTGGCGTCAGGGTGTGTGGTCCAGGCATGCCAGGAACATAAGGTATAACTTTACCACCGTGAAGGATATTCGTGATTCCCGGTTGAGGCAAAGTCAGCGGGTTATAGGCAGTGATACTGGTCAGAGGATTTAAGTTCGGCTCTAAATAACTGTAGCACGACATGTTGGGTGCTATATTCGAGGTTGATATGTTCGGTATGATCGGCGCCAACATTTTCGGAGTGTTGGGCAAAGATATGGAGGAACTAGGCGTGCTGACCGCCGTACGCGGCGGTTTGTGTACCATCGTGCCTCCCGAGTGAAGACCCGATCTAACTACGATCGAAGCGGTCTCCGAAGTGACGCACTTGCTGCTCACGATCTGCTCACTCGTAGGAGAGTTGGTTTGTCGCGGCTCGATTCTCATCGTCTTCGTTTCACCGGTATTGTCCAATATCCTGACTTCCCCGCCGAACATTTGCAACGAGTTTGGTCGTGGATACTTGCTTAGCTCCTCGAGAGATCGTAACGTGGTTGGTACGGGGTCTGATCTCTGTTTCTTCATGGGTGGAGCGTACGCGTCGACGAGCCTCGTATTGCCCAACAGAGGCCCGGGAGAGGGAAGGGGTTGCAAGGTGCTGTAATATTCGGAAGACTTGGAATCAAAATCCGACTCTCTTTTCTCCATTTCCAACTGATAATCTCTTCGAGGACTCACGTTGCCTTTGCAGTAGTACTTACGATGAACATCTAGATTATCGATACTTGAGTAAGGAATATTGCAGGAAGGGCAGAAATAGCTCTCGTATTCCGTCGTTGCCTCTTGACTCGAGTTTTGATTTTTCAGTAGGAGATCCTTGATTATCGAACTTTCCGGACCGTTCGGATAATCTTTGTTTTCTTGCACAAAGCTCTCACTGTAACATCGTTTTCTCGAAGATTCCTCCGCGGATGAGAGATTCAACGGCTGATCGGTAGACTGTTTCGTTTCCACGAGGCTTTGCTGTCTTTGAATCAGTTTGTGCAGTCGCGGATCTACCGCATCGACGATCGCTTGGTTGTCCGTAATAATTTTATCAATATGCTCCTGTACTTGTTCCGGGTTTGGTTTTGGCGTGGTGGTAGCGGCTGTCGAGGAAGAACTGTTCGTGGAAGAAATGGAGGAAAGGGAAGACGTTTCGATATCGTTGTTAACACACTGGAGGGCCGTGTGAAATTTTGGCTTGTAAATTTTCCCCGTTTTAATCGTTTTTACACTAACTGAAGTCGTTGTGGGCGTCGATGACGGAGGGGGTGGTGGTGTACCGGTTCCGTTGCTCGCACTGTCGGACAAGCTTATGTCCGAGTCCTCTGATACCTGTGAAATGATCGAATGTTTTTACGTCACATATTTTCGTCACAAAGCTGCATCCACAATCTTAAATACGCGCTAATGTCAAGCTCTTTCAAACTCTGTAAGAAAATACAGCTAATCGTTCCGTTAGCTTTCAAATGAAACGGGATACGTATGTTTACGTATTTTGATGACTTTGTATCGCGTTAAGCCTGACAATTGTAACAGCTCGCGTCATATTATAACGTATATTGTATCTATGTCGATTCGAAAATCCTGTATGTGAGGCAGTGTGAGGAAGAGTGAAATAGGAAACGTACCTTGCTGGCATCACCACCCTCCATCTTAAGGGCATGAGCACGGGATCTGCAGTGCTTGTAGAGATTTGACTTGGTCTTGAACGCGAATCCGCAAGGAACGCAAGGATACGGTCTCTCGTTGGTGTGAGCTCGGATGTGTTTTTGCAGGACGCTCGGTTTCGCGCACGACAGCCTGCAATAAGGACACACGTAGCCGTTTTTCCTCGATTCGGTCGGTTCTCCGTCCGCGGGTTCCGCAGAGATCTCGATCTTGATCGGATCTTTCGGCGACTCTCTGGAGTCCTTGGCCGACTCCTTCCTTTTAGTTGTCTCTGGAGAACCGTTGCTGACCACGGCGTCCTCCTTGGGCTCCACTTGCGGCGTAACCTCGGTCGTCGCCATCTTCTTGAACTTCTTGTGCAAGTATTTCGGCTCGCCATCGTTATTGTTATTGTTATTGTTGTTGTTGTTGTTGTTGTTGTTATTGGTGTTGTTATTGTTGTTGTTGTTTGCTAACTGTGGGTCTGTCATCGCCACAGTGTGAGTCTCTGCAGAGAGGAAAATAAAAATTCGGTAAGAAAATTGATTTGGTGTTTCGCTCGAAACATGTTGTCAATTACGAATAAAATTTGCCTTCTCTCATCAAAGTATTCATTTCGAATGTTTTGCGCACATATACATACAATAATAGCCATTGAAATTAGAAATGACGGGAAAATATGAAATATTGTTAGAAACTTAACCGAACCGCGTGAGGCACGCAAACGCGGGAAAAAAAATATATCGTTTGTTTGGGTCCGATACTCCATCGTGATTCAGCTAGATTGTTCCGAGAATCGTCTTACGAGGAACATTACAATGAATCACGTGTTATGAGTAGAGTAATAGTTTATGATCGCGAAGAGCAGGAGATTCCGGGAAACATGTAAGAAAAGATTTACTAAGATATTCTAGAAACAACAGTGCTGTGCATACAGTTACTCAAGATGGATAAATTTTTTATTTTTTCCTTTGTCGTCCTCTATACGTGATTGAATAATATTTACACGTGGAATTTTATCTTTTATTATTTGATGAAAAGTAAAATTGTCTCGGCGAGGACAGTTTGAAAAACTTTATTTTACATAGAAATCGAGTAAATTATTTTCAAATAATCTTTTATTTCAACTGACGCTTTCAAGCAAGATTATAAATACTGTGTTTCTACATAAATTTCTTACTTTGATTATCAGCTTTTTTAATAGATAACATTCGGAAAAAGCCAATGTATATTTTATTTATAACGAAAATAAAATCTAACAATTAATTAATATCTTTTCAAAGATAAGTCAAGCAATTAAGTAGAACCGCTTCGGCGGTGGATTCTGCACATGAAAACAATAAAAAACTGTTTGCATTGACATATGTTCAATAGCAATTTGACCTTGTTTTCGAGGTATAGCGAGTTTCTTTTGTAACAAATTGTATCCGCGCATCTTTACGTTTCAATAATCTGACATTTACAACTAGTGCACCAATGATTTGTACGTGAGGTACTTAACTATTTCTTTAACTGCACCTTTCCATACAATTGTTGCAACACAAAGCTCGTTATAACTGGAATACAACGTCAAATAGAGTATATGTTTATGAGGATTTTTCTTATTATTCCCACGTACAGAATTCAGCGTCTAAGCGGTTCCTCGTTGCTACGAGACACTCTGCATAAGCAAGAACGCGGTGAAATAATCGAATGAATATTCTTATCATGCTTCCAGTGCATGACGTTACACTCTTGTTTGTTTCGTCGTTGTATCTACGACATATTTTAATGAGTTGTAATGTAATGTTACTGAGAAATAGTAAATTATGTCCACGCTTCACGTTTCACAACTTCCTATATGATTTTCAAGCTTGGGCATGACTTAAATAAAATACTTGAAAATTCTATAACATCATTTTACTTGGCTCGCTCGTAATTAGTTTAACATAATTATATATGTATTAGTCTATTTGAACAAAAAAATGTTTTTCTCGGAATTACTTCATTGAAATGAAACAATTTTTCACATTACTTTTTATTTGTGCAACCATTTCTGGAAGTAAATGATACTTTTCTATTACGTCAATTGCTTCGGAAATATGAATATACAGAGTCACGTATTTCATGATAAATTTCAGTAGGAGCAACTGCGTGAGCAAATTCGTTACTTTTTACGTTATATATATATACATATAACATATAATATATAATTCTGCTTTATTGTTTATGACTCAGACATGCGAAAAGTGTGAAAAGATCCAAATTAATAGTAAAATTTGCTAAAAGAACAGAATTACTTGATTTATTTGATCTTGTCATAAAATAAAGTTACTTTTCGCGTAAAATTATTTTTAAAATAGACCTTGAAGATCAGTGGAAATCCGAGTCGTTTATTACAAGTTGTGACGTTTTATTTTCGTAATGTTCTAAATATTGTCGATTACCCATCGAAATGTTGTCCGAAGTGCCGTTTTAAATGGTTCGTGCAAAAGCTGCACACGAACACGTTTGGCGTGTAATTATCAGGTCGCTTAATATTCAAGGCCTGAAAGGTCATTCTTGTGGAGTTATACGGCAGTTACGTTACGAAAGCGGAAGAAGCCAAGTTCAATAGTTCAGAGCGTCGTTTATGCGCGAATAAGACTTTCCTTCGATTGGATTTCCATCTATAATGAAATTCGTTGAATGACGTTTTTGTTCGCCAGTAAAAGACGATCAGAAATTATTCATAGCGAGCAGAAGCCGTTCAAATTTTTTAATCACCCAAATTGTTATCCTAATTTGTTCAGCACTGTAAATATTTTCGACGTTAAATATTTTCGATCGTTTAATATCTACGTCTAATATCCTTACCGACTAAAGGCACAAATTCTTTGCTGCTTAATGTAATTAGTAATTACGCAGAAATAGATTACGCGCGTGAGTTAATCAAGCGGTCGTTAATTACTTTGTTTGTACCAATACACTACAGCATTCTACTACTGCACAATTTACAAATTATTGCTATACCGATTTAACTGATTTAATTTCTTCTATTTAAGATCGACGATAGTTTGTATATCTCTTCGTTCGATGAATTATTACCACTCGACGTTCATCGCTGTTCCTAACTATGGCGTTTTCAAATTACGTGGCGTAACATTGAATAGTAAAATGTCATTCTCGGAATGAACACAGTTGTTTTCCTCCGGTAATATGTAATGATGTTCCATCATTTTGCAATCTGTGAAAGTATTGCTTCATCTAATGTCTTGTCAATATTTCCAACACAGTTTCCGTCTGATAAGACGATTTTTCGTGCTAAAATGCATTCGCAAACCATTTTTTACCTTACTTTACCAGGAAAATGATTAGCATACATATTTTATTCACTATCGGAAAAATGAATTGATATTGAAGCGGAAAATTCGATCAAAAATGTAAAGTGTAAATCGATAGCAACGTAGAAGAATACAAACCCGAAGTTTTTAAAATCTGTATAACATATTTTTATAATAATTTTTCTAATAAGGCGAGTGAATATCAGTTTGTTGCCCTACTTTCGTATTACTTTTGTATTTTGCTTGCATGTCAACAATTTTGTAGATCAACATTTACATTTGCAAATCATTTCTCCTTTTGTGACTTTTATTCCAACGTGCAATTGTATACCTCAGTTTTTAATTCCTACTCTCCTTCCCTTCTAACTATATATTCGAGATTATAGCTCGGATATGATAAAATTCACAATCGAAAAATTAAACGTATCATATATATGTATGTGTACATCAAGAATAGAAATCAATATGCAATGAGCAACACTCGCGTTACAAGTACTTGTTTTTTAGTGTTTTAATGTGTTTAGTGATTAACCAAACAATTTCCAGTTTTTCGAATCGGTTGCCCGACACCAATTTAGCAAGAAGAATTTAGTGGCGACCAAAAATTCTGTACAAATGTGATTACGGCAGACCAATTTCACGGAAGAATACACAGCTACATAATTTGATTCGTGACGACATAACATCTTACATGGTAAGAAGGATGGAAGTGGAAGAACAAACAAAATGTCTAGTTCAGGTTTTAAGGTTTAGATATCGTTATGCCTCGTACAAAACAATCGCTAACAACGATCGAATTTCATCGTAATCGTTAAAGCGTTTTCACTTTTGAAAAATGATCGCATGAAACTTGTATGTTCCAACTTTATTTGTACTGAAAATTGAAGCGAGAAATGTGAAAGCTTTGTTATTATGTACATATTTAATCAATATGCAAGAAAAAATTAATCTGCCAAAGTATTTTCGTGTCATGATATAAAGGAGCTGTTTTAAGTAATCGATTCTTTAAATTTTAATTCGCTTCTCTAAAAATATCAAGTATTTAAGTCGATCCTTGTGAATATCTCCCAAACACATAAACAATATCGAAAAGTGAATTAGATACAGATTTAATAATTCAGCATACGATTTAATATAATTTCCTTATATGGATGGATTTTCGTTTTTCGCATAAAACAAAACATTTGAGTGCGTTGATAAATGCGATCCATAACTTTTTTAACATAACAAATAATATCAAGTTATTTCGGCCAAAAATATTTCGTATGTAGGTTTAAATTCTAATTGTTTGTGACTCGAATGTATAGGAAATATAGTATTATATCGGTATTATTGTAATTTCAAAATTACGTTATGGATTATGTAAAATTGTGTTGTTTTGTCCGAAAGCGTTTTAAAAAAGTGAATAATTACTCGCGAAGTGGTTGCTTGTTATTGTTGTTTGAAATACACAGGTGACTGATACGCGTAAGACAACTCTCCTGTACGTGCAGACGTACGTGGAGCGCAACAACGAAATTACAGAAAATTTTGAACAAGTCGGTGGCTAGATAGTTAGCCCTGATAAAAATAAATTCATCTTGTCTGACGTAATGTCTGCTAATAAATAGCGTGGCTATTATTGCCGCTCGCGTGAATCTTATTCGGCTGACTCGTGGAAAAAATTTTACTACAATTTGCGCGTTTCCTTCGAGAGTTGAAACGACTTGGTCTGTGGGACGATTTTTCTTCGGCGACGCTGTTTTCTGCGGCACTGATCGCCGAAATGCTTGATAATTTTGGAACGCTATTTATACGTGGTAACGGACGATGCTGGGAAATCAAGAGAGGAACGAGAGGGACTGACCAGAAAGCGAGCCAACCTGCTTCTTCGCGTCCCGTCGCGTCGACGGAAGCGTTTCGCCGAAAACTCGTCGCAAACTTCTCGCGTAGCGTCGCGTCGCGTCGTCCACCTATTTTCCATCGAATATTCCCTTTGTGTTGCGCGAGCAGGAAACGAGCACCTATACTCCTACAGTGCGGGACACAGAATGATCTTTATTTTCGAATATACAGGGTAAAGTTGCCTAATACGAGAGCCTAGTTTGTCTCCTCCGTTACCGTTAATTCTTCAATGTCTTTGTTCCGTAATTATCCCTTAATTAGTTGTTTTCTTCGCGCGTTTGCGTTGAAATCAATTAAGCGTCTTGAGAGAGTATGTCGTGAAATGCGTTGTAGAAAGCTTTTCTAAGTGATTTAATCAAGTTACAAATACCTTTCAAATGGTAAATATTTCTGTTTTCCTTTGTTTGAACATGATTATGTTTTTATGTTATAACGAAGTTTAAGATTTACTTGTCCTTTATCATTAGATAGACTTATCCTTCAAGCTATTTAAGCTATCATGTTATTGTTTTCGTATATGGAACACTTGGAAATATGAGACCAATCTCATATTTATATAAGTCTGATAGTGGAATTGATAAACGCGAAGAAGAAATTGTTCCAAACGACGAAAGTGATCATCAAAAAAATTATGATGCGGACTGGTCGTTTGGTACTTCTGATGTATGCATATGGTGAATAAAGGGTTAAATGCATAAAGTGTGGGCCCGCGAAGACTGGTGTTGAAGAAATATAATAGATTATATGTGTCGAATGTGTGAAAAAAGAAAGAAACGAATAAATATACGGATCCTGAATTACGAATCCATATTTTCAATCTGTGCTTTTCATCATTTTCATTTTATGGTTAAATCGTATTAACTTTACCCTACGCAAAAAGATATGCATTTTCTTTTATATTATAGGTGCCATCAAATGTAAACATACTGAAAATCGCTTTAGTAGAACGTGGTTTCTGAAGGTTATAGGAAGAAATGGAAAAAGTAGAGATGATATCGATGGAACGATCCTCGTTGATCAATTCCTTGTTATTGGGTCTTATAATATATGAAACTTGATTGTTATAATATTAAAGATTGAAAGCGCTAGAGTATATTAAATTCCTAAGCAGTGTTATAACGTCTCGTTTTTCGATTTATTTAAAAAATGGGTCGACGAAATGTTTGAAGTAAAAGTGCTCTATCGAATTTCAAAGTTCGTACTGGATAGCAGATGTTCCGAGAGATACATGTTTGTAGTATTTTTAAAACATCTCAATGTCGACAAGAAAAAAACGCATGTCCCCATTTGAAAATGTTAATTCGATCTTCGCAAAACGTTACCAAGCCATCAACACAAGGACGAGAGCATATTATATCCTCCTCGATAGCATACATAACTTTTGTCCGAAACAATTTTTCATTGAGCATTCTCGGACATTATATTACAAACGCAACACTCGACATTTCATGTGCATAAGATATGCAAAACATATATTTTCTTATGTATATATTCAGAAATGAACAAAAATATTTTATCATTTTGGCGCTGTTTATGTGTAATCTCACCATTTTTGTTTGCTGTTTATAGCGATTTTATATACAATTTTGTTGTCATTGTCAACAATTGGAGTTACAGAACTGACGAAGCACGGGCACAGCACTTTGAAATTTCAACGCGACATAAAAATTTGCGTGGCTGCTTGTAAATAGGAAACGAAACAAAAAACGTTCCTATGCTTTTCCAACTTTCATTATTTGTGATTGGTAAACTACTGATTTATGCACTTTTAACAAATCTGAAAAGATTTATATAAAAAGGATGCGTATGCTTTGTTATATTAACACTTGGACGCAGATCTTCGGCGCAGATCTTACTGCGAATCGTCCGCACTTTTCAGTCAGTCTGTTATCGTGTAATTATGATACGTTTTTTTGAGAAAATCACGGTGGATTCAGATCTATCGTCGTTATTGGCTCTTCACCGTATTATCCTAATTTATTTTGTACACTTATACATTATATGAGTTTATTTATTTATCTGCTGATCGTCCCATACAGTTCCAGAAATTGGGATTATAATCATTTTTCGGGCCATTCACTTTCACCGCATCGTTCGATTCGCAAATTGTCAACCTTATCAGCGCCGTTTGTAAATCTTTTCACTTAAATAGGACACTGACAAATACAGGGGTCATCTGTTTTGCGTGTATCATAAATTTGAATCAAGAGGAATAAAGTCATACGCATTACAAGTGAATACATACAAAACTGAGTGTCTGAGTATCGACATTAACATTTTTTTTCTTGGTGCGGTAATACGGTAATTTCGAACTTTGTTCTACTCTTTTACTTTGCTTCATTTTCGTTCTACTTTTCGCAACTTTAAAAAGATTGTAAAATCGTGTTTGCCTACTTTTGCAATAATAGACTTATCAAAAGTTGGAGAAAATTCCGTTTCTTCGAAGATTTCTTCAGGGAAGAGATTTGTTTCGAGCTTTTTCAGCCGTTTCAGAGACAGAATTGCAGGAAACGTGATAAACCGATCGAAAAATGCGATCGTGCGAAAGTTAATATCGTGTCAATGGAGAGCTGAGGAAATAATAAAATTAATGGAATTTTGCAAGCGTAAGGATAGCGGATTCGTCGACTACGCAGAAGCCCCTATAAAGCGATAAACGGCCTCTGAAATTACGTGGAGCCAGACGTCGCTTGCAACTTTATTGGATCATCGAAAAAGAAATCCAGAGAAATGAATGAAACTACAACGAGTCCATTCTTATACGACGAATTCAGCTGGTTCATTCTTACAAATGCTGCTCTGTGAGCACGCGTCCGGTATCAGCGGAAAGCAGAATATCTTGCTACGGCCTCTATCAAGAGCGTTCATTGCCTCTCTATTTCATGGGATTCGATCTCCATCGATCGAGTAAATCAACACCCTGATTCTAAATAAAACTTTTATTCGAAATCAAATTTTGCAGGCTTGGAGTTTATAAATAGATCGCGGAGTTTTATAGATTTTCATATTTTTATAAACGTAACTAAACACATGGAACCTAATTATAAAGTCGATTATATAAATTATATTATCGAAGTTTTAATACGACCACTTTTTTTACATTTGCGGTAGCAACATATTGGCATAACTATTATTCGCGATCTTTTTCAGATTTTTGGTAAGACGCGGTCTAGTCAAAAAATCAAACAACAATTTTTCGAGGTGTATGTCTCTTATCTTCTCGAGTCTAGAGTCAAGAGTCTCGAGTATATTAGCTATCGACTCAACCAAGTGGATAGCAAAGTCGTTAAAGTTAAAGCTGAACGCGAATTTACATTGTTTCGCTTTGCAGATTGGAGGAACACGGTTTCATGAAAGCAGCGTTCATCCGCTGTGTTCCTCCAAAATCAGATAATAAAATTCGGCTTAAGCTATATAAACTTTTTTCGTCGTAAGTTCGCGTCCGAAGAAGATAAAATTCTATTTATATTGGTTTTTTTAGTTGTTTTCGAACGTTAATATCTAATGTTATTCGCTTAAGAATATCGTAAAGGTATTTTATCGTAAAATGTACATAAAAATCAGGAAATCGCACATCATCTTTGTTATAATTCATCAATATGGCACGTAACATTTCATGATAAAATATTTTTGAAATTTGTTTAATGAATATCGTTCATCGTTATGCAGATGATAAAACAAAATTAATGGAATAGCAAAGAAATTAAATCTCAATGGGAGCGAGAAGCTACGATAGAAAAAGGTCATGGTGGTTTCCTAATCGAATACCTTAACTTGGTGTTTCGCTAGATACCATCGTTGGTTCAACAGTTGATATTCTAGAATCCGGAATAATCGAATTAGCTGGTTCATTTCGTTTATATATTATCTTCTTTTGAGTGCAAGAATATGGAACATCAAATAATATATTCACTGTATAAAAAGAATTCAAAAATTCAAAGCATCGATCACGTTTCTGCCCGAAATACCTCGAAAAAATCAGTTTTTGAATTTTTTAACTACGGCGCACCGCACCAAACGGTCTGAAAAAATTCAAGGTAATACGTTGCTACTGTAAAAATAAAAAAGTACTCGTTCTATAACTTTGATATGAAATACACATTTTTCGGCATGTTTCAGCATTTTCCATTTTTTATACTCGGAATTTGCAATGAAAAAATCCAAAAAATTCTATAGCATAGACCACCGTATCTGCGAAGTTCCTGGTTTTTTCAGAATTTTTACATGTTTTTAAATAGCGAAAATAGGAAGAAATAGACAATCAGAATTTACCCTCTAACTACCCTTCCTGTAGAGATAAAGAGTTGAAAATCAATTTGCCTTTGCAGGTACAAAAACGCGAAATGTTTTCTCTTGCTAAAATATATAAAATATAAGGGCACTTTTAACTTTAACATTTTTCGCTTTAACCTTTGTTTCATCTACTAAATATTACGATAAATATTCAACTTTGCATACTTTATATATTTTTATATATTATACGCATTGTGTATGTTCCTGCAGCTTCAAATTTCCCATGACCGTATAAAAATCCGCGATTTTAGCGATTGATAAAGTTCTAGCCACACACACATCGATTAATTATAAGACGATAAAGCATATTAAACGTCTCGTTTCTCAATAATTCGGATTCCTGCAACGAAAATCTGTATATGATAGCTACGCATGTATATCATTTGCACGCGTATCGTATATGTATTGTACGAAAGAACGTAGTGCATTGAATATTTCTATCTAGTGAACGATCTTAATTTCTTATGTATTTTCCTCGTAGTATTATAACGTTTCATGGCAAAGGTATTGCTTCGACATCGTGTAATTCTAATAGATGTAAACATTACGGCTTCGTACTATCGACACATTAAATTAGACAGTGGGTTACGAGCTCGATCTTTTAAAAATTGCCATTTTTCAATAAATAAATATATCCAAATTTAGATATATACAAAAGTTTAATTATTACACTACATGTTTCTATTGTAGCTTGTATATTATTAATGAGTATCGATCATTTAAATCGGATATACTCGACACACATACACGAATAGATCTGTGGCTCACTTTACGTATGATGCAATTTATATTATAACGCGTGTTAAACAAGAAAGAATATTTCTTCAACAATTTACATACGCAGGCAAATTGAAGCATCTTTTTAAACGTAAAGTCTACGAAAATGTTAGATAATTTTGAGTATGAAGACATATTACGTACAAAAAATTAATGTTAGAAAAACGATTTTTGGATTATATTGTAGAAGAGTAGACAAGCTGACGTCTGTATGAAATTAGCTGCCCATTTTTCAAATCTCGTACGTTAGTCGTTGTTGCAAGTTTATTTTACATTGTTTCAAGGAAATAGTGATTTATCTCGAAAGGTTTCAGAAACAACCTCGTAAAAGTGAATTTAGTGCGAAAAACTGCTAGCCACTCGTCGACGACATTTGACCAATTTTCTCGACGATTCAACAGTAAAGGCATCCTTTTGTTCGTGATCCGGTCATGAAATTTTTGTTTTCGGTTGTTTTAAAGTTGTAAGTACGTGTTCCAAAAGAAGTACCCTTTACTGTATATTATTGTCGTCAAAATAAAGAGAAATGCCCACAGACTTGTGAGTACAGCTTTTTCAAATTACTTGCTAAACTAAATATGACATTGAAATATAATAATTTGGAACAACTCGAATAATCCAGAGCAAGTTTTACACGGTCGATTTTCAAGAAATGGGAGGCTGTTAAAAAATTCACATTTTTTGGATTGTTTTTAAAACCTTCCGAGGTAAGTCATTATTTCTTTGGAACAATGTTGAACATATTTAGAACAACTTGGACCAACAAAAGAACGAGATACGAGATTTGTTGTTATTTCACTTTACACCCTTATCGACCACGAGAAAACTTACTATGTTTTAAAAACAACTGTTTATGACGTTTATCGCTGAATTTATCTGCATAAAAAAATTTGGATCTTTTTTTGAATGACAAATTTTCTTCTTTTACTTTTATTATTGTATCAAATTATAACTAGTTTTTGTCCGAAACATCTTTTTATGACGTTAGGGAAATTATTTCATATTTATAATATGATATCTATTATATTTATAATTAGGGAAATTTTTATGTAACTGTCACTCGATTTTACTTTCACAGATGTCACGCGACTTTTAACACTTTTTGTAAGTATAATACAGTCCGTAGTTGCAACTACACGTATCTAAACGCTTGCTTGGGTAGGTGTTTTAAGAATTCGAGTTATTGAAAGGGAAATAACAAGTGTCACTGAAACGTGGATATTTAACGTGAATACAATGCGTATGACAGCGTATCTATGACAACTGAACACATCGGTATTTCTATAAATTAAGCCGATCTATTCATGAAATTATTTATTGGGTTGGCAACTAAGTATTTTAAATAAGAAGGAAAATTCAAAATTTTCGCTTCAAAATATAACTTTATTCAGTTAGGTATTGTCCGTTTCCGTCGATGACCTTTTGCCATCTTTCAGGCAGTGTCATAATTCCATGTTCATAAAACTTTTGATTTTTGCCAGCAAAAAACTGAATTAAATGTGATTTTACATCATCAGAGTCATTAAAAATTTTACCATTTAAGGAGTTCTGCATGGAACGAAATAAATGGTAATCTGAAGGCGCACGTGACAATACATCCCCAACCTAGTTCCAATAATTTTTGGCGAATGACCAAAGATGCGTTGGGCTTAGCATTATCATGCTGGAAAACAACACCCTTACGATTTGTCAATTCTGGTCGCTTTTCTTCAACTGCATCGCTCAGTTTGACGCGCTGTTGAACGTACACGTTTGAATTAATCGTTTGGTTTCTTGGTAAAAGTTCAAAGTACAGAATTCCTTTATAATTTTACCAAACTGACAGCATAATCTTTTTTTTTGTGAATCTCAGCTTTTGGTGTCGTCTGGGCTGGTTCATCTTACCTATTGACAAAATCCGCAATCACTTGGTTTGAGTGACTTAGTTTAAGTTACTTGATTTAAGTGACTTAGTTTGAGTTAGTGACTAAGTGATTGCGGATTTTGTCGATAAGTGGTGTTAGCACATTCTTTTGTTTTGTCAACCTGTTCAAAGCACCTAACCTATATAGTTTTCTTGTTGTTTGGACTTCCACCTTTAATTCAGTAAAAAAATTGTATCGATTAGTTATTTAGTTTCGTTTTTATCCCAATTTAAGAATGGAAGAACAAGATGCGCATTTCAGACATATTTTATTACATTATTTCAGAAAAGGCAAGAACGCATCGCAAGCACACAAGTTATGTACGTATATGAGAATGAAGCCTTGAAAGAAAGGCAGTGTCAATATTTAATCAAGGACAATATCTAATTGAATAAAGTTATATTTTGAAGCAAAAATTTTGAATTTTCCGTCTTATTAAAAAATACGCAATCACTTAGTTGCCAACCCTAGAAAGAAGGCCTTGAGAATTGTAACCAAGATTACTGAAAATTGGTAAGCTTTGTACTTTTCTATGTAATTATTTGAAATTTATCTTCTTTTTCAACATCTTCGTGTGTAAAACAACAATTTTTGTATGAAATGATCAAGTTTATGTAACTAATTTTATCAATAATACAAGAAGATTCCTAACATAAGAATCAGCGTACAATTTAGATATGTTATTTAGTTGCAGTAATTTAAAAACTAACGATCTCACTGTTTAATATTAAATTTCCAAATATTCTTACGCCATGGTTTAATAATTATTTTAACACGTTCGTCGTCACGTCGCACATATCTATGCGACGGGTATACTCTCGTGGGAGCTCCGTCACCAAAGGATGGTGACGCTCTTCTTATTCGAGTTAATTAATTAAATATACGATTATTATATATAGGATATACAACATAAAAATATTAAAAACACATTATACCATACTTTTTATTAATTTATATTCTAGATAATATATTATATTATCTTATATCGTATGGTATTCGTTAAAACATTTCAAACACATTTGGGGTGATTTTGGGCACTTCGAACAATAGTTATAGACTCCGTCATCATTGCTCTCCTCACTTTCAAATATATTTTCACGCTGTTTACTGAACATTTGAGGAGGAAAAAATCACTGATGTACGTCTCACAAGTATGCTTCTCGACAGAATGAAAGATCTGAGATATCTGCCATTAGATCTAGCTGGAAAGCTTATCGCTTTCTCCATTTTAGATATAAGTAATCTTTTCTTTACAATGAATCGAAGGCGATAAACAATGAATCGAAGGGGATAAACAATGAATTCCTGCTTGTCGCTCTATTTACGTTCTGCGTACTGGCGGTCGGATTTGGGCCCCGCAGGAAACTTAGCCGAATTACGCTAGGCGACGAACGTGTTAAATAGCCAATTATAATTCATTTAGGTACTTTTATTCACTTTGTATTTAGGCCTAATTATTTATCAAAGTATCAGATTCAAATTTTTTCGAAAATGTTCCAGAACTGATTGATACATGTATGTGAGTATTCGCATTACTACACTACTATTTTTTAGCACTAGATTCTCCTCAGCTTATTCGGTTACAGGAAAAAACAAAAGACGAACATTACCGATCTGTTATCGAGACGATACATACGATATTCGAAGCAAACAAGTTTTGTCAATGACGTTCTTATTGAGATAAAAGTGTGTCATTTGTCGGCGTGACAAGAAAGTATCGGCAAATATAAATAATATAAAAATAAAGCAAAGAATTTAAAGCTATATGGCATTCATACAAAGAAATTGCGACCACACTCGTGAAACGCGATTAACACCCTCGTATAACTTGTTAGATAAATTTAACATTTTGACGCACTTTTCCACTTTTTGTGGAAAATAAATGTTTTGTGGAAACTAATATGTAGTTACCAAAGATGTAAAGGTTCATCGAAAAAGATTTCCTATATCAGACTTGTTATACGGAGCTCCACTTCTGCACTTTGAATATTCTCCTGATTTAACAGTGTTTAACCCTTTTATAACGTAAAGTATTATTATTATTAAAATATATCACAGTAGTGAATATTCCATATCTTAATTTGAATTATTTTAGCCATCCTCTATAATCAATTCCAATGCATCTTAGTGAATCAATTTGGTACCTATATTAATATGTTAATAATTCGTAATACTGCAATTCCGTTTATTTCTCAATTGGGTTTAGAAGTCTTCTCCAAGAAAAGTTTTATATTATTTTATTGGCTTTGTTCTTATAATGCCAAAAGACGATAGCACAGATTCCTTTGGCCATGCATAAATACATTTCATACCGATATATCCTAAACGAGCGTCACGTTGTTATCTTATTTCCTTTGTTATTTTTTATTGTGAAATTCAACTTTCTTGTTGTTCATTAAAGTAGCACTATGTAATTTGTAATGTGTAATAAAAATTTAATAAAGCAAACAAAAATGAAACATCTGTGTGTTTCAAGATAAATTTTTATCAAAATTGCCAATCTCTCTGTGCATATCGATGTCAGTATCTCTGCACGTGTATTAGAAAAACGATTTGCAATTTCCAAATCTGTAGTTTCGTTTTATCATATTATTCGATGAACTTGGTTTAGAAAAATATATTTGAGATTTCTGATACTAGTCATATCGAGTATGCCAGCAAAGAGGCAGTAGCCATCGCTGACAGTGCTGAAGGATTATCCGTAACTGATGATGCTTGTGCCAGCGGTAAATTATCTGGCGAAAACACCATCCGCTTCGTTTCTCAAATTTCCAATAACCATGTGTATCTACATATATCTGGCTCAGCGATTTTCAACCTTTTTTATATCATTGTACACACGAATTAACTACTGAAATTGTACGGCGCATCAGGAAATCAGGAAATATACGATATTTGCTTCAAGACGTTTCATTCGCATCGGACGGCTATTGTTCTTGTTATTGTTACGATCTAAGGAAAAAGAGATCGGTTCACCGACTAAATAGTTTTAACAATTCTTGCGGAACATCTGTATAAAAGAAAATCGCGGATCTAGACGGTAAACAGATATCTCACCAATTTCTCTCTAAATAGACCTCAATTTTGTCAAGAACACCACCAATGCCGTGATAAATCCTTTAATCTCCCCTTCGCAAAGAGTAAACTTTCCAGTGAATCGACATGTATTTCAGACAAATATATTGAAAACTTCGTGGAATGATACGTCAAAGCTACGAATAGCTATTCAAGAATCTCGTTTCAATCACGTCTTAAGTTTTACAAGACAATTATATGTAAATTCGAAAGACGCATTGAATATCGCAGAGTTATTTTCAATTAACCACGATAATACGCAAAAGCGCGTATTTATATCTACAAAGACAGTCGGCGATCTTCTTTGAAAAAAAGATACCATGTAATAAAGAATTTCAAGATGCAGCTACTGACAATATTATTGCTTCGAATAACGATACCACACTTCTGGCAATAAAAACCATAACAGCGGTAATGATATTACGTATTAAAAAGCTATTTATCTATTTTTAGGTCAAAGATACATTTATAAAAAATTAATTTACATAAACGTCCGCAGTCTAGTCATTACTTTGTTGTCGCACCGTGTGCAGCATATCGATCTTTCAAGACAGCATCTGTTACAGCATCCGAACAGGATCTAGTTTATTTAACGTTTTATGTTAAACATTTTGCCGTTAGTCAGATTTGCAAATTGAACTGTATGTATTTACACCTACAGGGCGAGAAAATCCGGTCACGATTGGTTTTGTCCCTGTTCGAAACAAATATCGATCTATGAGCGATCTCTGTTGATGGGCTATAATTCGTGGCACAAAACGTTTAAGCACTTTTCACGTCGAATCCAGGAATGTGAAACAACGCGACTGTAAATTAGAAAAAAGAAAGGAACTGAATGTTGGTATCGATTCAAACATTGTTTTTAATACTTGCAAGTTTCCTCTTATTCGATTCCTTATTTATTGATATTAACGTTTATGGCGGGAAACAGAATAAGAAATAGTTTAAGAGTGGGAATAAGATAAAAAAACAGTTTATGAAATTGAATTGTTTCTTGATAGATTCAATAGAGGTTCCCTACTCTTTATTTCCATAAACATTCGTTTCATCTTTGTAACTTGTTATATTACCTTTTTGTTTAGTTCCGACCATGTCACGATATTCCATCTTTAGTTGCAACTTGTTATTTCTGTTAATAATCAAATACACGGTAATCTTTATATTGCTCTTTCATGTACTAATCTACGATATATAAACGCTTAAATACACACACACACACGCCTTTTCTGTTAAAAAATCCAAGTTATCTCTTCGGTAAATATGTGATCATAAAGTTTTGGTACTGTTGCTACTGGTCTAACAAATGGTACTATGTGTACATTGTATGCTTATCAAGAGTTATATTATCGATACTCTTCGTTACATAATGAAGAGAAAGTAAAAGTTTATGAAAACTCGAAAACATAATACATTGCTCGAAAGATGATTCATTTAGAAATACTGAAATTATAATTGACGAAGCAACGGAAATATGTTATCTTAATGTATCAAAATTGGAAGAAAAGAGTTCGTAAATTAGATATTTAACAACACGTTATTGGTATGAAAGCAAAACGTCTGACAAATGTACTTACTCGTCGATGCATTCCAGCAACGAAGAAAGTATAGAAACGTGACACAATCAACGTCTTGTCTAAATTCTGTTAAATTTGTATGACAGAAAGTAAGAAACATTATACCTGGCAACTGTGAGTATCGGTTTCTTTCCCGCTCGATAGTTCATTCTTCAGAAATAATCAGACCCGCTACTATTCCTCTATATTTGAATTACACTTTCGTAACTTGTTTTAGTTTTATTACAAAATGTAAGTAAATGTTCGCTATTCTTAGAATACACGGTTATTTGAACAATTAATACTGGTCCTAATTACACCTATCTTATAGTTATAAGTATTTGTTTGCATCTCCTGATCTAGGACACTAATCTAGAATCTATAATTTTTACGACTGACCAAGTTTTCACTTTTCGGCTGTGACAGATTTGACTATTAATCACTATCGTATAATATCTGTTAATTCGTCCAGTCGCGGGGAGACAGTCGCGTTATAGCGCGTCAACGGGAGTCGTAAATTCCCGATACGATTGCACGAATCGACACCACGAACAGGGTGTGGGGTTATTTCTTGTGGGAGAATAAGGGGTGATTGGGTTGGAATATAACTGGACTTCACAGTTATATAATATATGTATATTTATTTGCACTGAATTACAATAGTTAACGTGAACCGAACGTGTTTGAATTCGTCGTGTCGGAAAGCGTTGTGATGGACCCGAAGGTTGTTCGATTTGATAGTTAGAGCAGCGAGAACTTGACTGAGTTATGTTAGAACTTGACGGCCCGATGAGAGTTAGAACCGTAGACTTGACTGTCCGAGGGGTGTTAGAACAGTGATTAATCCGTCTCGTACTATTTGGGAAGAAAGCTCGATGTGGGTGTATCCTTGTTGAACTAAGAACGCGGATTCGTAGTTCACACTTTTCGGTAGAAAAGTGAGGGTAACGATCCGCGATGACCATTGGTTCTAGCCAATGTCAAGAAACAAAATACAAGGAGAAAGTCTCCTGCATTTGTGGCTCCTGGGTGGCCTTGTACCTGGGGAAAAACCCGCTATTTCTCCGTAATGAGTGAGAGCGTGCAATAAACCTAAGGACCCTTTTAAGGGACCACTCATAAACCTAAGATGTTCAAAAGAATGCAACTTTATGGATAACAGATGTGGGCTATGGTGGTTCCTTGGGTTTATTGCGGGTCAGTGTGACAATGTGCAGGCTTCGGCGGCCTGACCATAAGGGACGTCGCAGGTACCGTCTCACGCGACGTACAATATCTGACTATCAGACTATCGACTGTTAATCAGATGACGTGTTAAACACTTATAAGTGGCAGTGTAGATATCTATCGTATATAACGATATTCGTTGCATACGCTATTTCGCTTATATTCATTAAGTGCTAATGATTGGACGCAGTGCGATGCCATGAGGCGAGCATGTGCGCTCGCCGATGCCGCGAGCTCAGCCAAAACGGAGTGGAGGAAAGACGCCTACGGCAGGGCTACAGGCTCGTAAGTCGTACAACCATACGTGCTATTTAGTGTTTACTGTCAACTGTTCGGTTTCAAAACATAATTCCCTTTCTTTCGATAGGCGATCGTTACTTCGTACATACATATATACACGCTGTCGTACACTGTTTTCTTTACACAGGCATGGAGAAAACGTATTGAAACGGTAGACGCATTACCGCTCAAGTATTTACGCATTTATTCATTTTTAATAGAATGTAATTTGGTGAGAAAACGATTAACGAGAGGATCGACCACGGCTTTCTCCTCTATTGTTACACGATCAAATTGATTTTTAAGAGTTAATGTGTGACAATGCGTCAACTCAAAACGTTGTCGAGTAATATTACTTAAAAAACTTTTTAATATTGGCTTTTCTAGTTTTCAAGCTATATATCGGACAGACAGAATTCCTTCAAACTAATAGAAAGATTATCACGACGGAAGAAAAAGCAAAGAAACTTTGAAGATTTTCTTGCATTACTGTAATGTCAAAGAAGAAAATCCAATGATCTAAATTGCTTGAAAAAGGTTGCAAATGACAGGTTGCGTTAAATCTTAATGTGTTAATGTTAATGCAAGCTCGTACACTCGTAGCACAAGAAAGTATTGGAACACTCGCAGACGAACTTTACGAATATATTATGCGTGTTATTTAAAACATCTTGAAATTTCATTGGCACTGTTACGAGGCCCGATATCCACGCTCATATCAGTAAAGTTTTAAACAAACCTGAAAATACAGCATATAGAAGTTGTAAAATATTTAGTACAAGTATATATCTCGGCGAGATTACAAAAGTATTTGGATCAATAAGGCACAATATTCATAGGAACTACCTGTAATACCTCTGTTATAAGTATACGTACATGTACATTTCATTTCAAAATGTATATTTTCAGATTGGTGTTAAATATCAATATATGTACGATATAATCATTGAAATGAAATAAAATTTCAAGATGATTTATATAGAGTTGACCCTCTGAACGACGCGCATTTTAGGAGTTTCCGTCCAGAGATACATACTATGCACTTATGTGGTCCGTGTAGCAAATCATGATTTTGCAACAAACTAAACGGCTAACGAAGAATGCTTAAAAAATATCGCTGGTGCGAAGCCACAATCGGGCAAACAATGTCCATACTACTACTTTTGTCTTGAGATCGATCGTTTGTCGGCCATCGCATCATCACAGTATGAATATGATATATCATCTCATACTCATCGACTCATTGAAAAAAAAGGGTCGAAGAATCCCGAACAGCACGGTAGCGCTTGTCTTAATCGATCGCGAAAAGAAACAAACGGCACGATAGCGCTCTTCATATTTGTTACTTTATGAAATACGTACTAATATGCGTACTATTCGTTTATAAATATTTCAAATTTCGTCCAATAAAAATTAACAATGAAATACAAAATACCGTCAGTCGTCCGTAGCGTTCAAATGTACTGGAACTTTTCCACACAAAATCTAAACAGCGCGATTCTTTCTCTAACTTATTTTATTATTCGGAATAGAATACGGTAATAACACGTGTATGTACATCATATAGTATGCAAAATGAAGCTTCTTGTCAACAGCAAGTTATTACATACATATACGAATATACGTGCTATTGCATACACAGTTAAGTTTTTGGAGAGTTAAAAATTATACGCAGAGTTCCTACTTCGTATCGTGTCTGCGTTCTTAAATCCCTTCGTTGTTCGAGGGTCAGCCGTATAACACGTACGATATGGACATATCAATTTTCTGTGGTAAATGCTCAAACATTTTCGCGAATCAGCGCATGTAACTCTGTTACAACGCTGTTCGTCGTGTAATTTTATACGTTGTAATATTGCCGAGAGATGAACGAATTTATTACTCGACTACATTATCGGAACAATGCCTATTGATTTTTGAAGTCGTTGAAATTAATATTGAAATATGAAATTAATAAGCCGTAGCACTAAAAGTAATTCGATTTAAACTTCCGAACTATAGTTCCAACCCTTCCGATTTCCCGATCAAATAAATACCTTCTCCGCCGAAGAGAAATAGCAGGAGCACGTGCGACTATCGATTTACGGAAGAATTAATGTTGTTTAGCCACGGCTAGGGATGAAACACGTGCCGTTTTACGATTACACTCAATTGGTCAGTGAACCGAATAAAGCCCTGATGCGGCGTTTGTCGATGCTGCACGAGTCATAGCAGCGTTTTCTTCTTGTATTGCTGTTATTATTGTTTGCTCTCTATCTCGATAGCTCGCTGCGTGACCTCGTGCCCCTCGTTTCCACTCGTCAGACTTCCAAGCGCAGCGTTTCTTACTTCCGCTTCTGCTTTTTCATGTTCCTCCAATACGAAGAAACAAAGAACAAAACCGAGGAAGGAGAAACAGATAGAAAAAGAGCGCTCTTATTTATACAAGAAGAAAAGTAAATAAATCCTACGTAATTGGCGGTGAATGAGCAACATGTTTACAAAACTGCGCTTAAAAATGGTGTAAAATCTGAAGAAATGAGTGAATTCGCAGAAATTATCAGTAATAATAAATAGATTGCAGGTATTTATATATTTGTGGAAAATTTAAAGATTTAGGAATGCATAGAATGCACGTATTATACAAACGTGTATAAAATATCCAAAATACAGTACTCGTTATAATATTTAGTAGATGAAATATATCTCTGCCTAGGTTTAGATGTATTCATAAAACCATAATTCCATATACCCTAGTTGCAACTAGATCGTATCGCGTATGCTTTCTATTTTGTCGGGTAGACATACACCAGACGTTTCAATAATTATCGGCAAAAAAAGCGATTCTATGTAGAAGAAAAAAAAACAAGTCGAAAATATACACTAGAATTTGTTCATATAATCTTCAGTTTTCATATTTGTCAAATGTACTTAAATTTAGCTAATTCCGGACTGGACAGAGGCAAATTAATCGACGCTATTCTACGTGTGACAATAAGTCGAAAATGTGAAATAAAGTTTGCTAATTATTTAGAAATCTGCCGCCATCTTGGATTTCGACGATTTTTTTAATGTCTCGTAGGAATCAACATTTTAAACAACCTTTTCCTCCGCATGTTATCACCCGCAGTTACAGAGCTCGTATAAGAAAAAGTTGCTCCCAACAACATGTTAAAAAATCATCAAATCAGAAAATATTTTCCAAATAATTACCTATAGCGTTTTATAGAGCGCTTTGTTTCCGAAGAAATGAAATTTGAAAATTTATCATACAAGTACGCGTGCGTGAAGCCAATTGATAACTAAAAATTTTATTTTACATTGTCCTCTTGGTTTTGCACGCAGAATAACCTTCTTCTGATCGTTTGATCAAACCTAGTTCGTAATTAATCAAGGTTACATATATTTTAAACAAATTCTCAAACTCGATTTTCACGAAAGCAAAGTGCCACATAAAAAATCGTATTCTAAATATTCGATTTATTTTTACGCGTAGAATCATTCTTTTGCCGATTGTATTTAATGACATGTCCCGCACCTAAAGTTGGCACCCACCATTTTTCAAATCCCGTTTCTTTTGTTGTTGTTGTTGTTGTTCCAAGTTGTTCTGCGCTTGTTCTACATTGTTAGACAATTTTTAGTAGGTCAACAACCCTCCAAAAAAATAATTTTTATGCAATTCGCCACTTCTTGAAGATGTTCTTCTCGAACATGTAAAAGTCGTTCCGGGTTGTTACAAACGTTATTCCAAAGTAGTATTTCGATATCATACTTAGTTTAGAAAAAATTGTACCTGTAAGTCAATGGACGACGAACACTTTTTCATTTTTACAGCAATAATATACAGTAAAGGGTTGTTTTCTCTTAAAACGCGTACTTACAGCCCTAGAACAAGGCAGAACAAAAATTTCAAGAGCCAAACGCCTAAGCTTCGCTGTTTGGAACAGTTACCTACAGCTCTAGGACAATCCAGAAGAAAAATTTGATGTTCGGAACGCGGAACAACGCTTTACTCTTGTGTCGACACTGCCTTTCGATATTGCCTTGTGGGCACAGTTTTTTCAAATTGTTTCCTAAATTAAATATGATGTTGAAATAATACTTTAGAACAATGTTCAAATCAATTAGAACAATGCAGAACATTCTTACATATCCGAGTTTTGGGAAATGACAGCTGATCAAAAATTCACTTTTTGGAGATTGTTCCTGGAACCTTTCGAGATAATTCGTTATTAGTTTGAAGCAACGTAGAACAAGAACAAAATATTCAGGATTTAAAAAATGGGAGGCTAATTTCATACAGGTATACCCTGTGTAGACGATTATCGTTAAACCGATAAAAATAATGCCGTTTAAATTGGCCGCTGAAACCGGTGGTCATAAGTTGGTTCGAAAATTGAGATATTCACGTCACGTAGTTCCTAGCCGGACGCGAAACGAAGCTTCCATTTCTATTACACCGAATGTTGTTGCGCGTTTCTTTCCGCTTACTACAAATCGATATTTTACAACGAATCATGAATCGAAATGTCCGACTTTCCCGCGCTTATTTTTCATATATATCTGTTGATACCGTCGGGATTGGAGCTTAGAGGGAATAAAGGAATATCAAAAAAAAACAAAAGAAATGATAATGTTTCGATAGGTATTAGGTATACTTCAATGTAGATAAGCAACAGCCGTTGATAAAACTTTGTAATACCAACGATAACTATTATTGACTTAGGCACTTCAGCTTCAAACTATGCAAACCTCTAATACCCGGATTCCTGCTCGTGATTCATTTTAAGCGAACTGTATTCTGTCATAATCACCGTGATTAGCTTTAATTGAAATTTTTTAGCATTTATTTCTTTTAATACAGCTGCATTGCCATATTCTATCAATTACTGTAAGCCTATTGTATATCTGATCCTCGAGTCTGATAAAAGGAAGAAAATGTAACGACGCTTTAAAATTATTGAAAATGACAACGTGAGTTCATGCTCGCCCTCCATATGCGGATGCGCTAATTACAAAAACTGTAACTAGAAGATTGTTCTAGATACAATCGATAGACTCAATCGATAGTTTTTAAGATG
This sequence comes from Bombus fervidus, assembly GCF_041682495.2. Taxonomy (NCBI): domain Eukaryota; kingdom Metazoa; phylum Arthropoda; class Insecta; order Hymenoptera; family Apidae; genus Bombus; species Bombus fervidus. The sequence goes on along the minus strand of NC_091526.1, from coordinate 3,155,442 downwards.
TTCTTTTGTTCTTTTTTTCCCCTAGTCCATGTAAGTGTGCGCAATAAAGGTTTTTCGGTTCAGAACGGTGTGGTAAATTTATCCGTACAATATAGTAATAACTATTGTGATCCTATCTCTGAATATACAAATAACGACAAATATTTTTCTTAACTTTCCATCACAACCGACTTGATTCACTTGCTAAAACTAAAATAAATTTGTACAAGTGGCCGCATTATTCTAAGCAAAATTATCAAATTCGTTATCTACGTATAAGTATCAATCATCGTATTAAATTAAAAAGATAATTTAATAACTATCAAGTTAGAATTATATCTTAAAATACATATTCTTAATCTTTTTCTATATTATAAAAAATAATTTTAAATAAGGAAGGGGGTGCAGGTTACTGGGATATTATAAAGGAAACAGACATCGGGAACTCTGTTCTGATATAATAATATGTACTCATTGCCAGAAAGGTTACATTCGAATTCGATATTTTTATAACGTCATGCGACTGGAAACTTATTTACGTATCCACCTTTCTACGTGTTACGTTTCTTAAGTTTTTCATTACTTCGTGAGCGTTTTTACGATTATCACAAACTGTAAACGGTCATCTGAGTCCTACGTGTTTTTCACCGAGTAAAAGTCTTAGCAAAAATTTGTAAAAATTCGTATAGCATCACCGAAGCTTCTAAATTGACATGCTTCAAGTTGTCTCTCTTTCGACTTTTTTTAGGGGGGTGACCTGCTCGTTTGCGAGAAACCGATAAAATTATCAAACTAACTTGAACACGAAAGAACCCGGTGTACAAAGTAAAAATATTACGTTGTTGTCCTTTGTTATCTAGTTCAATGCTTTGTTGTTAAGTAATTTAATTGTAGTTCTTTATATTTTAGACCCTCTATGAATCAACATACATAGATATTTCGGAGATGAAAGGACGCCGGAGTCTTTCTGTCGGAATGTTTGGGAAAGTCCCCAATCCTTTAGTCCAGACTTTTTATTATAGCCGTACTTAAACGATAAAACTGAGAAATAGCTGTTTATGAGTTAAATCAATTATGATTGTCCGAGATTTATGACAGTGAGCTTGCGCTCGAAGTGACATAACGGGTCACTGAACGTAGCCACGGTCACGGGAGGGACGTGCACCTAACAGAGGTATAAAGTAATTAAATAACTCTCCTTAAAAACAGGGATTGACCCGAGGAATACGGAGAGGAGTATATAAGGGCAGTTCTGCTTGGACCGAGGGGCAATCCGATAAGTTCGACTAGCCCAGTGAACACGTACATCGAGTTCCTCGAGTAATAGCAATCGTCATCCCATCGAGCGTGTATTCGTTACCGAACCTAAATTCATCGTCATAGACATCTCGATCACTCAATCATCGATATCACTTGTTAACTTTTGTAATACATTTCCATAAACAAACATCATCTGGTATAAGACAACTATGGACAACTAGCAGCAAGACTCATTACTCGTCCCGTTTTCCAAAGATGATCCGACAGATATATATTAACCTTAATTCCACCCATTATATATTACATACATTTCTCATTCGTTGCTGTAGTTTAACTACATTATTTATTATACACGAGTATAATAAGTTCTCGTTACAAAGATTCGTAGATTCTGTATATAACATAATGTGGTGCAAACCGTACACAGTTCATTCACGTGTAACAAGTTCAACACTGGCTAGATGATCGAATAGAAGTAAAGTGGAAACAAGTTGCAAAAGCAAAAGTACACTATGATTAAGTTTATAAAATAGATGTATAGAATAGATCGCAGTAAATGAAATATTGCGATGAACAAAAGTATTGGCACTAACTAACTTTTCTTGTACAATTCTGTAAAAACTATGATGCTCTATTTAATTTGTTCCTAAAATTGAATGAAAAATTTATGGAATTTAAGCGTTGAAGATAAAGTTGTGAGACATTTGTATTCTGGCAATTAATTGTTACAAGTAATTGAAATTTCTGTATCATTTACAATTCTTCGGTCCTTCATCGTTCCTAGCCCATTTTTCAGTTTCTTTATCTTTGGTTTCATATTGATCTCGCGATGATTCTATAGTTAATTCACACATACACACAAGTATTGGTTTTACAATACTTGAAATCTTATGTTTCCCTACAAGCAGTTCATTATGTATTCCCTACTATTTACTTTTATTGTAGTTAACTGCAGTTATAAACAACCCATTCAACGAATAAATTGTGATATGCTGAAACTTTAGACACAAAAGTTAAATGGAAACTTAAAAATAAGAAAGTCCAATATTTTTGATCATCGCTGTATAAAGCTCCGTGTCACAACATAATGCTTCGGAAGCAGAAATCGAATGAAACTTCAGATTTCCAATTAATTATGAGATAACAATAATTTTGTGACGAGTTAAAAAACTAACTAGAAAACAGTTATAAAATGAAGGGTATCCATTGAGATTTTTACTCCATGCATTTTTGTATATATAGGAAGCTTTTATTTTCGTAGAAGCAGAAAAGAGGTCCAGTTAGGAACATTTATTTTAATTTGGAAAAATCAAAGTTGTGTTTCTAGCGATCTTAGGGCTGACATTAGCAAAGAATTTGTAAAATATATTACTAGTAAAACTAAATTCTGAACTTTGAGCATACATGTACTTAATCGCTTTTTCTTTTCTTTAATTTTTCCCTTATTGTCAGTGACACAAATATATAAATTAAAAAGCAGAGAAGAATGATTTTTATTTTAAAATGTATTAAAAAGAAGGAAATAATTTTCTTAATCAGGTACCATTAAGCAATTGAATGTAATAATAATATACAGGGAAATCTGTATACCGTATGTTGAGTACGCATGGTAATCATATAATAGGATATCACTCAATTGTTTAACTCGTATTACTAAAACTAAGAACCTAGCAAACTCATTGCAGCAATTCGACCAACACCTTTTCCATTCTCTTGGATGAAGTTTTGGATGAAGAAATATCTAACGAAGACAAGGAAGGCAATTCCCTAATGATCGCAGGCTTAGAACGGAGGAATATTTGCCTGAAATCGTGAAGTCGAGGTTTATCTAATCAAACAGATGGTCTTTGAAAGTGTTAAAATTCTGAAAACTTTGGAACTAAACTAATACGAGCTCGCCAGGCTCTTATTTTTAGTAATACGAGTTTAACAATCGAATGATACCCTATTAGACGATTACCGCGTATGCTCGATATATACAGGTTTCTCTGTGTATTATTATTACTTTCAATTATTTAATGACACCTGATTAAGAAAATTATTTTCTCCTTTTTGGTACATTTTTAAATAAAAACCATCTTTCCTCAATTTTTCCAATTCGTACATTCTATTTTCTGTTTTTTAGTCGCGATTGGTGATGATTGTGATTCATCGATGAAAAGGTTTTTTTAGATTTCCCCTTAGCTAATCAGATAATTATTTTCAACAACCAAATTGACAATTTTTTAAAATTATATTGTATCGTTATAGGAAATGAGCGCGTATTCCAAATTTCATGAAATTTCTCTTCCAAAATTTCACACGGACAGACAGATAAACAGAAGAATAAGCTAAAATTAATTAATAAAACAATCGTATTTATAAACAGCACGATTTCTCTTCTATACTTATTCTATACTTACAATTATTAAAGATTATTCTACTTTTAAAATTTTTATTAAAGCAATACAAAATACAGTTAACTTAATGCAGAGAAAAAAATGATTGTAAAGTTATAAGATCAGTGAATAACTTTTATCATAAAATACATCAAAGTGAACAGTTCCATTCGATCTCTGCTGAAACGCAAAGTTCTACCGTCAAGTATCGTCGTTGCATGTATTAATAGAAATATTTGGAATAAAAGAATTCTTAAACGTATTCTTTGATACGAATTGGTCGGTTCCTGAAATTGAAAACCGCGATATACAGCGATTTTCGCATGTTCGAAACAGACAGCGCAGAGTGTAACCCTTTCTTAGTAATCGTAATCGTAACAATGAAAACATGATCAATTAGTACTGTTCGATTGTTGCGTTAATAATAGAGCCGTTCATTGTCCGAGTCATTCAACTTGCAATTATTCCAGTCTAATAATTACAACGGCGAGCGTGGAATCACTATGTCAGAATTAGCATGGGACTGATAAGGGAGAAAAAAACGTAATCGGCCAGTGAGTACCAGTGACACACGAAGGCTGCACTCGAGATAACGGAACAGTACAAGAAACGAAGCGTCAGTCGCACGACAAACAATCAATTACGGACCATGAATAGTCTGTTCAGGCTACTGTACATTGTCCAGCCAGCCACTGACCGGCGTTTGTAATTCGTTAATTGTTTTATGCCGGACGTGTCAGTTATATTAAAGACTGCCATTACTCCTTTAATATTCCTGGCAATAAGTTTCCAAGCATACGCGATAGTACTAAGTTAACTGAAAATATAAACATTTTCAACGCATATTGCATTGGCTGGCTCAAGTCCGAACGCCGAAATATGAATTTTTATAAAAATCAAACAGCATTCTTTTGTTCACATTTGTTCGACCAAAATTTTCGTTCGTCCATTCTCCAAAAAGAGTGGGCTTAAATTTTTAATTTTTAACAATTTTCATTTGATAATAACTTTTCTGTGAAGAGTAGACCGAACGAAAATTCTGGCTGGACAAATCGTGGTTAAACATACCTCGCTTAAAAATCAACGATTCAGGAGGCGCTGACTACGGATTTTTTTAAATTTTTATTTAATGACAACTTTTTTTTTTGAAAGGTGGACAAATAAAAATTTTGGTTGGACAAAAAATGTTGGTTTTCGTGAAAATTCACATTTGGGAGTGCCAACTTCACCCAGCTTGTTATTTTTCCAACTGAGATTTTTTTTTGTTAACTGTACTGATTTCGTTAATAGCCAAAACTTCGATTATTTTTGTATTTACTTCATATCACGTCGATTTAACCTTCTTATGTATTTTTACCCACATCATAACATTATTATTTATTTTTTACATCTCAAAACCTTTAGTATTTTTAATTAACTTACTATTAATACTAGTATTACTGTGAGATCTTATTGCCAGAGATACTAAAACGGCTGTCGAACATTACTTGAATTTGTCATATAATTGCACCTTGACCCACAATCGGTTTCGCTTTGTTCTTCTTGGGAAAATTCAAGGAACTCCATTACAGTTTCGAAAACAGTTTTTGAAAAGATCCGAGATATTGCCAAGGAAATATTGAAAAGGAAATAAAAATAAATTAATGTTCAGAAATTAAATAACAAGCTTTTTTCCTTCGGTTCATTCTTATTGCCACCTATACTAATGAAATCAATTCAAATGATTGATTTTCGTATCAACGAATCTGCAAGATACACAAACGTACGTTTAAAAAATATATATATCGCCTCATTTCACTCAATGATTGCCTCCAAGATTAATCATGTGCAAAATTTTATAAAATCCATCTGCAATTTATAAATTTCGTAATTGTTATTTAACAACTCGTTTAGTCTTTCTTCAAAAATATGCAACTCAAATTATATCAGTATAAAAATGATAATTTTATATATTGCATATTATATTCTAATTTTTGTACGTGTGTGTGCACGCGCGCGCGCGACGAATCTTAATATTTTCGTAAAGGAAAAAAGAAGAAAATGGAAAGATAGCAGAAAGAATTTTTACATACATTTTACATTATATATAATAGTTGTTAGAAATAGGTAGGTAAAACTAAAATTTCAATTTCATTCATGAAAGCAAAAGACAGTTTCTTGAAATACGTGAATGTTTCTGGGAAATGGGATAATCTTGAGATTCTGATATTTTGACATGCAAGATGTATGTAACATGCTTAATATCTTTCACTGACTTGTCATAATATTAAAATTAAATACATCGACAAAAGCCTTGACCCTTTTATACGAAAATAACATTTATTCATAAGCGTTATACATGCATTATATTAAGCATACATGTGAATACGTTTTAATGTATTATGTTAAATGAAATAAAAAATTCCGTTCTCTCATCTATCGCATTGTACCGTCCGAAGTTTCACACAAGGAGAATTTAACATACAATCGAAACTATAATTTATATAATACAATGGAAAACGCAGTGGCTAGTTTTTCTTCTTTCTTTCGTTATCTTTTATACAATAACAACAAATTTTAGACTTTTTGTAAAAACGAGAACTTAAACGATTTCTTTTTAGCGAAAAAAGAACTAAAGGGTTACATAATTAATTTATTAATACAATAAAATAAAACTTCCTAGACTAATCCCAAAAAATTTCTTTTAACTTTATTTATCGCATATCGTAACATAAGCGTTCAAAGTATACTAAAAAGTATACGCACTCGCAGATCTATTTTTAGCGAGACTGATTAATTCGAGATATTGTGTTAACGTTACGTTTTGTTCTTTTGGCAGAGCGTATGAATCATATCTTAATCCACTTTCTTATTTTGTGTATAATATATTTCATTCGTATTTCAGACATTACTATGCGGATGCTTTTAATATGAAATATTATTATACGAAATTCAAAAACTATTTACATGAAAAGCAAAAACCATATTATACTGGTATGACATTTTTATATTAGGGAGAGGGCAGATTTATCTTGTATCCTTGAAGATTATAGTTGTTGCAAAATTTACACTTGCAACCGATAAACTGAAAAGCTTGTAACGAATAACATAAAAGAATGTACTACTCTAACAATTTTACCTAAAATATTGATAGGTTAAGCAAAAAAGAATAAAGAGCGCTCGCAAGTTCCAGGATACAACCAATTGTGTTTATCTGTAACTCAGGATCATGCATCAGATATATGATACTAATGAAGAATGATATATGATACTATTCATACTAATGAAGAAACTAATTTAGACATAGAATATTAAACTATGCGATAGATTATCTTCAAGCATTGTAAATAAATCAAGGTTACAGTTTTATTCGGCACTCTTAATTTAAGTAGTAGCAATAATCCCAAGGTCTTTTTCAATACAATAACGTTTTCTTCTTTTTTTCTATATATTAATTTTCAGAAAGATACGATAAAGTCTTTAACGATATGCAATCTTTACTCTAAATTAAACATTTTTTTAAAAGCAACTAATTAAATTGAGCAGAAATCGAGGTGTAAAAGGATATAATAATAACTATTGCTTACAATCTACTTTCTTAAGCGTGGGGACCTCCAAAAATTTTATGTTACTTGTTTTTTCTTTTTCTTTTCTTTTTTTGTAATTACGCGCTAAAGGTGGGTACATAAGTGAAGAACTTTCTAAAAAAGTAAGCTATTTTACTATTACAAGTTACATATATCTATTAAGATGCAGATCTGCGTATTAAAAATTTACAAACAAGTGACATACATCTAAAAATGAAAGCATGTATAAATTGCTAAATAATAAACGATTTAGAATGGAGCCAGCAACATATTAGTCTTATTATTGACAATATACTACAAACTTTCCAATTTTACATTAACATTTTATTATTGGTACTGATTATATACTGCTACTATAGTACATATAGTGATTTATATTAGACATATATAAAAGATTATAGAAGAACGTATGATGTATATATTTACATGTAGAACTATCAAATATCTCGCAAGCATTTGATATATTTCACACAGATCATTCAAATCACATTGATATGACCGATTTGAATATAATTAAAATACGTAAAGGAGAAACATATCGGAAATATAATTTCATAAAATTAAATCTTATTGAAAGCAAGACATCTTTAAAAAAAATGTTATGAGATTTCGTATACATGTATGTGTATTAGGCGGGTTGGACAGTAGTACAACCGGAAAGGAAATCATACATGTAAAAATATGATAATTTTGTCATTAATGATTTGAAGATAAGGAAATCACCTTTTCGAAAAAATGTCAAATACGTAATTAAGATGGATTTACATTATACATTTTGACACGGGTCGGTTCCATTCTGACAAACATTCTTATGAATAGTCAGATAGGACTGTTCACATATAGCGTAGCGGATCCGTTCTGACACGTTACGTACGGAAAGATACCAGCACCGGTATTAAACAGTGAAACATGCGTTTTAAACGAGACCCTTCACACTATCCGTCATCGGCCGGTACGTGACGTTGCCGTTAAGTGACGTCCCGTGTTGTATGGTATAAATTTACCTTTAGACCTGGTTATCGTGTCAATCAGAGGTTTGTAAAGTCGACACCCTCAAGCGCAAACTTTTATTGAAAACAGAGTATTCCTTTGCCTACGATCTGTCCACGTTTGTCCAAGCAAAATGTCTTCATCATAACTTTTTTCTGAAAAACGAATAAACCAAAATTACGGTTGCACAAACGTAGACAAATCGTGGGCAATCATATTCCACTTACAAATCGATCAAACGAAACGCTGATGTCAATTTCTTTTCAATTTTAATTTGATGATAACTATTGTTTGAACGGTATACAGAAGGATAATTTTTAAAGGTCAATCAATAATGAGCATAGTACTACATCGTATATTCGTAATTTGTAATATCAAAGTATTCTGAATCATTCCTTTTGTACGCGAAAACGACACAAAACTACGCGATGAAAACAAATTTTATGAGATTATGTTATACAGAATGAAGAAATTTCCTGAATATGTACTTTCATTGCATGTAAAATAACATTAATAAGCAGAATCGCATGTGAAATATTGTACAAATTAGGAAGATGAAATTTGAATGCATTTATACATTGGCGTATGTAAATCTTTCACGAATCCATACAGCAGAAAGGAACTTTAACAAACATTTATATTTTAGATACGACTTGGGCGATAGAATATAGTCCCAATTGCTTTCTTCGGAATTACTGAAAGTAGATATGATTTCACGTGTTAGGTTTAGATAATTTATTCTTTAAGTATATGATGTAAAGTCTTTTATAGACGTTATTATAAAATTTGATGACATTCTTTTAAACTCTTGCTTTTTTTTATTCCTCATAGATAAAAAAAATACGGAAAAACGAAAGTTATTACTACAAGAAATCTTCCATATAGAATATACGATTCTATGAGAACGATTGAACGAGTACGTTACTTGTACATTACGTCTGTAAAATATACTCTAGAAAATCATTTAATTAAATTTAGAAAACATTAAAATAAACGTTATCTTTTATTATGTAATTGTAAATTAGAATAGTAGACAGATTTAAATATACGTGAATATCATAAATGATTGATATGTGTAATGTATTCAAGAGCAGACGCATGATTTAACCGACAAATCAAACTTCAACTTCGACCGAACAAAGAACTCGGTCATGTCATAATTGGTCAAATGCTCGAGCATTCAATTATAAAACGCGGTTGCATAGTGGAATATAAACGAATCTAAACTATTATCACCGTTTTGAGATATTTATTTAACAAAACTAAAACGAAATCAAATTCTTATAGCGGCACTTTTCTAAAGCATTCCTATAACATTTTACCCGAAAACGTTATCTATAAACGGCTTTTCACTAGCAAGTTAGGTATCCCAATAACAGTTCCTCAAAGACAATAATGCCAATTTATTATTTTTATTATTATCGCAAAAAGTCATACTGAAATTTTCGTTTAATCACAATCAGCTCATTAATTCAAGTCATTTAGCTAATGAAACATTCCTCGAATAACTCCTTTTTGTTTAAAAAGATATGGACTTGAAAAATTCGCAAAGAACTGTAAATATTTTAACGATAAGTCATACAAATTTATGAAACAAATGTTTTGACGAGATCCTTGAATAAACAAAATTTAGTCTATGCATTTAGAATTAACCGCATTTTTTATTACAAATCAATATCTACTATTAATTGTATACTTATATTTATATATAAGAGTAATTACTTAATTACCTCATTATACTCATCTACCATAAATTCTTCAAAAATTCAAGAACTTAATGAACATTTAAAAAACATGTTTTAATTTATTTAAAATCACTGTAATCAATTTAAAGGGTACTAAAAGTAATAAGTACTATTACTCACTGTATTTAATTAAACTATAAACTACTGACTATATAATACAATACATATTATACAATGCACATACTATGATAACAATACATATACTATAAAATACAAACTGATGTACTTAATTAAGCAATAAACTACTTTTCAATATTAAACGAAGAAAATATTCTCCCGTTTCTAAAAATAAAATTATTGCATATTCTGTACATCTTTGATAAATCTTTCAGAATAATCGACTTATTATTTTTTGATATATAAAAATTTCCATCTAACTTAACTTATCGTTACATTGCCACAGAAGTTGCGCGCTGATTGGTACACAACGTTATAATCGGAATAAAATCTCTTCAGTCACCCTCAACGGTGAACCGTTAAGGGGTTAAAGGTTAAAAAAGCGGGACACACGAATGATAAATAGGGACGCAGGGATGACGTTATTAAAAGTTGGAACAGTTCAATGACAATCAAGTAACGATCAGAAATGATAGTAAGTCTTAAATTTGTCACGTGCAACAGTTTTCTAGAGCACTTTGAGCGAACGAGTTATTTATATAATTGCATGAACATAAATTTCATATACGTATATAAACATTACAAAATATAAAGATTGCCAACCTTAAGTGATAACGTTTAAAATGCCCTCGTAAAAAATTACATACACGATATTTTACAACTATTTGACGAATGACTTTCTTATCATACTAATAATATCTTAACGATATCGTCAAATAATTTGTACGATATCTATAAGTTATATACAATCCTAGTATTTCAAGTTCTTTCCTTTATATTTAATTGCAACTTGAAATATATAAAAAAGCATTGTATAAAAATATTTAACTTTGCGTATCTTTCGTAAATGTTGAACATCGATATCGTGTTATTCAGTGTACCGAAAGTTTTCATACAGATCACAATCCCATATATAAAATAGATTTCTTTACTTCCTAGATTACAGAGAAACTACACAAGATGGACCCCGTAAAATATGTATTACGTTATACGCAAAACTGTCGTCAATAACTATGTTGTCGTTGCGACGTTAAAGAATGGAAAAAGAAGAAGAAAATATGTATTACGCTCTATCTTCGAAATTACCACATTTTTCTTTATTCACTTTTTTCATTCGAATAGCTACTATCAAACTTCATTACATGTATTTGAACCTTCTGCGTAGAGTAACGATGAAAAATTCAATTCAATTCAATTCAATTTCAAATTCAAAATCAATTCGATTCAGTTGATATTCTAAAAGCTTACAATGTTAGAACTTGAAATACTTTTATCTCTCTGCTATTTTAAATCTTCTAGAGAGATGAATACTTAATTTTACTAAGTACTCACAAACTTTCTCTACAGATAAGTTTTCTTACTTCTCAATTCAATTCAATTCAATTCAATTCAATTCAATTTCTACTTTTCGATATTAAACGAAGAAAATAAAAAAAATAAAATTATTGCGTATTCTGTACATCTTTGATACATCTTCTAGAATAATCGACTTATTATTTTTTGATATACAAAAATTTCCATCTAACTTAACTTATCGTTACATTGCCACATAATAAATTTAAGTAAGCGAATTTTTAGATGTTACCCGATGCCAAGATAAATGTGTATGTAATTACTGATCAGCTGCTAAACTTCAGCTCGATCTCCGGAAATTATACGATACAGAGATTTCAAACAAGATAATAGAATATAACACAAATATTCAAAGGAGACGTATCAAATGTATCACAGAGAGATAATTCATTTTTATTATTGCTTTCCTTTCCCGTCAAGCTATGCTTTAAATACTAAAAAAAGTCCCCGTTAGGAAGCGAGTTGATGTATATACCTTAACGCTATTGTTCAAGTAAGCGTATAGTGCGGAAATACTGGAAATTATATAACTGACAATGAGCCGTAACTTCTTGGAACGAACTTTGACAAGAGCAGCTCATGCTGCTCTCTTAACTTAATTAATGCTTTATTAATAAGTCTCTTAAATTAATTCTTTCTGATACTTTTAAAAAAGTTAAATATTCCTGATACTTTTACAAAAGTGAACAATGCGTTTTCAATCATGTACGAACTCTTTTCTTGAAGAACATTTGGCCGACCACCTGCGTATCTCGAATCGGTTTATTCATCAGTTTGTCACAGAAACGAAACAGAATAAGATCTGTGCCTCGTTGCAACCAATCCTCGGATCGCAAACGAAGGATCAATTAGGACATACGCAGAGATGTTTATTATCTTCTAAACTTCATTATCATATGTGTTATTGTTCTATGAAATTATATAAACAAATTTATTTTTTAAGCGAATTCTATATAAAAGTAAATGTTGTTCTCGTTTGACACTTCGCTTTATCGCTATAAAACAAAACATTTGATATTCCAGGTAATGATGACAAAATCTCCGGCAGTTAATTGTCAGAGTTAAAACATTTACACTCCTACCGGAAGATCATATAAATTTTATAATGCAAACACAGTAATAATGTGCATAGAAAACTAAGACTCCTGTTTGGCGTTTGGTAGAGAATCAAAAATTATTCGTGAATTTTTAACGGTACGTTATATATGGTTTTCACACGATGGTACTCCAACTCACTTTGTTAGACGTTTAGATTCGATATGCGTAAGAGGTTTAAAGCAAAATTGGAGAACACACAGATTGAACGTGACGTTACTGTTTTGTAGTTTTCTCGGATAATAATAGCTCTTTCTTCTAAAGTTATGTAAAACATACAGTGACGACTATTCTTAGCGCGACAAAAAAAAATATAAGGATAAGAATACTGCGCATCAGATATTTCTTCAATGTTATCAAATATTTAAAACAATATTCACAAATGATTTAATAAATCTAAGAATCCATGGATGTTACCTTGAACATTTAATAAAATAATTTTAAGCTGAAAATAATTCGTTGACGCGCCAGTGGTCACGAAAGAATTTCTTGTAGGTACATTATACGATTAATCCTTCTGCCCCTTTAATTAAGAAAAGGATTAGAGTCGATATATTTGCAACTGTAAAGAAAACGGTTTGTAACACCGTAGGTGATCAAACCTATACAAGAGCACTAACTCATTGGTTTGTTAATCATTCTCATTTGTACAACTCGTTAAATCTATAATAACAGTCTAATCTATGATAATAATCTAATCGATGCTAAATTCCAAGAAAAATGTAAGATGGAAACATTGGAAATAATAAAGACAAAAAGTATGTAACTACACAGATCAAAAGATTATGGAAAATTATAACGAAATCTTGTTAAAAACTTGTAATATAAAAGATTAAAATCAAGTGGACAATCAACGTTCTCAAAACGTTTGATATTTGACCTTCTCCTAAATAAATTAAATTATTTGTATAAATATTATAATAAATTAAATTATTTGTATAAATATTAATATTTTAGAAATTGTATATATTTGTAATTAAATTACAAAATGATTTTATTATGTAAACGAAAGTGTACATATAAATAAAATATTTTGTATAAAGAAATTTTTCTCTTCTAATGCATTACAGCAAGAGAAAAAAATGAACATGTAGCAGTCTGCAACCTATTTTTGGACGTAGAGCACTGGCTTGGAATGAATCATATCTACTACCAAACGATAAGCGTCCGTTTTTCCTTTGAAATAATAGTTTGAAATAACTTCATTAAAGCAAAATTCTCATTACGTAACGAAGCATATACACACTTAGTGTATAAAAGTATTGCGTCATTTAATATACACGTGTCAAAGTTATTTTTCACGTAACCTATATCCAAATAAAAAGGTACAATCGTATTCTTTCGTCAGTTGTCGAGACATCGATATAATTTTTGACACTATATTTGAAAAAAACATTCGTTTTCCGATATCTGTAAAATTTACAAAAAGCGAGGTAAAATGTTAATGCGTAAATTCTGGTAACTGCGAGTAACAAAGTAACGAGGTGTATTGAGACACCATTGGCAATGACTCGTACAGTGCTGCCACCGGCAGAGAAACGGGAGATTCCCGCGGCTAGCAAGTGAGTCACGCGTGCGAATGGGCTCGTTCGTCTGACGAAGCGTCCTTCCCCGCCCCACGGTCTAACAAAACATCCCACTCATTCTCTATAGACTGACGAAGCGCCAACACCCTCCCCGCAAGCGTCTTCGCAACACCAAGCGCACACGAGGACGGTTGCTGGTTCCCCGCTGTGTCTCCGTGAGTCGACAAGACTCGACTTGACTCGGCTCCGTTCGCCTTGCCAGCCACGAGGAAACCCCGACTTCCCCACTCGCTGCGCACCACTCCGCACTTGCCGCTTACCGCCCATGATCGTTACCCCGCGCTCTGCCCCGCCGACGAGCCGTTCTCAGAAGAGAAGCAGTAAACTCGACGCAGATTCGCGTCGTTCGACTTGCGCCACGCCACGCCACGCAACGCCGCGCCGCGCCGCACCACACCGCACCGCACCGCACCACACCGCACCGCATCACACCGATAGAGCGGTGAACGGGTGATTAGGTCACGCACCCCGTGCGTCGTCTACGTGCCCTAGGCCGTTCACGGCCGTGTGTCCGCGGAATCCCCCGTTGTTTTTAACAGCCACCGATCACCTCCCTACCTATTATTACCAACATTCTCTGCCTCTGGTTTCTAACGTAGCTTGGAATGCGCCACTTTCACGATTTGCGCGAATTGCTTTATTTTTATTTCAACTGCTAACGTGTTAACGAGCCGATTTCTTTTCAATTAAACACAGTTTTTTCGAATAGAATATTGCGGTGATTTTATATTCTTCCAAATCATGATATCAACACTAGACTGCAGATTTTTATGCAAATTCACATTTTTGATAATATAATACGAAAAATAGAACCTATTTTACCTATATACTATATATATATACGTATGAAATGTAAAAGACACTACACTTTGGATATTTTATATATTTTATGTTATATCATGTGCGTTTTAAATGATATTTTGATTTGATCGTGCACATTTGTATCGATAATCTCACACAGAGATCGTGTGATTTATCAAGCGCTATTGTTGAACGTTAGGAACGCTATATTGATTGCTTAATACTACATTTTTAGCACAAAGAAGGTAGAATAAGAAAATAATATTTCTTATTCAAGCTCCATTACCATTCAAAAGTAACTTGAAAACAAATCTTTCGAGAATTAACGTCATTAAAGAGTATTGCAAAGCGCATGCTACTATGCGGAATCTTTCCGGACTTATGTATGAGTATCTTTATGTTTTCCTGGGACCGTAAATGTCATAAGTGATCATCACAGAGAGTGGTTTTACCAGGAAATTTCCACAATGGATAAACGATACTCAAGTATGCTGGCAGATTACTATTAAACGCTGAAGATGCTCCAAAGATAAAGCGTAGCCTAAAAATAAAACGAGGTTTTCGTTTCACATATCCCTCGGTGGAAACAATTTCCACTGTTTTACAAAATTATTACGAAACGTTTGTAACATTTTATAATAAAGAATAATAAAAATATTTTCCAGAACACCGTTATTTCATACAATATTATATAAACATATGTAAACTATACTTAAACTATACATATGATATACAAACATTAAGAAGACATCAAAGAATAAATTTTCTAATTACAATAAGAATATTGTATTTGTATTTCTATTGTTGATCTTATAAAACTATTTCTTTTCCAGATGCGACTATATCGTGTAAAACTTTGATTCTCGTATTCATAAGTCACGATCACTTTGTACAAATATTCAACCTCAAAATATTTCATATCAGTGTAATGTGAATGTCAACAAAAATAACTTATTACAGTAAGGAGGATAAAAAAAGAAGGACGTCAGGCTTACCAGGAAAATTCATTCACGCTACAACCATTATCATCAAATGTTTAAGTATCATATTTTTGCATTTTAAATCTACATTTCCCAAGTCATGAAATATGTACATTACCAAAAATCATCAAAATACAACGCATAAATTGCCGATTGATAAATTATAGTTATCAATTAATGAATTTCACATGAATATTTTAATTTCTGCGCAACTTAACAGTATTCATGACGGAATACTACTTGTGAATGGGTGATTAGGTCATGAATCCTACGCGCGCCGTATGACGGAACATTCGTAATCAAGAATCGTGCGCTTTTTGTGAATAGTTCACTCGTTATTATAGCGGTGAAAAACATCTCTTATTGTTGTATCTCATTTAATCTAAAACGATTTATGAAATGGATTACAACATTAAAACGGAAGAGCTTTCTTCTCTATTAATTTGAACATTTTCCTCCTGTTGTTTAATCCATATTTTTCGAAATGATATTAACATTCAATTCAACATAAAAGCTATAATCTAAAGATTCTATGAGTGATTCAGTTATTTATAAGTTGATATTAATATCGGGAAATTTATGCATGTTACAGCAATAATAAAACAACTTATCAAACATCTTTGATATGGGAATAAGCGACAAACGAAATTTGAGCCTTTTGACGTTAACATAATTTTACCGTCAATACCCAAGATTAAATTATTTTAATGAAAAAAGAAAAGGGACCTTCCGCAAATTTACCTTTACGTGTCGGTTCCAGGTAAAAACATTGGATTCATCAGTGTTTTCTACAAAAAAGGGAAGCAGATTTATTGATATCTGAAATATGAATTACGCGGTGGCTAAACGACGACGATTAATCTAATCTCAACCTGCAGCAAAATACAATATCACGTCGAAAAATACGTCGTTATCACTGGTATGGTGTATGGTTTTCGATCGGTTTTATCAGAATCAACACAAATTTTAAACGCGTATCTCCAACTTCTCTTTTATTACATTAATGTTCCAAAACTTTCGCGCAATTCATTAAAAATTCAATAACGTGCGCTATATGCAATAAACACATTCGTATGTTTATAGTGAAGAAGTAGTTATCGTTAAAATTTTGCAACAGATTTTTCTGTAAGATTTCTGTATTAAGTAACTTGTTTCCTGTATTTTCTTAAAATAAAACATTAATAGAGACAAACGAGACTGGTAATATAGCTTGCTTTTTCTTCAGTAAACTCCCATTCAATTCATTTCCTCTGTTAAATCTATTCTTAGCTTGCGGATTCAGGAACGATCAAATGATAGTGCAACGGTTCTTTTTTATTGTGATCATTTATATTCAATCAAAGTATGTGTGTATAAGCTGCCAGGTGAACGCCATGGAAAGGCGTCTAAAATTATACAATTCCTTTAAGAAGTTTAAATAAATCAACGAAATAATAATCTTGTTGCGATAACGAAAAGTACTTTGATGATTGATTTTTTATATTCGAGCCTTGCTCCGTCCACAATGAAAGTCTTTCCAAAGTGCACAAATAGCATATTAAAAGACATTAAATAGTATAATAGCGATATTAAGCTTTGCTATATGCATTTCTATTTATGCCATACATCAACATAGACAGAATATTCAAAACGCATAGGAGGCATGTTCGTGATCTGAATAGATATCTGTTTAACGCAAATAAAACAATTTGAATATGCAGATACTAATTACAACATAAATCCACTTTTTGTAAAAAATTAAATTGTAAATTAAATTTTCCACTTTCCAAAGAAGATTCAGTTATAACGGCAATTTTTACTCAAAAAATAGGATTGTCGACCATGTTTGACGCGTTCAAGCGTTCCTAGGCAACGACTATGAGATTTTCTTTCATATATTTATGTATTCTGTCAAGAAAACTATGATTTTACTGAACGCATATAGAAGCATTCGTAGAATAGAAAAGGTTAAGTTAAGTGCTCGGCGTGCGAGTTTTGATAATTATTTTCATTCAATTAAGATCCTTCGCGCCAAAAAAGATAATATTCGTTAAAAGGAAAATACAGAAGATGAGAACGGAAATCACTAGATAAAATCAGTACTTTGTGTTTTGATGCGAGAGAATTTTACTCGCATAATATAATTTCAAATTAAGAGGCTGGAATAAGAATTGTGTCGGTTCGTTGAAGCCGTTAAAGTTGCAAGATCGAAAGTAGTTTCGATGAGAAAAATGAATGCATTCAACGCTTTTGTAACGAGGAAAGCAGGAGAAATTTTCATGCAACGGATAAAAGCAACTGACATACACATGCTTTAACAAGTATATTTATTTACTGATAAGTAAATTCGAATTCGAATAATGATCGTCGAACTTTCGGCAATTATCAATATCATTAAAAGAACATACAAACACGTGTTCTCTTACGGGGAAATGATCGATCCCTTTGGATGGATACAGGCGGGTCGACTAAGCGGTTGGTTGGCAAGGAGTGCCAGATAAAGAACCCTAGTCGACCAGAAAATCTAAAAAGTTAAATTCCGTGGTCGATTGAACATGACTAGGTTTTACTAACCTACACAACAAAATTTAGTATTCATACACGAAAATTACTCGAAAAATAAAGTCGATCGTCGACTATGTCAGTCAACCAAATTTGCACTTACACAAAGCGACATATTAAACTTTCTCGCTAGTCGGCTACTTAGTCGACCCATCTATAGCCGCCCTTTGTACCACCGTCGTTGCTTTTACAATATTGCACCGAGAAATTTCCATCTGCTAGAAAATTCCTTATACTTTCAACCCCTTTAATTTGGGCCCGTGCGTGCCGTAGTCAGTAATAAAATTGTTTACACACTTGGGCAAACAAACTTCGGGTCGTTCTCTTGATCTTCCTTTACTGAGGGGGGGGGGTGTTTATGTTTTGGTCCGTAATCTGTGTCATGAATCTATTTGACTATTTTCATGTTTATTCCGGATTCCATACGAGTCTGGCTTGCGATTTTCATACTTTACCCTCTTTCCACGAGTCTCATTCGATATTATACGCCAGGGGGTTAAGTTCATTACAAGGCCGTAAACACTTTATGCTATCAATGAACGAATGTAACCAAGTTTACCAGATTTACGACAACGATCTCTCGGCTATTAAAGTTTTGACAAGTGAATCGAATAAATATAATCGTTCCGTCAACATTGACTGGGTGCAATAGTTACGTATTTTAATCAGATGGTTTAAACGAGTATTCGTAACATCTTTCTTCTACTGGGACAAGTGTGCTATTCATTTTTTCTATGTACGTAATAACGTATCCCTCTTTCTACTCTTTATGACTTAATTTGAACACTTTAAAATTTTTAAGACAAGAGGAAATCATTATATCACGTCGATCCATTTAACACTGACCTTACCAGGCCAGGTCAAATGATCGGTTTCAAAAATGTAGAAATTGATTAATCATACAATATAAGAATTTGCACAAAGTTAGATGAACGAAAGAAATAACAATGTATGTACAACTTTAAATTAAATCTCGAAACCGGTCATTTAACCGGGCTTGGTAAGGTTAGCGTTAAACGAAATATATTTATTTGAAGAATATTATAATCAAAAATAACGAATATGCTATGTAATTCTTTTTATATTATAATAATTATTCGATTGACTTAAGAAATAAAAAAATATTTAAGAGAGACTTTCTGTCAGATACAAATAATCGATTTTGCCTGAATTTAGAAAGAATTTAACTATTTTCTCTATATAAAATCGATACATTATAACGGATAAATTTCCACACTTTTATTGTAAATAAAGCTTCTTTCAAATGAAAATTTCTCAAACTACCAATGGTATGTGAAATCATCATAGAATTTGAATCTGGGTTAACGCTCCGCAGCTGTCTTCCCAATTTCCTCGAATTCTTTTTCGAAACTTCTTGAAAATACGGGTATCGAAAACACCACCGGGATTCCATTGAAGTAACTAATAATTAACAGCTATTTATAACATAACTTAAACTTTGTCGATTCGATATAACAGATAGCAATTATCAAAATAAAGCAATTGAATTCTAATAGGTTATAGAACTTCGTGCGTGTAACTCATGCATTTCTCTTACTTGAATAATTTGTCAGCGATGGTTGTAACATCACGTTCGTTATGTACTATTTAATAAAATAACGTCGGATTATTTATCTTTTTTCGTTTCATTCTTTGATAAATTTTTTCATCAAAAATACTAAAAAAAAAATACGTAGAACGACATTCACATGGAGAAATGTCTTGAAGAATTTGAAGAATTTGTTAATACCTATTTTTCTATCTAAACTGTCAATGTTCATAAGTGTTAGCTCGGATGCGTACAGTCACAATGGAATAGCATGATAGGTGATTGCGTATCCAACAAATTTTCAAAATCATATGTCTGGAAAAAATGTCATACCACTTTATTTATTTATTTATTTTCTTTATATAGAATCTCTGTCTTTCCACTTGTATTGTTATTTCTGTCCCACCCTATACATATGCATTTGCGTCGAGGATATCAGGCTGGCGAGAAGTAGGCTTCCCTCTTGCTTTAATGACATACGATTTATTGTAAGGAATCTCTCAGTAAGTTTTAATTTTAACAATTTACTTTATGTATGTATGCTCGTGTGTGATGACTTGAACTCGACTTGTGAAAATCTATGTATGCATACACTGTAGTTGAATCGGAAATTATCGCTTTTACACGTCTCTTATCCAAATAAAGTGATTAATTTATTTTTGCGTTAACGTTTCCTTAAATAATAGCTTGGAAGTATAGTTATTTATAACAGAATTAAAAAATGTAAAAAGGGAAAAATCATGAGTAATTTGATGTTTTCTGTAACCTAACAGGCTAGATAACTAAAGAATTCCAGTTGGTCGGTTCGATCTGGTTTCGACTTTATACAGCGGTCGGAGATCAGTCGTGTCACCTACAAGCGTGGCGCGTCGCTAGGTGTCTTTCTGGCGTAGCATGAAAATAGCCAAGCGTACTTGGAATATCGTGCGGCCTACGCGTTAGGCATGCTACAACGGCGTTAACCGAGCGCTCTCCAAGCGTAAGCGAGTGCGAGCTAGCACGAGAGATTACACGGCTCCTTCGAGGAGTGGGGAAATACGTACGAGAGAAGACCGTTGAGGAAAAAGAAAGAAACGGAGCGCGAACAAAGAGAAGGACGGAAAAACAGGGGGGGAAGAAAGGCCACGAAGCGGAGACAGGTAGATAAATGCGGTTTATGCTAGGAAGAAAGAAGACAGACGACCTCCTGTTGTCGCACCGTATCTTACGAGTATACGGGGTCAGAGACGAGAAGGGGGACAATTGCGAGAATCGGCCAAAGAACGAGAGAAAGAAAGATAGGAAAAGAGGAAAGATAGAAAGAGAGGGACAGATTCTAAGATTGACGGCAAAGGGAGGTTACAAGGAAAGAGGAACACGAACGAAGATAGAGATGGAGGAAGAGAAAGAGAGCAAATAAGAGATTCCGAGAGAGGAAAGGATTCATACACGTGCGCGCGCGCGCGCCCTCACGAGAGAGAGAAAAAGAGAAAGTCTATAGTGAGGGGTAGAAAAAGAAAGATTCTCGGAATGGAAAGACGGGAGAAGAAGCGAGAAAGAGAGAGAGAGAAAGAGAAAGAAAGAGATTGGTAGAAAGAGAGAGGAGTAGCTCATGGTTCACCTGTCGTCATGGCAACGCCGTTTCGCCGCTCACTTGTTACTCCAGAAGCACGAGAACAACACAGAGGGACTTATACGCGCACTATCCTTTTCTCTTTGGTATGCGGTGGGACACAGAGTCGCGACTCCTCTCTCGTTATCCACTTACCAGCGCGTCAATCTGTTTGCTATGCAAATCCCATCCGACCGGTGCTGACGTAGACGGTAACACCAACGCAGAAACGGGTCCGTCGACGATATCTCCTACTAACACACTTAACGGTGAGCAGTTAGTCATTGCCCGCGTAGCATACACGTAGAAAATATAATTGGCTACCACGACGGACCACGCAGCAATTCCACACGGGTTCTCCTTTAGCCCCACCACTTTTCTGCTCGGTAATACTGATACCGAACTCACTACACAACTCTTGCCAGCACCAATACTACTTAGACATATAGTGCTGTTGTTACTACTACGATTACAATCACCAACCGTAATATCACCAATACAACGACGACATTGTGTCGGTAAACGCACCGCAAACTCCACAAACGAATTCCTCTTGCGACTTACACGGTTCCGCACTGATATATATACATATCAGTGCGGCTCCGCGACTCTTGTCTGACGTCATTGGCGCCTAATCGCAACGTATTTCGTGTATCACTTCGCGTACTTCTCTCGGACGTGCACCTCGCGCTTTAACCAACGATAAATTCTTCCTGTGTCTTTCTTCCGTTTTTCCTTTTTGCCCTTCTTCCCTTGCGTGATTCTCAAGAATAACGTTACGACGCGATTTCAATAGTCTTGGTTCAACAAGTATCCATGACGGAATTTTCTTTTCTTTTTAGCATAAGTTTCCTATCGCGAAAACGATACAGTGTTACGCAGAAATCAGTTTCTTCGGTTCGATGAATCTTCGTTTGACAACCAACAGGGACAACGTCGTTTCGAGGAGACAGCTGGGATGCACTATAACGTTACAATTTCTCGCTCATTCGTCCTCGATTGAGACAATAAAGAACCGATTCGATCTACCGTAAGGTACGATCTTGAAGCGCGTATCGCGTATCGAGTGTTTGATCGCGCCACTCACTCGGCACAGACACAAACCGCTTTCCACCGTGTCTAATACGTTACTACTCATCACTCTTCCTACAACATAATTCCTGTTCGACAACACTACACGCACTTTCCACGCTCCTGCTTGATCGTCACCACTACCACTACCACTACTACTATCACCACAATCTTTTCTCACTAAAAGATGCTCGTACTGTGTAGCTGCGTTGCGAAACGGATGCGCGCTCGCCTCAACAAGTGATCGCAGCAGCAGTAACAGCAGAAGCGGCGGCGACGACGACGGATCGTCAGCTCGTCGTTCCAGGGTCGTTCGTCGGCGTATAGGTGGCACAGCACGCGCATGCTACACCTCCTGACGGCGTTGTTATTGTTGCGTAACTGGCGGCCCGCTAAGCCGAGTGTGCCGCTGCCAGCAGCCGGGCAGAGAGAGAGAGAGATAGAGAGAGCGAGATGACGAGAGAAAGAGGCCGCGAGAGCGAGGTAACAGCAGCCGTGGGTGAGCCAGTGGGCGAGTATCTCCGACGAGAGAGCAGTGAGCGTGCGAGCAGTGCGCCGTCTGGCGTGGCTGACGACAGTCTACTGCCTTCCGAGAACCACGAGGCGATTCCGTGTATCGAACGCGCACTGCCGAGCCACTGAAGGGATGGACTCGAACGATCAGAGTGGGGATCCTGGTGGGACGAGAGGGGACGAATTCGAGGTTCAGACGAGTGTAAAGCTTCATCCACACGCATTCAATCTTCCGAAACGCTCTTGGCTATACCACGCTCGTGATTTATAACGGGTTCTCTGCGATGGGTTAATACTCTACGTTCAAACATTTCCGTAGATTCCTCGCATTTACAGCTGTCTTAATAGCAGTAATTGCATTAGCAGAAGTATAAAATTAAAGCAGAAAATGTAGTACATTATTATTGGTTTCATGAACATCTCAACAAGTATAGTTAATAACTATATTTAATTTAAATACGTATTTTAAATGACTTTTCGTTAGTTAACGTATTTATTAGTTGTTGTTTGTACGTTACTCAACATGTCTTTTATTACTCGTTTTAAAATAGGTGCTACGCCTAAAAAAAAATATATATATATATATAGATGTATATGTGTGTATATTTAAATTTTACATTCACAATAAATTATAATTGGAAAATATAAAGGTGATAGAACGTCTTTGCGAATAATAATTTACTTGTATAAATTTCTATAGCAATACTTATAAGTATGTATTTAAGTTTCGATTTATTTATTTCGAATTTATTACGAAATTTTCTAGGAAGCATTACGAACTCTAAATTTTTAATTACAAATTCCTACATTAAGTTTTGAGCGAAACAATTAGAAGACAAATAAACGAAGTATATGTATATTTTTGTTATGTCATTATTTTTTCTGTGGTTATAGTATTAAGCGCTCGTACATTCAGCTTTGTACATTTCATGATTTGTTTCAATTATGGACATAGAGCAAACTGCATTTTTAGTTTATATAAACTATACGTTATATATTTACACATATACATGTACTATAGTATCTAGACAAGTCGGGTGCGTTTCGAACACTAAACGTAGAAAAGAACATGTGGACAGACTTTAACATCGAGAAAGCCTGTGGAGAGGCAGAGTTAGCGATACTTGACTAAACCCACAGGGACGTACTCTACTACGCTCTCTCTCTCTCTCTCTCTCTCTCTCTCTCTCTCTCTCTCTCTCTCTCTCTCTCTCTGATCTATACCTCATATTCGAAGACGATAATGAGGCTTTTAACAGTGGCCTTGTGTCTCTACACATTAAATGGAAATTCGAGAAAATACCTGACTGCGATGATTCCTCACTGCAACTACTTTTTACATCAAGCTGATTTTCTGATGAGATGTTTGATGGATTTTCTTTGATATCATCGGGTAGATGTAAGTTATAAATGAGACATCGAATAAAATATTTTTTGTCATTTTATTTCATATTTCATATTTATTCTATATATTAAAATGATTCTATTACATACTACTTTCATTCTAGAATTTTGAAACATATGTCATTTTCTATCAAATGTATTATATGTCATTACATTCTTATAATATGCAAATATATAAATTTATAAAATATAAATTAATAAAATGATAATTAAAATGATAATCTTGTCAATAAAATTCACTTCACTATTTGCGTCTTCCTTCGCTGTATTGAAACGCATTTTATTGTTTGAGCGTTACTGTTCTTTTGATTACACTTTTACGATGTAAGGAAATCAAAGAGACAAGAGAAAAGTAAAAAGGTATTTAACATATTCAGCATTGTTGGCGTAAGGGCCAAGCTTCTTCCGTTTTAAATATTGATATGAGAACAGGGAGGATAACGTAATAACAAGTAAACAAAAATCCCTCGTGATAATCTACTTTAACTATCTATTCTGGATCGCTAAAAGTTAAGGGCACACGCAATTTTCTGAGGTGTCGCTTCAACTGTTCCATCGTCCCTGCTCGAGAGTTCTGCAGGGAGTCTCTGCTATCGGGCAGATATGTATGTACATACATACAACCTTCTCACGCGTCTGCCAGTCCCGGAAGGACGGCCTTCGGGGAATTGACCTCTACGAAGCACCCGCTTCTCGGGGAAGACGATCGAAAGAAAATACTAATCGTGAAAGCTAACAGAAAATAGAAGCCATCTTTCTTCATATTGATGGTTTTTATTAATTTATTAAAAGATCCTTGTTATTAATTTAATATTAAATATTTTCAGTGAAAAATATTAACAATGATCGAGGATTGTGGAATTTGTATAAATAATTAGATAATGCTTGTAACAATGCAATCATCACGATATTAATATCATTTTTTATTAAATGTTATATTCGCCATCGGATTAATATTTGTTACAATATCTATTATTTTTGTGGATTATATATCTATTGGTTCTAATATTATTAATATAAGCTTTGACGCTAACATACATGGCTTAAATGTTTTAAAGTTTAATATATATTACAATGTTTTCAATATTTATTTCAAAATATATCTCGTACAATATTGTAGAATGTTTAACATTTTTTATTATCAATATGTGAATATATTTAGTAATTACTATCTCGTTTTCCAAAGTTTGATGTTACTCTAAATATTATTTTATACAGCAAATGACGTTAATCAGGTAAAGTATGGGTAGACATTTTAGGTAACAGTGGCATGACTAATTTTTTCTTAAAATACGTTCTTATTAAAGTCTTTTACAATTATGATGTATAAATATAGCTAAAATTCTTAATCTGTTAACCAGGAAATACAGGTCGATTCATTAGTTAAGCTTTTAATCTCCTTTACGTAGTGATTCCTTTATTTAAAAATCCCGTATTCCATTACATGTTGTGTTATTTCTATTAAGAATGGCAATATCACATCTATACTTGCAAGGATGAACACCAATCTATCTGTTAGTGATTTGCTTATTTTTAATCCTATTAATAATTCTTTCATTAAAAGAAATAAAGTAATAAAATTCGATTAACTCCATAATTACAAAAGTTTCTGGTGAAGGAGTGATTCAATTGATAGATTAAAAATTTTCACGTTAGTAGCGTGTATAGTATAGTATCATAATATTACCTAAATAATTACTAAGGAAGGAACAAGCCGTATTTGTTGTGTAATTTCGTCAGCTTCTGTTCATTAAAATATATTAACGTTATTAATTTTGTTAAAAAATTGAGCACTGAAGTAAAATTGAATACGTAGTACGTACGGTCACGAGAAGCATGAAACTGATGCCATTAAATATCTCATATAACATTTATTTTTAGATAAATGAAATTTCAATTTTATGCGAAACCGGATACATTGGAAAAGGTTAATTCAAATTTCGCGGAAAATGTTTGTTTCGTTTTTAAACAATTTATAACGACTTGCGTTTAGAAACATGATTCATTGTGTTCCTGGAAATTCTCATCTCGTTAAATGATATATATGTGCATAGATAACTATGTTCAATCTTATTTGAAACGTAGATTTTTATATATTTTGCTTTATTGTAGTTTATTGTTTTTATCCATCATAAAGTGTTTAATATTGCAGCTTTTATTTTAAAAAGTAAGTGTTTTATGATCATATGTGTAAACATATAATACACACAGTTGTATTATAAATGTATTACAAATGTTACATAAATGTATTATAAATACATAAATATAATCGAATATATTCGATTTTAGTACTTTATGAACACATCATAATTTTATAAAATGTATACACGCAATAAATAAAATTTGTTATTGAGAAATTCGTGTATAGTACTAAAGTTGAATGACTATGTACTTAACTAAGAGCTGTTTATTATATCTGTAGGAACCATAAATACAAATATATATGATAGAAGTACTCGACAGAAGATACAGTGAAACGTAGAGATTCCGAATCAAATAATAAATATAATTGATGAATTGATTAATAAAATGAAGTAATTTATTGCATTTGAAATGATTCCCAGCAGTTGAGTGGACCCGGAATAACTACTGCAAGTAATACTACGTATCAGATATGATATGATCGATAAACGTGTGTAACTGGGAGTTTGTCTATGGGCTACGTGGCACAATCGTTAATTATACGTTTGCTTGATTGTCCTTGGATGATAAGCCACGATAATGATAGTGTATTAAGTACTAATTGCACTATGGCTGAGCGGTTCCTTATAATATTTTGTAAAAATTTTAACGTGATCGAGACACACACACACACACACACACACACACACACACACACACACAAGTATAAACGTAAATCAGCTACTGAAGAACCAACATAGATAATAATTAACATGCAAAGGGTATTCGATATATTCGTTTAACTTGCGCGTCATGTATTAATTATTGAATATAATTTAATCAAACAATCAATTATAATTGTCATTTCTTTGATTAGTCAAAGATATGAGAAGAAGAGAAGCTTATCAACAATTACATATATAAATTATTCTTAACTAACAGCTCGGGAAATTTTTTCATTCATATATTCATTGTTCGGCACAGCTTCGCGTATAATGCAATAAATTTATAGTTCCGATTAATTTTATGAATAACGAATATAAAAGTATAAAATTGTATATGTATTCATCCTTACAGAGAACGGTTAAAGGTTGTTTGAAATTGCTCGACAATTTCCGGTGCAAACGACGATGTATACGGCCCTGCACGAGGAGCAATAAGAGGTACGCATTTGTAGTAGTATAATACGAAGAGAGGCGTGATCGGTTGTATATTGTACAGTGTTTGTGAGCGTACGTGGAGAATCCACATGTAACTTACTGCCATATGACGTGGAGATTGTGCACACTTTGTGTAGCGATGGGATCAATTTACGATCAAGATGCCTGTATACGTATCGATTCTTCTCGAATTTACATTTAAACATCTTTTTATTTATACGCTCTGCTTGTCAATATTTATTTATTAATATTAATTCTATAATGCAAGTGTTCAACCATCGTATAATGCAAGTTTTGTTTATGAATATAATTTTAGGAAAATTTTCATAATAAACATGTTGCTTCTTATTAGGTATTTTATGATACTTATTTTAAGAAATCGACGATGCAAATAAATTACAAAACGTACGTACAAAAGATAGTAACGATTCCATTTAAACAATACAGAAATAAAATTATTAATCTATATAAATGTAGATTTATGCGTAACTTTGGGTCTATTGTTATACGATGCACTATTCAAAATGTCGATAATAATTCTGAAATTGTATCGAGGAACTAGTAAATAAAAATGTTATCTTTTCGAAATTTACAGGACTTGTAAGGACAATTTTATCGCACATCGATCCCATCGCTGTGCTCGTGCTCGTAGAGTACTGCTTAGGGATCTCCGAACGTTCAGGCAGCAAGTGGAAGCGGCGTGGAGTAGAGGAAGAGGAAAAGAGGGGAAAAATGGAGGGAGGAGTAGAACGGCAGGGCATTTCGTGGAATGTCCTGGCGTTTCGGACGAACACCAGGCGGACTCCACCGGAACTCCGATCGAGCACAGGCTTGCGTCTTCTAGCCTGACTGGTTGGCTGGTTGGCTGACTGGTTACTCGCCTATACACAACTTGCCCGACTTGTATGTTCCATGGTTCAGTTTACATCGGCTCGACAATCAACGGTCGAGGCCTTCCTTCGTCTCTTCTCTGCTACTTCTATGTATGTGTGTATGTACTATCGTGGCCAGTTTTTCTCTTCTCCTCTCTCATTCTCGATTCTTCTTTAGTCTCTTTTTACTTTGTTTCCCCCACCACCATCTCTTGATTCCTTTTCTTCCTTTTTCCTCTATTTCTTCAGTTCCTTTTCCTTTTCCCTTTTCCTTTGACAATTTTTTGTTTCTGCTTCTTCGATGATCTTTCTTTGTTTATTCCTCTCTCTCTCTCTCTCTCTCTCTCTCTCCCGCCCCCTCTTCTCCCCATGCGTTTCTATTTTTGGCAAAGTAATAACAATTTTTACACTTATCTACGTACATGGAACAGTTTGCTCGAGATCTTTTACGTAAGAATACGACGCGAGTATACGTATCTATGTATACAGCACTTTGTTTGAGCTCCTAGTTCTCAGTTTCTATGAATTGTGACGACGATTTTCCGCGCTTTGACATTAATACTCTTATCACAAACGAAGATGAATTTTTAAAGGATACAGATAAGTATTTTATGTGCAAAAGTAGTTAAAAAGAACACAATGATATATTCTTCAAATATAAATATAAATAAATTCAGGAATTCGATGCGTTTATTTGAGTAAAATGAAATTATATCCTATTTCTTTATATTCGAATTTAGTTGATTTACATATTCGAAATTACTAGAATCTAGTGGCCATTATAGTATTATTTTCTTTGACAATGTAATTAAGTTTTGCATCCATTCAAGTCAATTGTATTATATGGATTTTCAATAGCGATCACGTATTTTTTGAATTCAACATTTTATTTACAAGTATAAAATTTTATTGTAATTCCAAAATGATTTTTTTTTCACTAGTTTTGTTCTTTCGAAATTTCTTTTATAAAGCATCCGTATATTTTAGAAATAGGATAACGACATTAAAAAATATAATACTTTTTTCGAATTTTGGAACTTAATAATTCATCGCAAGACACTGTTAGCTTTCCAATTTTGTTTTAATCTCTCATCTTATTTCTTTCTTAGAATCACTATTGCTAGAAGATTCCACGAATTGCATATCCAGCCGTGTTTGACGTAAAAATTTCGATTTGAAGTCGCATTATCGTTCTTAACATCGCGCTCCGAATACGTAGCACTCTTTCACGAAACTCTTTATGGAACACTCCGAGAGCGTGCTTGAAAAATTCTGACCTACTGTTGGTGACCTAATGAGTATAGAAATTGCTTGGAATCAAATGGAATGAAGAAATTTGCGGCATTCCCAGATCCCCAGGAATGTTTTTATTAAGCGTTCGAGTTCGAAGTGTTCGTGTCCGGACTCTCGACGAGTGTTACTCGCTATTGAAGATGTCGAGTTTCTTCTCGCTTTTTATAATTATGTAAGTATGTATCTACGAAACTTATCGATTACTGGTGCTACCTTTTACTTGTTATATCGGCTAAATAAACTGCCGCGACCAAGTACCTCTTCTCTTCCGAAGAACCTTGAAACGTGGAAACCGCAGGTGGAACGGATCCTCTCGTACACCTTTTTTACACCTGCCGGTCATCCCTCTTCAGGGAATTTCTTGGCTGTTCTGTGAGCTTAAACAACAAGACTTGGACCACGCGTGGGATAGTTTGATCAGTTTGATGACTTATTGGCCAAATTTATCGATTAACCGACTTTGAAACATTTGTCATACGTTCTACGTAATTCGGTTTTAAAAATAAATTATTACGATATGATTAGAGCGAATGAGAAGTTTTTATAATTAAGATTAATTAAATATACGTAATATACTGATATATACAAACTAACAATAGAACATATACAGTAGAATTCGTTGCTACGCGACCTTGTCAGATATTTTGAAATTGTACAATCAAATGTTTTATTATCTGAAAACGGATTCGATCTTGAATTATTCTGCGTGCGAATTAAGATTCTTAAATATTTTGTTATCAAATACTACAACAAGGTTCAAGTTTCACGAATCTTACTGTTTGTGTGTGTATGCTGCTTGGTATGATTTCCAATCTTTAAGAATACAATAACTTAAGAATAAATAACTTTTACAAGAATACACTTATATTTAGGACAAATCGGTATAGGAAATAATAATTTAATTTTGGAATATAATTTCACAAAAATTATTAAAGTTACAAAGATTTTTATATAACTCTTGTTTAAATACCAATCGTGACACGCGCTTCACGATAAGTAATATCAAAGTTATCAATCGAGAATAGAAACGGAAGAAAACGTTACAACTTACAACCATTTCTTACCCCGAATTTGTAGTACCTTTGTACAGAGTCGACAACATATTCGTAATTTAAAACCATCACAATATTTATTCCAGTAAACTATAATAAATAAAAAGATAAAGGAGAATATAAATAAAATATATAAATAAAAAAGAATACAGTATCGTGTAAAAGTCTCAAGAAGTATATCAAATAGAGATATTTTATTTCGATGAACGAATATAAAGATAATATATGTTATATTAAATATTTAAGAAGTTTTTAAAATGAAAAAGTACCAGTGCTAAAATACTATATCTAATATAATAACACGGGATCTTTTAGAGATCTTGTTCAATAATTTCAATAAATTCATTTATCCGTTATTTCTTTTTTATATTTCAATCGTTTATATCTTTTACTTCCTTTCGTTTCATGGTTCATTCCAAATCGGTCTGTACATGTTTTGTATTGCATTTAATTTAGGATTCTACCTATCGAGATAATGTCCGTAAAGAGTGTTCCTGAAAAGTCCGTAAATTAGAAAAGATTACAAGCAAGTAGCTTTTATGTTACACAAATATTTCATACGAAAATATTTCGTGTAAATGTAATTTTTCCATTACGAAATCACTACGCTTACCATCGCGCCGTGTAATAGCCACAAGATTTTTACACAGTCACACATGCAGCTAATTCAAAATTATTCTAAACTTTTTGCGATTGCACAAATGTATGAAACGGTTGTAACGTTACATTCAATTCCGACCAATGATGTTGCAGTCATCTCCGGCTATGTTCTTGAACTTTGATTGCAAAATTTTCATTGATGACGCATTTAAAAGTGCAAAGTACGTTACAAGTTACATAGAAGGAAGACTAGATTAAAAAGTGTATCAAATAAAAATGCTATACGTATACAGCATCGCAAATTTTAAGTATTCTAAAGCATCACAGTATTAATTTTTGAAATTGTAAAGTTATTTTGGTCGTTGCAGACGCCTACTGTACATCTAGTCGGTTAATATATTTATAGGTACACGTTAGTTACAATCTTTTACCATATAATTAACACCTGTTACTTTTGCAAAGTTCTAAATGTAATCATGTGCTATAATATGAAATTAAAATTTTACAAAAAAATATATGAACATTAAGTTGTACGCCTATTGTTATCTCGCGATACACAAATTATTCGTAATTCGTAAGTAACTATTCGATATTTTTCACATATTATATGTAGTTTTCTAATCATATATCTTTGAAAGAAGATGTATTTTTTATGCGTGCTTCTTTTTATAATAACATTTAAATAGACTCTATCAACGTTCGATAGAGTTGTTAATTAATCCAGTTGAATTTAAATAAATTTGAATAAGATATACGGATTGAATAAGATATAAACATATTTTAGCTGGAAAATACGCATATAGATTGTTAAATTTTCAAACTCGATAATCCAAAGAACGAAGCCTCGAATTTTGTTATTCCTGATTTTTACTCCATTTTGAGTCATCTCTTCGTGAGTTTGGTACTCGTTCCACGAACTTAGGACCACAACACTAATAATTATTTGCATATATAATGTAAATTTATAAGAAACCCGAGTAATAATAAAGCCACATTAATAATTGGAAATGCTCGTTTATGCCGAGCATGCGTAAGAGGCTACATGTCGATTTTTGTTACGAAAGAAGGAAAGTTCAGAAAAAGACTGCTGCGAGTTTGAAGCACGCATTTTTATTTGCTGTCCGCGTTCTGCGCGTCTCGACGATTTTCGATTATGCGGCCAGTGAATCATGTATTTTTTTTCTTTCCAGTTGGAGTGCCTACGTACCGAATATTTTCTTCGTTCATGTATTAGCGATGAGTCACACGAAAACACACGTTCACTGTACACAGCACAGACCAATACACGTGCAATTCGCAAGACCTTCGATATGATACACCGTATTGCACACGAATCTCACGACTCTATTATCGAACGTATTCTACGAAAGTCAACTGCTCGACCACTTTTACGTGCGAAACGCATTCGACGCTTCGCATTGAAAATTTGACTCGACTTCCAGGAATCCCACGACAGATCTTTCATTTTCTTATGCACCTGTTTTATGCAATAGAATAATCGGATGGCACAGTGGCGCCTTTTCATGTTTGATATAACGATTGATAAACGAAATAAATATCGATACGGAATTGCGTTACGTAACGCGTAAACAGACGTGTACAGCGAGAACAAGACGTCTTTATACGCTTGTTAATTTTTTTATTTTATTCAAAATGACAATTTGGACACGTTTGGATTTAATTAACCGATACTTGCATATTAATTGACATTAACGGATTAACGGATACTAATAAATTAATGGATATTAATTAACGAGTAAATACTTTTTGTAGCTACGATGTAGTAAGCGTGGGACATTTATCACCTAACATATTAGTTACATTATAAGTATAACCTCGATTCTCGTAAATTTTTGCGTTATAGTCAATAAAATGTTATTCGCAATGAATATGAAATTGCGAATTCTCGAGTGACATGTATCGTGGAAAGTAATCTAAACAATTTTTTAAACTACATCTTTTTTGGATTTGTTTGTTTGCAGAACAGGAAATATTCATTGGAAACTGTATCCTAGAAAAGAGAAAAAGTCGCTTAAATGATTTATTTGAATCAAATATTACGTAGAGGTTGACTATATTTTAAATATAAATTTTAATTTAAAGGCAACGAGTAAAGAGAAATATTAAAATGAAGCTTTCGCGATGACAAAATTATCATATTTTCTTTCACGGCATACAAAATTAATTCTAATCTTAAAATTAAATGTTTTCGACGTTAACAAAATACAAACTGTCTTTCCAGGAATTTTGCATATTTATTTTTCTGTTCAAACCTGTTGTTTTGGACTATGACATCGAAGTACGTAGTTGCTCGCAGAGAATTCTGAATGAACGTTGCCACGGAGCGACGTATACGTACTGCATACGTATCTGTGCATGAAATTGTTTCCAAGTTTTTTACGGAAGCATTGTTACCGGCAATGGCACTGAGATCTCGGCGAAAATTACCCAGAATTATCACTAGCATTCGTCATGCAAATGCGTATTATCAGGTTGCGAAACAGCCAGATAGAAACAGAGACAGAAATACGTTCCGAAAGAGTCACTCGTGATATGTGTATTTGCGCACAGCTTCGCTCTTTTAGTCTCGATTAAATTACCGCCTCGATTAATTAGTGTAGAAATCACGAAGAACAGTCCGATACATGGTAGATTTTACAGGTTGACGATGAATGCTAAGCCGAAAGTTGGCAGTCGAGGAATAATACTATTTCTATAGTATGAACTGTTTTATTCAGAAGAATCGCAGTGATTCATAGAATCACGCGCAATGATTCATTTTTACGCGCACAGCAATTTTAATTAATTACAAGACTCATCATGACTTATCTTTATTTTATTCATCTTGTATATTTACGCATTCCTGAATCTAAGGTTCTAATGCAAATGATTCAAATCATTTTCTTGAATATCTCACTTATTAGCTTGTGTTAAATGAAAATTCTTTTTACATCTGTTTTACAAATGTTCCTCATTGTTTAGTTCAATTAATTACATTTCTTTAAATTGAATGTATTCAATGGGTCGATTCCCGTAGATTTATCTAGAATGAATCAGTGTCCTGCATATTTATGCGTATTATTGGCGAAGCGTGAGCAAATCAGTCGGATGCTTTCAGCTAAGTCTTTTGGGGATGTTTGAGTAGCAGTTTTTAGTCATACGTGGTTTTTTATTCTGTTAAGGTGAGCATTGGTACGGTTTGTAATTTCCCTTTCAATTGTAGGTTTTTTTAATGTTTCTCGTATTTCGTCGTTTCTCACGAGCCATGGCGTGTTTAAAATTGATCGCAAAATGTCAGATAGGAGATTTTCCACTTTTTAAATATTCGACCTTGGTAGACGTGCTTGAAATTTGCAGTCTGTATCTTCAGATAGGTTCGATTATGGCCTTGTAGATTTGTGATTTCTTGTTTCCGTTCAGTTTCGAACGTCCGGATGTATCCATTACATATATTTTCTTGTCATTTTTATTTGTTTTATTTTTCCTTGAATATGATTTTTCTAGTTTAATTTATTATCTTGATTTTATTGACTCTGAAAGTTTACTCTGGGAGCTGGTTTTTTATCGAGGCTGAAGACGATGCGCGAATATTTGCTAGAATTGAATATCACACGAAATGTCATTCAGAATATAGAATTATGAAACTTAAAAATCTGAGCAAAATTATTAAAAGTATTTCCAAGCTGTTCAACGTTCAAAATTGGTATTTATTTTAAGTACTGAAAGCAAAGGTACTTTTGTATCTTAATCTTTCGATCTAGTTGCAGAGGCTCTATGCAATTTATACAATATGAATAAAATTGAAGCGAAAAAATCTGTGAGTTATGAGAAACTGAACGGTTTTGTTTAATTTCTATTGCAACAATTATACAACGAACTACCATTATGGATTATGTAATGTAACAAGTTGAATCATTCTTCGATATCTCAAATAATATAAATCCCTCTTATATTAAAATTACGATATTAATCTGCTGTAAAACACATAATTTTCTTCAATAGACAAATAATTAATTCATTAAAGTTGTTATGAATCTGAATATATATGCAATGTATATACATATGATATATTTAGAATAAATTAATATATGCAGTTAATACTTGTTATGGTATTCATAATCATATTAGTTTCTCTCTCTCTCTCTCTCTCTCTCTCTCTCTCTCTCTGTATGCTTAATTTTATATTTGATAAACACTTTATTCAATTACATACCTATATAATATATTCTTAACTTTAAAATAATATTAATTCGTTCTTAATTTATTCCTGAGATGCATATAATACCATAAGGTAGAAAGGAGGTGGATTTATATGAAACAATAAACCGAAAATGCAAAGCGATATCTTTTTGTACGAGGTTTTGTTATCGAGAAAATCGAGTTTGAAAATTTGTCAAGTATACTCGAATTTGGCTAATTATTAACTAGGTATGAGCAGAGGATCAGTAGGGAGTTATTCTAAATGCACAAATTTCAAAAAAGTAAACTAGGTAGGTACGTATGAATATATTTAGCTGAGAATTGGCCTAGTAGACGCCTATAATCATGTTTTTCATTTATTTTTCTCAGAAACGAAGCCTTTCGTGAAAAAGCTTTGTTGCGCTTTTCCGATTTACTTTTACGCGTAGAATAAACTGCTGGCGATTATCTATTCTTGCCGTGTCCGAAATTAGCTATATTCGAATACCACATACTTGACTTTCAATCTCGATTTTCTCGAAAATGGAACACTGTACGAAAAAGTGTCACTCTACATTTTGTGTCACTTACTTTTGTATGTAGATTCGTCTGCTTCCGGCTTGTGCTTTGTTCTACAGTTTGGTGATACCCTGTATATTAAAGTTCCGTTAAGTTTGTTTAAGTTTGTCATTATTCTGCTATTGATCGAAATACTTATTTTTGTGAAAAATTCAATATATATATTGATATATTCTTTTTTTTCTCTTCTACTCAAAGTTCACTGTATAATAACTGGCAATTACATACAATTATACAATAGTAATTTTAACAAGTTTTCGTAGCATCATATCGAGAAACTAGCTATACATATGCAAGAGCCATTAACGCTCAAGTATTCAATATATAATAGATTACATTTATAATAGATTGTTGATATCGTAACCTTATTCTAGAAACTTTTCGGCAATAAACGTAAATGGCAATAAAGAACTATGTTGCAATAAATATTCATGGCCTCGTTTATGACGACATTGAATGACTTTAAAATTACATTATGATAATTAAACAAAATACACTTTAGAATCATCAGATTTTCTCATTACATAAATCTTATGATATTGAAGAATCACAAATTAGACGAAAGGCAACGTTTTATTTCGCATATTTTTTTATCGATTGCCGTAAAATTGTTGTAAAATTTATTTGGTAAAGTTTTTTTTATTGATTCTTGCCATTTCTTCCAATAAAAAGTCATGTTTTAAATTTCATTATTTACATTTATTTACATTTATGTAAATTGATATATGTATGAGTTAATTTACATTTGACAGTCAATGTGTCAATATTTAATGACATTATATCGCTGTACGTATTGTCTGGTGTAACAAATTTAGAAGAACATAAATCTAGAAACAATAAATAAAAATATCTGGATGCTGAAAAATGTCAGTCGCATCGTTTATACAAATTCTCAACTGCGCTTCTTCGAATAAGAATCATTCGATAGAATTATATTTCTCTGGTCTAATCAGTTTATCTTGTTTCATAATGTGCGCGTGCGAATGTTTATTGTAGTCGTATATGAATAATAAATCTCTTTGTCTCAATATGTTCTTAATATTCGAATTGGACATCAAAGTTCCGAATAAAGTATCAAAACTTTTGACATATATGTGTATTAGAGATGTAGGTATTATATTGGTAACGGAGATCGAATTGCATTTCTATCGTTGAAACTTGTTTGTATTTTCACGCAATCTTTCGTTTTCGCAATTTATCGACAATCTTTAAAGTACTAAGTTTTACGGGAAAAAACAACAAAACTATGCGATCGTTACACGTCTGATAAGCAGTCGTTTGGCAATTCCAAAGACATCCGTCACCTATTTATTTTCGCCTGTTATCTAGCATTATCTGGCTGCGCCACGTTTCACTTCAGTTTGTTTCATTACTTGCACGAATGCCCTGTATGCATATACACGCAATTTCCTCGCCACTCGAACCCAAGAGTCATCATTCGCTCATTAGCAATCAAGCATGACGCAAATCGGCGCACGCCACTGTTTTTTGTTGATCTGCTTTTCCTGGAACTTTGAGTGTATCTGGACAACCAGATTAAATCGCAATGTCTATCATTAGATTGATCGCAATATCAGATATGACTTAACAGCCGGTCATGCGATCTACCTTGATACGGGGTATTAAATTTTGTCTTTGACACAGGTGCAAAATTTTGTCTGCTTCTTGTGTTATCTATAGATGGCGTTATTTTTCTTTAAAAAAATTATGACAGACCGAAATAGAAGCTATGTATGTAGTTCTACATGTAACTACAGATGTCTTACTTTAACAATACGAAAAAAATGATAGCTAAGACGTAAGTCAGAAAAGGTAACCTAACCCCAAAAAGCCTTTTATATTTATAACTACAATTATATCATAACTATTTTCTATTATTCTATTGTTATCTTCTGCCAGCTTTTAGCTAACTTCATAATACCATCCTTGAAAAATGTTCCAGTTTTACGTTTGAAAAACTTCTCCACATGCGTTTTATGTCTCTACATTTGCCAATTTTTTCCCTTTGAGAGCATTTTGTAAGGCTCGGGATAAATAAACTTACGAGAAAACGACACGATAAACGTAATATGACGAAAATGTGTTTTTAATCTTTTACAACAAGTGATAAACTGTATCAATCTTGATAGTTTCTTTTATAAGAAAGGTTGATACGTAAGTTTTCAGACATATGTATGCATTTGCAAAAACAAAGAAAGATGTTGGCGCTCGAAGCGACATCAATGTCATCTACTAACAAAAACAAAAACATTTTTTGGCCAATGTTTACATATATACAATGCCTGATCAAAAAGTTCCAAGACTTTACAAATATTTACAAAGAACGTCTTTTAAAATAATCTCCTTCGTTATACTTACATCTTTGAAATCTTTTTTCCCAGTTTTCGATAGCTGCCTGCTACATCGACTCTGAAAATGAGTTTAGCACGTTTTGGCAATTCGATTTGGCAATAATTTCGTCCTACGTAACGAAAGGAGCTTTTCATTTTGGCTGCCACGGTGATTGGTGACCGCTTGAACTTCTTACAATTGTAAAAATTGAATGAAAATTGACAGTTAGAGCACTTTGAATATAACCGATAAATAGAAGATACTTTGAAATAAAAAGTGACCCATTGAACGATTAAACATTTTTATTAGAAAATCAATAGAAAAAAAAAAAAGAAAAAAAATGAGAACAAATCTTACATCTAACGTTGCAGTGCGTTAAAACACTGTGGCGTCCTGAGCGAAACATGTGATTTCGGCGTGGCAGTCAAAGTATTAAGGCAGGGGAAAAAGAAATGATCTGCTAGAAGCAAATTCTGGTGAATGTGGTGGTTGCGGAACTACGGGAAGCCGAAGAAATTCGGACCAAAAGCTCCAACGAATTGTCACACCTCTTAGGTATGATGCTCCACTATAGTGGCTCACTCCATCGACACATTCGCTCACCGTTTGAACTAAACGATCTTTTTCGTTTGTCTTGCTTCGCACTTTTTGTGCCCTCACTACGTTTCATAACAGTGTTAACAATATACAGACAGAATATATAGTCTTTGTTTTTGATACGCCAGTGTCAGGTACCAATTGTTGCTTTTCGTTAAAATAAATATACCATTGTTAGATGATCTTTTAACATGCCGATCCGCATCCTTATAATCTTCTAGAATCTTCAAGCTCAAAATGTCGCTTTAAAGTAGAAAACGAAGAGCAATTTGAAAAACACTATCATGCTATGAGTGTGAAAATTGTGACGTGGGTCTATGTGTCGTACCGTGCTTTAAAATACACCGCGCTCAATTGTATTATTAATTATTAAAGTAAATTGTTAAAGTTTAAGTATATGTATCATACTTTTAAGAAAAATTAGAATTTAGTTATCAAAAACTTCGTTCCAACGTGCTCGCGTAGAGAACACCATTATCCGTCACACATTGCAGTGCTGTATCGTTTACTATCGCTTGTATCTAAGAGGTTAAATAAAGAATAAACAATAAAAAATGGCCCTTCCAACCTTCCAATCTTCAAATCCTAAAGTATCACCTATCGCGTTTTGCAAATGACGTCCCCGAACTTTTTGGTCTTGAACAAGGAGCGCGAGAAATTGGTGAAGAGTATTATCTGTGGAACATAGTCGTCGATTAACGGGATGCATGGACGAACCTAACGTGCGATCAGGAAGCTGCAAGCAGGACGAGAAATACAGGAACTGCAAGAGGCTAACGCTTCGTGAACGAAAAAATGCAATGAGAAATCGGAGAGTCATTGCAGAAAGACGGCGAAGATAAACTCGACGCGAAGTTGAAAAACTGCTAAGAGTTGTAGACGCTGTTGGTAAGTTGAATTATTTCCAGCGAAATTGTGGAGTTTTTGGACGCAGACGACCTCGATGCAAAATCGGCGAGTCATTAGACGCGTTTCTTTCGAATATTAGTAAGACCTTGTAAATGTGCATAATGATATGCTATAAAGCTACCATACGACGTTACTAATTAGCGGGTTTCGAGAATAACTAAACTTGATTTAATCGGAAACACTAGTACGTACGTGTATCATAAAATTGTGTTGGGATAAATTTAGATGTGTTATTTAATGTACATTGCTGGCTGTATGTATTAGGATATTTTCTCATTGCTACATTTACCTATTTGAAAACATCGACGTCGTGCTATTTTGCCACATTTTAAACAATGTGCGTAATATCTACTGACAAATTGCAAAGTATATAGGAGATATATATTTAAAAACAGCACATTATGTTTATCGAAACAGCTCTAAAGTATCATACTTTATATTAAGATAAATATGACGAAAATTTTAAATAGGAGTAGAAAAGGAAAGCAGTGATATCCTGATCCAATTTGTACTAAATACCTACAGGTGTTCTGACAGTTACGGCCGTGTGCGTAAACAGACCCATTGGCAATGCGGCAACTAAGCGGTTTAGGAATTTCTCGAATAGAATTTATGCCGATTCACGGATTATGTGGGGCTAATTGCCGATTCAAAGAGAGACCTTAACTCGACTTTCGTAGGTGTTAACTAACGTTTAAACACACGCGATACAAAGCAACGCAACTTTACTCCGTGTTGGTCGACGACGGTTTGCATTTAAAAACTTATACAGCACAAAACTTTGATGGAATTATACTCCCACTAGTTATTGTTTAACTTAATCGAGATTGCGCCCTGCGTGATCCTCAGACATAAAGAAGCATCAGTATTATAGTAGCAAATGAGTTTGATAGTTTCGATACGCGATCGACGATGAGTAGCATGATCATTGATCATTCCTCATATCGTAAAAGTGGCGACATACTATCGTTTAGTCTAACAAAACTATCCTTGACAATTACTGTATTATGCTTTATACCAGAGTCTCTTTATCACGACAATTATCAAAAAGTTAACAATGTACATATACGATATACACTTTCGTTGACAAATATTGGGACTTGGAACACCTCTTAGTCTCGTAGCAAAACATAACGATTGATCTAGATTAGCGAAACAGATTAATTGAGCAGAATTATGTATATATTTCTACAAGATAATTATACAAAATGTATGGTAAAAAACTTGTACAACTATTTGCACGAATCATAGAAAAATAACGAATCGAAGATGAAATATCAAACCCCATAATCTTTTGATCTAAACTTATTGAGAAAATTTTACATTGATTTTAATTTTAGAAATTGGTTTGGGAATTCAGTGGAGTTCAAAAGTTATTTACAAAAAATATGGAATCAAAGAATGACAAATATATACACAAATAGGAAATTTAATAATACAAATGGCAAAATTAAAAGAGAAAAGAACTTCAATTTATTATTTAACGAGATTCTCATTACGTGTAACATGGGATTCTTCATAGCCTGTAGTTCCAAACCATTAAAGATAATAATTTGCTTTAAAAAGTCCCTAATATTTTTCTCGATGTACCTCATTTTCTTTCGATTCTTACGAACGAGAGTGTACATATAAAATATGCGTATGCCCATATAGTAATACATACACGCATGCTGCTGCA
This sequence comes from Bombus fervidus, assembly GCF_041682495.2. Classification (NCBI taxonomy): domain Eukaryota; kingdom Metazoa; phylum Arthropoda; class Insecta; order Hymenoptera; family Apidae; genus Bombus; species Bombus fervidus. The sequence continues at coordinate 3,113,552 of NC_091526.1, read as the reverse complement.
TTCTTCTCATTTGTTTCCACCTCATAGAATTGAATGATTCTATACAATAAGTAGATAACTAAGTAAGGTAAATTGGAGATGATTAAGTAATTGCATAAGTAAATAATTGAGTAAAAATAATCGATGAAATAAATGCGATAGGTATTGAAAATTATTACATATCAACTTCTTGAATGTTTTACAGTTTACTTGACTGGATCATCTTGTACATAAAGCAATTTGCATTAATTAAAACGATTAACGTAATTGAAGCTGGGAAAATAATATAAAGAAAAACACAAGATAATGTGCTTTCTGTAATTTCTTCCAAAGTTTTTACTTCTAAAAACGATGTAAATAGTATTTTCTTAAAATGTATTTTTGATCAATTTTTCTTTGGTTTCCCTTGTTAACGATTCTATTGTCATTTATACTTATTTATTTAACGCGAGCATGCATAATCGTGAAGCTAAACGGATTGAAATCTTGTCTCGGCAATATACTTAGCGAACATAAAAAAAAGATTCATATCGGGATACGTTATCGTAGTAATGTATTCGGTAAATTTCCAACATGCGCAAAGTATAATCGCTTAAATAAGTGGGTTAACGATGGTAATTGACGATCTTCGTCTCCGTTGAAATTACGCCGAGTCAAGGGCTAATAATTATTCGATGCGCTTTTCCGCAAGTACCTATTCGATGTTTCGGTCAATTTCGTCGAGGTAGTTACCTTACTTCGTTCGGTAAAGGAGAACAAGACGAACATGGGCGCGAACGAGACATATTAATTATTAAAATGGATCGTCGCCTTAATAACCACGACGTGGAATTCAGCTCACGGGTCTTTTTTTTTTTTATTTTCTGAAGCGGGGACACTGCGAAAGACTGAAGCGTTTTAAGGCGATAAACATAATTTTCTTCTTCTCACGCATGCTATCGACGCGAGGAAAGCACGGTCCTTCATGGAAACAGATCGTATCCTTGATCGTATCGATCTGTGCCTCGTCTATGCAGATCTTTCGGACACAGGAGGTTCGTATCCATCATGTGTGACAAGAGAAATCGAAACGGGGAAATTACTTTATGATCGTACGGAGTGCGACCGAATAACGTGTATTCCTTGCGAAAAAATAAGAGGATAATACAAAGTAAAATTTGTTCATAGGACGCTTCGTCTTTGAGCAAATCGAGTTTGAAAATTTATCAAGCATACGCGAACATCGCTATGGCGCGTGATGCAACGCGTGAAAATCAGTGGAAAATGTGTCAAGGAACGAAAAATGCTACTAGCTTTTATCCGAAATGCAATGGGAAAGTTGAAAAAATGAATGGAAAGATGAAAAGGTGGCGGTCAAACTTACTACGCGTTACACTTAATCTTCGTCATCTTTGGATACTAATCCATCCACGAAATAATTCTGAAGAGATTCTATTGGTAAATCGATGGAAGTTTGCGAGCAAACGCAAAGTATCACAAGATCCTTGTTGCCCATTCTTCTCAAGTAGCAACAATCTGCAGGTACTTCAGATTTGCCCGATTTCAAACTTTAATTGATTTGTCAGCAGAATTTCTGAAGTATCATCACGTCGATACAGACGAATAATTATTCTGTAACTGTTCTGTGGGCTCGAAATTTGAAGATTAAGCGTAAATTAAGATTAGGCGCGAGTGAGTTTGGCCGTTGTCACGGTTTCACTCATTTTTTCCCACTTTCTCATCGCATTTCGAATAAATGTTAATAACATTTTTCGTTCCGTTCGCCAGGACGCCCAAGAACGATCGTTTTTTAACATCCTCTTTACCGTACGCGCGTATTGCCGTGTTAATTGAAATACGCCTATCTGGCTAAAAGGGGGATTTGACAAAAATGACTTTTAGTATTTAACGACCAGGCATCGATTTCACGTGCCTCCGAAATATGAATCGTTTATTTATAAATAATTTTATTTATATAAATATAAACTGTAATATATATAATATATATAAACTAAAAAATATTTTCGTGCTACCTGACAGCGCTAAAATGACTTTATTTAAGCTAAAGTCGGAGAGTCGCCCTTTTAACTTAGCACAATAACGTATTGCGTTAATTCTTAACTAAACACTCTCAAATTCTATTTTTTTGAAAATGAAATTTTAAATGGGGAAACTTTATTCCACGTTTGACTTATTTTCGCACGTATAACGAGCTTCTATTAATCGTTTACATATACCTAGACGGTACTTAGCCAAGTATAAGTATACTGTATGCTTGACAAATTTTGAAATTCAATTTTGTCGTACACCAAGCGATAAATGACAAAATTTTATTCATAGTTTTTCATAAGGAATCACTTTGCCTCCGTATATACATTGTTGTACGTGTTATTCGATCGCACTCTATATTATCATTGAAAAAAAAGTGGATTAAGTGCCTCTAGCAAAACACGTGTGCCTGCAACTTACTCTCGCCGAGTCGTCTACTGTTTGTGCTAGCCCTTCTTATACAAGTGCTTTACTTAACAACGTGGTACTACATGGTTTTCTTTATTAAGGCAATAAAAATTAACATTCTCGTAGTTGCTACTGTTATATCTTAATATACAGTATGACAAGGTTAAATTTCTGCTCGCTCGTTTAGCGACGATAATGTTTCACGAATACTTTTAACACGTTTGTTACAGTGTAAGCCAAATTATTCGTATAAATATCAATCAATATTTTTTCATTTGACGACTCATATTTTTACGTGTTGGAACATATTTCACAACAAAGAGATGTAACATCAAATTTTGCGTAAAAGTGAGAATATCATTACCAGATTACACGTGATTTTAATGAAAGCTTAAGGTGAAGATTGCCTTGTGCACAGCCATTTCGTTGGTACAAACGCTTTCAAATGATAAGGGCGATGATGAAGACGATACTTGAAGTGGGCAGGTAGAAACGATGTCAAACTCCAAATTAGTTGTGACAATGATTAATTCCCTCAAGAATGATATAATACTTTCCTTTAATAATGATACGATGATTTGCTTAAAAATTCTTTAAAATTCAAGATGAAAGTCTTACTTGTTGACGATTACAACGCGATATTGCGTCTGCGAGAACGCCAATCAGTATAACGATAAAATGAAATTCTTATACTCAATTATTGTTCTTACTCTCTCGATTCGGCTCCAGATAACTGCTTCTCTTTCGAAAATTAAAATTGGAATTAAAACTTTTGTTATCGCATTCGATGGACATCTGATATTTAACCGATTGTTACAACGAAATTAAACGTAATTAAGTTAGAAGAATTTTCGAAGATTTCTAAGCTATTATGTGAATATCATAAGCGAGTCCATCGAAAATTATTTCAAAAGAAATAAATAAAAAAAATCTACTGCGTCGTCTTTTGTACGTCCGTGTACTTTACTTTTTTCTGGTCTCGTTATTCTTTTGCTGCACCGTGTATATCAGCGGAATATACATAAAAGTATTGTATTATTACTAGACTATAAATCTTTCTGCATTTGTGCGAAATTTAAAGATACAAAAGTGCACAGGATGCATACGATACACAAAACTGTATAAAACATCCAAAGTAGGATGTTCGTCGTCTCTATTTAAGTTCTATCTCTTCAGTTGTGCCCATTGAGACATAAATTTGCATGGAAACCTGCAGTCTAATTATTACAAAATGCGTTATATCAATACCACTTACATCATGGATTATGCATATTGCACGGCATGTGCCACACATAAGCGACCAATCAGCGCTGACTACTGACTGATCAAAGTCAAATCGCGGAGAAAGGAAAATATAATGGGAAATGTATAAGTCAAGATTCTGCGTAAAGTAGCTATATTTCGTGACAAACCCAACACCTTACTATCTCCAAGTGTCTTTAGCTGGTCAATCCATAACTGTAGAACGATTAAACCTCCTGCGGTTCGAATCTCGGGTCTTTTGTCCCCCACGCTCATTATCGTTTGTCAGGAAAAAAGTCTTGAAATAGTTTTTCTTTTATAAGATAAATCAAAGAATCACATTTCTAAAATACATTGTTATTAGTTTAAGCGAAAATTAGATAATGCTTATATGACTTATTCATTAAATATTATCGACCTTACAGTACATCGAAGGATAGAATATTATCATTCATTTCCCACAGTAAGATATTTTAATGTGTGAAAGTATTCGAATACTCTTAGGACCTTTATGAATATATATATATATATTGAATTTTGAAATTTCAATGGTAATATAACGAGAAACGACCGTTGCCATTGCATCGCCAAAATATAAGACGGATCTATGTGTGTACATAGAAGTTAGAAAATACTTATTGGAAGCATTTGAACAGTCGATTATTCGCTATATTAACATTAGAACTACTATTTTACAATTTTATTTTAAAATTCCTACTTCATGTTATATTTCCTTTTCGCAATGATGCAATGACTTTCGCAACGATAACTAAAAGAATAATATAATGAATTTTATTTTGTTTTTGATGTATTCAAACTGAAAATAATTTAGTATCAAGGCTATTTATACCAATACCAGTAAAAGTGACTGGTACTTGTCAAAGTGTAAAAGGATGCTGTAATCTGTTTATCGAACTCCATTTAACCAGTTTCTTCGTTTTGTACAACTTCCCACACGTTTTGAAAATTTTTACTGCGTATCATTCGATATGACGATATCAATTATCAGGAAAATTCCGGATCGATCGCTAGATCGCTAGATGCTAAGACTGCAAGTGTAACACCACTCAAAATGACTGGTTCTACAATTTTATAAATGTCTCAACCCTCGCTTAGGGATCATGGTCCCAGATGGATTAATAATACCAAAAATGTACTACATAACATGGAATGCTTCTGTAAGAAAGTAATAAATCAATAAATATAAAAATATTCTATTATTACGTATTTTCTAAGGACCGGTCATTTGGCTGGTTTTGGAAGAAATAGCTTCGTGTTAACTATAGGTAGTTCTAGTGTTTGCTGTCTCTAGTGTGACTGTTTTTACCGCTAACTGTATATTTTAAAACTGTTAAGAATTGTGGATCGTAATCGCCGAAATAAATAAGTAGGAACACTTTCATTACACGTAGAGATCATAATAACATGGTTTTGTATTTATTTAATATGTGATTTACAAGATATTCGTAGATATGCGATCCATTGCACGCGATTCAGCACTCTCCTAGTCTCACTTTTACCATGCGTACAAAACAGTGATATTCTTTTGTTCTACAAAACGTTGCGCACGCATATACTTACACATATACTCACGCACATACATGTGTATCACTACTGCGTAGCTGATCCGGTGTAGCGCACACAATTACATATACTTAATAAAAACCACTTTATGCTGTGTACTAATTTTCCACTAAGCGTTTATTGGCAATAAACATCGTGTAACTTGTATAAACATTTCCTGACTAGTTTCAAATTTTACCATTGTAATGACGATAGTCGTGTCCTGTTACATCGCCAACGAAACTTTAAAAACTTTTATACAATGCACACGACGTATTCATAAAGTAAATTTTCTGATAAATGTTCGAATACTTTTGTGAGTTGTATAGAATTGGAAACTTAGTGAAACGCCAGCCACGTGGACACTATATTTATGATGTTACGAAGCCAACAGATTATGTTGGGAGACGATCTGTTTTATAAATATACGAATCGAGCTTGATATATTTTCGCGTCATCCCACGGACTGCTTGCTATGCAGGGTATAGTATAGTCTTTTCTGGCCAAACGTTGTCAGTATATTCTACAGACCAGGATAAGGAAAAGGAGTGATACAAACACATGTATATCATTCAGAGCATTATTAAAGACTATAACAAAAAAAAAAAAAAAAAAATATCTCTGTTATATATATAATATTTGCATCTAGTGGTGGTAGTGGAAAGCCATCGCAACACTTCAACTCCAACTACAACTACATTTAAAGAAGTGTACCATATCCGCCAGTACGAGATTTGCAGCGGGAAAACATCAAATTTATTACTCTTTGAAGTTCTCGTTTATTATTTATGAAGTTGAAATCATCAAAGTATTATGATATATCCTGACTGCTACTAGGTGTAAATATTCCTCATTCATTCGTACTCTTTTCTCGTATATCGTTTTTTTGTTATATGTATTTAACGGTGTTTCCAATGACATGCAAATGTTTATATGTCTTTTGTTTCTTATTTTGACCTACATAATGCACTCTGTATAACTCACTTTTGTTCAAGGTGGGCGAAAAGCTTCGAATTGTATTCCGTGAGCGCGTTGCTTACGTTCACCAGCATTTATATAGGTTCTAGCTCTTCCAGCTTGAACGTCGAGAACGATATCCTCGTTGCTGGATTCTCAAGACTGTGTAGTGCTGCAAGTCAAAGCGAGTAACGTTCGCAAGAGACGAAAAAGGCGGTAAAAAAGAAAATGATTTCATGGAGATGGAGAGGAGAGCGAGTTTCCTTGGTCTACTTGAAATAAACTTACCTGTTAGACAAAGACAGGCTAGCAGATGGATAAAAATGAAATAACGAGGAATCGAATAAAAAGATGTACTTTACAAAATGTAGGCATTTTCATATTGTACTGCATTTTCTGTTCCACGACGATTTGAAAATTTCGTTGAAAGAACGGTATTGTGAATGCTTCTTAGGATTTACAAAAATGATCGCCAGTTCCTCCAAGTTCTTCACATGTAAGTAGTTCGCTCTTTGTTCGATAAGTATTTCAGTACTAAAAATATTTTTGTATTTTTGTGCTGTCTTTTTACGTGCAGTTAGCTCTATCTAGATATGTACAGTTTTTATTGTATAACTTAATTTCTTGCGTCATTCTGTTCATAACAGAAGCAAAGTTAGATAACAAAAAATTGAATAATTCTTGTAATAACACGCACGTTTAAATACTGATATGCACATGTGATCAGCTTTTGTGCGCATATTTTTTTGGTTGTCCATTATCTTTTTTAATGGTGTATGTACAGTGAAGAGCATAACCAAACCAATAATAAAGGTATACAGAAGATAAATAACGGAATTACTTTGTATAATTAGAGACAGTCTAAGTAATTTCTTAAACTCCTGAATTTACCTGAAACAAGAAATATTCATTGATTCGGCTTTCTTTCATGCTGTATAAGCAGGCTTGTTGTGTTAACGTTGATCCATTCAATTGAATAGAATGAATTGAATGGATAATGAGACAGAGAACTAGTATTTATATGCATATATATTGTAGAGAAAAATGACAGTTTCTTTTCAGAAACGATGATATCTCAGTACGATCTCTAGATCTCTAAACACATAGCAAATGGTGTACAAAATTGGATCAGAATGTTAGGTCGGATCAGGGAATTTTCACAAAAATTTTCTACATTGGAATGGCCGTCACAGAAGTGCGACTTCGATTCAATTAAAAACCCGTTGGGATTTTTTAAATGAAAAATACGAGACTCATGAATTTCCATTCAAGTCGATTCTTGAATTGCAGAAAAGAATATACCAGCAATGGAACGAAACTCGTCCTCGCTACTGCTGAAATTTTGTACAAAGTATGTCGAAATCGATTAAAACGATTTTAAAAGCTAGGAAAACTGAATCAATGAATATTTTCTGTTACACGCAAATAAAGGAATATCCACAACATTAAACAATTTTTTAAGTTAATTTTAATTATACAAAACGCTTCTATCGTGTTTAGCTTTCGCAAACCTTGATGTTAATACAATAAGAAATGATTTATACAAAATCTCAGATTACCAATTCAGTTATGTTCTTTAATGTATATAGGTATATAATAGACATGTATTGTGCTGCAGATAGATCTAACATATATGCATGTATTATCCTGATGCAACGGGTGATCCACCGTGTATCTTCGTATACAGGGCGTCTCAGCTAGCTCGATCGCCTGGAATATCTCTCTTATTTTTGACGATATTAAAAAATGTTTCGGATACAAGTTGAATGTGACCGAGCGGCTGACACGATCACTTCTTTCGTAGGTGAACGTGTAAAGGGCATACGAAGGAGTTATATTATTCTCTGCAAAAAAGTATCAATCTATTTATATTGAAAAACTATTAGCAAATATTTTAACTTTAATTCGTCATATTGAACCTACGAAAGACCTTGTCTCTGTATTTCGTAGGTCAAATTTCAAGAATTAAAGTTGATATATCTGCTAATACTCTTAAGACTGTTAATACTTTTTTTTACAGAGAATGCCGAGGTAGACCAGTTAACGTATTAAGAAATATATGGTTCTATCCAAAAAAATATTTCACCTACGAAGAAACTAATTATGTCAAATTATGCCTCCCTTCGTCACATTCAACTTGTATCCGAAACCTTTTTTAGTATTATCAAGAACGAGCGAGATATTCCAGGTGATCAAGTTAGATGAGACACCCTGTATACGAGCACATCTTCTGCGCTTTCTCTGTTAAAAGTCTGTTTATATTCGATTGGCAAGTCGGACGAAGAATCTTTACGATGGGCTTTGATTCGAAATTGGACGAATGCACGAGGAATTCGCTTAACCTCACATTCGATTAAAATCGTTTCGCGGAAACTCGTGAAAATTGGTGGGGAACCAAACTGACTAGCACTTTGAAAACGCGTCGAAGACGAATAACGCACGAGTACGTGTCATAATTGAACGTGCCCGTTTTTAACCGTTTAACAATTTAAACATGCTCTGCTCTTAACTAGGTACAGAGATATTTTGTTTGAAGGAAATGTGTGCCAGCAATATATTTGATGTAAGTTAAAATATCGAGTATTATTTGCGATTTTTAACGATATACTTTTTCATTTGAAAAAGCAAGGCACATAATCAAATCGATTCTCACCTATGTATTTCTGCATATCACCATATCTTTCTCCAAAAATGCAAAACGCATTGATATTTTTTTTTAAACAAAATATTCGTTATATTACACAATTACTGCGAATGTAAAGAAAAATTGGAACGGTTAATTTTCATTCGACAAGAAATCATTTCGAGAGATCATCTTTTATAATACTGATTGTTGAGTCTTGCTTTTGGCTATTAAAATACATTATTGTTTAGAAAGCAGAAAAATTTGGCATCGGTCGTTTTTGTTACAAGCCTCGCGATTATTCCGATATGTTACAGTATTCGTTATAATAATTTATATTTGTTATACGATGATATTTGCACGCAAGGTACAATGCTCGTTTACATTTTTCAATATACGGTATTTGCACAGAAATCTAAAACGTTACAGGCAAACAAGCGATGAGCTTATTCAGACTGAATTGCTTTAATTCGAAGGACAAACCATTACATCTAACGCTAAATCAACAATCGGTAATTAAATATTCAGCTTTATATTAACGTTGATTAAATATTATTGTTTACCTTACATAATTATAATAAACTGAATTTAGTGAAATAGATACGTCATGTACGTACGCCAAATATGCAACACGTTTATGCGTATATTATTAAACATAAATATGTAAAATATGTGTTGCACAAAAAATGTAAAATAAAGAACACGTTTCTACAATCTCCTAATCACATTTTACAGGATTCATTTCTTTGGGGAGCATGAGGCGGGCATGGGTTTTCGGGCCGTAGGACCACGTCCCGGGAAACCCCGATAGATCTGATGCTCTCTTACAGTCGGGTGGCAGCTGGTCGGTGCCTCTGGCGCCCGTCAATTTTGCCGATCCGATGCGGAGAGTTTCGGAGAAGTTGGTGGGCCCATGCCTGTCAAGACCACTCACCTCACCTTCCTGTGGGGCCCCCCGACACCCTGCACCGGCTTTGACCGGGACAGGGTGCGAAAGAGTGAGTGGCACCAGGACGGACTTTGTTGATGACCGCGGCGACAACAATGATAAACATGGATTGCGACCAAAAAGCGAAAATGGTTTACGGTGCAGGGGAGGGATACCCCAGTACCGGCGCAGCGGTGGGTAGTCAAGTGGGCTCACCTGCGTCGTCATCTCACGACCACGGCTGTTCGGGGGTGGACCGCCAGGCCCCCGGATGTGTTTTCACGTCTGGTGAGGCGGGAGGCAATAGTACGGAGATTCATAAGGAACCTCCGAGAAGAATAACAAGAGCATCGCGGAGAACCACGGGCGGGGCGGACGGCGTCTTCCTCGCACCGGCCGCGGTAACGGGCCTCGCGCCGGTAAGGGAGCTAAGAGCGCGGACGAGGTCCGATGACGGGGATTCGGTCGCCTCTTCCGCGTCTCGGTCATCCCTGGGATCGATCGTCTCCGGGGGGAAGAGAAGGCGCATGATGACGCTGACCCCGGAGATTTCTGTGGATTTGGCGCTGGACATACGGATGAGCTCGGCGGCCGACATGAGCGCCGAGTTCACCAGGCAGGTGTCTAAGATCTGGCGGGTGGCGACGACAGCGCCGAACCTGAAAGGAGCAAGTGTCAAGGACCTAAAAAACGCGGCGGCCTACGTCGCCGCCGCATGGAGGGAGCTTAACCTACAGAGGGCTGAGGTGGTCCACAGCGGTAGCTCCACGGCCGCCAAGCTCGCGGAAGCAAGGCTGACCGCGTTGGAGGAGGAAAACGCGGCCTTGCGAAAAGAGATAACGAGGCTGGCCGCCCGCACCCACGAGTGCCCGCGGTGCAACGGTCGGGCTATTGAGCCCGGCCACCCTCCGCGAGAGGGGAAACAAGAAGGCGCGCGTCTGGACGCCCTAGAGAAAAAGATGGGCGAACTCGGTCCCTCCATCATGAGGGCCATCGAGGAACGGTTCGGGGGCCGAAGACCGCGCAGCCCCGAACCTCGGCGCAAGGCGGACCAACCCGCTGTCCCACGCGTCACCCAAGCCACAATGCTCCCGAGGGAGCAGGAGGGTGGCGAATGGAGGATGGTGGAAAGACGGCAGCGGAAGAAAAGGGCCGCAAGGAAGGAGGAGAAAAAAGAGAGAATGCCCGCTGCTCCTTCGTCGCGAGTAACGGGCGTACGGAAGACGGGCGTCGCACTGGTGGCTAAAAAAGGAACGGCGCAGGCGACAAAACCGGCCGGGCTCCCCCGCGCACCGCGTACGTCCGCGGTGACGTTGACTATCAACGAGGGGGTTAAGACTTCATACGCCGATGTTCTCGCGACGGCGCGACAGAAGGTCCCGCTTGCGGAGATCGGCGTCGAATCCCTCGGAATGAGGAAGTCGATGACCGGGGGTATAATTATCCGGCTCCCAGGCGACAGAGACAGAGGAAAGGCGTCGCGATTGGCGACGCGTCTGGCCGAGGTGCTGGATCCGGCCGCGGTGAGAGTAGCGGCCCCGAACAGGACGGCGGAGCTGAGGGTGGCCGGGATAGACATCTCGATCGCTAAGGAGGAGCTGCGGCAGGCGCTGGCCTCAGCGGCGGGATGCGGCAGTGCGGAAGTGCGGGTCGGAGAGATCCGCACCACCAGATACGGCCTTGGGACTGCATGGGTAAGGTGCCCAGTGGCTGGAGCCCGGAAATTAGCCCGGGACGGGAAAGTAGCTCTGGGATGGTCCACGGCGAAGGTCACGGCTATCCCGAAGAGACCCTTGCAGTGCTTTAAATGCCTGGAGCTGGGGCACATGCGGGCAACCTGCACGTCCAACGTGGATCGCGGGCATCTGTGCTACAGGTGTGGCGGTAGCGGGCATCGTGCCAGGGGGTGTCCCGCCTCCGCGCCCAAGTGCCCGTTATGCGAGTCGCTGGGGGCGCCAGCCAACCACAGGATGTGCGAGGCGGCATGTGCTCCGCCGAGAACTAAGAGGAAGCCACCGATCCGTGAACCGACCGCGGAGGTAACGCAAGAGGGGAGCACCGTCGAACATTCAGCGGCAGATGGCCGGGAGGAGGCCATGGAGGTGATTGAGGGATTTTAACCGTCTCCTCCAATGCAACCTGGGCAGATCGAGAAGGGCGCATGACCTGCTCCTCCAGACTATCCGGGAGGGAGAGGTCGCCCTCGCGACAGTGGCCGAGCCGTATCGCGTCCCTGACGCTCCCAACTGGATCGGGGATTTGGACGGACTGACGGCCATAACTTGGACGCCGACCCTGGGCGCCTTTGGCGCCCTGCTTGACCGTGGCAGCGGCTACGTCGCGGTCGAATGGGCAGGAATAGCGGTGGTGGCGGTCTACGTCTCCCCCAACAGCGGCCTGGCCGCGTTCGGGGACTTTCTGGACGATGTCGGGGAATGCGTCAAAAGGTGCTTTCCCCGTCAGGTGCTGGTCCTCGGGGACTTCAACGCTCACTCGACGCAGTGGGGGAACTCCGCGACGAACGCCAGAGGAAGATGGCTGACAGACTGGGCTGCGGGACTCGGACTCCTGCTGGTAAACAAGGGTACGGCGAGCACCTGCGTGGCGTGGAGGGGGTCCTCCGTGGTCGACATCACGTGGGCCACCTCGAAGCTGTACCCGAGGATCCGTGACTGGAGAGTGGCCGAGGGAGTCGAGACCTTGTCCGATCACCTCTACATACTTATGGAGGTGGTCTCGGAGGACGTGGACGAAAATAACAACCAAGTCGCCCGAGGTGGTGCGAGCCGCTCCGGCCCGCAACCACCCAGATGGCGCCTGAAGGAGCGGGACAGGGAGATGTTGCGGGCGGCAGCCATCGTCTCGGCGTGGAGCTGGGACGCCCAAGGGACGACCAGTCTGGGAAGCGTCGACGAAGAGGCGGAGATCCTCCAAGAATACATGAACGCGGCGTGCGACGCCTCGATGCCGCGCTCCGTCCCGGGCGGTGGACGCAACCGCAGCGTTCACTGGTGGACGCCGGAGATAGCGGAACTGCGGGCGAGCTGCGTACGGGCACGCAGAAGATTCCTGAGGGCCCGTCGCCGTAGAAGGACGCGCGACGAGGAGGAGATCTCCCGCTGCTAGGGGGTCTACAGAGAGGCGAGACGAACTCTGCAGCGGGAGATCAAGATCGCGAAGGCTCGGTCTTGGAAGGAGCTGATCGAGGCGGTTGAGTCAGACCCGTGGGGGCGGCCGTACAAGGTGGTAACGAAGAAGTTGCGACCCGCGGCCCCCTCGCTGACCGCCAACATGGATCCGGTACTGCTGGCCAGGGTCATCGGGACGCTGTTTCCGCGGCAGGACAGCGACGCGGGGCGGTAGGGATCGTCCCTCTCCTCCGGCGGGGGCGAGACGCCGTCAACAGCAGCGGTGGCGACGACGTCGACGGAGCGGAGCGAGGAGCTGCAGGTCACTCAGGAGGAGCTTCTCGCGGCGACTAAGAAGATGGCGTCCCGGGATGTGGCACCGGGTCCGGACGGAGTTCCGGGCCGAGTCTGGGCGGAGACGATGGAGGTGGTGGCCCCTCGCGTGCGGCATCTGTTTACCCGATGCCTGAGGGAGGGCATCTACCCGCGGATATGGCGGATGGCGAGATTGGTCCTGCTGCGAAAGGAGGGTCGTCCGCCGGAGTCGCCGTCAGCGTACAGGCCGATATGCCTGCTGGACGAGATCGGGAAGCTCCTCGAGAGGGTGATCGCCGCCCGTCTGGAGGCCTATATCTCGGGGCGGGTTCCCGGATGGCACGACAGTCAGTACGGCTTTCGCCGGGGTCGCTCCACGGTGGATGCTGTGAAGCGGGTGAGGAGCATGGCGGAGGACATGGTTTCCCGCTACGGAACGGCGGTAGCGGTCTCCCTGGACGTCAGCAATGCCTTCAACTCTATCCCCTGGGCGAGGATAATGGAGGCTCTGCGACATTTCGAGGTGCCGGCGTACCTGGTTGAGGTCATCGGAGCCTACCTAAACGATAGGTGGATCACCTTCACTGGGAAGAACGGGGAAGAGAGAAGGCGCGTGGAGCGCGGCGTCCCGCAGGGTTCGGTGTTGGGACCAATCTTGTGGATCACGGCCTACGACTCCGTCCTTCGATGCCCGATGCCCCCGGGCACGGGCTTGGTCTGTTACGCCGACGATACCTTGGTACTAGCCGGGGGACGGTGGTGGAGTGAGACCGTGATTCTCGCGGAAGACGCTGTGGCATGCGCGGTGCACGCTATTCAGCGACTGGGATTGAACGTGTCGCCGGCCAAGTCGGAGGCCCTATGGTTCTTCGACCGCCGCCGCAGGGGATCCCCTCCCGATGGTTTGTCCGTGGCCATAAATGGCGAAGCGGTGCCGGTGAAGTGTCGTATGAGGTACCTGGGCCTCACCATCGACAGCCGGTGGACGTTCGGACCACATTTCGAGCTCCTGGTCCCGAGGGTGACGGCTGCAGCCAACGCCTTGTGCGGCCTTCTTCCGAATATAGGCGGAGCAGGATCGGGAGTCCGCCGACTCTACGAGGGAGTGATCCGGTCCCGGGTCCTCTATGGGGCACCGGTGTGGGCCCAAGACCTGATGGCCAACCGTCGCAGTCGTACCCTGGTGAGGAGACTGCAAAGGACGATCGCTATCCGAATAGCCAGAGGATATCGAACAATATCCTACGAGTCGGCGACAGTGCTGGCGGCGTCCCCCCCGTTCGAGCTGCGGGCCCTCGAGCTCTGTCGGGTGCATGAACACCTGAGGGCACCGCCTTCGACGGTGGCGCTGTCGCTGGGCGGCCTCTCGGCCTCGAACGTCCGGGAAGAGGCAAAGCTGGAGATCTGGGAGCGGTGGCGCTCCCAGCTGATGGAGGAGGACGCCAGGCGGCCACACCGAGCCGTCCGCGCCGTGCTTCCCAATTGGGAGGCTTGGAGAGATCAAGGCGGGGTTCCGCTCACCTTCAGGACGACACAGATGCTCGCCGGACACGGGGTCTTCGGTGAGTACCTGCTGAAGATCGGGCGGGAGGTGACGTCCACCTGTCACCACTGCGGGGAAGAGGAGGACACGGCACAGCACACGCTGGAGTTCTGTCCAGCGTGGGCGGAACCGCGGCGCGTCCTGCAGCTCGACATCGGCGAGAGGTTGGCTCCGGAAGCGGTCGTTGAGGCCATGCTCCGAGGGCCCCGGGAGTTTAACGCTGTCCGCGCCTACTGCGAGGAGGTTATGCAGAGAAAGGAGCGGGCAGAGAGGGACCGGAAGAGAAGAGCCGATCCCAGTAGATCATCGCATCAACGTCGCAGGGGCTCCGTACGACGCAGGGGCGCGGCGCCGCCGTCGCTGCCCCGGGTGCGACAGATTAGGGGACGTGGCGCTAGGAGGAGTGGTTCCCCCTAGCTTCCCAACTCAAGCCGGGATGCCTCCCTAGACAACTACAACGGCAGGGAGATAGACGACGAGGCTGCACTCGGTAGTGATTCGCAAGAGACCCCGGGTGCACCTCCGAACGTCGGGATGACCACCGTGGGGTTTTAGTCGGTAGGAGTCCGACACTACACGGTCGTTGCTACGCAGCGCCGAGTGTCCATGAGGATTTCCCCACGATAAAAAAAAAAAAAAAAAAAAAAAAAAAAAAAAGGATTCATTTCTTTACTTGCATCCTATAAAAATACGCATTTGCACGAATATTCAATGCTATAATATTCAATTTGATCATCACTCGTGCTTACAGCAAATAACATCTTGGCAAATTTCTTGCTGCCTTTGTATTGTTTTCTAACGTAATTTTTAACTATTTCAAATACGTATTAGTACGTCAAAGTTTCAGATTACTTCTGATATTTCCAGTTTATGGAAGAAAATGGAATAATTATTGGGACTTAAATTAATAATAAGTATTGGGACTTAAAAATGTGAAACCAATCGCACACATAATAGGTGCACTGACTGACGCTTTCTTTCGTTTACTTTGTATTGCTTGTAAGTAGATCATTATATTATTATTTTTTATTTTATTTTATTATTTTATTATCATTTAGTCCGTCCCTTACGGCCTTGGACGGTATCACCTTATTGCCTCCTCCTTTATATCTATTTAAATTCTTTTCCTTGTCTATCTCTGCTTTCTTACATATTTACCTCCCCTCTTATCCACTCTGTTATATTGCACTCCATTATATAATCTATCTCTAAAACTATGGCAACTTTTGGGCTTTTGCCTCCTTGCTGTGCTTCCTTATCGTCGTTCCTCCCCGTCTTCTATTGCCCTTCTCTTCTCCATTATTGTTTTCAATGAGTAGATCATTATATTTTTTTTCTAACCTGACAAATATAAAGGTGCACGAATTATCGTTTGTACATTACGCGATTAAATTGTGTTATAATATAATATTGTGATCTTATACGTATCATTGCGTATATAATGGCGAATTAAATTTATATAAAACAGTTTATAGAATTTGTACGATGTTACGATGGTAGAAATCAAGCAACGGAGATTTGCTGAGAAGTTGAAACAATGTTATACTGTTTAGGAAACTGTAATATACATAAGGGCAGTTCCACTTGGATTGAGGGTCAGTCAGATAAGTTCGACTAGTACCGTGCACTAGTACGTTGAGTGACACCAGAATCTTGTATCAGATCGCATTCGTCATCCCGTTGACTGTGGATTCGTTATTGAGTCTAAGATCATTGCCATTCACATTCTGAGTATCTAATTACCACGGTTACTTATCAAATTCTGCCACAATCATAATCGTACTAGTAAATATTTTTGCTCTTGCACAACAACAATGTCTAATTCAAAGAAAGATTCGTTACATGTTCCGAATTCCAACGATAATCCGACATATATTTTTTTTTCTTTTCTTATTAACGAGTAATATCAATCTAAAAATTGTCATCGTGACATTTTGCGATACTTGTGGCTTTTTGTTTTCTAAAATCGTTTTACATTTCTTACAAGTTTATGCTACTCTCAAGACAATTATCGTAAATAAGTAAATCAGTAGATATTTCGTGTACGTATTCGGTTTTGAGGAAACTATATGCATATATATGCTCAAGTTTAATGATTCTATACACTTCAAAATAACCATACATTTCTTTTTTCAAGTATTAACTGATAAATATATAGTGCATGTCGTTGACACATACGTATGACATATGCTATTCGAATGGAATTATTGCGATAGATCTTTTGAAAATTAATTTTTCAACTGACGCGGCGGATCTAATTAAAAATTTAATGAAACGTTATGATTATTTTAGTTTATTCGTAATAACAATAACATTTTATGTGTACAAGATATCCAGTTAATTGATTAGTGAAAAATTCGTATATTACTTTACATGAAAAAATATTTCGGATAAAAATTGAATAGTATCGAGACAGATATCACTTAGTATTTATTAGTTTTTCTGTAGATGGGCGGTTAAGAGTATATACTTAAATGGAATTATGTGTTTTTAATACTAATAATAAGTAAATTAGTTGACGTAATTCATCGCCATTTGCTGCAAAGAAGAAAGAAATATTAAGCTGTATTCCAGGAAATACTCTTATTTCTATTACATTGTAAAGTGATACCAGTACATCCATTTTTCTTGTCTATAGAGTGAGTGTAATGAAAAAAGTTTAACCACAGCATTTCGTGTGTGATTTCGTTAGAATGTTCAAATATGTCAATATATTACCCTGAATGTTACTATACGCTTGTATCCTTCCTTTAAAGCGGTTATAATAAGTTCTTGGCGTGACTATAGCAATTTGTAAAGGATCCTACAGAACGTTAAGACATTTTACGATACATTGAGGCCTAGGTTTTAAGAAATCCGCAGCAGTTTCAGTTTATCTCCACGTGACTGATTCTTCTCAGTTTATGGTATGTTATAAATGTCTGATTATTCTTCAGTTCTGCTATTACTATCGATAATAGGAGGTATATTGATTATAAAAAGTAAAAAAACTAAGTAAAAAATTAAAGAGAAAAATGGGCAAAAAGATGTTTAATGAGAAACAGAGAAACAGATTTTCTAATTCCATGTTACTTAAAGAGCTAAAAACGAACAAGTCGAGTGATTGTAGAGATTATTCGTGTATGGACGATTCTATTGGGTCGCCTGAAAAGTTCGTTCCGATTTTTCCATTTCTGGAAGGATGGAATCTTGAAATTGCGTGGAAGATGGAGAAATGGAACAAAATCGCACCTACATAATTCAATAAATGTATATGGAATTGAAATGTAAATCGGTATAGTTTGCTTGAAAGTGCATTCAGATTACCAATATTTATTCTCAATATTTCGAGGCTCTCACCGTTATCGTTCGTGAAAACGGTCAATATATATTGTTAATATAATATCGACAATATCACTGACCATTGACGGAACAGGTTGCGAAATTTACACGAGCCACTCCTAAAAGCCACTCACTGGCCCATATTTTTTCTTTTTTTCGTTTTTGAATAAATGATAAAATAACGGCAGCACGAGCTTTCTTTCGATTAGACACCGCTAAACGCTATTTAGAAGCTGAATGTATTGTCAATAATATCGATCGTACGAAGAAAATAAAGTCTGTCAATATATATTGTCAATGCAATATTGACTGTCAAAGGATCTCTTACTTACGAGAATGTTGTAAATCTCGTAATGTTGGCAATAAATTTTGTCGTTGGCGAGTTTTCGTCGTGTTGAATTTCCGCGGTGGAATAACGGATATGAAAGGATAGTCAAAAAGACTAAATGTATTTTTGTTTCCAACAAATATAAAAAGAATCGTACCCTGAGAATTGCAATTTTCTTCGAGAAACGCGGAACTATTTCCAGACGGACCATCAAAAATGAAATGCAGCCCCTATAATATTTCCAGTCCTCGTTACCGCCGCTAATAACCACGTACATCTGTACAGTCGATGTGACGTTAAAACCTATTATTATAAAGAAATCGATCTTCCGACACCCGTCTTCTGACGCACCGTTCGTTCGGTCAATTTTCATTGTGCATTTCACTGTTCGTACGATTATCTGAATAGGTTGCAGTTCCGATGTCACCTGTCGCTTGTCACTTGGCTGTCTAATTATTCTGTTAGCGAGAGTCGAGAGGCAAGTTTCATGAAAAATAGGAACCGTAGACTGAATATTTCATTGGAATCTTTCGGGTTACAAAAAAACCTTCTGTATTATTCGTATTTCTGTACGAATCCATTGACATATCGCCGTTCTAGTTTTTTACAATTTTATGCGCTATTATCTAAAATGAGAAAACTGAGTTTAAAGTTTATGAAGTTTAATATTATTGCATCGAGTCACGACTTAGCAGAACTGCATGTTTTTTACTTTCTAAGTGGAAAATAATTGTAAATTTGTATTCTTCATACCAACGAGTCGTATGAGTACACATATACATACGTGGATTCGTAATTTTTGACAAATAGAGTTAGAACAGCTGTAGCAGTTAAGAATTAGGGCGACGATATGTTATACAGTATATTATTACAGGCAGCATTATACGTATAATATCATAACTACACAAAGCATTCTGGTTCCTTGCGAAACGAATATTCATTGTGGTAGTGTGCTTAAAATTATCGAAAAGTTTGAATACTAAAAACAAGAATTATACAATGGTACATCAACGATATAAATATTTATTTATAATCAAGGGCTAAGAGTATTAAATATCGGAAATAACAAGTATCAGATTAAAAACAATCGAAAAGCGACGAATCGATGATTGGATATTATTTCGTGTAATATAAAGATATTAAAAATAATATAAATATATTAAAATTACAATCGCATATTTTACATAAAACCGACTTCATCGACACGTACTCTCTGCTAAAATTTTATTTAGTCAGAATGTAATTTTATTTGCAATTTACAAACGTGCTGGAGGTGAGCATCGAGTCGTTATCTTTTATAAATAGCTTCGACATTTTCCAACTTTGATAATTTCAAAACATTTCAAATAACTATACGAAATGCATGAAACTTGAAACGTTTATAGAAAAATTTAATTTACCTGTGACTTATATAAAAATTACGGAATGAAAGAGTTTGTCTATCTAAAAGCAGATTACTCGTAATTTAATTTTTTAAGCTCGGTCATAGACTTTCTGCTTTTAGGTACGATTAGGTATACGAAGATCTTTCCTCGAGCTTTAAAACCCTAGCTTTGTAAGGAAACTATTCGTGTATTAAAAATGAGCGCTGGCTTATTTTCCCCCTTTTCTCTCGACATCGGATGTAATGTAGGAGCAACCGTTGCAATCTGGCGGAAGCTTCGATCGAGTAGCGTGCGAGTTTCTCGACTATAGATGTATACAGAATGTTTCAGAAATATTGGACAAAAACTTTGTTCGATTTGCATTTATCGCAACAGGAAAAACACTATGCAATAATCTTTGGTTACCAAACAATTATGTATCATATTTTGGCTTTACGAATGAGTACAAAAATGCTTTGCATTATTTTAAATCTTTCGCTACATAAGCTTCTTAAGAAACGTTAAATTTGAGAATTACTGATAATTTCTTCAAAAAGTATTGCTTAATTTCAAATAATTAGCATCTTCCAAATTAGTACTGCCAAATAATTCATCCGTTTTGAATCATCTCATATTTCAGAACATTTATTTATGCTCTCGACTTTTATTCTTTCTCAAATTTATAGACAACTAAAAACTATAAATAAGTAGCAACATAAGAAAAATATCTAAAGATTAATTTGCAACAATATCAAATCATCGTGGATAATTGTAGATTTTTGCTCCAGTACCGAAACATATCTTTATCATACTACTTTAACAGTGTGTTCTTTTAATAGTGTAGCGTAGCGTAGAAACATGATCCTGTAAGTTTCACGCCTCGCAATTATTAATATTTGTTTCCTGTAAGAAGTTAAAAATATGTATCTTTTGTATCTGATACCAGAAATGCACAAAATCTTCAGGATAAGAAGACTTTCCTAAATTATTTTCCTCTGAATTCTTTGACATTTTATTTACGAACGGTTACTTTAATCGTTACAGGTTTATGCATAACACGTAATAAATATAATAAATGTATTACAATAGTAGTCTACGAATGTTTACGCATTTATGGAAAATTACTTACGAAAAGATACACACAAAATGCGTGGAATGCACCAGAAACACAAAAGTATGTAAAATATGCAAAATATAGTACTCGTTGTAGTATTTAATGAGTGAAACAAATAAAATATAAATTTATATATTATATGTTATAAAAATAAAGATATAAATTTATGTAAACATCCGCAGTTTAATAAGAGTGTTTTTAATCTCTTCATAATTCGTATATAAACTGTTTTGGATTCATTTTTGATTGTCATCATTCGTTATGTTTTAATATACGTTTATACGAATTTCTTTGTTGCTCCAATGTATAAAACTTGTACAGCTGTTTTGAAACGCTCTGTACGCTAACACGATTTTTCTTCGTTTTCCTCGATTTCTTTTATTGTTTCTTCCGTCGGCACAAGTTCGTTGCCCGTCTTTGTTTTTGTTTCGAACCGACCTTGCGTCGCTTTCTTGCTTGTCCCTAAAACTTGCGAAATCCCTGAGAGACCCAACTAATCTGTACTCCAAAACGAATCCGCCGTGGTACTACGAGCGTCCCTATTTCTCCTGTCAATTTATGGTCCCTTTGTCTCAAGAATCTACCTCGAGTTGGCACGATCAAGTCCACTGTCGAGCACAGAAACCTTCCTTTGTGATCTTCAATGACCTTGAGTCTCTTTATACAGAAATATTTATGTTCATCTTCACGTTGAATGCTACGCTAGTTTTAGAGGAATTGGCCGTGGCGCCACGATGAATTGTTTATTATGCGATACATATAATACTGAAACATTACCTACAAGAGATATGTTACGGTGTATAATTATCGTTAATGAATTTATCTCACTGGAGTCACCGGTGACCTCCGTGGTGCTGAAGTGCCATTTCACGCGATTTACTTATTATTTGTGATTATCAATTATCTCATATTGTTTCTTCGCGTTGTTAAATAACTGTTCTATGTTGTTAGGTCCCGGGATTTACCATGAACCATAATCCATCCCTCGGTCATACCTATTTGATTGATAATCAATAATCCTAAAGAACCGTCCCAAGATTTAGCATTATTCGCTTTACTGTCAAGGCCCTTAAATGACATCTCATTGCCAACATTAAGGTAGAACACGGAAAAAGAGGCGCATAAAATAGATTTGTATTTCATATATAAATAAAACAATTTTTACATGTTTTATACTGCATCAATTTCGTCACACCATTGTAGTAACGATGGTAATAATAAAAAATGTATAACTATTTGTTCAAATTATGTATTTCTACAAGTCTTGGCGCGCCGGTCACCGGTGACCCCCGTGGCATTAAATCGTCAAGGCGGGTTCACACGGATATACGCGTATCGCGAGCTACGTACCACGCGAATGTCGCCATTTGTTGTAATGCTTCGCTTCGTAAAAAAGCATCGTTGCCAAGATACACGAAATAAATATCGCGATATTGCGTCTCAAGAGAATCGTCGTGTGAATGCATCCATTGGTATACAATGTACACGTACAATGGCGCACATATACTTACGAACATTATTCAAGTTCGTGTTTACATCATTTGTTTTGAATTTGTCAACGTTTACGGATTTGTCAGTTTGAGCAACGATGTCGAGCGCAGCTTTCTCTAAGGTGCTAGCCTCAATTTTCGGACGTACCTTTGCAGCCTCTTACAAGCCCATGCAACGTACTAATATTCAGAAAACTTCAGAAAAGTCCCCGGAAACCGAAAGCCCGTAAAACCGAACGTCGAACGACCGTTCGAATCGTCGGTTTTCCAAATCCTACCTCTTTGAAACCTCTATGGATATCGTGAAATACAATCAAATCTGTATAATAAAATCAGTATACGTACTATTGAACGTCGTTTATGCGAATTGGATTTCATAGGTAGAGCGCCGCGATACAAATATCCGCCAGACCTCGATTTGCGAAAGATCATCTCGATGGGACGCAAGAACGGTGGTAAAAATTTATATTCATCGATGAAAGTAAATTCAATTGTATGGGATCTGACGGAAGAATTTATGTGAGACGCTGTATTGGAGAGGAATGTGCAGAGAACTGCAAAATGTATTAAACCAACCAACCGTTGAAGGTGGTGGAGGATCGGTGCTCGTCTGGGGTGGTGTTACCGTCAATGGTACTGGACCTATTGCTCGTCTCGAAGGAAGAATGGATCGTTTCGTTTACTTAAACATTGTTAAAAATATTCCTTTGCCATATGTCGAAGAAAGATAGCTCGTGGATTGTACATATCAGGTCGATAACGATCTAAACCATACGGCGAACATAGCGAAATAATTTGAATCCTATCGAGGTGCTTTCGATCGATATAGAAAAGAAAATGAAACTATAGAAAACAAAAAAATATGAACGAATCATGAACCATGAAAGTAACAGAAAATGCATTCTATTCTTACTGATCGATGCATTCGAATAAATGAATAAATTCTATGCAAAGACGATGGACAGCAGTTTCTAAGACAAATAGCAAAACGACAAAGTACTAACGTTGCAATAAGTTCAAATAATATTTAATCTAACTTTCGCTATTAAAATAAGAATATCGTGTCGAAAATATATTGCTCATAACTATACGTCCGACACGACAGCAACAGCACACGGTATAGTAGAATGTAGAAATTATTATTATTAATTTATAAAAGCAGTTTCCATTTAGAAAAATAGTAAGATAAACTGTTCCTCTTTAGCAATTACTTTTGGCTCGAGTGCTGGTTATCTTTGTAGCGCAGTGCCCTAAAATATGTACGTACGTTGATACGTTGCTGTCGAACGTGGGAAATTTCCAGTCAGCATGCTTTACATTCTAGTGTCGCCCTCCCATTTGTTCTCCTTGTACAACATTACATTATTAATATTATATTATATTTTATTTTATTTTATTATACATCATTGGTAAATTAACAAGTTACAAGGTGTAGATTGTAGATCTTTTCTACAAGTTTGCAATTCTATTGAATATAGAATAATCAATCTGTAGATGTTTATTCCTTACTATTATTGAAAAGAACTTGCTAGTACTGGTAATTTGCAATTTGTTAATTGTAAAATTTCACTAAAAATATTGACCCAATTGTGCTAGAGAATTTAGGAGGAACATACAAGAAAATATGTTGCCTAGATGAATATCATGTATGATGATAACGAATATGATGTCTATGCTGAAGATATGCTTATGCTATAACATAAGCTCATCTAATTAATCGCTGGCTACCGATCACTCGCTTTCTAGTTAAAAATTCGAGAGAGAAGCTGACGGAACAATTTGTTGCTGCGTTTCGTTTGCCTCCTTTGTACGAAACCCACTGCCTGCGAAACGTCGCTTCATAGACGCGTATTAAACGTGTTAATGCTAACAGCACGCTTCTATGCAGCGTTCATTGTAAATTGTAAACTAATGTGTGCCTGTCCACGAAACAGCAGCGAACCATTTTCGTCGTGACGGCTGACGTTAACATTGTCAGTAGCGAGGCGTATGTTGCAGCTATTTAAACGAATGTAACGATATAGGATGGAAGCGTCTTCTTCGTTGTTGGACACTTTAATAATGACAGAAAAAGATATCTTACTACATCTTTTGTAAACTACACAGCCGGTGTAGACGCATCGTCGCGTCTAGCAGATTACGTTTACGCTTCTATCATGCGACGCTGCACGAACAGTGGGCTAAAGACGTTGGTGGCCGATGAACCCAGAAAATACAAAATTGCGCCGCGAGTATCTTACTATGAATATAACTTTAGAAACTGGGCAACAATCGGGAGAGATCGTAACAGTTAAATAACGTCTTATTGATCGACTTCTAATAAGAGTCGAATTTACGATATTGACAGCTGTATGTGTCATCGAAAACGGAGTACATATAATTGCCATTTTTAATTGTCAGGGTAATTTGAATATTTTAATGATACCTATTAATATGTAAAATACATTGTGGCGCATTCCGTTTACATAAAAATTCTAATGATTTATTCTTAATGATAATTAAGAGTAGCATGTGGCTGCTAATCCAATGATATTAGTATTATTAGAAGATGTTCATATTTGAGCTTGCGTCCTTACAGTGGCCGATGTTTCCATAAAGCCACTGCATGTATTATATTGATAAAATCTGGCAATTATTCCATTCTAATGCCAGCTTGTGTGCGATAAAGTTTTCTGAATATTAGAAAAGAAACATATATTTCAGTTGCAACAATAATAGTGACATTTATTTTAAGAAACACAAATTTGAAAATATGATTTAACAGACGATAGAATGCGAAATTTCTATAAAGTCTTTTAAATAAATAAGTCTATAAAACTTTTTGAATAAATAAAATCAAAATTAACGATAGTTTATTCGTTGCTTTCACATTATTATACAGTTTGTATAATTGCCATTTTTCCAAGTATACAAAAAATGCAATTCGGCATTGATAAAATTAAATTTTGTAACCTTTTTTTTCAATAGACATTAACGCTTCGTTCGCTAATGGAATTATATTGCTTGCAATTGGCGTAAATTTTTTATGGGATTCAAATTCGAAAAACAAGCCGGCCATGCGTCTCGTGTGTCTTTCGTGTGCCTCGATGTGTGAACCGGGGCATTATCGCGTTGATAAATAAAATTATCATCTTCGATTGCTTCTGTGAATGCTGTTAAAACCAGTTTTACATATATGCCTCTTTCATAGATTTTCCAAAGTGGCATCATACGCAAATTTGTCACTAGAATGAAATAATTATAAGATTTTACTGAAAAATGTACACAGTTTTATGGAAATTTCGACCATTGTAGAGCTTGCGGTTGTTTCTTTTTCAGCCTACAAACTATTGTCAGTGTACAGTGTATTGGTTTAGCAGGTTTGGGTGATTTATTGTTCGCAACTTGTATTTATCGGATATTCGCTGAATTTCTTCCATCACGTAGATATCTTTCCTTTTAATTTTTATTTGTCGTATCTTTTTTATACGAGCTATTTAATTTTGAGCTCAGGTATAGTCCCAGATATTCGACAACTTTTGTTTGTCGTATTTCATTGTTGTAGAGTGAATTTATCCTCAGCCTAAACACGGAGTAAGAGTTTTTTATATTTAGCAGCATTAATATCATATTTTGGTGTTGTATTGAAATAGATCTTAAAAAAGATTTTGCAATTTTGTGATTTTTAACATATTTTCAAAGATATCGAAATCGCACAGTCCTGCTAAAGCAATAAAAATTATTTGACGAGTAATATTTATCATATGTATGGGTATATATAGGGTGTCTCGATTAAATGTGATCACTTAAATATATATCTGCCTTATTTACCACTGTATGAAAAAAATTTCTCAGAAAAAAGTTAAATTATTTCAAGGGGTACGTGCAACGGTGAAAGGAATTTGGTTTTAAGTGTATCTTTTTAGGAGATTTCAGGTCATCGATGTTTTTTTAGATAGAGCTCTATATATTTTTCTAACAGTACTTATGTTGGAAAATGCATAGTTTAAAAGATATTTTGCTTTTAATTTCACCAAATGTAGTATCTGAAAGAGAAGGAAAACATAAACACTTTGCGTCTTTCCTTACATTTCGTTCGCCATGTTTTACACAATTAAAATATGTTTTAAACTAAGCATTTTCAAGGCACAAGTTCCTTAATACTTTCGTATATGGAGAATAGAAAAACGTATCAATTGATGGATAAAAAAAGTGTTCTATTTAAAACTATAAAGAAAAAAAAAATAACCTTGAGACTAAAAGTTCTTTCCACTGTTATATGTGTCTCTTGAAATAATTAAATTTCGTTCTAGTTTATTTCGCATAATCGCAAATAAGGGAGATTTCAGGCGATCTCATTTAGTTTATACAGCCTTTACAACGTAAAAGATTATTTGGAACAGCATAGTTATACGGGAAAGCGTAAATGTGATGTAATTTTTGATGTTCAAGTCAAGATATATCTATACATGTGCCGTTAGCCATGTTCGTATTGCGCGCGAAAAAGCAAGAAAACGCCCAAGACCGTTCGGCAACTCTCGGGAAGGATCGCTGAACGTCGTGGTAGGAGAAAAAGAGACGGGAGCGTAGAAGTTTTCTCTTCCGAGAGCACGCGAAACGCGCACGTGCCTACGCAAATGCCTCCCGGAGTGTTCGAATAGAAACGTCGTGTTACTGATTGAAATAGAGACGGAACCATTTGGGACTCTGGACCTATGTACATTAGCGAAATATACCTCTACATACGTACAACATTTTATCTACCTTCATAAATTATTTTATTTTTCTATTTGGAAATTTACAATCAATTCTCATTGAGAATTACAAGTAAATTATTCTGGCGTGGTACTATAACGTGAATAATAAATGATTATCGTATATTTGGTTCTAGCTGAATCTAATGTTTAAATCTAGAGGGTAATGTCTTTTTAGCATGCGGATCTGATCCGTCGTGTCAAGTAATTGAGTAACTAGTGGGTTTTGGTGGTTGCTAATTCTTATGTTAGAACCCTCATAAATTGCTCGTAGAAGTTCTGGACAATTGATTCGTACAGTTTTCGTGTACAACTACAATAGAATTTTCTTTAATTTTTAAGAACGCGTTGCTCCAATAACGATAACAGGACAAGGATGATTAAACAATTTCAAAAAGGGCAATAAGTTATCGAATAGGAACTTGCTTTTGTTTTGTTTTAGGTTTCTCTATATATTTTGTAAATTTATTCAAAGAGACAATTAATAACAATAACAAGTATTATGCAGCTATTAAAGTACTATGAATTTTCAGGTGACATTGCGGTTTAACTCAATCTTGATGTTTCTATCACGTTGGAACAGATCTCTGAAATTTTGGATTAAAGGAAGATCTCATAAGAAGATATCAAGTATTGCTTTTGAATGTTAGATTGTGATTAATTCAAAAATTTTGATAACATACCTATATGTATCGTTAATGCAAATCGACCAATATTCGTTCAGATGTTCACGAGCTGCGATGCATATTTTTAGTATCCATCTTCGTTTGAAAAAGGGATATCGAAGGTGCAATGAATATTTCATTAGTAAGATTTCACATGACGAATCAAAGAATCTTTATTTATTGTTTCGTTTATTAGCTCAGTTGTATTTATGCTATGATATCAATTATAAATAAAAAACAAGCGAGCGCGATTAAAGTAGGAAGAAATCTTATCAGATCATAGATTGATTGTACGTGCAATCTTTCTTATCGTGCTATTTAGAAATGGTTTTGCCAAAATGCGATGAGTCACGAGCTTCTCGTTAAGATTTGCAACTTGATACCGTTTTATAAAGTAACAGATAAAATTGCTCGAAAAATATCTTAATTTTTGACACGTACAAATCTATTACGTATTAAAAACGTTCCATTCCACTGTGAAATAACAAGAGTGAAGAATGTGTTACATCGTATCATAAATATATCAATATATACATATACAACTAATAGATTATACATTATATATTTGCATGATATTTTTGTATAATATTTAATATATTCTGTTCAAAATATCTTTATCGATATAAAATTTTGTTATGTGTTTGGCAAGATTGGAAAAAGATGAGAAGATTTTCGAAAGATTCGGGAACGTATGCGAAATAGTGAAAAATGCGTTATATTAGCATCGTTTAATACAGTAATAATTCTGTGAAAATAGATTGTTTTCAAATTTTGTAGACAATGCTTTGTGGAAAATAAAAATCTAGAATAATAAAATAATCAAGATTCGATATGTTTCCAAATGTTTAAAAATTTTTCGTTATTTTGCGGGCAATTCGATAAAGTTAAAACAAAACATCAGATAGCTTCGCAAATTCACATGTATTCCCAGCTGTGACAAAACAATACAAAAATACCAAGTTACAATTCTTTTCAAAATCTATAATGTATAACGTTATGTATTTTGTACAATCTCTTGTCATCTGTTTATTCCAATTTTGCAAAATGATTTATTCGAACGGGTCGCTTTTAACAAGCGCAGAAAAATGCATTACATAATTTGTACATTGTCTAATGTATTATAATATGAGATATATCTTTATCTACGTAATTTGGATAAGTGCAAAAGGTATTGGTTTATTATTGTACGCAAATGAATTAAAATCTGTTATTCGCAGCAATTTGTAGAACGATGTTCTTACTGTCATGCAAAGTTTCATTACATGAAATGTAATGGAATCGGATGGATACCGATTGAAAGAGAAATTTAGTAACTCGAAAACGGTAAAAGAAACGTTATCCAGTACGTTCCAAGTGTTAGGATAACATCCAGCATCATAGTAATTTGTCATTAGCTATCATAATAGCGAGACGGTTTTTAATATCATACTGTTATCATTGAAGATTCGGATGTGACGAATACTTATCACTTATATCAGATATTGCGATATGATTAAAGTATGAAACAAAACGCGATTGAGTAATGTAAAAAAGCTTGAAAACTTTGTCTAAAAATCTTTCAAAGATAATTTAGGCTCTCTGTTTTAAACAATAAAACTCAGTAAGTACCGTATTGACCACCCTGTATGTGCAAACGCGGCGAAACGGTTAGATCTACGATGCTTGCCATTAGCTGGTACAGATATCGATCTGTAAATTGTCGAATCTTATTTTAGAATTTCTCTATGTATCGAACTATATACCATATACATTAAAAATTGAAGACTTATATTCTTGCGAGTACGGCTTGAAGTGTTCAGCGTTAACATTTAATGCGCGTAATTAGAGTGCGAATTTTTACGCATTTATAAGAAATTTAAAAGTGCAAAAACGCATATTCGTTCTAATGTTTGATATTGGAAACAAGCTTCATAAAAATATAAATTTACACGTAAATATCAATATCTGTTTTGATCTATAAATACGTAGTTTATTTAAAGCGTGAGCCGTAGAGTAGACTAAATGAATTTAAAAATACGAAAAACATCAACGATTGGTATAAATCTAATGGACTTCTACAGTCAATCTTTGACATGTATGGTAAAACAATTTGTTACATCAAGACTGCGTAATATGAGAGGAAAATAAAATAAGATCGGAGAAAGTGATATTCTTGCATTGTGTACAATGCATATCTAATTGATACGATCTCATAAGGTTTTGTCGAAAAATGTGTTAAATGAATTATATTGCATATTCATCGAATGGGTGCAATTTTACTTTTTTATATCTATATATATTTCCCAAGATACGAAGGTATGCTTGACGTTTTTAAATGATATCGTATATTTTTTATAACATTAGCCGATCCAGCTAGACATTCTCTGTAACAAAAACGTATGAACCTATTTGTATAGAAAAACCATTAGTTTACACGTCTAAACTATGAAAAACAAAGACTTTCCTTGTTTTTCACACGTTAAGTTTCACATATTACGGTTAAAATATCTGCCAAGTCATTCGCATTGTTGAAAATTTGTTAATCCATAAGTTTTATCGTATTTAATCATTTGACAAAATTTAGTAACGCGCATCATCGACCAACGTGCAAAATCACATATATACGGTCAAATATTTAGTCAAATATTAAACGAAAATAATTCTGTAAAACGGTAATGTAATGTTTAATATGTTTCATTTTTTAATTGCTCATTTTGCTTCATTTCGGTATGTTGCACTAATAAAAATTAGGGTAGTGCCAGTTCCAGCGTGTAGTTTGCAATCTCGCATAATGCTCCTTTTTAGACCTTTTCGGTGCAAATAAAAAACATGCTGCAATAACTGTCACAGATAGCGCAAAATGTGAGAGTTGTCTCATACGAAAAATGTTGTGACACGTATTCCTTGTACGGTAAATTTTCAAACAGAGAATTTATAGTTGCACACGTCTTGTCGTAACAATTAGTTATAAGTTTAAACACTTACACAACTTCCGGTATGCCGGTACAATCTAAGCAGTTACGTGGCAAATAGTGGAAAACTGGACATATTTTTTGTCGAAAAACATCCTCGTATTGCGTAACGTTCAATGCAAAGAGAGAGTATGAATTTTCGAAACGTATCTCGTTGTCTTGTGTTAGTCTGAAATTAGATTAATGAAACTGATATAAAGTATGTAGATTATTTAATCAGCCTGCATATGTATACAATACTGTATCTAAAGTAATTCAAAGTGTACACATATATAGGTATCTTCTACTGACGCAATTAAGCGAATCTAATTTTATCATGCATATGTTGTACAAATGACGAAAATAGACGATTGAGGTTTCATTATACATCGGATAAAAGTAGCATGTATTGCATTTAAGAAGATTTTCCTGCTAAGGCAAGAAATGCCTCGTTAAAAGAGTAAAAAATCGAAACACCATTATAATAGTAGAATATATATATGAACTATTTTTACAATCACGAGACTGTTATTAAGCCTCGGTTGTCACATTTGTTTCGCTCATTTCGGTTGTCGCATTGGGTCAGCCAGATTCTGTTCAATTTTCAAGCAGCTGCTGTTCAAAAAATAGCAGTGATATTAAATCGGAAAAATTCCGGAACGTAGCTTGAACATCGTTGAGTATGTTTCTTACAAGTTTCGAAAAAAATACGTTTTTATCAAAGAGTACTATAACCTTTTTATGTTTTGACGTTCCTCGCTAAAAAATGAAGATGTTACTTTTGAGTAAGGGAAAAGACAGCTTTTAGTGCACGTTTCGAAAAACATATTTATGCAATTGAAGTATTGAATAAAATAATTCATTTGTATGAAAAAATCAATTTATTCACACACGCAGATACGAAATTTTTTTATTTTAATTATATATGTAAATTTAGGCATAAAAAACTATAATAATTATTTCAATCAATTTTTGCATTGTCAATGCATACGAATATGTATGTAAAATTTGCACAGAAATAAAATATGTTCGATTGCAGCAAAAAATACACATTTGTCACACTTGGGTCAACTAACTTTAGAGAGTTACTAGACACAAACTGACGACATTTTTAATGCGTAATCATCAGATATTATAAAAAAAAGGTTTCAAATTAACAGTAGATTGTACACATGGTGCCATTATAGGCGACGTCTTGAAGATATTACTTTGCAAAGTAAAACCGCGGTTCACTAGGATCCATAATGACAACCGAGGGTTATTACGATGGAATGAATTTGAAACTTTTATAATACAAGCTTCTTTAGCTGCGATTACCTTTCGCAGTCTCAGGTCATTTAGTCTCCTGTTTCCAGTAGTAGTATTTCATAATGATATTAAGACGCTAACTTGCATTTGGTTAGCTGTCACGACCGCGTAAATCGGGTTTAATTAGAATATTACAAATATTACATACTATCAAAACAACGTACAATTACCAGTACTACTACTACTAGTATTAATATTCGGACACCTTTTAAAACGAAACGACTTTCTGAAAATTGGACCGAAAGAATCGAGTTTTTTTTAGAAATTAGAAAAATTAGTTTATTAGACGGCGTGGAGAAAATGTTGGAAAAGTTGGAATTAATCGGAATCGCGAAGAGAATATTAAAGGTCGATTTTCACAACTTTTCTGACAACAATCTGCAATGAAATTTTAAATAATACGTTTTGCAGATTTATGTTAATTATACGTATGCACGCAAATTTCATCGAAAACGTTAATATTGATTATGATTGTTATATATGGTATATTCGTAATATTGCTACGAGTTACGAATGGTCAAAAATTGTAAAAATTGTGGTTTTTTACGACTTTCGGGCTAAAATCTAAAGATACTTACATTTTTCGATACTTTCCGCTCGTTTCTGCATCAACCGACTTTCATGAAATTTTCATGCATGTATACAACTGACATAAATCACTAAAAAGTATTTATTTCTACAATTCATTTTATCTAATTTCTACAGTACATAATATATGTATTTATCATTATATTATATAGGATTTGTTAATAGCTTGTATTGCGATTACATTACGTCGTAAAGGAAACTTGTTAAATTAAGACGAAGGATATTTTAGATAATTGAAAGATAATTTGGATGTTAAAGACTTTAATTAATTTAATTAAGCAAATAGTTACACTTTTGATAATCAACGATCAAATATACAAATAAATTTGTAATTAGTAACATTGTGTATGTTTACACTATAACAAAATATATCTGCTATACAGTTATTTAAGTAATCGTTTAACAAAATCGTGCTTGAAACTTAAAAGCATCGATCTTTTTCATTTTCCTACTGACAGCCTTTCAGACGTTGGCTTTTTTAATTATTATTTATTTTGCTTTAACACTATGATTCGTGGTATTGTGGAGACCTGACACTTTCGCCAATTATTAATAAGGCATGAATGTTATTAACTAAATAAATTAATGGTAAATCAGTAACTAAAAACAATACTTTTGAACTTCTCGAGTTAATTTAATAATCACAAGATCAGAAATTAAGATATTATAAATTTAGATAATTCGTTGAAAAAGTACTAACGGCATAGGAATTGAAATAATTTCACCAATGTGCTTGCTGTGTAGTTAACAAAAATTGTTCTCCATCATACCGATAATTTGAAAACAAGATAACCTGAAAACAGAGGATTTTTTTAAACAACAGATTTAAACAACAATTTTAATTTCACGAAGATAAAAAGCAAAATCATTTCCTTTTTCATTTATAACTTTTCAGTGAATCCTTTCAACACATCCTGCCAAAAATAACAAAGTGACAGAATATTTTCAAGAGGTAGTGTGCAGAGATTCACAAAAGTATTTCAACACTCCCCATAGAAAATTTGTATGGGTCGGTGTATTAAATGTGTTATGTACAATTTTTTAAAATTTTGTTACCACTGTAACGAGATAGTCACGGCTATCGTGATTATGTCGGTGAAAGTAGGAAACAATTTGAATATGCATATAAAAGCTACATATCATTTACTGCAACCATACACTTGCAATCAGTAAAAAATTAGTATACAACAGGAATAGTGGCTTTAAACGTAAAATTACTGCTAAAAATATTTTCATTAAAAATATCAAAGTCTATTGGTATAATTAATAGTCGATTATATAAATAATTTTCTAACTTTTGTAAAATATATATTTGCAATAAATATCTCTTAGCTTCTATGTACGTTTTCAAATTTATTTGAAACTTTACTAATACGAGCATGATAGTCGATAGATAGTTATACAAAATCGTTTGTATAATATCTATAACATACTTTGAACAGTTTCTAGAAGTATACAAATACCTTCAAGAGTCATTTTATGTCGTATCATTAACCATGGCGCTTCTAAACGTTCAGAAATACGTGACTAACGGCGTTGTATCGGAAAAGCGTTGGACGGATATTAAGAGGAATTATTTTCTCTTGGATTTTACGAAGAGACGCGCTGTGCGTTTCTGTAAATGACAGCGATGGTTAGCCACGACGACGGTCAGAAATCCCAGCGGTAAATTATACGATCGGAGAAGAACGGAGGTCGGGTTCGGTCGATTCCTTCTGCCCTGGCTCCTTTCGCTTCCCTGTTTCTCCATTCAACCCTCCTCCTTTTCTTCGTTCTCTCCGTTACCTGCTCGAACCTCCATTTCTCAGCATGCGAACCGGGATGTTCGTTTCACAGATGCCAAGCTCCAACGTCGAGACAAAGACCTGTGTGAGATAATTTTATAGCAGTGCTGGACAAATATACCGGAAAAATCTGGAAATTTTTCCGGGAACTACCTGCTCTCCAGACTGCGATGAGACAGCCGATCCTTTTGTCGATGATCTGTCGGCGGTACGAGCCGAGAGAATTCTTGTTTTACCAGGAATGCAAAGTTCTATGACAGATGGTTACAAAGATCTTATCTGTAAGAAATCTTTTAAAATATTTTTCCATCTTCCTTTGCTCGAAGATATATTATCTGTGGAAATCTTACACACACTTGCGACGTTCATGTCGCTAGGTTGTATTGGAAAATACGATTTAAATTGTAGTTTCAAACGTTACGATTCCAGTTTCAAGCGTTAAATTACTTTTATGATTCAAAACGACGAATGGAAATGGAGAGTAACGAAGAAATATTCATGAAAATTCTTTAAATATATCACGCATATGTATATCGTAAGTAATATATTATTTATTATCTTATATTCTTCATTTGTATCAAATCTTATATCCAAAGTATATTTAAATATATCTAAGATCGTATCTTCCATGAAGATATAAACCGTGAAAATTGAATTGAGAACACTATCAAATATATAGCTCCGTTAAAATACCTTAAAATTAATTTTATTTTAATGCAATATATTCAAAAACATATTACCTGCGTAAAATAAGGATTTAAAAATTTATTTAAGCCTTTCTTTTGTAAACATAGATTTTATAAATGGCAAATATAATTTCCAACAAACTGAAATATCATTCTTGATTAATGATTGAAAAAAACGTTGAGCTATCGTTGACTAATGAATTATTCTAATATAAACAATTTGAAGAAATGCAATTTAATATACATAGAGAAGAGTAACGATCAGCCCACGTCTATCGTTGCGAGTAAATATAATATTTTTTCGTAATAAAAATATCTCTTTTTTCTTCACTCTTCGTAATTTATAACGTCATATAACTTGAAAATTACATATATACATCTATCTACGTTTTAAAAAATTATATTTCACTTGCCTAATGTTGTGTAATTATATTTTATAAGTGATATCATTGTATTTGAAGCAGCCGATCATCATATTCGATTTTCGATCAATTATTACATTTCCTAAATTTTAGATCGACATGGAAAACTGTAGTGAGTTATAACTCTTTTCTTCTACAAAATAACTAAATTCTGACTATAGACAGTTAACCTTCCATATATACAGACATATCTATAAATATACACATAATCTTCGATAAATCTTTTTCTGCGTATACTTTGCCGGAAATATACGTTTTTCAAAATCTAAAGCACAGTTACAGTCTGCAGAAATCAGTCCAATTCAGTTTAAAGAAATTCCATTAATATGAAATATTATGTGAATAATATATATATCTTGGATCAAAGGTTGAGTTTAGAATGTTCAGGCTTCTTTTGTGTGAAACGCATACAGTGAAAGTATTTATACACTTACATTAAAAAAAAATGTTCATGAATATATTATGTGCATTATTGAAACTTTTTAAAGGTACCGAGAGTACTGTAACGAGACACGACTGTCGTGATCATAGTAGTACAATTTAAAATCAATCTGAGACTGTATATTAAAAGTAGAAAGACATTTATTCCAAACAAACGCGTATAGTGAAAAGTTAGTTTACAGCATAAATAATAGTTTTAAACGTACAATTAGTCGTAAAGGTGGGCCTCGTTAAATATCGTGGCTTACTAATTTAGAGAATAATTATTGACTGTTCAAATACCTTGGCGATCTTTGCTAAATGTATGTTTCCAACAAGTATCTTGTAATTTCTCTTTTTTTCATTTAATTTGTACTTTACAATTTGTCCAGTTGGGTATTTGGTAAATTTTTCTAATTTTATCTCTAAATAACACGTGGATGGCTACCCCCAGCGGGATACCATCTTCGAGTTTGTTTATTTTATTTCTTTGGCGAGGTCAGCGGGATGTTTTCTTTTTAGCCATCTTTTTATATGGGATCTTGTAATTTCTATATGAATTTTCAGATCCATTTCAAATTTTACCAACGTAATCATATTAGGACAGTCGGGTCTCGTTACAGTGCCAGTGAAATATCAAAATCTTTTTTACAATACGTATATAAAAAGTTTCTAGGCGTATTCGGATAATTTCGTGGGCCACTGTAAATAGATTTATTGTTTCGTCTAGCTAGAGCGAACACAATTCTCGTACTCAAATCAGACAGAGACACCATCTGTGAGAGTCGATCAGAAGAAGCTAGTTGATTGTTTCTCGTCAGACAACTGTGCTTTGTTCCACACTGCGATCATATTTTACAATAATACCTAACGAAAGTAAGAATTTTCCTTAAGTAAAGCGTGCATGGCCTGTAATCAAAAGTTTTGGAAAACGTCTCACCAACATGATAGTTGAGGCCCGAGGCAGACGACCGACTTTCTCACGATGCGTCATACGTCTGTCTTCTTTGTTTTTAACTGGGAAAACAAAGAAAGACATATGACGCAGCGAAAACCCAGCGTCGAAAAGGTCGTTCGTCTGCGCCGTGTGGTGAGCGATTAATTCTTATGTTTCTTTTGTATCGTGAAAGAAAATCAGATCAAAATTACCTCTTTTCATTCTCGAATTATTACGTTTTCCATTAGTTAATAACGTGGTGGCCAAGCCGTATAACTCTCAATTTTCTTTGTCATATTTTTAAAATCGACGCAATCGACTGTATCCTGTTCCGATCGATCGAATCTGACTCGTACTCGATCAAACAGAAATCAGCCTGAAAATAACTCGACCATTGTTCTTATTTTTGATAGTACTATAATATATATGTATTTGTTTCTACTGCTATATACGTCTGTGTATGTGTGTATGTGTGCGCGAAGAATACTTTTTCACGCAGTCTTTTAAAATTCTTTTAATCACGCTTCTAAGAATCTAGAACGCCAAGAACATTTCTGTTTATCGTTCAAGGAAATAGGGTGCATGACCTCGACCAGCTAAATAGTAAAAAAACAGAAGACTGATTCAAGTAAAACTGTTGAAAATTTCCTTGTGCATCCTCATCTATTCTTAGTACAACATACATTTTCAAACGGTATCCTCTTCGGATAGAATGGGTCCAACTGAACGAACAATCACAGCGTTACTTTGCTTTACGTTTGGTGAGAATTGCTATTAATTGTAGTATTTATTAAACAATATATGTGTATAACGATAGAAAAAAAAAAATATATATATATAAATATTTATTTATCAAAATACACAAACACTTGTAACATACCTATTACAATGTACGATGCAGTTTCATTAGCAAAGTAGAATCAAGTTTTTCTCAAAACCTATTGTTTAACCGTCAAAGATACTACTATAAATTTCAAATCACTGCGTTTGAGAGTGCTGAAATTATGAATGTTGCGAAACACGACCAATTTCAGATACTTTGTGATTACAATCATACGAGCGTTTGTTTCGTCGTCTGTGCTACGAAAAGCTTTCTGCACTTTTGCACTGATATTGAATAGCGATTTCGATTGGTACTGTGCGAAAAAGGAAAAAAAGGAACGTGATTAATAAATTATTCAGCCTTTATAAACACCTTATTGAACATCGTGTAACTTTTTTCCAAAAACAATGTAAAACAAAAATTAATAAAATAACTGCTCGCTTTATTTATTTAACACTATCGATAAAGTACTCACAGCTTAATTGAAATCGCTTCAGTGATTTGGGAAGAAAGTGTTTTTGACGTAATACTTTAATGTGAAATTTGTATAGATAAGTAGTCACTTTTAGTAATAGAGACCTTTAGATTCGTAAGAAGTAAATGTCACACTTGAATATCGTCGTATGCAATACAACTAACATTCATTCCTTCTAAAATGTTCAAAGTACAAATTTTTTCTACCCACTATGAGAAATACAGTAAATTTTGATCAGTATAGCAGCAAATTGAAGTCGTTCGTTCTGAATTCTTCGTCATTTGATTATGTCGTCAAAAGATTAAGCCAACAACGCGTATAATTAGACGAATTGTACGATATTATACTTTTTAATAATTTATACTTGCCTAGCCTTAGCAATGCTGCGTCTACATTGACTAGAACAGACAGCGAGCTGCCTGCATACTGATCATGAACAAAAATAGCATTGTGTCTACTACACTGGAGCTGGCGAACAACTCGTGAACAGAACACAAGCAGGCCTGTTCGCGACTGTACAGCTATATAATAGGTGGAAGTGATACAGTAAAGTCGTAAAGTAAAGCATTAAGTAGAATCATCAATTGATCTAAGGCCGTATACATTCTGCACCCACGCAGCCACTCTTGCGTCAGTTGACTGAAATGTTAATTCAATTGGCTTAATTAATTTAATATCTTTTTCGATATATCAGTTCATAATACAGACAGGATTTTGGTTGCTTCTTTTTTAATTGCTCTCAGCAGCTTTTGCAAAAAAATCACGTTTTTTATCGCTTCGTTAGAATTTTGCGTTACAATTAAAAATGCATCAGGATCTAACTACCAATTCATTCATGTTCCCAAGTGCGTTACTCTTCTCGAAGCATTCTGTTATAAACTTTAAAAACTAGTCCATATATCCTTAAAAGCAAGAAAGGAAGTTTTTCACTTTTATAAACAAAAACTTTAAACGACAACAAAGTTCAATTTTACTTGGATACTAATATATTTACAAAACTTAAAGTAGCGATTTCCAACCCTATCTTATTTATTTTTAGAGAACTGTAATCTAACAATTTAAGAAAATTATGGTATTTTGTTTGATGATGAATAACATACAACGTACTCCGAGATAATCCTTCCACGGAAATTCCACTTGCCTCAATAAAAAAGATTTGCTTATATCGCAGAATGAGCAAAAAGCGACACGTATAGAGGTGTCTATGAGAACTAGTGCGTCAACTTATGGCTATATGACGCTATTAAATGATGAATTGCCCGACATGTCAATAGTTCATGACACGTTTAGCGATATCGAGAATGCAGCAACCAGACCCCGGCAGGTTATATGAAGCCAGATTTTCTGCATCTATAAAGTGATTTCTACACGTTGATCCTTAACGAATCTTTATAGGTGTCCATTATCTTCGGTGCCCGTGTCATAAATCTTAATCCTAAAACACATATTTGCCTCGAAAATAGAGTTTGTCAACATTGTAAATCGTTTGTTTTCCTAATTACTCGTTATTAACATGGGAATTTAACATTGTATCAAAGGTATTAACTCTTTGAATGTAATGTTTTTAAATGTTTTTACTTTTTCTTGCAGGAGAGAAAATTTTATGAGCACAACAATTTCAAAATAAATAACATGCTTTTTATTTGCTTGTTGCATTAAATTTATGCTTGTTTCGACAATTCTGAACATTTTTAAAGTATCGAATGATGTTAGAAATATCTGTTTTTTTGCAAAATTTGTCAACTATTTTTAAACCTTTTACTACCTTTTATTACCTTCAACATATAATCAAAAACATTTATAGAAATTGACTTATCACGTTTATCATCTCTTGTGATCTTTACATAAAGTAATACCAATGCTACTGCAAGCGATATTTTGTCTTCAAGAAGTCAGCACGTCTGTCTGAAAGTTTAACACTTGAACTCAGTAACAATTACAGGATCGATTACAGCCTGAAATATGAAAAAACTCATCTGCACCGAGATCAATGATAGATATTTAAATGATTAAAATTAATCCAACTTAAAAAGAAAAAAAAAGAAAAAATACGGGAGAAAACGATTAATTTGGAAATAAGTAAAAAATGGAAACAAAGTTTGTTTATAAAGGCATGGAATTCTTTCTCGCACTTGCTATTTCGAAAGAAATAACATACGAAATGAAAGCATTCTGAAACAATAAAATACGTTTTGCTTTTCCCATTGTAAAATATAAAGTTTCAATCTCTCCAGTCATCTATAGTTAACGTAGAAAATAAAAATACAGTCACGTCCACGTCGTGAACTCGGCAAATTATAAAGCCACATCGTTGAAGGTAAGCAAAGAGATTGAAAACTCCATGTTACCGCCAAATTGACATAAGTCTAAATATTTTTTAACAGAACCTTCAAGCGTAATTTAATTTACGATTCCGTTTATAAATACAGGGACAATTTAGAATGGCCATTTAGAACAACGGTAAATATTTTGAAAAAGTATTGGCAAAAGTTACAGAAATGAATGAATTAAGAAACATTAAAATTTTAATAATTTAAGTAATATAAATTACAAATTAAAATTTGAATCTGATTCATATGAAATACACGGAACCGAAGAATAACAAATACGTAATATATTTTATATACGAATATATAACATATGTTCAAAGTAGTCACGTAACTTACCTTATAACGCTTATACGAAAACGAAATAAATTTCTATTTAGATTTCATCTATTTAAATGTATTCGTAAGAATATAAATTTGCATAGAAATCCGCAGTTTATTAATAATGCAAATGTCAAAAATAAATAAAACAGCAATTTATGGAAAAAGATGTATTTATGAAATTCTTATTATAACATGGATTATACGAATACCGTACAGGTCAGTACCCAAACAAGGTAATCACGAAGGTTTTAATAAATCGCTGACGATTTTTAGATTTATTTTATTTTCTATAAGTGGCCTAATGCCTATGGAGGCTAATACACATTTAGCAAATTAAAGGATTCGTTTATTTAAATAAATTTAATCATTGTATTTAAGTATTTAATTTGTATAAAAATTTATTTTTCTAACTAAAAGTAGCTTCGTTTATACTAAAATGATTTTGGACAAAATTGACTGGCATTAATAATAACATAATAATAAAAAATGCTCTTAACAAAATTTCAATATTTATATGTACACATGTTGCGTTTTGAAACATGCAAGAGAATATGTGAAATCTTTGTTGACAAAGCGTGAAAGAAGGCTGCTTCTGAATAGAAATCTTAGAGCATGTGTTGGCTACAATAATCATTGGTTTCTCTAGGATTTTTGCTTTCTGTCACGTTCAATAGCCGAATACGTGTTGTGCATCTCAAAAATAATTTAGGAACGATATGTAGTGGGTATCGTTACAGAAGTTCCGAGCTGGAAAATTTCGCAATCTTTCCGGGAACTTCTAACGCTTCACGTTTGTCCTCGTTGGGAGAAGACGCGTCTGCGAAGGTGGTTGCAACAGTTCAGATATCGTTCATTTAAAAATTGACATTAACGATATTAACAATTACATTTAATCCTAGTTTAACTAGGTTTTCTTGCAATTTTATATTTTCAAGTAATTTAAGTATATTTCGTAATATATCGAATGTAAATACGAAAATTGATCAACAAGAACGATAACTAAATTAATATTACGTCCCCATGATACATTACAATTACATTATCAATCGCAATATCAAAAGATCATAGCAATCTTCTTGCTATTCGGAAATATAAATTATTAATCGAGATATGTATGTATGTTCTCAAATTACATTGTTTTATATTATCTAATGCACATGCATACATACTTTTGTAAACATTATTGATATACCATCACAAACTTTATTTACGGTGAAGGAAAAGAAAATACAAAATTCTATTGAACAATGAAGATATTAATCCCAAAAAAATTAAATATCGATTGAATATTTTTTATTTTACTTGGTTAATACTTAAGAATTTTCTTAAGGTTTTGGAATTAAATTCTCTGTTTTAATATTTTTAATATTCTTTCCATTAAAAAATACTAAATTCTATGGACGAATTAAGAAACTGTTTTATAGAACGGTAAAAAATAGGAATAAATTATTTATAGGAAATAATGCGTAACATGTGAAATCGCTTAAAATACGTTATTAAACATGAGGGGTATTCGCCAAAATATTTAACGTTTTTAAAAAAAAAATGTATCTGTCATTAATATTTTATAATTAAAATTAGGAATTTCAGTATTAATCGTGTAATATTTTTAGAATCTATATACTTTATTGTAATATATTGTAGTATAATGAATATAAAATCCTTTTTGCTACTTAAGAGGTATTTATTATAAGTATAAAGATTAGAAGTTCAAAATATTTGTTAAAAATGACAACGCGAGTTAGTACTCGCCCTCCATATGTAGATGCGCTAGTTACAAAAAACAGTAACTAGAAAATTGTTGTAGATACAATCGATAGACTCAGTCGATAGTTTTAAGATGTAGTTTTGTTTTCTCTTTTCCCCTAGTCCATGTAAGTGTGTGCAATAAAGGCTTTTCGGCTCATAACGGTGTGATAGATGCATCCGTACAATATAGTAATAGCTATTGTATTTCTACCTCTGAATAAAGAATATTTATATCTACTGGTGTTCAATTAATTTTGTAATCCATTGTATGTATCGATAAAATTTAGCGATCCAACTTTTCAATCAATCTAATTAATAACAATAATATATACTATATACATATCGACCCAATAATACACCAGATATAAAAGAGAAGAGTCTGTTCTACTCGAGTATCACCAGACAACAATCAGAGCAGAAAAAAAGGTATTCTAACGAACAAACCTTGAACAATGGCACAAAACACAACAACGAAAAGGTCGCCACTCATTAGTGGGCAAGCAAAGCAGGTGAAGCCATTTCTAATAATGCTGAATTTGGAACATTCTTCTAAAAGTATAAGGATGGAATCACATAAAGTAACGTTACGAAGTGTCGATGGTCTTTCAACACATCCTGGACGTCCAGATATACTGTTAATTTCCGAAACACATTTTATAAACCGCAATTATTGCAAAACACCGAGCTACAAAGTATACTCTGCCAGATACCCCAGTGATAATGTTCATGTAGGTTCCGCATAATGATAAAAGATACGCTATGTGTTACAATCTTTTATGGAGGCTTACCTACAAGCTACAAGTTTAGTCGTAGAAAATGGTGGTGAAATATCAATGAAAATGTACTTAAACTTGTTTAATGCAGCTAAACACTTTTATCGAAGAGCAAGGGTAATAAACCTTCGAGGAAGCAACCTACTGGAAGCGACACAAAGACTGCGTACAAATCCTTGCAACTGGAGAACCTACATATTGGCCTACTCACGAAAGTCGTAGATCCGATGTACTAGATTTCTTCGTCACAAAAGGAATAAATCAAGAAAGTTTCTCTGTCTAACTACGCTTAGGCCTGGAATCAAAACATACAGCAATATCGGCAACTATCACGAACCAAAGCATTACGTATAAGGAAAAGCCACCTACGCTATATAACGCTACCTATAATGCTAAAAAGCTTTTAATTAATTCCAGAAGACGGGTCAGAAATAAAAATGTCACTGAAAACGATAGGACAAATAGATGGAGCTGCTGTGTGGAAATCCACTCCATCGTCGAAAAGTAAAAGACCTCCATCATTTCAACGAAATAAGAGAGTTGTTAGTTCACAAAAGAAGAAGATAGCAAGAAGGCAAACGCTTGTACGATAAAACGAGACTAAACCAAGCACACAGAAAACTGAAAATCCTACTACAGAAAAGTCGAAACGATTCGTTCAACGAATTCCTGAAAAATCTGGCACCTAACACAACCACAGATTATTCACCATGTAAATCCAGAAAAAGATAAGACAGCTTATGAAACCTGTTCGTCCGACAAAAATGGAAATTAGAAACTAGGCAAGGATTGAGATAGAAAAAGCCGAAATGTTTGCCAAGCATCTTTCAAAAGTGTTTCAACTACCAGCAAAC
The DNA here is from genome assembly GCF_041682495.2 of Bombus fervidus. Lineage (NCBI taxonomy): Eukaryota > Metazoa > Arthropoda > Insecta > Hymenoptera > Apidae > Bombus > Bombus fervidus. The sequence continues at coordinate 3,069,423 of NC_091526.1, read as the reverse complement.
TAAATAAGTCACCAAGAAAACGACAGATCGGGCAGATGCACGACTGAAATCAACACTCGAAGAACTTTCGAAAAACAATGCTTCTGACTGTTAACTTTGGCGCTACGGTCAGAATAGGTTACTTCCCAATCTGTTGGATTGTAATAATTGCAATTGCATTGTAACAACGTGTGGTACACCGTTATACAGAATCATGTTACCCTCTCATAGAATTGTACCTCTCGGACAGATTATTCCAGGTCAAAATACAACGAACCACCTCGATTTCTGTTACTTTCTATTACTTTATTCTATTCAATCAGTATCATATATATCGTACACACGCCAGTCTTCCCGACGATACCAAATAGCACAACAGCTACCTTCGGCGACGACACGACGATGTTAGCCTCGAATCGAGATGCCCCATGAAGCCTCAAAAGAATTATAACACCATCTTAACGAAATAGAACTCTGGTTAAGAACACGGAGAACTAAAATCAATGCTACCCGTTCTATATGTTCCCCAGTAGAATTAAACGACAATGAGATACCGTAGCAGGAAACAACCAAGTATGCACTGGACGGAAAACTATTATGGAAAACGCGTATTCATTAAGCGAAAGGCATAGAAAACTTTTATGCCTAATTGGCAAACAGTCGGAATTAGCCTGTCAACTATAGGGCATAGCCTTAGACTGCAACATAAAAACGATAGAAAGATGACAAAATAAAAGGTCAGGAGCCACGATAAATGCAGATTGATACACTCGAAACCAGCAAATAATGATTAAAGAAATTCCCTCCGTAGAAAGAAGAAATCGTGCCAACATCTTGGCCATGAATACATCTTCGAAGAACGCAAAAGATTGAAGAAATTTTATTTTCTGCGAGTACTTCAGATTTAGCGATTCGGTTAAACAGCATTAGTTTGGTATATCATTGTGTGTATCGAGGTTCAGGTCAACCTAACCCACCACATGTCGATGCATATTATCATTAAACGATAGATTGCACGTATGCAGATATTTAAAAAAATTTATACATTTAAATATATTGGCGATGATCGCATGAGTTACTTGGATGTACGAATGAAATCGTAAAGTGAAATCGGAACATTCACAAATCCTATACTCAGTACAAACACTCAGTACATCTAACGAAAACTTTTGGTTAAAAGTAAAAGGTTTTTCATGTACGGTTATTATTATGCAATGTGCGATATGATGTGCAGAGAATAACCGAAATCGACACATTCGGATGGCTTAAGGATACATATCCTTTTGGTAATTGGAACGGAATATCATGGTGGCCAGTTTCGATATATTGTACATACGTATGCATTAAAAGTTTCCAATAATTTAATTTCTCCTGTCCGTCGTTTCAGTATGATATCTTGCGGGATATTTTATCTTTTTGAGAACATCTGCAGCTTCGACTTTCTGACACCACTTAGCTGAAAGGATATTTTGGGGAAGACAAATGTATCGAAATTATTAATCTTTTGTAAAAGATTGCAAAATTAATATTAATCCTTAACTGGCATCGTTGGATCGAAAGCGTGTGCTTATTTTCAACAGAATATGATTTAGTTACAAAATTACAAATAGATTGACCCAGGACGATTTTACCATTGAAGTTGTCGAAAAACATTGTGACATGATCAAATCCGTGTGAAAATACAATAAAAAAAGTTGGTATCTATAAGTAGCAAACAATATGGAGCAGTTTCGTTATTTAAGAGTTCGTTGTCTCAATTCTCGTTTAAATGGCGAGCTATCGTAGACAGACGATCGTGGTTAGTTCCACCAATAATATTCGAACATTGTTAATACTTTGAAGAATCGTGATTTAATAATTTGATATGCATTTAGTTTAATCAAATATTTATAACACCTAAAATAAACAAGTTATATTTCATATACTTTTAATACAAATTGACCCAAATGTTCGTTTACTTGGATATGGCATCGATAGAAACAACGAATTACCTGACTTTAAATATACCACTGTCAATAAAAAGAATTATTGTACAAGACCAGCTGGCAAACTAGGTTGGACGATGATAGCACATGGTCTGAAATATAAAATAAGACATATCGTGTCAACTATGCAACGAATAAACAGATGCTAAGTAACTGCACAATGTATACGAAAATCAGATCAATAACATTGAGAAATAAAAAATGGACAGAAATAACAATAATAAGAAGTAAAAAACAAATGCAGGATCTAGGAAAATTCATAAAGGGATTCACGAAGTTGGGAGCTTTCTGCCTGAGCTAATACAGAAACCAGAGAACAATCAGAACTGGAACGAAATATCGAAGACTGACGCAAAAACAGGGAATTATTAATAAGGAAACATATGACGGCATACAGCATTATAGCATAGAAACATGTGTACAAGCCTATCTATCTTTTTTCGAAGACAAGTCATAGAATACAGAAACAGAAAGAACTAATAAAAGATACATAGAATCTACATAGTACATTAAAATATGGCTGTGTTTGGACAGATGGTAAGTTAAGATCTATTTTCAAGGAATAGATTAAGGTAAAACTAAATGTATCGGACATGCGCATATTTAAAACAGGTTATAACAGGCATAATTCTCGATACGATAAAGAAATATAATACGACACAACATCCATACACAATATCCATTTTCTTATGAGCGACCGTGTACGTAGTTGACAAAAACAAAAAAGAGGTAAAATTTCGTAAGAAAAGATAAATTAATACAATTAATGCAATAAATAATTGTTAGCGACAATGAATGGCAAGAGTCCTACCGATGGATTTTCAATGGCCGATCTTTCAATTATCTTATTTCAGCTCAGTCATCGGGAGCAGTCAAAAAAGTAATGAACCGGACGCGATAATTGGTATCGCGCAGCCGTTTTCTGCCCTTTATCGTGCTACGTGGGTGAAACTGCTTTTCATTTATTCACTTCTCTTTACCAACGGATATTGTGCAAAATTAATGCATAATGCATGCGTGCATGAGTAATTACATGCTTATTGGATTGATACGCTGTCCAGCGCTCGTGATTTACGTTTATTCTTACGTGTTATTTTCTTTCTGCCGAGTTCACACCAAAGCTTGCTTCTGCTTTCTAGAACGGGGGCTGCGTTTTAGCTCTAAACGCTGAAAACTAGAAGCGCTGTAAATTCTATCTCTAATGAAGGTACCTTTACATAGCAGAAATTAAAACAAAAAGAGATTGGGTCCTCGATATCTTAGTATATATAGTGACTGGAAAAGGTATTGTCACACCATTGTATTTATTACAGCATCTACACTGCCGTTCGTAGGATAGAATATTAGGATACTTAGGAAAACTTAGGTAAGCCTAAAAGATTATTAAATCTGGAACTCGATGCTCGAGCCGGCTCCCGGAAGTATTTACTAATTCGAGATTGTAAGGATTCACGAAAATTGCGGGAACCTTGAGAATTATAAAATTATATAGGATAGAATATGGAGTTATGTGAATATGTTATAATAAAATATTATTAATATTATATTATAACATATTATAATATTATAATATTAATAATTGTCTACGATCTACGATACCTTTTTTTAATTACGAGGTACTTTCTCCGTTATTCTTGCGTTCTCGAAACACCAGTGTTAGGAAGTCATCAAAATTGCTAAGAATTGTTATTATGAAATATTGCACAAACCGAATATCACGTAAAATGTTAGATTATAAACGGACCATGTGACAATGATAATATCATCAACTTGATGTAACGAAATTAATCCTTATCTTGTTTGTACATATCTATCGCTTCCTTTGATCACCATTTTGCTCAATTTTGACATTCGTATTATTACTATATTCATTGATATATAATTTCGTATTTTACAATACAGTTTGAGATTTTTCGCAGTTCGCTGTCTAATTCACCTCTTTGTTTAATAAATTTTCAGTTTAAGTTGCATAAAGTCGTGCATGTGTTTGACTGTAATTTTGTACAAATACAGTAGAATACATATTTTGTACGAGATTAATCATCTCCTCGATACTTGAAATTAATTGTCACGTTTCTCATGAAATCAGTACCATCAACCCTAATACTTATCAACTGGAGTATACTACATACTAATTAATTAGGTGTACGTATATTAAATTTCGTATCATTTAGTACCATGCTTTGGCTACAACAATGTTGATAAGCACTTTAAAAATAAAATGTAGAACCTAATAAAAAATATTTTTTGTAGCCACTGTAAATAAAATGCAGCACAACAGAATCTAGGTTTCACAAACCTATTTAAAGTAACGATCTTTTGCTTGCATACGTTTCTTTATACTTTTTGCTCATTCGCCTTAGACTGTACATATGACTTTTGAAGGATTAACGTTGCTGTCTTTATCGCAATTGTTTCGTTTAATATCTCGGTATTGCGATGACATCGATAGCAGACCGAATCACTTCGGTTTTATTTCAAGTCATTTGTATTTTAAAAATTACTAGTTGCTTCGACTACAATAATTATTATGAACAAGCCTATTAACGTAGAATGTGATACAATATTAGCGGCGCATTGTACAATGTAAAACAATCGTTATTTTATCGATTTCGAAATTGTCGACATCGAATCTTCGCTGAAAATGAAGCTAACGTTAACAAGAGAATGATGCATTTTTCTTTTCTACAAACAATTATCAGAACTTAAGCGTTAATTTGTTGCAATCCTCAGATCTTTTTATGTTGCTTAGTTTGAACTAAATTTTTTTCAATAAAAATATCGAATAAAATCTCTTCATTTTCGGCTTAGTTTTCGAGAAAATCGGGTTTGAAAATTGATCAAATATATTCGAATATGGTTAATTCCAGACTGGACAGGACTAATAATCGGCAGGTCATTCTACGTGTGAAAATCATTCCGTTTAAGACTCAATTTTCAAGCAAATCGAATTCGAACATGTTTAATTGAGAATAGGCCTAGTAGACGCGTGATAAAATTTCAAATTTATCTTTCTCGTGAAAAAAAAACGCTATTCTGCTTTGTCGAACTATTTTCACACGCAGAATCACCTAATTGTCCATTGTTTAGTCCTGTCCAGTTCGGAATTAGCTATATTCAAATATACCCGACAAATCTATTGGACCGATTCGATTTTCTTGAAAACTAAGCCGAGAATGAAAAAATTATATTCTAACTTTTTTCTTATTTTTTTCACAAGCAATCACGTTGTGCCCGCTTTCACATGTTATTCGGTGGGATCTTATATTTGAAGCAAGAAATCATGCATATTATTAACGATCTTTTCCTATCTTTTTCAAATTTTCTAACGATAAAAGGAAACGATTCGACCTGTAGCGATCTAAAACATGCAACAGGCTCGAGAAGTGAAATGATTGTGTTAAGAAAAAAATGTACTACAATCTTGTAATAAACAAAAAATCTCTGGTGGGCGGGTAAAATAATATACGAGTAGATAAGTTAAATGTTGGTCAACAGGATAAGTATTCTATTTCCTACATTGCAGTCTTTCGTTTATGGTTCTAATAATACGTTTCGCTTCTTTCCTGCTCTTTTATCTGACATGTACACTGCACTTTAAACACTGTGAGCGCTTCTCTGCAAAGCTAATAATTTTAACTTACAATCTTCTGCTCGGTCATCAGGGATGTGTATCCATTTAAAAAATCAAAAGCCAATTTCAAATCGATCAGGCATCTCTTCGTAGGAAAATTTTGTTTAATGCACGCGATGTCCCCTCTTGGAGTCAGTCGGACCAGCTGGAATCAAAAAATAGTAATATCTACTTATTAAAATAGTATTCTCGACAAAATAATGTCGGGTAATCTAACTGTATAAATAATCATATTTAATTGCACGAAACAATGTCCGTTCGAACGGAACCGTGTCGCTATCGATATGTGTCTCAACGAATAACGCACATCAAACTCACTCGAGATAAAAGTTACATACTTCGTAAAACAGACTGTGTTCAAAAGATCTTTTTACAATTTCGCGAAGACGTGGTAATGCGTAGCCTGTGGATTTTCATGCAAATTTATTTTTTTGTGAATATATTTTAAGAAACGAAGCTTAAATAAAGATTAGTTTCATCCAGTAAATATTATAGCAAGTATACTATTCTACAATAGACATTTTATATATTCTTGCACATTATGTGCTGTTTGTTACTCAGAAGAAACCACTCAAATACAATCATGCATACAGTACAATACAATCATAAAGATGTGTATGGGTATTAACTGAAATTTTCACTTTCATGTGAAGGGTCCATGGGCAAAGGGAGAACGTCGAATTTTAACATTTCTTGGAAAAAGAAAATTTAGTTTTCAGGCTGAGCTTTATCATTGACCCCTCTAAGTTTTTTTTACGCATATTATACATAATTCTACTTATTTTAACGCGTTGAATACGAATATCGAATTTTTCCGAATTTAACTCGAACCTAACCCTGACCCTAATGCGTACCATTTCGTCGATACAGATGTGTCCATAATAAATAATGCATATCACACAGGTATAAACTCAACGCTTCCTGAAGCGTTTCCATCTTTTGTTTATTGTTTGACATCTTGGGTTTGATCATAAAGTAATTTAAAAAGAGATGGCACGACGGCTTTCTAGATAAAATCAAGTTCTATTTACCAACATTCTTCAACTTGATCGGTTTATACAAGCGATCGTCAATTCGGAAGCAGAATAAATGGTGAAGTTTCCGCCGTCTTCTCGATTACCAATCACTCTACGATACGGACGTTTGCCGATGATGCAGCGATATTTGTAAGCCCCGAAAAGCTAACATCGTATCCTCCTACCTTCAAGACCATCTAAATTTTCTCCAAAATTGGACTAGCAAATGCAAAATTAAACTCGGTGAGATTAGGTCAACCCATATAAGCTTCTCCTTAAGGCAAGGGCAATGCCCGCTACTGTTCATTAGCAGTATAAAAATAGCGCATCTTTCATCAGTACGGTCCTACTATATTTAAGTCTTCACTTGCACAATAAACTCAATTAGAAGGGAATGGAAGATATAGAAATATGTATGTACTGCATTGATTACTTAACAGAAAGTCAAGATTATCGCTGGAGAATAAAATACTTGTTCACGAAACAATAATAAAGTCAGTATACACTTATAGTATCGAATATTGTAAATCCAATACATTATACGAACTAACATCCATTCCTCAACATTCATCTCAGAGACAATACAAAAAGAAGCAATAGCTAAATCTTCACACTAATCTTCTCGTTCAACCACTCCTGAAGGAACAGGATTCTAGGAGACTAAGAAGACAATGGCCTCAAATGGGCTACTGATATTTTTAAAACTTTTAATTCATGATTAAATTCAAATTCTTCAAATCTTAGGTTACACCACTATGAATTTCAGTTCGCCGTACGATATTACGTTACAGTGTGCGTGGAGGCGAAGTACATACTCTTCTTATCAATTTCGCATCTTTAAATTTCCTACAAATGGCCGCAATTTAGTAACAGTGGATAAGAAAATATCCGCAGTTTAGCAGTGGTGTACTCTCGAGTTTAGAGAATATCAACAGGTCCTTGGTACGTACACGTATACGCGTATATGAATAATCTGGTATAGCTGTAGGAGCAGGTTACACGGTCTTGTCAGTGCACCATAAACCTGATCTCCCTTCGAAACAAACGGGATATTAGAGGTAGGTAGAGAGACCAGTGAGATAAGGATGGAAGGAAGGGAGGAAGGAGCGACGGAGAAAGAAAAAGAAAAAAGAAAGGAAGGGAAAGAGGAACGAAGATAAGCTCACTGCAGAGTATAGTCCGTGGCAAGGTTCGATGGTGCATGTAAGAGAAGGAGTGAGAGAGAGAATGAGAGGGGCAACAGGAGAAAAGAGAGGCAGGGAGAGAGAGAAAGAGAGAGAGAGAGAGAGAGAGAAAGGGAGCGAGTGAGAACTGAAAAGGAAACGGCGGCGCGGTGGCGGAGGAATGATAAAAGGGGCCAAGAGAATAATAATAAAGAGACAAGGAGGCAAGATAATGTACGGCGCCGTGCTGGCGTCCATTCATGCTTTTTACTCGTTAGCTGGTTAAACCTCAGGGACCGACCAGTTTCGTCTCTCACCTTGCCTCACCTGCCTCGCTTTCTTCCTCCTTTTCCTTCTTCCTCTCTTTCTTCTTCTGTTGCCAGTACTCACCTGATCCAGCGGTCAGTCGCTGTTCTAACGATTTTTCATCGATTCGAATTACATATTTGCGTTAGCAATTAGCTACATAGCATAGAAATAAGTTTTGCCTTTCTGAAACTCGAAGAACCGTTTCATTCGATGGTTACTGAATAGTTTTCGTTGGTTTATCGTTTGTATTATACATGACGTATGTGTACACAGCGGCTCGCAAAAGCATTTGTACACGTAGCATAGAAAACTTTCATGCGTATATGGTGCGTGTTATATAAAAATTTCGAAATCTCATTAGTACTGCAATGACGCCCAACTATCGTGATTACGTTGGTAAAATTTTAAACGATTCTGAATATGTATAAAAAATTACGAGATATCTAGTACGAACATGAATTTTGAAGAAATCACAAAAATATTTAAATAGACAATATTCGTGTCTCGGTATTCAGTGAGACCATCTTTAACATTTATTATACTCAGTACTTTAACGTAATATATACTAATTTCTTATTAAATATGAGTTTGCAGTAAATATCTTGCAAATTTTATATATATTTTCAGATTGAGCTCACATTTTGCCGATATAATCATAGCAATTACGTCTCACTATACTGCTAAAGGAATTTCAGAATGTTTTACATAACATGCACGATATACATACACATAAAAGTTTTTCGTGGTAAATGTACGAATATGTACATTTGTGAGCTATTGCACATTGTGCACACATAACGCATAACGAATAATAAAATATACTATTCCCATTTTCTTGTGAAATTAAACAAATTACGTAGTAACAAATAATTTAAATTTATAGTCTTCCGATTCTATGAAAAAGTAGTAAGTTTCTATTTGTTTGAAATTATTAATTCATCGTTAATTCGTGAATTTTCATCATGTTCAAATGCTATTCTCAGATGTCGGTTAAAGTTGTCCGGATATTTATGAACGGTAGTGTACACGTGTATTTCATTTCTACGCCTATACTTGTTCGTCGGAATACTTCTCATCGGTGGACGTCGTTTAAATTACGTTTCCTTTCGCGACGGAATGAAGCAATTTTTGAGAAACCTCGCGGGATAAGTTAAGCTAAGAGTGAAAGAGAAGAAAAAGTTCGATCGTTTAGAAGCGAATTCTTTGCCCTTGTTCGATACAACGTACAACGCGCAGCGAAACCAGTCGCGCTTTCCTCTCTCACCATATTCAGTACCGGCGCGCGTGCAGATATCAAGGAGATCTTGCTGAGGCCGAGATAAACTTGTGCATCCTCCGCGTTCTGAATTACGAGAGACAGATGATGACTTAACTCTAACGAGTCCCTCTCGGCTGACTTTTTTGCCAACAGAGGAGAATTGTGACTACCAGTTGGATAGAACTATTCGTTGCGTCAACCACGCAATCGACGATCGTGATATTCACGAGGATTCGGGAGATCTTTTCTCTGAAATTCCTGCTTTCATCGAAGAAAGCGCCATTCGTTTTATGCTTCTCATAGAATGATTTATGACTAATTTTCGGTATGTTAATATGTTAATGGTATGTTAATCGGCAGCCAAATTTAATAAAATTGTATGATGTAGATAATTTATAATATCTCCGATATTTGATTGACTCTTTACGCGAAACTGTATTTAGTAAAATTTATTTATGTTTATCAACTATCATCTTTTACTAAAATAATGTCAAAGTATTAATTTATACAGACTTTATATTTGTTTATATGCGTAAATTCATTTCATGAGTTCATCGTAATTGCAATCTGTAATTTTACATTTTGCTTCTAATTCAAGTATACCGATAACTGATAAAAGTAGAATATCTTATCGTTAAAAAAGGTGAGGCAATTTTTAAATACAACTTCGAATAACAGCTATACCTTTCAGAAAGTAAAGAAAAAAGAGAAAGAAAACAAGAGTAGTAAGATAATACGAGAGAAGAAAGCGAGCCGCAGAAAATAAGGTTTGTTCGTTCTTTCGCGGATAATGATCGTTCATTTTCAAAACATCGTTTGATTTTCTCTTTTATTAGCTCGATCTTTTAGCTGGACATTCATTTATTGTGTATGCTCGTGTTGTATCACCGTTGAGTATCGACGTGGACAGGCAGTTGCGTATTACAATAAAACGCGATACGAGGATGTCGATTTTTTACCATCGCACCAAAGAATGATAGTTGAGTCACTTTAGAGTGAGTTGGACTGTTCATTTGCCGTCGAGAGGTTCGCTTTGGGGCTTGTTTCTGGCTACGTCGTCCGCGTCATTAACCAAGTCGGAGTTTCTAAACTTGTACATTTTTTATGATACTATTTTCAAAAAACTCTGACCGGTTCGTAGCAGCAATAACCTCGTGAAGTCATCGAACGCAATACTTTCACTTGAATACTTTTTGTAGCTTGTACTCACATCTGTTTAGCAGAAGTTAGAGCCGTTCGTTTCTCGAGTCATTCGAGTATGTTCTGTCAGAGTCGAAGCGCTTCCTTTTACCTTAATTTATTACATACCTATCACCTATCGATCTTAGTTAAGGACACGAGGATTCCCCACGTGCGTCACACAAGAATCTACTGGTTATAATGGGCAGACGTGTTCTAAAAGCGGCGAGAAACATTTTTTAACTGAAAACATATGTATGTTTATCCCTTAATTTTTAATTTCATTGATGCGGAAGATATACTTATGGTCTTGTTGTTGCAGAACACTTACATTTTAAGCTGCATTTATAAATAAACTATCGAGTCATATATGTTCGGAAGGTATCCAGTTTGTGGAGGGGCAAAGTAAATGCATATTTAAAGTTGATTATTTCGAAATTATTTAACAAACCTGTTTCAATTAATTGTAACTTACTTTAACGATCTAAAAATTTATCTTTCCATTTTATCTTATAAACTTATTACTATTTTATTTCCGTTTATACCAACTTATGCGCTAAATTACTTATTTTGTTAGTTTCTAATGGTTGTGAGAAGAATGAACAGTAAAAGATACATATAAATATATATATATTATAATTAATTTGGCATTTTTTAAATAAAAATTGATAATGTTATAAATATCAAGAAAAGAAAAAATAATATGACATTTTCTTTTAATGATTGCGAAAACAATGAAGAGTAAAAGATACTAGTAACAGATTTGGGATAACATTGAACATCCGGTATTATTTCGCAATAATTCGGGAGCCAGCGACGAAAATTTTAAGCTAATAACATTAGCATTTGTTTGAACGTTATTTTACTGTTTCTGCGTTATATTTAAAGTTACAGTACGTACGGCTTATTCCTATACGCTCTATTATGTCTTTACTCATTGAAAATACAAAAAAGCGTTTCATATTCAAGTTGTTTGACTTTACGGAGGAAATCCATGATATTTAACAAGATGTTTCAATCCTTTCTTACATGCCATTTTTACAATCCATTTTTCATGCATTTTTCAATTGTATTAAGCAGTTTTGGCCGAAAAATGATTAGTTAACATAAATCGTTCGATCTTGCGATACGATACGAAGATAACCTTAAGTTACTCTAAAGAAGTTTCATGGTTTCATTGTCGAACGGACGACGACGTATTATACTGCATATTCAGCTGCATACGTTGGAGATACAAAAAGAAGCGGATAGACAAAGATCGGCGGATAACAGCGATATCGAATCGGTGAAGAAGCCGAACGGAAACGCGGCGAGGGATGGAGCGGACGATCTCGAACGGCGCGGCGGCTAAAGAAAAATAGAGAATCTCGAGAAAGGTAGTGGAAGGACGGGGCAGACGGTGGTTCAGAGGCTGTGTCAATGTGTCAGAGAGACGGTCTCCATGCCAGGGTTGCCTTTTATGTCCACGTAATGTGGGACTCGAAGGAACTCCTGAGAGAAAGAAGTGGGGCCCGGTGCAGGCCCCTTCTCCCATACTTGCCGGCCCTAACTACCGGCTGTCACCCTTTGCTTTTCGCGCAACTCCCTCCTGAGAATCCAACAACACCAGATTTCGTTTCGGTCCATATGCTTCTAGCTATATTTTTAGAAATAAGAAATTGTTTTAAAAACTACCGCACTTGAAAGTGACATGAATAACAGTAAATACAGTGGTTCGCGAAGGTATTCGTACAATTTTTATGAACATATCGCGCGTGTTGTACGAAAAATTAAAAAGTTTCGTTATTACACCAAACTATCATGATTATATTGGTAAAATTTTTAACGATTCTAAGAATGTATACAGAAATTGCAAGATATTCAATCACATTTCAAGTACAAGCATATATCTTGCAAAGATCACGAAAGTATTTAAACAGACAGTCATTCACAATATTTATAAGTCTCAGTATTTACATATTTTATACTTATTATACGCTTAAATGACTATTCATACCGTGTATGAACTGGTATATATATTTGCAGATAGGATCGAAATTTTTCCAATATAACCATGTAGACAGCCACGCCTTATTAAAGTGTTAATAAAACTTTAAGATATTTTATACAAAGTCTTTTATAGCAAGTGTGCGGATACTTTTGCGAGCCACTGTATCTGTGATAAAATTTCTTGCTTTATCATTATATACGACGATAAATTGATTTTATCGTTATATACAACGACGATCAAAAGTATCGTCACACGTGTATTAGTTTAATTTTTAAAGAAACACGCGAGTCTGTATTCACCTTTATCGTGAACTATAAACGAAGGTTGGAAACACGGTTATAATCCTGCAACAGTTCGGAATATCTCCTTTAAGAAAGTTAAGTTTTTGTTTCGGTTACAATTTCCATATCGACTCTTTATACAGTTTATTATTTGCTTTTTATCATTTAGTTTTATAGATAGCTAACTTTATTTTTCTGCAATTCGGACTTGAAATCAATATACAACACCAATATTGTGCTCTTTAGATTTGTATTTATACAATTACAATAATTAACATATCTAAAATGCTTCGCGAATCCTATTAAGCTTCAGATAATTTCCTTTTCTTCATTTCTCTACTATTTTTCTCGTCTATCTTCTTGCTCGCTTTTGTTACCGTATGATCATGCTTTTAGTTCTGTCCTTTTCTCTTTCAAATTCCCTCTATCCTTCCATGAAGTGTTTTCTTTCTTTCTGCCTTTACTCGAACTTTATTAGCTCTTTCTTATCGCATCTGAATCTCGCTATCATCGATTGATCCCTCCTTCTTCCTTGCCCTGCTTTCCTCTCTTAATTCCCTGTCTTTTCCTCCATACCTTTCTTTTGCTATTCTGCGATATCGTGGCTGTCGCTTCTCTGTCCTGTCAATCTCTACTAGAGCTTCTGCCACGTTCAGGTCTTGTTGTTACACGTTGTCCTGAGCATATGTCCTTTCATTTATACCCTTCTCCTCGTTCTTTCTATTTCAACCTTTTCTCCTTGTTTCTCGAGTTCATTTCCTTCCAGCATTCAAACACTATCTTCATTATATATCTTGTCCTCGATTTTTCTTCATATCTTACCTCTCTTCTGCTCGCTTCTACTCTTAAGTTGTCCACTTTTGTTTCTTCAAGCGCTATATACGGCGGCATGTTAAAATCTAACTTTAGAACACACTTGTACTTGGTTTTATGTACTTGGTTATGTACACTTTATGTACTTGGTTTTTCTAACTTAACTCTGTCCATCCGCATATTTTCACTGCGATTATTTTTTTATTATTATTTTTATTATTTCCCTTTTTAGCCCTCTCACTCAAATGCTTCACAAATCCTTATTTTTTGAAGAATATCTTCCAAATACTTAAAGTATTTAACTTATTCTGTCTCTCCGTCGTCCGATTTCCTTTTTGCCCTTTTTTCTGGCTTCTCCCTTTTTTGAATATTAATGCCTTCGACTTTCCTGTTCATTCTCCCTATCGTTTCCTTTAACTCCTATGTGTTTTTCGTTAACAGTATTATGACGCCTACATAGACCATGGCTATATCTTTCCTCTACCTATTACTATTCCTCCTGCTTGTCCTGTTCTCAGTTTCTTTTCTAAATCCGCTGTACTCGTCGAGAATAACGTTGGGCTCAAGAGGCAGCTTTGTCTCAGAGTCGTTGTTGCGTAAAATTTGCCCGGCATTTTCCCATTCACTCTTACTTTACTTCCCGTTTCTTCATAAATCTCATCTATTCTTCTTCTCAGCATCCTACTGACCTTTTTTTGTTCCATGATCTTGCCCAATTTGTCCCTGCTTATCTTATCGACAACCGTTGCGAGGTCAACGATAAACGCAAAAGCAGCTTTCCCCTTTTTCATTGATCTCTGTGTTTATCTCGTAATTCAGGATAAAAGTATTATCTATTGTACTTTTTCCAGACCTGAAACTTGCTTGCATTTTTGCTATAGTCCTTTTGCGTTTTAGCTCTGCATTTAATTTTTTTTCAAGAACTATCTCTTTCCATCTTTCTGGTAATTCTTCAAACATCCATACCCTATTCATCAGATTCGTAATTCTTGTCATTATTTTTATACTTAAATCTTCTCCTGTCGTCTTTCCCTTTCTAACTTCTTTTTTACTTCCTGTTCTCTTCATTATGGTCCCTCCTTCCTGCCAATTCTCAAGCGAGATTTAGGGTAAGCACCCTTATACTCCTTTCTTTCTGTATGTTTTGTCTTTTCCCTTGTATTGATTTCATGAAATATTTTCTCCATTCCTGCAGGCTAGCTCTATTTGTTATTCCTATCCTTCTCCTTTGCCTGCTGATAAACGTCCATATTTCATTCATGTTCTGTATTTGTTCTGTTTCGTCTTCCATTTTTTGCCGTTGCCTCTTATATTCTCTGCTTTTCCATCGTCTTAGCGTGTTCCCCGATTCTCGTTTACTTTCTCTGCATTCCTTGGGCCTACAGAGTCCGTTTTCTAACGATGCCATAGTTCTCGAGATAATTATTTAGTTCTATTATACAGCTTTTAACGATAACGAATTATGGTATATTTAAACTTTGGACTGGAGAGTTATTTTGCAAAATGATCGAACAGATAGAATTTTACAAGAAAATCTGGTTTGCGCTAAGATTTTTACTCATCGCTATATGCTTAGTGAGCAAATATTTTGTTGACAAAAGATTAAATTTTGTTTAATTGCAGTCAACTCTTTAAATCTACGAGGAGGCACCAAAATTAAAAAAAAAAAAAAAATATAAAATTTGCTAGTGAGTTGGTTGAAGTCAAACTCAAAAAATAATTATGATGAAAAAGATTAAACTGTAATGTCATTGTGTGTGCAGGATTTATCAATAAGACAATAATTAAAATCATTCATTAATCCATCAAGAATGACGTAAGATTCGCGAATTATATTTTGGCCCCCAGGAGCGGAACATGAGTTACAATGCACAGTTGCATAGACATCGCAAGTCGTCCTCGATGGGTTAAAATAATAAAAAAACATGTTTCTTCGTAGTCGTCACAGATATGTTTATTCAGCTCATAGTTTATTAACAAAGTATTTATTTTAATATTTCATTTCTCTTCTAGTAATAAATTATTTTTTCGAAAGTTCTATTTTCTTTCAGGTAATAGATACAATTCAAATAGTTTTCTATTCTTTTCATTGTTGTACTCGCTTGTGTTGTAATTGTTAAAATTCATGTTTCAAGGATTTTGATAATTTCTTAATACCTTACTAATGCTACGATAACGTATTATTAATTTTTACAAAAATAAAGCAGTGTATTTTTAATATGTAATATTTAAAATTTATTTATTCTAAATTTGAAATATGCAAATGTTTATCTAACGTAATCTATTAACATCTTCTACATTTCCGAGACATGGAAGAAGTAAAGAATTTTTATTATTGAAGAAATTCAGATATTTTTTGACACGATGTTCAAGTAATTTAGATAAAATGTAAGAATAAATATTTTTGATTCGTACGCGCAGATTTAAAGTGCCATCAAAACATTTGCTTTTTTGAACATAGAATGTATTGGCAACAGAAAAGATGCATTGGTTTTACCATTTCTCAAAATTGTTTGGATACAGAAATAAATGTTAATTGGAAACGATGCCTGATATTAATGATATTACTGCGATGTGATAACTTAAGAAAATTTAAAAATTCGTCAAAATTATTTCTACGCTTTATGAAACGTAAAAAGAAACGAAAAGTAAAAAGTCTACAAAAATTTACGTATAACGGTATAAAAATGACAATTTTTATGAATCGTATAAAAACTAAATTGCATAAGCTGAATACGATTTAATGTAATGAATACATACGTCGGATGCATCGGTAACGAGTCGTAAAATTCCACGCTCGTATAACTTTGTTTGCAAGCTAATCGAATTCAACTAAACAAAAATTGAAAGATATTGATCCAAACGTCATGCAGATTTGATTACAAATTGTTACAAAATTTATTGGATATTTCTGCTGCACTACCAAGCTACGCTACTTATTACACCCCGGTCGGTAAGTATTAAGACAAGAACGAAATCTTGAACGATCTTGGAAAAAGCATTAGGAAATTATTTTTCTATTTTCTATATTGATCGCGTATTTCGCTAGAAATTTTGTTTACTATTTCGATCAATTTTCACATTCATGTCACATATTACGCTATCTATTATACAGTTGCGTACAGTTTATGCGTGAATTATACGGAAAGAACAAACTTCTCATCATGGAAATGTACAAAAAATCTCAAAAAGCCAATCGTACTCATACTACCGATATAAACGGAAGATGGATGTTGAACAAAATCTGTCGAAACCAAGCAGAAACCATGGCCGACTACATACAAGAAATATTTACAAATAGACCTATTTAATGACAAGTACACCACGCTGACTCATAAAGCGGCGAAAAAAAGAAAGAATTAAAAACACAAAGATCAGTCAAACGTACGGATGTGATCTTATAACGGCAAAAATATTCAAAGAACTAGCGGATAAGACAATAAGATTCTCAAGAATCCTGGCAAACGGTACATCCAGAACAGGTTATTTTTCACAAATCTGGGAGCGTGCAGAAATAATATTACTGCATAGGTCAATTTCCTTCTTTGGAATAATTCTCAAAGTCATCGAAAAACTGATGCATAAGAGACTAATAGTAGAGATAGCTACACAGTTCGGATTTACGAAGAATCGCGATACGATAGAACAAATACGTAGAAGAATATAAATATTGCATTGCTATATTTTTAGATGTTGAATAACTGGCACAATGTGCTATTATAAAAACTGCAAAAATTCTTCCTAAAGATATTTACTGGGTCATCTCATTTTATCTATCGAAAAGATTTTTTTTACATGAAAATTAAAAATGTAAGCCCTCCATTAAGGAAAACTCATGCCGGTGTTTCACAAGGAAATATTCTTGGTCCTATTTTATACTTCCTATTCACTGCAGATGTTCCAACATCAACAATTGCTATTCTTTTTTACTACTATTCTTTTTACAAACAAAATCTACAAGATCATTTGGTAGAATGCTGGACGGAACCCAACAAAACTAAAATCGATTCAGACATATGTTCGCACATTACTTTCATCCTCGATAAGAAATCAATTTCCAGAGTAAACTTTCATAATCTCGAAATCCCACGATCTACCCTTAAATATCTCGGACTGTACTTACACAATTAATTAAAATGGAAGAAACATATTAAAGAAAAAATAAAACATGTAAAAATTACAAGAAAATCTGTCTACTGGCTCACAGCCAGACGCTCGAAATTCACTGGAAACAACAGGTTACAAAAGCCAAGTTTACAAGGCCAAATCTATCTGGAGATGTGGATTGTCGATTTGAAGCATGTCTGCCAAAGTCAAATGTAAAAAGAAAAGATGGAAAATTTCCTATCTGGCATTTTGAGATCAATGCTAAACGCGTCATGGTTCGTGAGAAACGATGGGAAACAATAAAAATACCGACGGTTGAAGAGGAAATTACAAACCACGCCAATGCTTACCTAAATGGAGTAAAAAATCACACAAACCCATCAGCTAAAAACTGCCACTCAACATCTCCAGAAGATTTAGCAGAAAGCATCCGACTGATTTACGCACTCTTCGCCAATAATACGCATAAACATACAGAATATTGATCCATTCTAGCGATTGTTGGTAAATGTACCGAAATCGATAGGTAGAATACATGCAATTAAAAAAAGTGTAATGAATTATAATAGGAACGTTAATAAAGGAGATATATATAAAAATTATTAGTTACGTTAGAAGCGTACAATTTTCTTTATTCATTATTAATGGTTAAAGGTAATACTTAACGTCATTTTATAAAACCAACAAATAATAAATTTTAATTACTTGTTTAAAAATTGGCTGATAATATATTAAAATTAAATACACGATTACATATTTAAAAGTATTGTTATTAAAACGAACAACAACGGTATTTTTATAAACTTGGAAGAGCTTTTCTCATCTGACCCGTGTTTTAAAGAGTAAAACTTTCTCGGAATGTGTTATAAATTTTCCTTGAAAACTGTGCTATAATTCGTTGCATAACCGTTGGTGTTTTAAATTCAATTTTATAACGTCATAATGATAAAACAGCAATACAGAATATAATCGTGATTTTTCGACGAATAATTTTTACTTGCTATACAGTAATTAAATTATACCTTGTGAAATATAAGTACGTGACCGGATGCTTGTCAACGGTAGTGTACTTATCAATGAATTAAAATCTCTAGAGAATCAAATAATTTCACGTAGTTTATTTCTTTTCTGTATTAAATCACCGATTCGGTCCAGATTAATCTGTTTTACAGGTCCCCTAAACTATCAGTTTTGCTATTTTTATTTCATCCAGCCGGTATTATCAACACGAAGAAACTGGATCGGCACGACAGCGGAATATCAAGGAGTTTCTTGGCGAGCAATCGAGGGATGCCAACGATGTAAGAACACTTGAATGGAGCTACGGGTAAAACCAGTATTCCAAGATGCAGTCTGCCCGTGCCGTAGCGTCGTTCAAGATCCCGCAGAAGGGGCACCGTTTCGAGGAAGCGGTCGTCG
This sequence comes from Bombus fervidus, assembly GCF_041682495.2. Classification (NCBI taxonomy): domain Eukaryota; kingdom Metazoa; phylum Arthropoda; class Insecta; order Hymenoptera; family Apidae; genus Bombus; species Bombus fervidus. Next base: position 3,050,290 of record NC_091526.1, on the reverse strand, counting down.
ATTCGAAATCGTACCTGCTGCTCGTTGAATGGACCAGATCTCTTCCCTACTGCACCGAAGCTGGTCTCTTTGCTCTTTTTTCTCTTTCTCGCTCGTTCGTCGTTCCCTCGGACTCGAGAGACGCGCGCCCCAGCGTTGCAGCGCCCCAACGGGCGATTCATGCGCTGCTCTGCCTTGCGCACCGTTCCCTTTCCATTCCCTTTCCTTTCCCCTTCTTTTCTTCCCGTTTCTCGTCGCAACCTTTTTTCCTGCGAGGTGTGGGTCCGTGGATCGGATCACTCGCATCGTTCCACGATTTTCGCTCGCTCACATCTATCGTTAATCGATCGATTCTCTTCTACCCACGCGTCCACTCGCATTCACTCGGGTTACAGTCTCCTTTTCCGCGCGCTCTTCTACAGCAAAGTCTCTGAATGAAGATGCCGTTCGAGAAGCTTCGTATTCTCCTTCGCTTTCCAACGTCCTCTAATAAACCAACCAATTTTTCCATCCTTTGCAAATATTTCTCGATCACGCGAGAATATTGCGTTTCTTTTAAAATGACATTTCCTTTTGTTATATTTCTGACGTATTTTTTACGAGCGTCGAACATTTGCATTTAAGCAGCTAGATGTAGCGTTCGCGTGAATGGATTTCCTTTCAGCGTCAACTTCTATGTCATGACATTGAAACTACGTGCTTGTAAACAATTTTTAGCCGTTATATTTGCGTCAAACGTACACGACTGACGATCGCTTGCTTTCGAAGCAGTCTAGACACAAATGCACAAGGTTACGCAATGTGAGTAAAGTGCTTGAGAAAATGATCATTTAAATAAATTATTGTCTCATTCGTCTCGACACGATTTCAAGATAATTATGTGTTAATTTACTTCCGCAAAAAATGTGATTTTTCTGCCAACCATTTCCTTAATCGGTCATTAAATGGCATAAGTTGTTCATTTTATCTTTCATACAGATTTTGTTGCAACAAATACGTTGTCAAGGTTAACATTTTGAACAAGTTATCGCTATACGCATTACCGTCGCTCGACTCTAATTTTCGAGATATTCGCAAAAGTTTCTGTTTCGACGACGGTATTTAGTAATTTAGTAACGACGGATTTTAGTAATTGAATAGTTTGAATTTCACGACTGAAACGTTTCCAGCTTCGAATGACGATAATATAATATAAAGTTTAATATTTTAACGGACGTACATTTCGACGTAGGTCAGTGGCAACCGGCGGCACTTTTCACTCAGTCCATTATCGTATAATTACGATAGGTAAACTTTTTGATTTGATAGATAAACTATTATCTAATTTATTTCGTACACTTATGCATTATATGAATTTATTTATTTATTTCCTGACTGTCCCATACAATTAGATTCGCTTTCGCTGGATCATTAAACTCACAAACTGCCGGTCTTTTCAGTGCATTTGTGAATCGTCCCACTCAAAATGGAACACTATCAAATATAGGAATCGTTTGTCTCACACGTAAGTGTCAGTGTTAATATGAACTGCATCTGTCGTATTATACTTAATACCTTAACTTATTTCACAGTAGCGTTCTAATTATTTACTCCAAACCTAAGTCGTTGATTTCGTTTATCTTAAGTGAGATGAAAATCTGATTATTCAGAATAAGTCAGGTTATCAATAGTATAGAAATGAACGAACCGAAGTTTTTTGCGAATATTTTACAGGGAAAAGTTGTTTGGAATATTGACAAAATATTTCATGGTCATGCAAATCGGTGAGGCTTCCGTTTTAATTTTAGGTTTATAGATTTAGAGATTTATACTATTTTTATATCTAACGTTAATTGAAACGAGAATAATTTTAAGACTAAATAGCATCGTATTGCAAAATTATCTAGCTACGATAATTTAACATTGATTACCTAAATGAGATTATATAATAATAGCTCGATGTTCCAAAAGATGTAACGAATGAATCTAAATAATACCAGCAGCAATAGAGCTTTAAGGTCATGAAAAGCATTTGAAAATTTGATTATTTATTTGTTACTGAAATTCATTGCGGAAAATATAAATAAAGAATATTAATTCATTAATAGGAATAATCTTAGTTATTTCGGCTTTGCGAGGGCCTCTATCGTTTCAGCTCTGTTCGGCGAAATCTTGAAAGGAACAGAGCTGTGGGTACCGGTTCGCTGAAACACATACGAAGTCGACAAAAGGGTTGGTACCACGGAGAGACAAGTTCACGGCTTGCTTTCCGTCCGTAAATCGTAGATATCCCGATTCGTGGAGCTGCTGCAACAAATCCCAATGGTGGAAAGTACACAGGGCTCGGCACGAAATCGCTGGAATGCCTTGACTGGTCGATGGAATCCGTGTAAAGGCGATCGTCAACCAGCGAATCGAGACAAAATCGGTCTCCTCCCGGTGGAAAAGAAAGAAGATATTCCCCGCGCGTCAGGATTTGCTCTGGAATCTCGTTCGGTAATTCATGGAGGCAAAATCGTACGATCCAATGGCTCTTCCACGAAGAGGACGTTCTTAGTTGGGGACGAAAGCAGGACTTTGTCGTTTAGAGGCGAAATGCCGCTGCTTTGTCGCCGCTTCTCCTAACTGACTCTTCCCCTCCCCTACGCCATGAACATGCTCTCTGCTCCTTCTTTTTACTCCAAAATCCTGGAATCTTAATAGAATTACGTAGCTTCTCATTGCACACATGCGTTATTTAATGCAAGAAGAAGCAAATCACGATGAACGTCCGACGTTTTTTGTTTTCCTATAGAAGAATTTCGGTTTAATCGGTTTAATCCACCACTATTGGCATCAAAACTCGTTTCACTCGAAATTTTCTCAGAAGAGGATTTATATTAATCTTAACCTCTTAGCTACGCTTGAATTATCTTATACTTTGTACGGCAGAGTTTGACACGAATTACGCGTAAACGATACAGCACTGCAATGCTGTTCTCTACGCAAGCACATTCGAACCATGTTTTTGATAATTAAATTATAATTTTTCTCGAAGATATGACGCATATACTTTAACTTTAATAATTTACGTTAATAATTAATAATACAATTGAGTGTGATATATTTTAAAGCACGGTACGACACATAGAGTCACGTCACAATTTTCACACATATTGCGCGATAGTGTTTTCCAAATTACTCTTTGTTTTTTATTTTGGAGCGACATTTTCAGGTTGAAGTTTCTAGAAAATTATAAGGACACGGATCGGCATGTTAAAAAAAGCATCTAATAATGGTATATTTATTTTAACGGAAAGCAACAATTGATATTCGACACTGGTGTATCAAAAACAAAGACTATATATTCTGCCTGTATATTGTTGACACTGTTATAAAACGTTGCGAGGACGAGAAAAGTGCGAAGCAAGACAAATGAAAAAGATCATTTAATTCAAACGATGAGCGAATGAATCAGTAGAGTGAGCTACTATAATGACGCGTCGTAATAGAAGATGACATCCGCGAAAACCACTATAGTGGTGCATCGTATCTAAGAGGTTAAACTCGTGCGTTATAATACGAGAACGCAAACGTAAAATAGCCAATCTATCTATGGATAGATATGTATGTATGATCTGGGCGTACGTACATATTTAAACACGTTCTTGTAAACATTTAAAATATACTTGAAATAAAATTTGGACTGTGACCGTATGCAACTATAGGTAACCATGCATTGTTAGTAAATATTGGATAGTGAAAAAGGTAGATAATATTAATTAGCATAAATGAAGGAGCAATAATCGAAGTTTGACGAAAATTCACCCTAAATTCAGTCACAGACCACGGGGTTCTTTGGCGGTTTGGTAATTTTGCCGAATCAACTCCCAAACATATGAATTAATATGTAATAGCTGTTACCATAACAGCTTGATCACACCGCGACGAATCGTTCATTTGCTGAATCAGTTGTTTCTCTTGCGTAACACCGCATACTTACGTGTATTTCATATGTACACGGTGAAATCACAATTCGTTCGCTTTCGACATTCGGTTCTGTCGAAATGTACGAAGCGATTCGATAATAAAACCGAATCGGTCGGAAAGTATAGAAAATAAAGAATAGAGGAAGGAAGAAATAATGTGGAAGTGAAAAGAATTAGCGAATTAGCGCCTCGACACACGAAATTAGCGTTAGATTATCTCTAGGCAAAAGCAATGTCGCCGTGGAGGGCAACCGTCGTTCTAAGACAAATTTGAATCTTCCGACTGTCCCCCGACCACTATAAATAAACAGACACGATCGCGAGCGGGCAGTTATTATCATCGAACTATTACCGAGATATTACCGAGTCATTATTTGCGAATTAACGGAGTATACGAATCTTCGAGTTATTCGCGAGCATTTTATTATCCATCTTCGTGACTACGTTTATGCGAAAGTCTATCGACGGTATTTATAAGCCTTTATATCAATATCTATTCTAAATACACTTGACGGTTGCAATAGCAATTTTATTCATCGTTATAATTTAAAACCAATCTCCTCACATCATCAGCCACAAAAGTTACTGCGACCACAGCAAGCACTTCCGATATTCAAAGGAAGGGAGGAGCAAACTTTGAATTGAGAAATGAACTAGAATGCATTGCAAAGTGATAAAATTAATAGATCATCGGACAAATTTTCCGTGAAGAACATCGCGAGTTGGAGTTTCGGCGAACATACGGAACGATATGAACGCTGTTTCCGATTCTATCAGTCCGACAAAATTATCGAATCGGTTAAAAAACCGCATCGTCTGAACTGGCTGTAAATGTTCCAAAACGTTACTATCCAACAACTATAAATGTTGGATACTGTGCCCTTAGAGCAGCTTAAGTATGTATTTCCACAAGATTGTATAATTTATAAAATCTATATGATTTTCTAATGTCTGAGCCATTGATCGCAGATAAACATGAACCTTGAGGAATACAGACATATTTCTCGTTTTAGTTTAACACTAAAACTACCACACCAGTCAAATTGACTGGGTTTACAATTTTATTTTCAAATTCCTACTTCATGTTATATTTTTTTCCTGCAATGATGTAATGACTTTCGCAACGATAACTAAAAGAATAATATAATGAATTTTATTTTGTTTTTTATGTATTCAAACTGAAAATAATTTCGTATCAAGGTTATTTATACCAATACCAGTTAAAATGACCGGTACTTGTCAAAGTGTAAAAGGGTCCTGCAATCTGTTTATCGAACCCCAATTAACCAGTTTCCTCGTTTTGTACAACTTCCCACACGCTTTGAAAATTTGTACTGCGTATCATTCGATATGACGATATCAATTATCAGGAAAATTCCGGATCGATCGCTAGATCGCTAGATGCTAACACTAAAAGTACTACACCACTCAAAATGACTGGTTCTACAATTTTATAAATGTGTCAACCCTCGTTTAGGGATCGTGGTCCCAGATGGATTAATATTACCAAAAATGTATTACATAACATGGAATACTTCTGTAAGAAAGTAATAAATCAATAAATATAAAAATATCCTATTATTACGTATTTTCTGAGGACCAGCCATTTTGACTGGCTTGGGTAGAAATAGCTTCGTGTTAACTATCTTTGATCCCAGTTATGGCAAAAGTAAAAAATTAACAGTAGAAGTGTGTTGTTTTATCATCGCTTTAACGACACAACAGAAATATAGATCTTTTGTTGAAATTGCATTTGGTGATCATTCGCAGATGATCGGGTGCATCAATTACACACTGAAGAAGTAGATACGTTTCGGACGTATCCAGCACTGTTTCCAGTTAGATGCAACGTCTGATACAAAAGACCATTTCAATGTCTGTCCAGCGCAACGTATATAATTACTATATAATTATCATAATCAACGTACACGGGCAAGGAATGGCTTTATGTGGAAAAATAAGAAAAAAATTTGATATAACATTTCTGCGTCCGACGTTTAGTTCGCGGAAAAATCGAGTTTCAAAATTTGACAAGCATACTTAAAGTTGGCTAATTTCCGGACTGAACAGGAGTTTAAGCTACATGTGAAAATAGCAATGCAAAGACGTAGAATAACATTTTTACATAAGGTGTCTCGTTTCTTTGAGAAAAATAAACTTAAAAATCGTATCATACGCGTGTATCAAACTAGTTCGTAATTAGACACGTTAAAATTTTATTTTCTTGAAAATAAGACTACACGGACAAATATTATTTAACATTTTGAACTTATTTGAACATTTATAGTAACTTCGTATTGATTGTTTATTCATAACTAATCGGTACTTAGTTAGGCAAGTCAAAGTATATATTCGATTTATTTGTTAATTAATTGTACTACAATTTCCGATCCACGAAATAATTTTTCTTTTCGAAGAATCGAACAGATTAGGATGTGATCAAAAGTTTAAAAAATCGCCTCACTATCAAGGTGGTTAAATTTATCATTTAGTTGACTATGCTGTATTTAGTATAGCCTAATTATCTATTATCCGAAGCTAGATAGTAACCCGTGCTGTTCGACTATCAAAAATGTGCCAGCGAAACTTGCAATACCGATATGTAATTTATTACTCTAGGCACAATTTTCAAATGAAATAACAAATACTTTACCTACGGACCACTGTGACACATTACAATATAATCGATTCGAATTATTGTGTTTTCGATAAATTCGATCGCTTGATTTTATATCGAATTTTCACAGTGTCACTACGAAACAATGCATCGTACTTTTCACATTTTAGGAATTTCTATTTGTTTATCAATATATTTAAGAATTAGAAGCATCTTCACTTCCAATAGAATCCTATTTACCGAAGCGAACGATATTATAGTTAGTGGAAGATTAATATATTAACTGATCCGTAGATTAAACGTATCTATCAGTGAAAATGACAATGTGAGTTCGTGCCCGCCATCCATATGCAGATGCGTTAGTTACAATAAATATTAACTAGAAGATTTTTCTAGATACAATCGATAGATTTAATTGATAGGTTTAAGATGTTCTTTTTGTTTCTATCCCTCCATTTTGTTTTTGTCCATGTAAGAATGTGCAATAAAGGTTTTTTTTGGCTCAGAACGGTGTGATAGATTTATCCAAAGAATAAAATAATAGCTATCGTTATCCTACCTCTGAATATAGAAATAACAACAATTAGGTTGTCCGAAATGTTTCTTCCGTTTTATAAGGAAATAATAGATGCACAATGTTTTTTGTTTTATATTAGTTTATTGAATTATACACAAACATAATAATAGAAATGGAACGAAATGGATCATACCTAATTCAATAAAATAATATAAAACAGAAATTGTTGTTCATCTATTATTACTTTATGAAACGAAAGAAACTTTTCGGACAAACTAATACTAAGGACCTTCGAGAAATTTTCATTATACGTATCATCCGCCATCGATCAGTTTAAATAAATGAGGTTTTGTCATGTGTTTTAAAATTCAAGAGGTATAGTACAAATGTTTGCATTGTCTTCGAATCTTAAGTATCGCTCAGCCAGTAAATTGGACAAGGAACTTGTGATATTCTCAAAAAATGTATCGTTGTAAGTCATTAGACTCGCATATCTAATAATGATTAGTTCTCGATAGGACAGATATACTACATTTCTGTAAACATTTTATTACAAGTACGTATTGACTGTATGTTGAAATATGCCTGCAGCATATTTGTATATATATCTTATTTGTATTTACATTGACCCTCATAAGTATGTGACTTTGGCCGATTTGTATTAATAATATACGAATGTTAATGAAATATGCATTTCGGTATGCATCTTCAAAAAAGACACATGAAAAAACAATTAGATTTAAAAATGAAAAGCGTGGATTTTGGCTCACAAATCCTCTTCTACGCTATAAAGCATCTTATTCTTTTCAATTATTCCTTATACAGATGTTTCATGCAAATGTAAATATATGGGCATATGGCATTCAAACCTAAGGGTGTATCAAAAAGAGTAATTCGAATATTATTCAGAGATTTGAAAACAAAACCTTTTGTACAACAGTCACTCAGTTCCACGGCATGCGAATGGAGAAGTTGATAAAAATCATAATAAATGAAATTGTAATTGAAGTGATTAATCGTATGACTAAAAGCATGAAACAAATTCTAAAATTCGACAATAAAATTAGATAAGTAGTGTATAATAAGTAATAATATCGAGTGTTAATCACAGGATAACCACATTATGTGCGTCAAATTTGCTGGTTGATTCTATAGAACCACTTACATATGTATACATACATAATATATATAATATATAGTATAGGAATTAAAATTTCTTTTTATCGATACCTATCGTTCGCAATTCATGATAAATGGTGATTTCGACGATAATTTTATGATTATTGGTTTAATGTAAAGATCGTATGTGATGTCATCTAGTTGATAGCTATGCATACCGTTTTTCTAATTTATTGAACTTATTTCTCGGAAATGAGAGTGGAAATTCGTTTATTCATTCGTCCATGACGCACAAGCTTAGACAAATAATTATACTTATTACTTTATATATCTATAGCATGTGCTTATTATTATGCACATACATATAAATAATTCTCAGTTAATCTTAATCTATTTCTAATTACTTTACATATTTGTAAATAATTATGTTGTAAATTATAAAATTTTGAAATTTATTTCGTGCTATCCTGTACATTTATGTAACATGGTGACAAAGATTGGTGCGGAAAAACTCTATACTTATAAGAAAATGTGTATATAAGTATTTGTCTAAATGAGTCTAAATTTCATTTTGCAATGACATTCAATAATATATACAGTAAGCAATTATTTATATGCAAAATGAAATATAAATCTTATAAAGTGTAAAATATCTCTCTAATTCATATAAAATCACCTACCTCGCTAGATATTTTTCACATTTAGGTATTTTCATATATCTTTATATTGTTGCTCATTTATGATTTTTTCCATTCACAAATTTATTCAAAAAAAATTGCAATAAATAAAGCCTAAACCTAAATTTACATATAATATACATGTCGGGTTATCATTGGAGTTCGGGACGTATAACGAATCTTCGTGTGAATTGGCCATCGTTGTTGTATACTATAGATGATATTTATTGATACGAATGAGAGTATTACCGAGTTTAACAAGTAATAACGGCGATTGGATAATCGAAAAGTCGATGACAATGAATTTAGATTCGATAACGAATCCACGGTCCATGGGATGACGAAGGCGATCTGATACAAGATTCTGGTGTCACTCAACGTACTGTTGCACGGTACTAGTCGAACTTATTAGACTGCTCTTCAGTCCAAGTGGAACTGCCCTTATATACTCCTCTCCGTACCTCTCTGTATCTCTCGGGTCAATCTTTGTTTTTAAGGAGAGCTATTTAATTACTCCATACCTCTGTTAGATACACGTCCCTCCCGTGACCGTGGCTACGTCCGTTATAACACTTCGAGCCCAAGCCCAGTGTCATAAATTTCGGGCAAACATAATTGGATTAAATCATAAACAGCTATTTCTCAGTTTTATTATTTAAGTACAGCTATAATAAAAAGTCTGGATTAAAGTATTGGGGACTTTCCCAAACATTCCAAAAGAAAGGCCCCGATGTCCTTTCACCTCCGACATATATATATATATATGTCGGATTATCATTATGATTAGGGTTAGGGGCGTGTGATGAATCTTCACTGGAATTAGCTATCGTTGTTATACAATCGAGATAATGGAAAGGAAAAAATTAGATTTCATCCTATTTTGACTTCTATCGCACAGGAAATTATAGTTTAATATCAACTTGGCATCTAGATCTTAAATATGCATTTACTGTTGGTTAGTGTAAGTTTGATTAGTAATTGAAAAAGCGAAATTATTTACTAGAAAAGCGAGGCAACGTCACTTTCTACTATTCTGTCAGTTGACTAGCAAAGTTCTGACATTTTGAATGATGTAAAAATGGTTACTCATTTGTTTGAAGGGTTGTGCGTATCATACAGAGATCGACAATTTTACAAAATATTTAGTGTTCACATTATTGTCGAAGATATCGTTTCTACTTCTGAGAAATCCAACTTTTATTATTAACGATTACTGTTTAATTGCTTCAACTAGTGTAAGTGCAATTGTTTATCAATTTATCAACCAATAAATTCGTGTTAAAATCAGATAGCGTCATACATTGTTAATTCTATATTTCGAATTAGTTCGAATGTTAGTACTGTTTGATATTTTGGAAATGAAGTACAGTGGAAATGGAAATACAAATAAGCGAAGAATCTTAGACTCGGAAATGGATAGACTGGAAATTAGATATTTAAATGAAGTAAAAAAGAAAAAAAAAAGAAAGATTTTAAATAGCACTGACTCGAGATTTATGATACAAAATAATAATAAGAGAAATATCTCAAAAGTAAAGGAATTTTTGTTCACGATTTTCATAACTCGTTAATTATAAAAATAGATAACTCCATCCAAAGTATATAAAAATACTTTTTTCTTACTATATTCTTACAAAAAACCTTGTACGATAAATTTAAATGTTTTAAAAGTCTATAAAACACGACCAAATCTTATAGTATTTGCCTACATTTTTTGATTTTATGACGCGCGAAACCTTAAATATCCTATTTAATTTCTTTCTTAATATCTCATAATAAACGGCTCACTTGTTGAAGTAATTACTAATACTTAAACGAAATACTTCTTAAGAAACAGCGATCAAATTAAAGTACTAAGAGGAATAAATAAAAATCGAGGTACGAAACTTGAAATAAAATTACAGTAATATCAACCATTTATATTTTTTCATTCTCATAAAAGCGCAGTTTTTAATCAGGGATACAACAATTTTACAAAATACTCTATTCACGTTCATTTACATTTATTATTATACGTTTGTAATAATTAGGCTGTGGATGTTTATGCATTTATTGAAAACAAAGGGTTTTTGGGAAAAGAGTAGTATTGATTCTAGTATTTAGAAGCTGAAACAGACCTCTGCTTAGGTTCTATTCCTTTAGTTGTCTTCATAAAAATATGAATTTGTCTAAACATCCGCGGTCTAATGATATGAGCCGTTTAATGCAAAAGCGGTGCGAATAAAAAAAGTTGATTACCGGATAACGAGGAATAAAGTAAAAATTCTGTAAAGAATCGATTCTCACCTATTCTGCTTATTATCGACCGAGAAACTAACGAAGATGTACACGATTATTGCGCAAAACGGAATGAAGGCTTTCGAGATGTGCTGTTAAACCAAACAGGCAAAAAATTGACTTGCACTACTTTTGCATTAAGCGGTTCGTACGTAATTCATTTCGTTGGGATATCGATTACGTTAACGTATTTTAACTAATTGAACTGGCCGAGTCGTTCGGCTCCAAACTTGATTTCAAAAGGATATTAAACAATGGAAGGCATAATTTTGAATAGATTTAGAACCAGTTTTCAACATGCAATGTACGGTTTTCGGTTACAATCGTTTTACGAGGAAAGTCAGTCGAGCAAGAGTTAATTGCGTTTTCATCCAGGCTCTCCTGGGGAATGGTCAATGATCAGCCTTATACGGATTTTATCGGGCATTTCAGTGGTTTCATGCCGACTTCGGAGTAATTTCCACCATTGAGATTTGTTCTAGAAGCTCCACGAATCGGGAACGTCTACGAGTTACGAGTATAGAGGGTCTCGCGGCTATTGCGCGCTGGTTCGACCACTTCATCGTAGTTTGCACGAACGTTTAAGTACTTCCTCTGAAAGATCAACTCAGAGTCTTGTTTCTCGGCTACTGGAAATCCTTCTGGCGGTAAAACATATCGCCCGTTTGCTGACGCGATCACGTTTAAATAATCTGATTTGCGAGAGACGCAAGCTTTTAATTAAATCTGCTTTATTATCGAGAATTAAATATAAATGCTAGGTATCGTCTTTAATTGATAGAGTTATCTCGCTATTAACACAGACTAAATTAGGAAATATCCACCTTTAGACGTTATGAAGGAGAAAATAGTTACTCCAGTAGGCAAAACATGAAAAGTTCTCACATATGGATTTCATCAAATTTAATCTGGTTCTTTTCATAAATCGCTGCCAAATATTATACAGAATGTATCCTACATGGGGTTGCGCTATTTGGAAAGTTTATGATAAATTTGTGAAAATTTGTGCAGGGATTATCATTCTTTTGATACTTTTCCTTGCATATCAGCTTTAAAAAGAAAGCATTGGTGTAGAAAAAGAAATTACATATATTTTTTATTCGTTTTGAAACGAGAGACCTTTCCTCTTTTTTTTTTTTTACGTATTCTTTTTCATAATAATTACGAAATTAACGGCGGAAAAGAGAAACGTAAAAAAATGTCTTACTATGTTATTGTAAAACAATATTATAAATATTGGTCTTTTGGTAGAGAATTGTTAGTAATTATTTTTTCAAAATATTTTATTAACCAATGTAAATTCGTTACTATCTGTTCGCGTAAATTTAATTACATCAAAAACTTGTGCTGTTTTATGAAGTCACGTTAAACGTAATACGAGTAAAGACATATAATGCGTTTAATTAGAAATTAAATACGTTAAGGTTGTTGTTTTTCTGTAGTTACGTCAATGCTTTTTGTCGTCTGAAAGACATATATTGCACCATCATTTATGGAATGGTAAAAAAATATGTTTATCGTATTATTTCTTTATTTTACATAAAAATAAATTTTACAGAAAAAAGATTATTTACACTGATAAGACGCGACAAACTAGATATAGGCGATAAAAGAATACATTACTGACGCATTGATTAACGTTAGATAGATAGGAAGCGTCGTTTTTCTCACACTCCAATTAATCGCGTACAAAATCTTTAAATTTGAATCAAATTTTAGCAACTAAAAATTACATTAAGCTAAATTAAGTGCATTAAGGTACATAGTTAAATAAATACAAGTAGTTTCTTCTTTACAGCATGTTTTTGTACTTAATAAGAATTTTTAATTTGATGGATTTTATTCTATTGCTAATTAATCAAATATCAATCAAATTTAAAAGATTTAAGGTTCATTTTTAATGTTCAAACGTTATAGTGTCATGCTGACTCGTATTTTTCGAATACAGTGAACAATAGAATCTAAGCAGAGATATGTTTCATACACTAAATACCGTAACGAATCCGTATATTTCACATATTTCTGCGTATTACGTGATAATAATTTTTATAGATTCTGGCTATTTCCTCACTTTTCAATTTTCGATAAAGACACGATAACTCTAAGTCTAGTCGTAAATAATTTAATATATTTCGGACTGAATTTTATGAAATGTAATCGTATTATCTAGAAATTGGATATGATACAGGGTATCTCGTTTAAAATGCCAGTTATTATCTAGATTTAAAAGTAAGAAAAAACCATTAACGATAAGACAGATTTAAACGACTTCAAAAAGCATATCTGACGACGATATCCGAGATCGTCTTAAAAGTGAATCTTAACGTCATTGATTTTATCCATATTAACGTCTATCTTCTACAATGCAATGATGTAGTTGACATAGTGAACAGTTCAATGTGACTTCTGACATCATGACCTTAAAGTGACATTGGAAAAGACAAATGATGTTAAATCGGAAAGATGTAAGGATAATGAATTGTTTTATTAAATGTTTAAAACACTGTCTGTCTATCTATTGGAGGTATAAAAGATAAGTGTCATGAATGATGATCGTGAAAATTGATCTTCAAAGCCAAAATCTTTTCGTATTGCACCATATAGAACTGATCACGAGGAACAAAGATCTCAAAGAATCATAGGTCGTGACTCAACTGTTCTCTCAAAAAATGATATTAAAGTTCCATTGGATCCTGCATTGACATTGTTCACAGTATGTTTACATTTCACAGTCAGGTAGTAAATAAATAATTTCATATTAACGAGGGAAAGGAAAGTTGTGTCTTAATCTACGTTTTTGAATAATCCACCATAAACAAAATGAAGCAACTAATTCCATGATTTCGCATTATTATAAAACTATTTACTGCATTAAAAAAAAAAAACTTTCAAACAATAGTCCAATGTCGAAGAAATCACGAAGATGCTATTAACTTTTCGCTGGTGAACATACGAAGGTCAACTATGTTTTTTTCGTGCGTGGTCGATACATTTTGTCTTCATATAGGAAAGGATTAACCTGCTCATGCCAAGAAACGATTAGTTCAGGGTATATTTTAACAAATTATGATTTCAATGATGATTTAATAAATATCTCCCGAGATGGTGTTTTGGCATGAGCAACTTAATACTTTCCCATATGGAATAACGAGATGCATCGACTAGCGTACAAAGAAATATGATTTTATTTCTAAAAGAATCATAGTTGACCTTCGTAATAATATATCTCATCGTATATCCCTACGAAAAAAGAAACTAATATCGATTAGTACCCTCTTCGACGTCATTCGTTCAACTAATTTTTTAATAATTTGAAACAGTAAAATTAGGTTCTATTTTGGGTGTATCTCACATGCTAACGAATCATTTTCTATTTCCTCGCCAATATCACGTTATTTACTTTCTACCGGACTGTGAAATGTGAACATGTTGTAAATAATACCAATGCAAGAGCCAATGAAACATCATTTTTCAAGAGAACGAGTTCCATATGATGCAATGCAAAAAAAATTTCATTTTGAATTTCAAGGTGACCCTAGAATCACGCTATAGTGGCTTATTTTTTATACTTTATTTATTTTATTACCGATACATACTATATACACTGGCTTGCGGAAATATTTTAATACCATTTAAGACGGAATAACTTTTTTGAAATCGGACCAAATAACTTGAGTTTTGTTGAGACGTTGAAAGAATTAATGTACTAAATGTAAGAAAATTGCGAAAAAATTGTAATTGAGTGGAATCATGAAACAACTGGCACAGTTCACATTTTACAACTTCTCTTATCTGACTCTGTAATAATAATTTAAAAAACTCATTTTGTAGATTTATGTCAGTTATATACATATTGGAAATTTCATCTTATAGCACAAAATGAAATTGTATAGATTGATAATAAATATGTATAATAAATTCCGTGCATTGTTATATACACATATATATACATATATAAATATACGTTAATGATTAGTATATGTATACTCGTATTTATCTATTTATTATTATATCGACGACAAAACCCATTGGTAATCAAAGAAAAGAAAGATACGCCAGTAAGTGATTAATAATTATAATAATTACTAGGAACCTAATAGCTAAATCTAATTCTGACTAATACATTATCAACAAAAAGTAAGTACCTGAAGAAGCCTAAATACTAAGAATTATCAACTGATAGAATAGGAATAAAAATAACGAGACATTCAAGATCTAAAGCGATATAAAGGATCGCAGGAGTTTAATTAAGCGAGATTATTCTAAAGAGATCAGTGGATGTATGTGTGCGCGCTATTGGCATGTAGTGTGATACGTATAGATCGAAGTAGGTACGTTACAAATATCCACGCACCTTATTCCACATCTAAGAAATGTACGTGGTAGTTACAGTGAACAAGTCTGCGTAAATGTAGATGCATTCTTAAAAAAGAATCTTGATTTCTTCGAAATATGTAAAACCGCGAACATATGAAGCAATAGAACTATCAAGTTACGCACCATAACTATATTGGAGCAAATATGAATAATTACGCACTTGTTACATGCTTTATATTCGAGTGCTATAAATGCTTATAATTTATCGTAATGTTGATTTTGATGTTTATACATGTGTTTATTACACGTTTGCTGACACTTTTCCTAAGCTTCACCGCAAATGAATTGTTCATTAAAACAGAATTGTTAAATATGCTTTTGTAACAGTTCAGATAATGTTGATAAAGCTACGTTCAACAAGTTGTTCGCAAATTGTACATATTTTTCATATAATACATATATGCAAAATTTTCGTGCTCGTTTATATATTTTGCAAGGCATAAATTTCATATGCCTTTTGCACATTTTAGGTGTATAAACATTCGCATTCTATTTATAAGATGTAACGAGTTTTGTGTCTTGTCATCTGTCATCTAATTACTCATTGAAAATATTGAATGGCCATAGAATGGTTATAGAATGGAACAATTTTGGAAAATACCACGGATCATACCAAGAGGGTAACCAGATCAATAACAAGAGGTCTATAAGCTAGCCCTTTCGCTACGGGCGGCTTCTCCGCCGCGCACTCTCGCTGAACGAGTCACCGCGCCAAAACAGTGCACAGTGCGCGAGAAAGATCGTCAGCGGCCGTTTTATGCCTCACTGCAAAGTGAGTTGCTCTGACGGTGTTTTTCGAAGAGAAAAGCTTAAAAAAAATTACATGATACTAATAGCTTTTAATAATGGTATTGCGTGTGGTATTTTTTGAAACGGTGTTACACATAGACCAACATCGCAAATCTGGCACTGATTGTAACGTTCTATTTAGTCACCGACGAGAAGGTAGCGTCAACTAACGTTTAATGCAACTGGCAATAAGTTCCACTTTCGGCTAACCTGCTATGTGCGGGATTACTGGCACGGGAGAAGATTAATGTTGTGCGAAAGTAGATTAACAATATAAAATGATTTATTGAAATCTTACTTGATTTCGATATTGACAATTGACTGACGGATATGAAATTCTTCGGTTGACAGGTGATGATTCTTCGGTAGACAAATGATAATTAATTCTTCAATAGACAAAATGATAACTGACTCTTCGATAGACGAATGCTAATTAATTTACTCGATAACTAAACGGTAAATATTCTCAAACTCAAACTCAAACTCAAACTCAAACTCAAACTCATACTGACTTCTCTGAGTCGCTACATTTATATCCGTCGGAGATGAAAAAAACGTCGGGTCTTTCTTTTGAAAAAAATAGTTAGATGAGTTTTCGCAGGATATAGCTTTTAGCGGCTTTAACTGCCTCTCACTTCAAATCCTGTAAACACGGTTTCGAATAAACGTTTTAAATTATCTCGGTTTAAGAGAATTTATCAATCTTACTTTAGCGCCACGGATCGCGCGGGTCGCAGGATGTGACACTGGCATCGCGATTCGCTCCACAGTTTTCATCAATCGATTATAATCGACAACACACTTCGGTTTTTTATCTCATAGTTCTAGTAGAAAATAAAGTCATCCTCGGCCTTTCTATTTGTGTAAATAAATTTACCATGTACAAATATGTATATTTGTAAGCAAATTACATCCTGTCAAAAATAAGCAAATAATACACGTATGTTTGAACGATAACGTACATGTATAGAGTGCCAGCACTGAAGCCGAAGAGAGGTGGGTCTACATAAAAAAATAAGTTGAAAATGTAGAGTGATATTTCATTGTCCGAATCGAATTTGAAAATTTGTCAAGTATACTCGAATTTGGTTAATTATCTACTAAATATCGACATGAGTAAACGATCAGGAGGATGTTATTTTAAAAACCATATGTTTAAAATGTGGATTAAAATTGCTTCGTTTAAGACTTTATTTTCAAGAAAGTAGAGTAGGTACATCTGAAGATATTTATTGATATATTGATGAAATTTTGAATTCATTTTGCTCGGAAACGAAGCGTCCTGTGAAACAATTTATTTATATTTTCGACATAATTTCGCACGTAGAATAATCTCCTATTGATTATTTACTCGTGTTCAGTCCGGACTTGACGATATTCAAGTACGCATGATGTTAAAGAGCATGGCGTATATAGAAACATATAAAGAAGTTACAAGACTCATAGTAAGAAAATTTAATGATAATTTTTTAAAATTATTTCTTATTCGAGACGCTTGACATCATCAGTCGAGAAACAACTGAAAAAGCGATAGTTCTAGTCAGTTGTTGTTCATCAGTTGTTTGCAAGCGAAGAAATTACTTTATATGTTACGTTTCCTTACGTGCTTTTCTTACTTTTTGTAATATTCAGAAAGTTTTGTAAACGTAAAGGTAAAACGACGAAGATGATCGAAGCAAGAAAGCCGTTTTATTGCTCGTTAAAAAAATGGTACAATAGATCCCAAAGCAACTTTGAGAAACTGAATTGTTACCATATTCCTAATACCATTAACACCTTCTGAGACATAGAACACCATACATAGAACAAAAATGAAGTAATAAAAAATTTTTTATTACAACGAATAACTGAAATTTGCTAATTTTTTGGAAATAGTAAAAGATTAAAAATTGGAAAAATTAAAAACTTCGCTAGGTAAATAAAGTTGATGAAAATAAACGATGAAAGGAATTGATCGGTATTTCGACATTCCCTTTGGTTTTCTCGGGTTGTCAATGTGTGACGTGTTTATACATTATGATTCGTAGATTCTTAGAAATGATTCTTCCATGGTTATAGGTCGATTTAGTGACATAGTCCGGTTAGGAATGTCGTTAATTCCTGGAGAGAAAGATCACACGAAGGTCATCGCGCTACTGTTTCCTGGCTGCGCAAACGCTAAGATCGAGAATGGTGGGTGTCGCCGGAGCGGCACAACTACGTGATCGTTATCGAACCGTTAGCTATTCATTTATTCGATCGTAACAGTCGCTCGTTTGCAGACTGTGCGTCCTTTCTAAGGAAGGAAGCGGGAGATATAGAAGAATGCAGTCGCGTAGGTGTCGGCTGCGATTTACCAGATACGTAGGCTTTTTCTATAATAATAGCATTTTTCCTGGGAAAAATATTCGACTACGGGACTATCGAAGGTGTGGACAGATTTTACACGATTTGTAGAAACAGAATGATATTATTATCCAGATTGGGCCATTACTTAAATAAGATATATAAAAAATGATCCTTCGAATAATATATCATCTAATTTGGCTAGATTTCATTTTCAAATAATTACTTATTATTTTATTTGAACAAGCAAATGATCCTTGTTGGAATTATTTTATTATTTAGTTAAAAATTAAATAATTCTTTTTCTTTATTTCCGCAAATAATTTTCAATTCTATTATGTCAATATTGCCAACTGCATCACACATATAAAATAATTATACTTAATTTTAAAAAAAAGTAAAGGTACTTTCTCGATATTATTTCTAATATAAAAATAATAAAATATATTTGAAATGATTCATAGATGTACATTTTATAATTTAATAAGTTCCCATTCTATATCGCTGCTGTAAAAGCTGTTCGAGTTCTTCAGAATAACATTAAAAGAAGAATACGAGCGTGCATTGATAAATTCATTAGTTTCTTTGTCCTGTTTCGAAAAGTATTCAATAAAGTCATCTATAAAAAGCTATAATTGAATTCGTCTTACTGTCCTCTATTATTATCTCTATTACAAAAAATATTTCGTATCATTTCAGGTAATAGGTATAGACAGACATTGTAAGTGTCATAAGATAAACTTTAAAAGTTATGGTATAGGATTCAATATCTTTAATTATAAAATTTCGGTTACGAATAATTATTAACAATGACGGGAATTTTAGTTTGATTACCAGTAACTGTTATCGGTGGCCCGAATTTTGTTTTTGTTAGCGATAACTATTATTGTCGGCAAAAATTGTTTTTGGTTATCTTCAGCTACTGTATTCATCGACAGCATAAAGAAATTAATTATACGACACATATTTTCATATTGTCTTCTTGCTTAATAAAATATATATGAAACAAAGATGTCACTATGCTTTTTATTTTATTCTTTGTTTCATTTATTTTCATACCGCTTCTTTACTCAATAAAATATGTAAGATTTATAATTAAGTTCGTTTATGTTGTCAACGAACACCAATTATCACTAATGCTCATAATAATTGGTAATCGTCGAATATAACCAAAAAAAGTTTGTCTACGATATTGATTAATGGTAACCAAACAAATATTTCGCTATCGATAACCAAATAATCAATTCCTTTAACGGTAATTAAAATAGAATTCGGGCCATCGTTAATAGTAACTGGTAATAAAAAAAGTTTTAATTATTTATATTGGTTATTGGTAACTAAATTTAAATTTCTGCCATCGATAATGGTTACTGGTAGTCAACAAGAATTTTAATCATTCAGAATGATTATTTGCAATCAAAGCGATTAAAATTGGGTTCCATTTAAGTAAAAATTAATTTTTACTTAATGATTTCTTCCTAAAAATGTTTATAATAACTGTTATTTTGGATCTATGAGAATAAATATAGTAAACACAAGAAAATAGTATCTACCACTGTGCAATGTTGAAATTAAAGTCTTCTATAGTACTATAATACATAATTCTTTCACACGAATAAGTAACTATGTCTTTATAGAAAATAGAAGGCTGAGTTCTGTCACATGTATGTATCTGTAAAAATCTAATACGTAAATAACATCAAATATTTCATTACAATAATGTCAAACTCTGTCGACATATTGTGCTAGTATTATCTGTAAGTAATAACAAATATATTTATGTAAAGTTTAATTGTAAACATTTTACTATTAATTTATAAGAAAATTTTGATTTGTACCTGAAATAAATAAGGAAATGAATAACTTCATAGAATATGGAAGGTCAGTTTATTATAAAAGCAATGGTAATGATATTGAATGTCTCTTGTGTTGAACCGAAGAAACATATACATATGTATATGTATATGTAGATAAATGAACGGTAAAAGAGGAAAAATATTTATAATGAAAAGTTAGGTGGAAGGTATTAAAATAGCTAATGTTTCTTCGTCACTAGCACGTGTAATGTAATTATGCCTGTTAACGTGTATTTAAATACATAGTACTTAAGTATTATTTGAATATTTCTCTGGCTTTTTATAAACAATTCAAGTTCTGATTTCCTTAATATTTTATATCGCATTTGTTGGATGCGATGTAATATAACTTATTTTATTTATTTTATTTACTCTGAAATAAATCCTGCAAATATTTTATCGTAATTATACATAATAATCGAATTAGTTTCTCGTTAATCCCCATTTTTCCCATTTTCTCCTCCAATTTCTCTCTGTTTAGTCATATAGCCAAAGCAGGCATATAGTTTCCTATTTTCTCTACTCAGCTGTTTATCTATTATGTGGTTTATCACGAATATTGCGTCGGTCACTCCTCTTTCTTTTCTAAATCCGAATTGGCTAAGAAAACCAATAGTTTTTACTTGAAGTAAATTATACAACAAAATGTTATGTACAAGATGGCCCGTAGCTGGTGGTACAACAGGCTAGGGGACGGTTCTACGTAGAAAAATAAATCGAAAATATAGAATGAAATTTTTTCATATTATGCTTCGTTTCCGAGAAAATTAAGTTTGACAATTTGGCAAGTATATCTAAATTTGGCTAATTCCAGACTGAATAGAAATAAATAATCGACAGCTGGTTAAACTACGTCTGAAAATAAGTAAGAAATGTAGAATAAAATTTTATGAAAATGAGGTTCTACAAGGAAAAATTTTATTTTACATATCTTTTACTTTGTTTATTGTTTTATCTATTAACTTTCTTATTACGTATAGATTAACTTCCTAGTCATTGTTTATTCATACCTAATTGACTATCAGTCAAATTTAAATATGCATATTTGAACATACATTTTTCTTTTGAAACTCGATTTTCTTGGAACCGAAGCGTTATCAAAAAAAAAAAAAAAAAAAAAAAAAAAAAAAAAAAAAAAAAAAAAAAAAAAAAATGTAATTCTACATTTTTGACTTATTTTTTTCACGTAGAATTACCCCTTACTCGGTTACGCCACCAGCTATGGTACACCCAAAGAAAGACAAAGAGAAATAGAGAGAGAGAAAAGGGGGGCGGATAAAAGAATTCTTAAAATTAGACTTGGAAAAATTGTATTGTTCTTCGAATTGATATGACGTTAGTGTTAAATGATTGTTGTAAAAACTGTTGCAAAATATATTCACTCGTTTCACAGTGACATTCAACTAGCCAGATAAAATGACTGTTGCTATCTAAGCACGGATTTCAACACGTCTTTCTCTTTTTCTGCGGTTATCCCTTCTTTGTCAAGTGATTCATGTTCTATATCGTATTTAATCGCAAAATGTAGACAACGTCGATGTATTACGAAGTTTAAACAACAGTATACAAAACATTTCGCCCAACTAAACGGAGTTGTATCTTTAAAATAGTTGAATATAAAAAAGCTGCAAATAGAAGAATTAGGTAGGTGGATATTTAAGATTTTAATGGTTTCTAAGCTGATCAATCGTACAATTTATTCCATATATTATTCACTGTTATTATAAAAATTCAACGCGGTTCAATCCTATACTATTGAAACTATTCTTTTGTTTCATTTTTGGTTTATATACTGTTTTCATTCTTACGGTGATCTTAAAATTATCGATTGTTATAATATCATATTGTCCCAAAAGTTCTTTTCGTTTCGTTGTTACACGTTGAGTGTACAATATTTAATGCCCTGTATAATATTACTGAATTATATAAGATTCATTCTAATCTATCATGCTCTTTGATCTCTGTGGAAGCTCCACGATGCCATTCTTTTAAATCTGCTGTGGTTTATTCGAAAAAATCGTTCAAGGTGAATTTTTATCTCATTCTTCGAGTCGAATCTTTTACTACGGAGAAATTTTTTAGTGAAAGAAAGACGCAACTATTTCTCAGATATTTTTCAACTAGACAAACTGAAGGCAGCAATTGCAAAACGCCAGAAATTAGCAAACAGACGCGGTGTTGTTTTCCACTACGACAATGATAAGCCGCACGTGTCTTTCGCCGTACGATAGAAACTGTTGAAATTTGGTTGGGATATTCCATCCTCTATACTCTCCGAGCTTTGATTGGTTTCACTGTCATTCGTTTCCTTCGTTAAAACGTTTTCTTGGTAGTAAAAGATTTGACCCAATAAACGAGAGAAATGATAATGAAAGAAAAGGTAAGTAGGTTGAGTTAGGTGTGTATTTAGTAGAATTTTGTAGACGTATGGTGTTTTGTTGGAAGTTTAAGAAATTGTTCTCTTTTCAATATGATTAAGTTGTTAGTGACCCTAACAGTTTGAGATAAGTTTATGACAGGTTAGTTAATTTTCGATCGTTTAATTTTAATCCGAAACTATTTTATTTTTCACGCAATGAATGACATTTGCAAGCTTTATATGTAAAACACGGAATCAGAAAGTACAAATTTTAAAGTGAAGAAAACTCTTGAGTTAAGCGACTTCCTGTAATCTCTTACCTGAATTGAGAGTTAGTAAATGAGCAGAAGTCTGCTCTTTAAATACAATCAATCTTTTAAATGGGATTATATAAATTTTATTATTCACTTATTATTGAAGTATGAATATCGAAAATAATTGTTATATGTAACTAAATGGCTTACGAGATATTTCAACCTTCTTATTGTAGGGAGCGCGTGTGCACTTTGAAACACGTGTTCGTCTCTATGACACTGTCGACTTTCCACTTGTCCAATTTTGAAATTATAGATAGAATCTTTAGATATAGATATTTCTTCGTTGGAATCTTAACATTAGATAATTAAAATATCAATTAAAATATCAAATTTTTCAACATTACGGATTGGTTGTAAATGTACGTTAGATTCGGTGATAGTGGCGTGAATGTATCACTTCGAATCGAAGAAGGAAGGATATATATATATATTTAAAGAGAGAGAGAGAGAGAGAGAGAGAGAGAGAGAGAGAGAGAATTATAAGATTGTGTTATGTCAGAAATAACTGAAATAACTGAAATTTTTTCTGTCTCTTTAGCTGTTCTAAAGACAGAATTCTATCTCTGTCTACTTGCCAAAAGCAAACACTATATTCTATTTATTTCCATATAATTTATATTAAATACAAAAAAAAAAAAAAACAGTGTGCTGTAATTGAAATCTTCGAAGTCAGTTATTTCAGAAAGGAAAATGTCTAAACCGTATTTATAATATTGAGAATATTTATATCGAAAATTCTTTTTCGCATAAAGCTTCTGTATTAATATAAAAGGCACGAATTAAGATATGTGATTGTTCACAAGTATTAGAGCACTTGCTGATCTTATAGATTTTATAAAAAATGTGATACATGATTGATCAAGATTGTCAAGAAAATGAAGCTTACATCCGTATGAGATCAACGATCTGAAGTACACACTGTGAAAATTTGTGACAGTTGGAGGAAAAGTAATGAATTAACGATTATGTGAGGGCAATTAAAATCTGTCGATCCAAGGTCTTTATTAAATTAAATAGTCCAAAATCGTTTACACAATTAAAAGATTATAATAAAAATATGTAACAGAACACCTAATGTCCGTACCTGTAAATACAACGAAAAACGTAACGTGTAGATTGCAAATGTTTATGAATGTAAAATGTGCGAAAAGCATATGAAGTTTATACACATAAAATATACAAATATTGATATATGCATGAAAAATATGTACAATTTGTGAGTAATATATTCAATATTGATTTATTAACGTTATGTGAATTGATACAAAAGGATATTTAACAATTTCGTTTTAAATAAAAATTTATTTATTGCGACGTGCCAAAATTCGCATTACGATAAATTATACATTTCTTTTCCGTATCTGCAGCACTCGAATTGTACAGAATGTGGGTGCATGTTCATATTTGTACCAATATCGTTCTGCTACTTAACTTGATTGTCTTACAGTTTTATTTCTTAATACGTTTTATCTTCATATTTCAGATTAACTCGGATTTCTTTTTTAAATTGCATATATTTCCATGTGAATTTGTTCATTGCAATTAACGGTTACATTCTGTAACCTGTAATACAGTCCATGAATATTTGTATTATATCTATTTTTGTTTATAATTATATATATATATATATGTATGTACATTATAGTCATCTACGTATATGATCGCAACCAAATACGGCGAGATAGATACGAAAGAAATATGCAACGTATGAGCCGTTTATTACGAAAGCGGTGCAATTTTCGATTTCATCTTGTTTTTGTTTTTTCGCTAAACACGAAATTATAATTTACTATCAAATTAACATCCACATTTTAAATACGTACATAAAATTGATTCGATATAACTTTGGTTGGTAATTGAAAATGCGAAATTATTTACTATGAAAGCGTGTGAAACTCCATTTGCTATATTTTCTCAGTTGATTAGCAAAGTACTGCCATTTTGAACGACGTAAAAATGGTTACGTGTTTTACAACTATGTTATACGCTCATTTGTTTTAAAGGTTGCGCATGTCATGCAGAGATCGACAATTTTACAAAATAGTGTCGAAGATATCGTTTCCTAAAAGCGCAATTCTACTTTTATTATCATTAATTATTGATTAATTGCTTCAACTAGTGTAAGTGCAATTGTTTATCGATTTATCAATGGATAAATTCGTGTTAAAGTCAGATAGCGATATAGATTATTAATACAGCTAACAATTCTATATTTGGAATTAGTTCGAATGTTGGTACTATTTTATATTTTAGAAATAAAGCCCATTAAATACAAATGAGCGAAGAATCCTAGATTCTGTAGACGATAACGATTTGTACGAGGAAAGTAGGTAATTAAATAAAGTGAAAGAAAAAAAAGAATTAGAAAACCAAATTTGTCATTATCAGACGAGGACATTTTAAGTGACACTAAATAGAGTTTATGATATACAATAATAACGAAAGAAATATCTGAAAAATAAGGAAATTGTTCGCGATTTCCATAACTCGTTAATTGTTAAAATAGGTATAACTTCATCCAATGTCTGTAAAAATACTTTTTTCTTACTGTATTCTTACAGAAATCATTGTATGAAAAATTTAGACGGTTTAAAAATCTATGGAACACGGTTAAAACTTCTAACATTTGCCCACATTTTTTAGTTTTATTAAACGCGAAACTTTAAATATAACTTAAATTTAAAGTAGTAACAATTACATATTAAAATATTTTGATGTGTAAGATATTGTGACGTGTAATGTGAATATCAATGTAGGCTAAAGAAAAAGATTATTTAAATTTTATATACGCTATTCTGTACTACATGTACATTATCTAATATAAAGTATTTAAACACTTGGATGTTTTTCTCATATTTTTGTCGTATTTTCAAAGTTGTGATTAAAAGATGTTTTTCTAGCATTAATTATTTACCTCTTACCATTATTGGATCACGCAAATTCCATATTTGTTTCTAATGTATAGGCGATACTTTGTAAAACTCATATTTCAATCGTTCTAACATCCTGATATTAACGTGCACACTTAAGTCACTTAAGTGTTCCTGGAAGATCAATTTTCATCCACCTTTAATTACCCTTTTTGTACTTATAATAATTAATGTTAACCAAACTTTTTATCAATATCCACTAACTGTACATTATTGTCTGAGATACGAGTATAAAATTAAATTAAACTGTTTCATCCGAGGTATATTTCACATCCAGTCGCTCGCGAGTGTTCGAACACTTCTTCAAGTGTTTCACATATATTATATAAAACATTGTTATATCTCATTAGCGCTGTAATAAGAGACGACTATCGTGTAATTACACGATGTAATTACATTGATGAGATTTGAAATGGATCTTAAAATGTATACATAGGTTACAAGACATTCATTGGAAACATAAACATAGCAAAGTTTATTATCAAACTATTTGACCAATCAATTATTCACTATGTTAATAATTAATGAGCCACAATATTTGGCCCGAGCATATTTAGCACTAATTGTATCTTTCAGTTACTATTCATGCTGTATACTAATTTCCCATTACATGTGTGTTTCCAATAAATGTCGTTACTTTCGTAATTAATATAATTGTCGTTAGTATACAAATATAGTATAATTGTCGTTACAATTACTTTTGTACCTATACATTTTCAGCTTGATTTTCATTTTATTATTATTAAACTGAAATTTTAATTGTCTCATTACAGTACCAATAAAATTTTTCATGACAAGTGTTTGAATATTTTCGTGAGCCACTAAAGAGGATACTTTTGAAATACACAAATATTCGATACGAATATTAATTTGTTACAATCTGACATCTCAAAAATTGTAAAAATGCCAAATAGTTTGAATAATGAGTCAAGAATTTTGTAGGTTTACCTGATGCTTCCATAAGTATGTGACTATTTGTGAAGAGGAATGTGTAAAGTAAGCGAAGACAGAAGTTGTTAAAGAAAACTCGAAAGCAAGGCGAGGAAGGTGATTGTGAAGGAGTGCGGAGACCGCTTCTAGGAATTGGCCGATGATTTCGGTTGAGCTAGAGCAAGCTACAGAGCGACTGAAAAAAATGGGCCACCGCTCCAAATTTGTAAGTCCCGCTTCCGGGCGACTGAACGAGCCGCTCCCAAAATAAGGCTCATGAGAATCAGGGAATTCCACTCCCACGTTCTCTCGACGCTGTGATGCCGCGCGAGGGTATGGCACGTTGCCAATCTGACGTCAAAACTCTTCTTTCGTTATCTTGTCCTTATTTCGCGTTTCGCCTGATCTCTTAGGCCTAGACGTTCAGCAACAATTTCTATTCGCCGTGTTCTATTGTCCCTTTAAAATATTACATCTGCTGGCAAGTTTTCTCATCTTCTCGAGTCACACTTTCTCGAAATCTACACTCGGAACCATTATCGATCTGATTTTTATTGTCTCGATCTGAAAAGCAAAAGTAATTCGAGTATGAGTGAAACGAAGGTGCTAAGTACGCATACTCGTCGATACATTGCGGATGTTTCTGAAAATTCATCTTTATAAACGCAGATAAAATGACGGAACCTATGTAAAAATTTGCTTCATCCACAAAATACTATAACGGGTACTATACATTTCCTCGTATTATGTTTGTCCTACTTCTGCGTCTTTAAATTTTCCATATATGTATGCATAGATATCTGCTATCTATTCATTTATCATTAGTTCAAAGTTTGACAGTGAACGTATCGGTGTATAACATACACATATGATATTGTATTCTTTGGCTACATAAATAAAGTAGAAAACAAGTAGTGCTATTTTGCATAAGACAATGACCTTGTGTGTTGTTTTCCGCTAGTACGAAAGTACGCAGCTGAATGAACAACCGAACGATATTTATGTAAATGGAAGCGAGGAAAATAGTGCGAAACGACGGTTACTATATTGTTAGTTAACGAAAAAAGTAAATATGTATATTAGTGACTTTCGGACGGACCTCGTGTAGGTAACAATAATTGCGAAGCGAATCGAAGAATTGTTGCTGCTTAAACGAAGAACTTAGAATGAACACAGATCGCGAAAATTTCTTGGCACCGCGTTCGTAGTGTATTAACGTGAATTTATACGCGGTTAGAATATTAAACTATTCTTAACCTCTGAATGATCTACAGTTCGTTTCGATTTCGCTCGCCAAAAGTAGGATAGATGGAAACTTTCATCATAAATGTTTGATCGTCGATATGACGACATTGTTTTAGAACGGTGATGATTTAGTGATTCTTAGTATATATAGCTTGGAAATTGAGTTTCATTATTCTGAAGCGAGATTACAGAAATGGAACCTAAGGAATATCTCGATTTGTAACGCTAAACTTGAAATATAAATGCAATTTCCTTTTAAATACAGGAACGAGGTTTATTAAATTTCTATAACATTGTATTAGTAAGATATCGAAGCTAGCAGCTGTTCTTTCAAGTTTACTTTATGTTTCTTAAATTATTCGGCTAAAGATAACTCTACACTGACAGACAATTGTCCGCAGACACGTGTCGTAGTCAATCGGCACCTGTCTTTCGTGGAAAATTCGCGGAAAGCTGACACGTATCGGCGAACAATGTCTGTCAATGAGACTTAAGGCGCGTACGGGCAGACTACAGGCGCCTGTAGATATTGTTTGCCGACAACACATGCCAAAACATGTATATAAACTGTCTGCAAGCAACGTCGCTTGTCCACTAGAAGTGTGTCGGGTACCACTACGTATCGATGAGTCGAAGATGTCTTGGAGATGCAACACACGGATCGTTTAAATCTACCTGTAATCCAGTCAAACTAGCCTCAAAAAAAGCCAAATTCAACATTAAATGGTATCTGACATTTTGCGACACGTTGCGCCAACCGGTAGAAATCACGCTCAGGAACAAATATATGTTTTTGCGTATAACAACGAACCTAATAATCGAATGACGAAAAGTTTAGAACAAAAGTTGTAAGTCATACGTTAAGATCGGTTAATTTGTTGATAAAAGTATGTAAAATTTTATTTTCAAATGTTAATTAACTTTTGCGTAACTTAGGTTTTTATCCGCGGACTCTGTCTGCGCTTGAATTTTGTCTTCCGTTGTGTGCGGTTTTTCCGCGGAATATAAAAATACGTGTCTGCAGACAAGTATCTACCAGTGTAAACTAGGCTTTAGCTCAACACCTACGGCGTGTCTAATTTGAATATCTCGATTATATCTCGATAGGATAGTGCGGAAGACACGAGTTTGTAGTATTCTGAAAGCGTTTCGATGTAAATCATAAGAATATGTAATAAAAAGGCAGGTTCTCGTTAAAATATTTTAATACAATTTTCAGAGGACGCTTTGAGATTCGATAGTAAAATCATGCGAATAAGAGTGTAGTACGTCTTTCTCGATATCATACAATTTTTGTCTGAAAAATGTTTTTATATCATTCGTATTTCTCGAGATATTCTATATAATCTATAGCCTATATAACATGTTGCTGTCTTAATAAAACTTCACATTAATTTTATGAAAAATCTTCACATGTTTTTAATAATTACAACTGCAACAAATCTGAAACTAGTTATTTTGCTAGCTCTAACGTTAAAGTCTCAAACACAAATTCCTGCTTGGTTGTTGGCCGTTGAAAGAAGCACTTACGTAGTGACGAATGGAAGCGAGGTAGCAGCGCGGTTCCGCAAATAATCACGAACACGACAGGATGACACGTTCCGAAAATAAGGATCGCCCATGCAGGGAATTCCGCCGCCACGTCCTCCGCTTTGGAATCGCGCGGAAGGATCTGGCACGCTTTCAAATTGACTTTAACGCCCGTTTATTCTGCATCAACTGGTCACCAAAATATTTTTCTAGGCCTATTTTAAACCGACCGATGCTTTTTCTCGTCACGGAAGTTACGAGCGATTTATAAATTCTTCGTCTTGCCGAAAACAAGCAAACAGGAAACGTCGCGACTTTTGTCAGTTCAAGTACTTTTTATCGCTAAGTATTCCTAATAGCTCTGTTTATATTGTATTGTATCGCATTTCACGTTTCTCACGCCACGTATTCGCATCTGGGTATTTTAGAAATTTTTGCGAAGTTCTTTCGTATTTCGATATCCGATTCTTTGTTCCCATATATGTCCACCTTTAGACACGTTACAGGTACGTTGTCATTTGACATCAGGATGCAAATTTTTATCGCTATTATCGTAAACTGTAAACGAACGAATGGATCTCTTTTTGTGTTTAAAGATAGATTATATTTACAGATAGTATTATAGAATTTTTATGTATTTTAAAAATCAAAGATAAACGTAAAAGCATTAAAAATAGAAAAAGAATTAAAATTAAAGAAATTGAGAACGCTTTCAAGATTGTGCATAATTATTAGGTAAGCAATTTATTGCATTGCCGCATTTCCAAATTAAATTTAATAGAAGATTATTTTTGCTAAAGTTTTTGTTTACTTACCATTACTATATTATACTAACGTTCAAATAATTCTGTGTTATATTACATTTCTAAAAAAAGGGAATACGACTGATAAAGAAGAGAAGCTTCTATTGACGATTCATCGCTTGCCCTTATCTGCAATCGATTCACTGGATCGTATACTTTGCATTCGAAGCGTATAAAAAGATTGATGTCCCCGAACGGAAGTCAGTTTCCCACTCGTACGATCGTGACTACAAATAAATCAGATCACATACATAGAGGAAGTGAAACGATCGATTTGATTTGAAACTGTTATTTTGCCAGCTATCTGATTGCAAAACTATCGCGTCATTAGTTTTTCACATAGAACTATTAAATTAGTAGTTAAGATCTTTTCCTTTTTAGACTTGTAAACTCAAATTTTACATACTATTTCTTATTAAGTTTTTCTTCTGATTATTCTGTCAATTTATTTGTTTACTACCGTCTTTGGTATAAATTGCTGTTTATAAATATGTGGACACTTCCGTAGATATTATATATTTCCCATATGCATTTAAAACTATGTACTATTTCTCTTTCTGGGAAAAACTCATTGAGTAAAAATTAATTTTTATTTAAATGGAAGACGGTTATCGATAAGTCTCAAAGAAATTTCTCAAAAGATCAAATGACTAAAAAATATTAATTTTTGATCGTTCTGATTATGAATAACCATTATGATTAAAACGATTAAAAATTTTTTTGACTAGCAGTAACCATTCTTTTGTCGGAATTTTTCGTTACCAATAGTCGTTACCATAATATAAGTTTACTTTGGTTATCGTTAATCGATATCGACTATAAAATGTTCGTTTGTTCCACTCCAGTACTCTCTATTGTTATTAGCATTACTGATAATTAGTATATTAATACAAATGTTAATAAAAATATTTTACTACAATATCTTTTTTCCAAATCTTTGTTTCTTATATTTTCATACTGTCTTTTTTTTTTTTTTCTTAGTAAGATATACATGTATATAAGTTTTATAATTCATTTTTTTATATCGTCGATGAACATGCACTAATTGTCAGTAATGTTAATAACGATTGACAATAGTCGAATGTAAGCAGAAAATATTTTTGTCACCGATAATGGTTATCGGTAACGAAAATAGAATTCGGGTCATCGATAATGGTTACTGGTAACAAAAGTTTCGATTATTATTGGTTACTGGCAATCAAAATTAAATATCCGTCATCGATAATGGTTATTCGTAACCAAACTAACATTCTTGTCATCGTCAATGTTTACCGCTAATCAAAATTATAATAATTTGCTATAACCAAAATTATTTAATTAAACATATTAATTCTTACGCCACAACTTAAAAAAATTGTTTTGCGACAGTTATGGTACCTACCATCGCATATTTTCTTGTGAAATCAATGTATGTAATATATAGACTGTTTTGCATAACGTTGTAATATATCGTTCTATTGTGCTGTAACTGGACTGCATTCGTAGACACATATTACAAGCTGAACGCTGCGGAAAATCGAGCAACTGAGCTGCAGATAGCCAATTCATCCACGTTATAGTCAAGCATTGCTGCAAATTCACTTATGTATTCTGATTCCCACAATATTCTCTGTTTGGAAAGTGCATTTTCAAAACTGAAAAATATCGCGCATTCGAACGACGTTTATTTTAAGTGACTATTTAGTTAACTTTTTCCGATTTTAAATAAGCTGTTATTATTAAATATTATATTATTAAATTAACTCTGTTTGAAAATAGGTAAAAATTGCAAACACTTAGTTGGCAATCTGATAAAATAATTTAATGTCTTGAAAATGAAAAACGTCATAGTTCAACGACAGTTATTTTTCCGACTAAAATGTTTCCGGTTACAAATAACAATCGTAAGTGAAATTTATTTCGGTAATATCATAATATTTATCGGTGAAAGAAATTGGATTTCGATCGAATAATAGTTATCAACGAGGAAAATATCGTTTTGCTTTGGATTAGATTTCAGTATAATGTTTAGTTCAAATTACTAACAATTAATGTCAAATTCGATGACAATAAATTTCAACAGTGCGAGTTTCCAAAGAACTTTTTCACTCGATAGAAAATTATATTTATTGGTCTTTCTATTTATGGTTGAAATTCTAAATTGAAATTCAATTTAACAAACAGAGTTTCTATAACTTTTGTAGCTAGTTGTCATTTTCTTTCAGAGCAACATAATCACTATTGGCGCGAATGCAGAGAATTGTTTTGATCGAATGTAAAACAATTACTTATACGGTTATTATATTAATTAACATATATTGATTAACAATACATATTGATTAACGTTATTTATAATTACTTGTGCAAAACAATATTTACGCTATTATGATCAATCAAAATGCAATTTCTTACATCGATCGAAATAGAATTCTTTTCATCAATAATGGCTATCGGCAACGGAAAAAAATGTCGGTCATTTATGATCATTATAATATCCTCAATTCAAATAATAGGCAAGTTTCTGCAACTGTACTTTTTCATAAAAATTTTTGGGATAACTGTTATTTATGGTCTCTAGTTTTAGCATATACAAAGTGTTCCATTTTAATCTGCCCAGATATATATTGTAAAATTTTAAGTAAATAAATATGAAAGAACATTAGGTAAAAAAGTATAGCTGGGATAAATATTTCAGATATACAAAGTGTCGTCACTTTTTTCCATAGAACGATGTTAGCATATCCTACAAGTAAAAATAAGAGAAGAATGTCACATATAGAGACGCAAGAATACTTTGTTAAAAAATTATAACAAAAATACAAAACGACAGCGGATTGGTTTTCATTCGATACAGTATAAAAACTGTTACTACGTCAAGCTTCAAATTATTTTTTTATTCTAATTAATTATCATCAACTGTGGTGTTTTATTTATTTTTATTCAGATTTGGTTATTTACTGCGGGTATTTGGAGAAGAGAAAAACTTGACACTTACGATTATATATTAATGAAGTCGTAATCGTTTTTGTGAATGATGCTTAACGGGGGTTGATGTCATGCATTACTCACTGCTGCAATAGTAGAAGGTGAAACAAGTTCGGCGAAGGCGCGCATTAGTAGCTGATGTCATAAATGCAAAGTGAGAGGGGTCTTCCGAGGGCGAGCGCATTTTTTATCTTTATTATTTCTCCGAATTCGGAGAAACGGATCCTCTATTCTGTACATCTTTTCACATCGTTATTTTTTTTTTTTTTTTTTTTTTCTAGAATACGGTCCGTGTGATTTTTATGAGGAGATTAAACTATCCCACAATAAATCTGATTGTCAACGATGTTAAATTTAGAAATTCTTTCGACCAATACTTATTTTTCATATTCTTGCTTGAGCTTTATTTTAAAAAGTAAAAAAACTTACGCCGAGTTATAATTGGTTACAACTCTGTACAACACTTTAACTGTATTATCACCAATCTCTCAGTTCATTTGATTTGTAATCGTTGAACGATGCAAAAATACGTTTGTATTTATATAGTCAGTTTCTTCCAAATATAGAGTAAGGTATTTGAGTCAAATTATAAGCAAATTACCTTAAAATTCGCCAAGTTTGATTATAAACAATTTTTAAACGACCTAAATTTGGAAACAAACCGCAAGTGTTCTTAAAAGTATTCGAACAGTAACGAAACTTAACTATGTAAAGTGAGGTACCTATGTCATTATGTGACGTGTTAATTATGAAAGAATGGGATCGACTTTTCGTTGTTGTACAGGGTCATTTATTATACTTGAAATTTGTATCTTTCATCTAAGAGTAATTATATTTGGCTTGTTTATTGTCTGTATTGACAATTTCCAGTTGCAATTATCATAATTTTATATCGTGCATATAGAATATGCTACATATACATTTTAAAAAATTGATGCTATGTCTAAGCTATGTACCGGAAAAATTTTTTAAGAATAAGAAATAAATTTACATCGATTCCTATAGTTCAAACGAATTAACATTTTTTCAGGAACAAATCGATAATAGACGTGTTTTTGTAAAATTTGATGCGGTACGATATTTCAAACGAAATAAACAACTTTGAAACAATTTTTGCCGGGTGTGTTATGAATAAAATATCGATCAAACGAAAATTTATTATAAAACAACGTTTTTTTAATATTTTATTTTATATCTTTGAAACTATTTGTCATACGTAAAAAGGTTTTGGTAGAAAGTTGTAGCTAACAAAACTGTTTTTAAAGCGAACCCTATTACGTTAAGCACAATCGTTGGGTTACTAATTAGTAAAAAGCACGAAGAAGTCCGTTTCTCTTAAATTGTTTATAATTTATAATATTGGTTAAAATTGGTGTCGTAGAATAATGTAGAAGCTCTGTGATGAGTAAGTATTCGTCACATCAAAATAGCGTGCCAAATTTCGAATCGATCCGTTCGTTACTTTTCGTACAATCAGTTTGCCAATTTACGGAACGAGAAATTTCTTATTTGCAATGAAAATATATAAGCTGATAATCCTTCGAGCTTGTACACTTTCTGAAAGGCCTATATTTTGATATTCCGATGAAAAAGGAATTTTCTGATCCAAATGTCTGGCTAAAGTACAACGATAAACAGTTTTGCTTAGTTTCTAAAATACAATAACTTTCACATTTCTCATCCTACCGGAGTGAAACTTGTCTCTATCGATTTCTGAGACCAACTGTAAGACCAACTGCCTGCAAAGATAGGTCGCCGACGTTAAACTATTAAGTATTAAGAAATGAGGTAGGCGGATGTCTCGCAGTTTATCGCTTCTATTATACGTGGATTTTTTTTCGTACCGACTGGATGCCCATAAAGGATTGAAAATCATCTACAAAGTTATTCCATTTTCGCAGCAGGCGGTCTGAAAGGTCTAACGCAGCGGGCAAAGCCACTGAGAGCCCAGTGCGCTGTTTCTCACACGATGAAATGAAAAAGAAAAGAATCGTATCATCTCGGCAACTAATAGCGCTTAGAAAGTAAATTTTTCTAAATTTTGGAGTTACTCGAAAAAAGAAACCGCTGAATAACATCTATTCTTTTGTTTAACGTTATTTGTATTTGGCTGAAAGTAAACACCAAATTTTTGTCTGTTACTTTTCATTTATCGTTATTGTGAAAATTACATTTATTGTTGAAAAACCATATTGTTTATTGTTTGCAAGTTATCGGTAATCATGTTTAATCTTTTCGCTATGGACGGTTTCTTCGGCGCGGCACTCCAGTTGAACGAGCCGCCGTGCCAAAACTGTGCACAGTGCGCGAGAAGGATCAAATATAAAAATCGAACTCTACTCGTGAATTCTCCAAAAATTTTGCTTTTCAACAGTTCATCCTTAGACCAGTATTCACGATATGACAATTTTTTATTTCGGCACATTAATAATTTCATGGCGAGAAAGCAATAAATTTCTGGAAGAGGTGTCTCGGGAATTCATCGTATTAACATCCTCATCAACACTACTCCGATAATCGTTTGTCGTGCCAACCATGGAATTTATAAAGTTTTCGAAACAAAATCATTGAAACAAATCTAAAACTGGTGCCGAATAACTAATTGATGTTTTCATTCCCGAATGGTTGCAATGAAATTTATGAATATTCGTTTGTCCATGTAATTTCTCTGTTATCTTTTCCAGATTCAGTTGAAGTGTCTTCTTCAAATTCGGACATGTTGAATATGATTTCTCGAAATCTTTTATTATTTGTATTACATCTGTCTCGTGCCAAATTTGAATTTATCTGATCATCTTCTGACAGTTCCGAATAATTTCGATTTGCGTTAATAAGTCTTTTTCTGTTATTCGTCATCATTTTAGGGGTTGGATAAAATCTGTTCAGAAATAATTAATCTAAATAAAGGTAAACAAATTTGGGAAACAACAAAGCATACCTTTTTGTCTCTTGTTGGGAAAAAGGTAAATTTAATCATTTTTCTTCAGTAAGCGCTACCTTTATTCGCTACAAACATTCGAACAAGTTTCTCGAGACTGATTTGGCATTTGGTTTGAGGTACTTCATACGTGAGAAACGAATGTTGCAAAACAAAATACTAACGTTACATGTCCAGAGTAAGATACTTGATGTGCAATAACTCCAGTCGCACATTGTATGTATAAAACGCGGCAGCTTACGAGGAACGTCGCCCGTAGTACGTCAGTGACATTTTATGGAGAGCGACTGTAGTCGCCCGTAGTAACGAAAGGGTTAATAGTTTAGCGTCGGCAACTTTTTGAAAAGAAAAGTCATCTTGGAGGAAATTGGTCCTAGAAAAACGCTTCTTTTCAGTTATTTCCAATGATCCAGAAATCGATAGAGACAAGATCCACTCCGGTAGGATGAGAAATGTGAAAGTTATTGTATTTTAGAAACTAAGCAAAACTGTTTATCGTTGTACTTTAGCCAGACATTTGAATCAGAAAATTCCTTTTTCATCGGAATATCAAAATATAGGCCTTTCAGAAAGCGTACAAGCTCGAAGGATTATCAGCTTATATATTTTCATTGCAAATAAGAAATTTTTCGTTTCGTAAATTGGCAAACTGATTGTACGAAAAGTAACGAACGGATCGATTCGAAATTTGGCACGCTATTTTGGTGTGACGAATACTTACTCATCACAGAGCTTCTACATTATTTTACAACACCAATTTTAACCAATATTATAAATTATAAACGATTTAAGAGAAACGGACTTTTTCGTGTTTTTTTACTAATTAGTAGCCCAACGATTGCGCTTAACGTAATAGGGTTCGCTTTAAAAACAGTTTTGTTAGCTACAACTTTCTACTAAAATCTTTTTACGTATGACAAATAGTTTCTAAGACGTAAAACAAAATATTAAAAAAAACGTCGTTTTACACAAATTTTTCGTTTGATCGATATTTTATTCATAGCACACCCGAGAAAAATTGTTTCAAAGTTGTTTATTTCGTTTGAAATATCGTACCGCATCAAATTTTACAAAAACACGTCTATTATCGATTTGTTCCCTCTTTTGGACTTAATTCGATTGGAATATTATTTTTCTTACTGGAACCATATATATTTTTAATATATTAATCAATCTGCTTTAGCAATCCCTATAAAACGTTATTAACTTAAGTCTGTTGGAAAACCCCTAGTTTAGCAAATATTTCAACTTCTATTTATTACAAGAAAATCAAATACAGTTGTAGTGTCTATTTCATGCGATAGGTTCTGTAAATTAAAAGTTAACATAATTGCTAAACTAGTGATATTTCGACATAAATAGGTTAATAACTTTTTGTACAGAACGCTAATGAAGAACGGTTAATGTATCAAAAGATAATGTTTCCTTTATAGAAGATAAGATCGACTTCCTATTGACATTAAATTGTTTTCCTCGAAACCATTTAACCTTCGTTGAAAGATATTTAGTATTATGAACACTTAAAAATATTTGTAGTTTAATTGTTCTCTTAGCAAAAAATGTTAACGTATTATTAATTATATATGTATATATGTATATAAAACTGATTTTATTGAAAATATATTTACATTTCGCAGCCAGATAGAGTTTAAATACCTTACTATTGATGAAGCTGTTAGGAATTATCCTTTAAAATATGTCGAGAATTAATTGGAGAATTAATTAGTGGACCATTTCAGTTCCGTGGATGAGTCACATCTATTGAACGATTCATCGGCTTAAATACCAACAAACATCTACGACAAGCAGCGACAAACATCAGTTCAAATATTATCTTAATCTCGGGGAGGAACTTGGCCGGAATATGGAAATGCATATTCGAGACTGCTTAAGCGTAATAGTTGTCGCGCTACTGCACAGGTCCGAAGAAGTGGAAGGAAAAAATGAGATATCTGAGGTTTCCAGATGCGACGATACATGTTATTTAGCCTGCATCTGATTGGAGGATACAAATATATCATAAAGAAAATTAGATTTATGTATGTCACGGGCGCAGTCTATAGAATATACGTTAGCTTTAGCCGGACAATGTCAGTATCACACACCGTTATCTGGCAAAGTCGGAGGAAACAGTTGAACAGAGTGAATATAAAATTGACATTGCACCCACTAATATTTCTTTGTGAACTGTGCCAAGTTTAAAGTGGTTTGTTGTGGACAATGGTAAATCCAATAAACAGAAATGTGTCCAGCGTCGTGCTAAGTTGTTCCTTCGTATCTATCTGATTCCCTTTTGGAACGAAGTATCGGTATGGCGTCAGGCATATAAAAATCTCCTGCCGGCGCGGCGGGAGTCTGCCGGCAATTCTTTCGTCGGCGGCATTGGCGCGATACAACGTGATGAATCGCGCACGAAAACTATCATCGCGCGTATGTTTCCGTGCATTGGCGTCCTCCTGGGCAGAGTCACGCTAGATCGTTCCTGGTTTATTCATTTCTGGGAACTGATGTTTATGGATTAATAAAAATACTTTAAATTAAAAGGGGACGTATCGTCGGATATACTTGTTTCTTTCGCGATATATATTACCCTATACATCGTAAATAATATAACGCAACCACAGTAAGTTTAAAAAGAAGAAAAAAGGGGAAAGGTGAATGAAAAAGTGAAAACGATGGTTATAAAATAAAAAATCATACGGAATATATAAATATGCTCACAAAAAACAAATAAAATAGAAAGAAATGTAAAACCGGAAATATTTAGCTACCATCCCCACTTTAAAACTGTTCGCAAGCAAATAATAATTCCCCAGATTGCCCATCCAATGGTCAACAATGTCAATTTTGCTGGCATTACATTGAACCATGTTCGCTATTCAACTATTTCTTGCAACCTCACCTTCCTCAGGCAGCGACGTATAAAGATGTAAAAGGTGTGATCGGTCTTACCGATCGGCAGTACTGAAATCGGTGAACGTCTCCATTGACAGCACCAGAGTGATATGAAAATAGGAGTACGCGTGAGTTATGTGTTACCCTGTAAGTGCTTTATGTGGTTGCGATATGGGGATAGAAGGAGACAACCGCATAAGGTTTCTTCTATCACGTAATCCGGCATGTACAGTGATGTCGCTCGTTGATCGGTGTTACATTTACGTATTTACTACACGAATGTGCATGCGTTATTAGACAAGGACGCAAGATATTTATATTCCTCTTCTATTCTCTTTCTATTCCTATATCGCTTTTTCAGCTCGCTCACACACTCTATCTTTATATCTCTATAGATAGCGCAGAGAAGAATGCATTAGTCTGGTGCCGTGTCTAGTTCACAGTATACGTTGAATGTGAAATACTCTTCAACAGTGTGTGACGGGAAAGATCAGCTTGTAGTAATAGCTTCTTTAACTATATCATGTGCTAACAAGCGTCGCAAACATCGCAAACGGCGGCAAAGATTTCGTGTTCATCAAAATCTCAAATTCGAAATGAATAAATGTTTTGATATTATGAAAGTTTTGACACTAGATAATGTAGATGATCTAAACATTGAATACAGATGCGATACTGCGTTCAGAAACTAAAGACAATGTAACTTTAGTACGCGTATCGACACAGCTTTTCATATCTCCATATAAGAAAGAGTGGCGTTTAA
Organism: Bombus fervidus; assembly: GCF_041682495.2. Classification (NCBI taxonomy): domain Eukaryota; kingdom Metazoa; phylum Arthropoda; class Insecta; order Hymenoptera; family Apidae; genus Bombus; species Bombus fervidus. The sequence continues at coordinate 3,010,136 of NC_091526.1, read as the reverse complement.
TCATTAAATTCCGTGTCAGATGATTTATAAATTCTCAAAACTAGGTCTAGTAATTTTCTTAGTTTTTTGATGGAATAGGATAGAATAGAAACACATAGATAATACTGGCCATATCATTGTACATTTTATTGTCTTATTAATGCATCAAACTGAGTTGTATTTTTTTTCTCGCTTATTTCGTTTGTATATAATGACTAAAGAAGACATTGAGACATTCCTATAATATCTTATAACCGGCACAAATATATTCAGTTGTTTATTGGAAAAATGGAAATGCACTGAAAATTTATACTTTTCTGGAATTTAAAAATACTGCAAAACCTTATTTCGTTCCGTAATTGTTTTTAGACTATGGTTGGTTAACTTGGACCAATTAGTAAAAAATAGGTTCTTCGTGTTTATAAAAGTAAAATTTATTCTGTAGATTAAATGAAACGAATTTACTTCCAACAATTATAGAATCGTTCAGAAAGTTCTACTTGTGGAATAAATTATTCAGTTTATTGTATATTTTTTTATACGTCAAGTAGTAACTTTACAATGGTAAAGTTATCGACATCTATAATTAGAAAGTCGTATGTGACCGTAGCGGCCTTGGAATAATTATACATTTTATACTACATACAGTGAGTGTAAAAAGTATTCGTACAGCCGGCATCAATAAAAGAAGGAACGAACAAAAAATGCACACATAATCTTAAAAATTATGAATCTCATAAAAGAATATTATTTGTTTATATTCTTTATGAAGAATATTCTCGTATATATATTCAAATATGAATCTGAATATAAATATAACAAATATGCAGGAAGCAGTGGAAAGTACACGCGTAATAAGTATTCATAGAGTTCCTGTTTCAAGAAATTATACATAGTATAATTACACTAGAACACATGAAATATCAACACAATTAGCACCATTCATGGAATGGACCTGGAGGCCATAATAGAAACGTCTCAACTGAAATATTAGTAACATTCACGAGTCTAATAAGAAATAAGGAAAGGAGAGAAACGACTGAAGATGAGAGAAAAATGGTATAAACTTGCATAATAAGTGCAATGGAATTTCACTCCACGAAATTTCTGAAATTGTAAATAAACCGAAATCAACAAACCAGGGTGTCATGGACAGACATGTAAGAAGAAAGAAAAAATTTAACAAAAGTTAACAAGTGGAAAAATGAGTGTACCCGAAAAATAAAAGATTATGTTAGCTGATGAATAATTCTCAAAGCAAAACGTAAGTAAACGTAATTCAAAAATAAGGGCGTTAAAAACGAAAATAATAAATAGGAAGAAACGATTAAAGTTCCGAAAAGACTATGTTAATGCGTCAATGAAATACTGCAATCGAACAATATTTACAATGAAGTACAAGCACAACATATTTTGACCTCGTGAATTATGAGCAGTGTGTCAGGATGTTATTTATCATGGCTTTACGAGGTGATTCTATATTTTCGGATCGGTAAAGATCTGTTAAAAAATTAACCTTGAGCATAATTTACAGGGTCAAATTATCTTTATTGCATATAATATCCATCGCGAGGGATAAAAATTTCAAAGAAAGCATGGATCGCAAATGACCCACTTTAACGTTTTATCAACAAACAAAATAAATAATAAGGAAGAAATGTAGAAAGTGTGCTATCGGTGAAGTGAGCGGGTATTATTCTCTGTTCTACGATATATATCGACTATCGGCAAGAATTAACGTAAGATCGCAACATTGAGGAGAAGTTCGAAATCCTCGTTATTTCCAAAGTGTTCAAGGATTTACATACGGTCGACGGTCCTCGTGTTCATTGACGTAAGGAAGAGCGAGTCATCGTTTGTGCACGTATGTATTCATTGATGTGTTTGCGAAGAATAGTCGAGTAGGGACTTCGTACGAAGCAGTGAGAAAAATAAGACGCCAAGGTCAACATTCTTACAAGCTTTACCGTGTACATGAACTTCCTAGGATGCTTAATGTCGGTCGACGAAAAGTTTGTAGCTGGAGGTTAAGAAAATTGGAACGCAAATTACGTTATCTCGAAGATATCTTGTTTGCGGATGAGAGCAGTTCTTCCAGGCAGCATTCTCAATCGTCAGAACGACAGCAAAATTATGACACAGAGATGCAATCAAAGCCGCATGGACGTGGCCTAGTTTATTCCATATCTGACTTTAACATGTATATAAAGTCAATTTGATAATTAAAAAAATAGATGCTATACGTTCACGAGTAAGTAGATAATAACACTGACGATACTTTGTGTTATATCTGACATGAAGATACGAATAAAATCAGTTTAAGAATTAACCGGACTGTAAATATTTTTTTCCAAGAGAACGGGTCATTTGCGATCCATGGTTTCTGTGAGACTTTTGTTCCTCGTGACGAGTACCATATGACGTAATAAAAACAATTTATCCTTGAAAATCACACTCGACGTCAATTTTACGGTCCACTTTTTTAACAGATCTCCAGCCAACCGAAAATCCAGAATCATCTCCCAAAGCCATGACGAATAATTTCTCCACACCTTGTACATGTAGCCTGGCGAAAAAAAAGCGAATTGTAAAATATACTGGAAGATTGATTATAGGTTATGGGCTGTTGAGTGTGAGCGGTGTCGAATGTCTTCTTTTTACCAATGGTATAATTGAGCGTACATTGATATTCTAGAAAATTATATTCCAACTAACACGAGTAAAATGGAACTAAAAGATAATTACATTTTTTTTTACAAGATAACGATCCGGAACAGAATGTTTTTATTACAAGACGGTGGATTGAAGACTATTATCAGATATTCGACATTTGGAGTTTCTATAAACAGCAATTTTTATTTTATTTCTATTTTCATTTAATATTGGCAATTTTAATGCATTTAATATACAGAAACTGTGGTAAAAACATGTAAACAATTTTTTTTCTTAAATATTGTATCAACTATATATGCCTTACTCGATATAAGATATTTGTTAAATTTTTAATTTATCACTTCACATCATTTCTATCGATATTGAAACATATTCTTTAGTCGCATCTCGAACATTTCTATAATTATGTATTAATTAAAAAAATCGTTGCTCTGTTGATGTTAAAAAATGTTCAACTAAACGATTTGCTGATCTCGGACTGTTGAGTGTTACGCGATCGATATTAGAATTTTATACGTAACAAGCTTAAGTATTATATAAATAAAATATATAAAGAAAGAACACCTGTCTAAAATACGATTCAATTCTAATTTGTTATTCTCTATTTTTATTTTCAGCAAAATTTTGCTACACGCAACTAATAAAATTTTTATTTTACTAGAAATTCTAAGCGATTTACTTGGTACAAACAATCAGTTAAACTTCATAACTTTAATAAAGTATTTTAAAAAATGAATTTAAGATTTACTAAGTATAATACTTAAATCACTACTAGGAAAAGTATCAATTTGTCAGTAAGGTAATGTAGAAATCTACTAATTTTATATTTTTCATTTTTACACGTTTTTAAGAACACTTTTATTTTAATCCTAAAGTTTTGTTCAAAGTTCCGAAGTAGATATTTAATATTAGAATAAACGATACAGGATCTATACAAAACATAAACAAACGTTGTTTCTACTTAGAAATAAATCTGTATATAATTATTACAGTTCCTAATGTATAAACACAATTTTCACATTATCATTTTATTTCCATTGGAACATAAATAACAAGAGACTATAATATCGATTTCTGTGACGCACTTGAAATTTTTTCTAAATTTTTTAATTTATAAGATTGCTACAGAAGAATTTGATAATGTTTGAGATAAAAACGTCATTCTACATGTACGTTAGTGTTTAATGCTTATATAATCTTACAAGAATAGTGTTGAATGATACCAATATAAACATTCCATTATAGCTTCCAATTTCATTTAATTATTATTTATCAATTATTCATAATTTACATAACGCCAGATATTGAAATAAGGAGTTATTTTAACTAACTTGTTATCTTTAAAAATGACTTCTCGCTTACGGGAAATAGTATTATTTATATGAAGATCAGATGCATCATTTTCTCAAATAATAACAAAAATATTACCTGAAATGAAAAACAATTTGAATTTTACAAGTTTGAATTTTAAATGCTGTATTTTGCGTACAATTGTATCAAACAATTAATTCAGATTAGTTTACAATACAACAACATCGATCTTCAAAATTTCTCATTATTTTAGAAAAATTCTATTTAAAAACGAGTGAAATAAAGATTCGTTTCATGTAATAATCTGACAATGAAATAGTTTAGAAGAAAATAATTTTGTTATTCTGTCTTTTAATAAACTAATTTTTAATTATTTTGAAACACCTACGAATCAGTAAAATGATATTATATTACATAAATAATTGTTTTTCAAACATTTTACTAAAATAATATCCAATTGTTTGAACAAGATGAGTTAGAAAAGTTTATAGAGATATATAGATTACAATTTTGAAATATTTTCTGAAAGAGTAAAAGAACAAAGATTTTTGAAGATTACAAGATTCCTGTTACCGATCTCCTGCAACCGATCATGAACACGCTTACAGGTAAAGAAAGGTAGCAGAGAATATTTCTTGGAGAAGCTTTAGTTCCAAGAAAGTTTCAGCTTCTTCGCATTGTCGGTAGTTTGATTCAGCCCTAGTAAAATCCTTTCTTTCTCTTTTTCTTGCTTTCCTCTCTTCTACTTGGTTTACTTCCACGAAACTTTCATAATGCCACGAGCAGCGAGTTACCGGGAGCTCTAAGCAGGAAAGATTGCGCTATAAAAAGCGTTTCTTTAACGATTCTGCATTTCCTCAGCTGCTAAGAAACAACTCCGTTCGATTCGTTCCAACGTTTGTTCGAATTTTTTGGAATTTTAGGATATAGAATTTTACAGGAATTCGCACTAACAATTCCATAATTTGAACATTACTTAAACACATTTTTTTCTTAACTGATTATCCTTCGAATGACCTGAAATTTGTTGTTTCGCATAAAAAAGATACGTAAAAACAAAACTAAAGTCTATTTGAATGAACTTGTTAGTGATTTTTAAATATAAGGATGTTGTACATTCTTTCCGTCAAATAGTATCAACATATTCTGTAAATAAAAATGAAGAGAAAATCCCATATGAACATGGGGGCATAAATGCTGTAATAAAAAGTAACACGAAATAACTATGATCGAAAAGGATCAATTTTACAGTTTCCACTATCACCAGATTTTTATTTATTAGAAATTATCAAAGAATTGATACAACGCATAAAGCAAAGAATTTATAATACATTCGTTAAAGTTGAAACTATATTAAATGAGCAAGAACTTTATAATACAATTAATTTAATATTTCATGTCAACCATACATTCATAAAATATCATTACGAAACTCAATTACCTTGTGATATAATTTGCGTAATTTAAAATCTCCTAAAACGGTTCAATGAGGAATAAATTTTTAAACGTAAGATGAAATTTATTTCTTTCATTTAAAACTCCTCTGTTTAGATTTATTATTATTGTCCAAACTCGTTTAACAATATTTTTACTGAGAAAAATATAAAAAATTGTAATATATGTATAGACGCTGAATTATATAAAGACGAGGGACTCGGAATCCTAATTACTTTACGTTTTTCTACACAAAGATTTTTTATTCTAATATTAAGAAGAGATTCTTTAAAGTGAACAAGTAAAACAATATTTGATATATGGGAATTTGTCATTTGTAAAATTTATAAATATGTGTAAAATATTACATTTACAATTGTACTGATTAATTGGGGCGAGTGAAAATTAATTTGTAATTTCACACTCAACAAATTATTAACATCTTTTAATATCTTTTAATATCTTTTTAAATATGCAGTGCGTACGTTTTATCTGGAAACACGTAAATATTTCAAGAATTATGTATGATAGAAAAGAATGTTTAAAACAAATGTTTACGATTTCGAAGAGAATAAAAGCTGATATTTATTTTACTTTGCAATGGTCTTGAACAGTCTTGTGAAGGTCATGGTTATATTTTTAAATGAAAACTATATTTTTTTATTCCTTATTCTGGTAGCCGATATCCAAACATTCCTAAAACATATTATTATAACATAGTTTTTGCATAAACCATTGCCGCGATATTAATTCTTAAAAAGAATGGAACGTTGTATACTTTTCAATAATAAACATGTAGAAGGACAAGTGACTAAACGTTTTAGGAATAGTATTTAGTACAAACACACGACACACCCAATCGGCTCTTTTCACAGCCATCATGATGTATAATGTAAAAAATCTGGTCGAGCAACCCGACTGTAGCGAATATTGTAATATCTCGATAGCGATTTATGCAAAAATACAAGTAAATAACAGTTTTTTTGAAAATGTCTTTACGTCTGTTACAAGAACATGAACAAACTCGCGCAAAATAAAACAGAACAAAATAGATACAAACACAAGATATGAAAATAAATACGAAATAAAATTATATAGCTCTAATTTATAAATATAACTGTGACCTTCACAGATCTTTTCCAGGTCATTGCAAGGTAAGATAAGGATCGACATGATATCTTCTCCTCAAAATCGTACAACATTTGTTTCAAATTTGATTTTGTATTGTTTTCGAGATAGTTACGTGTTTCCGGTTAAAACAGACACGCTGTATAGTTTGTATATACTATATAAGCGATTTATGGACATAACTTTATTACTTGAACCGATTCTAGATTCTTCGACCGTATAATTCATTCTTGTACGCTATTTATTTCAAACTGTGTGCAATTATCGATGTTGCGCGTTTAAAAAGTTACACGACAATGAATTCGTGAATTGACGATGTTGATGGAACATTCACTTGTACGTGAGATAGAAAATCAAAACGAATGCTTATTAACGAGTGTGAACATTGTTACGAGGCACATAAAGCAATAAATTGACAGAATCCATATACTTTTCCTCGTTTTTCAATTCCATCGACGTGCCAGTACACAGAAAGTTATAGATATAATGAAAATCAATTTTCATAATAATTTTATGTGCTATTAAGAAAGACCATTGTCAAACGTCACGAGTAATTGGATTTATCAGATAACACGATTTTATTGCAGCATTTATAATCAATTGCTTTTATCAGAAATATGATATAAATTTGTACACATGCACACATATACTACATTAGAATTATTGTCGCTTTTAAACCAATTCTTCCTGTTACCGCTTTCATCAATTTATAATTCATATAAAATAAATGTTGTTATTTCTTTGGATAAATCTATCACACCGTTCTGAGCCGAAAAACCTTTATTGCATTTTCTTACATGGACTAGGGATAAAAACAAAAGAACATCTTAAACCTGCATCTGCATATGCATATGGATGGCGAGCACGAACTCACGTTGTCATTTTCAACAATAAATTTGTGTTTTATGCGAACATACTTTAAGATAGAGCCAAAAGAATATACAATAAAATTTTGTATCACGTGGCATAATTTCCAAGAAAACTCGTCATCAAATTCTATCCAAATGTGTCATGTTAAAAAATGTGTAGGACATGGTCGGATATTAATAAACTGTGGATATTTATATATTTAAATAGGAAATTTAAATGCATGAAAACCTATAGCATGTACATAATACAAATTTAAATATTCAAGCTAAAGTACTCGTCATAACGTTACGCTCTATAAAAAAAATGTATATTTACATCTTTCTCTCATTTCCTTATTCGTGTTCATAAAAATATGAGTTTGACTAAGCTGTATAAGTTTACTATTAGCTAAAATATTCTTCGTACTTTTGATACAGAGTTCTTTTTAACGGTAAGTATTTTTCACAAATACTTGTATGTTACGTGATTGAAATACTTGTATTTTTTCGTGAATTGGAACAAATCGGAGACGCGAGAAAAAGATTTATTTCCGGTTATCTGCAACTAACAATAACAATTACATAAAGAAACTGATATATGATTGATATAATTGAAAGTCCTGTGAAATCCCCATAATTTAAAGTCTAATTAGATCTTAATAATTGTACAGACAGCTGGGTATCCATTTATAAATATCTTCAATGGATTAATTTTTTATGTTCTCGTGGAAGTATCCCAAAAAGCTCTAGATTCTCATTCTTTCGATGTCTTTGAAATAAAAATTTATACGTGAAATTTCAAGTATTAAAACTTTAAACTTATTTACATACATAAGTATATATGTGTACATTCGTAGGATAATTAGAATTATGACGAGAGCTTTTTCGTGTTTTTCTGTATATTTATTTTTTTTTTTTTAACAAATCGCGAATGCGCTTACGTGTTTATGTAAACAAAATGAGATTCCTTTCGTTCCTGCAATAAAAACAATTATCTTCGTAGAGAATCCAATGCGAATGACTTTAGCACGAAATTGTACCGTGGTTTCAAATTTTATGCTCATACCATTTTCACATCGCTATTTGGTATGTTATAGGAAAATTAAAAGTATCCGAGTTATTGCTCAAATGACTATGAACATTTTGGTTATCTGTACAAGAATTAAGTGGTATGTTAGAAAATACAGATAAAACGTAGACTCTCAACCGAGCTGTCGTATTTTTTGGACGCGTTTTATTGCGCTGTGTCGCTGATTAATAAGGACAGCAAAAGCGACAGCTGCTCTTAAACCACGTGTAACGGATTTAAATACTACCAACTGAAAACCATATAACGGTTTGGGGAAAGTCGAGTTTTGCCATTTAAAGGCGTAAGATGATGGATACCAAATCCTCGATATCAACAGAAAGACACCATACACCGATTTAATGCAAAAAGTCGTCTTGAATACAGATATCGAGACGGAATTAAACGCGTAATTTATTAAAGCAAACCTTTAGGAAAAATCACACAAAATTGCGACGATAATAGCGGAATCGAGCCTGCAGACGGAGAAAAGACAAACTTAAAACACTTTGTATAAACTTAACATATATATTGCTTATAACAGCTACAATAATAGAAAGCTCAAAACCAATAATTTGCATATTACAGCTAACAAATAATGATTTACATACGCGTGTTTTTGCCCTGTTGCGATGAAGGCTCTGAAAGCACAAGTTGTAGTCTGAAAGCACTACTCGTGAAAAGCGGAACGTTCGATACCTTTACTAATATTTTTAACAGAACTGGAACAAGCTAGCAATAAAAATTCACACTAAAAATTACTGCAATAAAGCACATACATGCGTCAAATGTGCAGAATCTCATCTTTCAAGCAGTTGTCCACTGGGTAAGAAAATAGAAAACGTTATTTGTTCAACTTGCAAAGGCAGCTAACTGCAAGGGCCGTATAGTAAGAGAAAAAGCTACGAAAATATTATTTTCTCCAATTAGAACTAGAGAAGTCTCAAACTAACCGAATCAACAAACTACTATAGCCTGCTCAAACATACACACTAGTCAAGCCACCTTGCCATTCCTTTTACAAGCAATAAATCTTACGCTTACGAAATAATAAAATCAAACACAATAATAGAATCAATCATCAAGTGCGCAAGAAGAAATACAGTTAAATATAAATTTAGATAGATTAGAAAAATTGATAGAAAACTTAATCTCTTGAATATCAATAATGTTAAATCTCTTAATGCTACAAGAAATAAAATCCAAAGTAAACAAAACAGGCTACTTGAGCTAAAGTTACTTATAAATTATCAAAATGTAAATATTGTTACTATGTTATATAAAAGTTCCAAATGACATCTACTACGGTTCTTCTTACCCAAATGGTAAAGCACTTAGAAGTTTGGAAATAGTTATTTTAAAAAAATCATTAAACATTCACAAACAAATTCATACGAAACTTACAAAATACAAAAAACAATAGTTAACATTATCTTAAACATCTACGATATCGACATCTCAGCAGTATACTATCCACCAAATTACGAAATAACGGTTGAAAAGTATAGACTCTTTCGAAATATTCAACAGGAAGTTTCTAGGATTGGGTGACTTCAATGCAAAACATGACCACTAAGGCTCTCGAACAAATAATTATAAAAGGAACAAGCTCTTCCATTATACATCAACAGCCAACTCGTTAGGTAGACCAGCATACTGAGCAACGAACAGGAATAAAACACCGGACGTACTTGACGTAACATTACCAATACCAATCTTGACATAAACGCGAAAGAACTACATGAACTGTCCTCGGATCCACTCAGGATCTTTCAACTCGAACAAAATGCAGCAATAACCGAAAAGTAATGTTAACAAACTGGACAACGTACAGACAATTCGTAAACAATAGCCTACACTGTAACATTTCTTCCAAAACATTACATGATATGGAAGTTTCAAAAGTTACGAAATAAAGGAACTAACGACGATAAAATACCCGAAATACACGATACGACTAATTTTAAAAAATTTGTTGGTATTATATTATGCTCGTGCCATTACAATTTGCCCAGATGTAAACATTCGATAAATTGATTTAACGATGTTGTGACTGTAGCACATGGACGTTTATTCCATTGGAGAAACATCGGTAATGACTACGTAAATATCGTACAATTGCGTTATTTCTGCTTTATGGAGATTCTAAAGAATTCACAGGTAACCAGAGTAGAAGATCAACAAAGTCTTTTTCGTGGCCTTCTGGGTTGATCAGACGAGTACAGTCCCTTGGCTATAATATTGGAACGATGATCTAATCTCTGTTACATAGCCTCTTTATTTCCTGAGAGACCGGTATCATGTTTAAGTTTTGCGAATTCCATCATTTTGAACATATCGTGAAGCATTAACAAATTTTTAAACTATTATTGATTGTAATGATCCAAGCTTTGTAATGGGATATATGACTATAACTGGAGTGACTATAATAGGATACGTATATGTATGATATGACTTTTGGTTGCAATACTACAAAGTTGAACCTAAAATAAGTTCAAATAAGCTTTGTAATCGCTTTATACAGTGATAGTTTATTTTTGGATGATAGTTTCAAATATGTACTAGTGAGTCAATACATCTTTTTTCTTTTGAGTCTGGTTCGTTCGATCTTTCTACGTATGTGTTTTTTCTAAATGAGTTTGGAATGTAGATGTAGTCCTAAGTATATATTTAACTGTTTTGGTTTGGACGCGTATTACCTCTTGTTAATGTGACAGTGACATAATTGCATACAGTTAAGCAAAAACAGAAAATTAATAAGAAAAAACTGGCATGATACACGATGATCACAGTACAAAATTTAGCTGAATACTCTTACTAACAAAATTAGAAATGAAATCCATGAAATAAATAATTAAACTTTTACAAACTCATTGTGGCAGATCACAAAGAGACTTGAAAAACCATTTATACCCATACCACTGATACAAAAACGAGAATCAGAACAAAATCCATAGAAATCTAAATAGAAACCATGACTAACTACTTATAGCAAATATTTATAAATAAACCATACACTCCCTTATTTAACAACGAGAACAACTCACTAACTCATAAAGCAGTTGAAATGGAGACATCCTCGCAATAGTTAAGGACCCAAAGATGAACAAAGTGACCGGATATGACCTCATAACGGCAAAGGTGCTAAAACAACTACCGAAAAAGACGCTGGAATGTATAGCAGTCCTGACAAACGCCACATTCAGAATAAGTTCTCTATAAATCTGAAAGCGTGCAGAAATAATGTTGCTGCATAAACCAGGAAAGAATCCAACGTCGCCATTTTCCTATAGGACAATTGCTCTCCTTCTGATAATCTCCAAAGTCATCGAAAAACAATCTACAAGAGACTAATGGAAGAAACATTTACCAAACGTTTAATTTCATGTAATCAATTCGGATTTGAAAAAAAAAGACGCGATATAATAGAATGGCGGATAATACAATCCGCTGCATAAAAGAAGAGAAGCGTTATATTGCAATATTTTCATAGGTCGGAAACGCCTTTTAAAATAATGTCTGACACAAAGAGCTATTACAGAGACTGCGAGCGATCCTTTCTACAAATACAGTCACATATACAGTCATCTTAGCTCATCTCTCAATCCGGCATTTCTGCATCAAGATCAAAATATAGTCTCTTCCTTGTCGAAAAATCAGAGCTGAGGTGCCACAAGAAACTGTCCTTGATCCTATTTTATACTTCTTCTTCAGCGCAAACGTACCAACAATAACAGACAGAAATTTACTTATGGAGATACAGAAATTTATTTATGTAGACGACGCAGCGATTTTTTCCAGAAACAGAAACGTCGAAATTGCAACAGCAAATTTACAAAATCATTTACGCAAAAGGGAAAGCTGGACGGAATCCAACAAAATTAAAATCAGTTCATACAGATGTTCGCACATTACTTTCATACTCGATAAAAAACCAACTGCCGAAGTCGGCTTTTACGATTTGGACATCATATAATCAAACACCGCACGATATTCCCTCGGATTCCACTGGACAAAGCAGATTCGAGAAAAAATAAAATAAATAAAAATTATGATTGGGAAATCTGTATATTGGCTCACAGCCAGTCACTTCCAACTGGGCGGAAATAACAAACTGTAAGTCTACAAGGTCATTATCAAAATCGTTTGGACATATGGACTGCAGATTGAGGGCGTGGCTGCCAAGTCGAATATTTAAAAAATTGAAAATCTCCAATCTAGCAATCTGAGATTCATTTCAAACGCGTCATGGTTCGTTGACGATATAACAAAAGCAATAAAAATTCCCACGGTTGAAGAGGAAATTATAAGTCGTACCAAAGCGTACGTAAACAGAATAAAAGATCACACAAACTCATTAACTAAAAGCTCAGATATGCTCAGGAAACTTGAAAGAAAAGTATACCACACATAACATACACAACACTTAATCTATTGCAGCAATTGTCTGTAGATGTACCGATATTATAAACAAAACCCATTAAAAAATGTAATTAATCATATTAAACAACTAGGAACATTTAACAAAGCAGATATAAAAATATGTAGATGTATGACCGTTATTCATAATATCAACGAAAAATCAACATATTCATGAAAAAAATATTTTTGATTTTTTTACTTTGACATGCTGTATTGTTTTAACATACCCCATGTGTCAATATTATTTATAATTATTGTTTTATTTTATGCTCAGAATTATTATCACGTTGAATTATTTTAGAAGTTGTACCAACACAATTGCAAATGTAAAGATTAATTTGCGCTTTGTTTATGGAATAATTCTGGAAGAAATAGATCTCGTTTCGAAAAATGTCTCAGTGAATAAAATTTAAATACATATTTTAGAAATACCAAATCTGTATTATGCTTGTCAATTTGTGTAGTGGACTGTTTCTTCTAGAACATGTAATTACTATAACACAATATTAAATTTATGAAGATAAATACTTGCGGGAACAAGTACATGAAATTTTGGTCCTGCAACTTCAGGGAAAGTAACATTATTTTATTACATTACATATTATTAAAGTTTGTTACATGAAAATGACGAAGATCAAGCTCTTCAAACAATAAAAAGCGATAATTAAATTATGATAACCATGGCAAAAATTATTGCTTTTGCCAAACATTAAAATGTTTTCTTACTAAAAATTAAAACATTCGACTATGATCGTTATAACAAACATTAAACATTTAGCAGATACTTTGAGAATTATTGTATATATATACATATTAATTAATATGTGCAGTTCGTGTTTTTTAGCGACCCTTAAAATAGCAACAAAAATTTGTCGAAATAAAAAATATAAAAAGTGAGATGGGTCTTTAAATGATCTTTCTACAATTTTATGGTGTATATTTGTTATTTAAAAGAAAATTCAATTATCCTTGAAAGGATGGTGCATTTAAAGTTTAAAAAATAGGTTATCAGTCATAATTTCGAGAAAATAAAATTACGGAACAGATAATAAAAAGAAAATGAATCAAGTATCATGCTAAAAGAGTAATTTCTTTTTGTGTCAAAGTAAATGAACTGAAAACTGTACCAGAGCTTTTTACTTCGCTTGGATTTATATTTCCGAGAAAACGGCGCAACGCAGCGCGGCGGCACGTTAGACAGGTACGGAGATGTAATTCCCAGTTTACAGAAGTGAAACGTTCAAGGTGTATCCCTCCTTCAGTTCCAAGATTTCCGTAGTTTGCCGAGCTAACATTACCTTTCTAGTAAGAGTCTAGATGACGTTGACGAGACAATGATTCATCGTCGCGTTTCGTCTATGTTGCGTTTCGCTACATGCGTCATTGCGAAATTCTCTTTACCTCTTCTTCATACTCGCAATATTTGATTTTTGTTTTTGCCAGGTATTTTTACCCATAATATTTCGACTTGCCAGATCGTTTAACTCCACTAAGCAAAAAGGAGAGAAAATTGATAAAATTATACTGGATGTTCCATCTAACTTGCTTACCTGCAACATCTCCCTTGTTTTTGATTGTGCGTGAAACGTTTCAGAAACAAGTTCAATGGCTTCGAGGGGTATACAATTTGACATGGATATTTTTTCCATATATAAACGCGCAGAAAACATATGAAGCTCACCGATATTTTCTCAAACGGAATTACAAAAGGCATTAACCTATTTCTGACGAAAAACTATCAATTTAACAGATATTTTAACTTTAATATATGAAATTTGACGTTTGAAATACAAAGGAAACATGAACATAAGAATACCGCTTCACGTCTTCTCTTATATTTCATAGTTAAATATGACACCGAAAATGCCGAGACGGATCGATTAATACATTAAAAAATATATGATTCTATTTAAAAGACTATCGACACCCTTCATATGTTCTCTGTGCGTACACATACTGTTCATGTAAAATTATGTCCTCCTCGGAACAAGTAAGAGTTTTTAACACTATCGAAAACAAGCGAAATATTTCAGATGATAAAGCGATATAAGCATCGATCAAGTGCTTCGACAATGAAATTTCCAAAATTTCGAAAAATGCATCATGCATTCCCACCGATCCGAATCGACGAGGTATGTGAGACTCGTCTGAGAGGTTGACTTACCCGCCAAAAACCCCTTTCTAAATTTTAGTCCAAAAATCAGGTATACAGTATCTAAATTTCGATATCAAATCACGCATGAATCTTTCGCCTAAGTATCCTGGCCTGTAAATGTGCTTAACCGTGGATGTTAATAAACTTTGATTAAAATTGTTTGAATAGTCCCGTTTCTTTTTAATTCTTCGATGCTATATCTATACACATTATAGAGTAGGCAGCAAGGTACTAATTAGTTTTAATTGTCTAAGCTTTGGGCTGAAATTCGATAGAAACTGAGTCTCTAGAAGTTTGTTAGTAGAAGCTTCGGAGCTTCTTCTCATCATTCAGTTGTATTGTGTTTTACACTTTAATCATACCGTAATATCCAATACAAATATGGATTTTTCTTCTTAAAGAATTGATCGATGTTCATGGAAAATAATAAAACAGATAATAAAAAACTATTAAAAAAAAATTCGTTGTCAAACTATTATAGCGCTAATTCCCATGTTTCTTTTGAGTTATAAAGCATAACTTTCTTTCATAACTTATAGAAGAAACAGGTTGAAGTTATTTCTTTTAGTCTTTGAGTTATTAAACTTTTTTATCAGTTCGTACCCTGCTGCCTATTTGGTATATTGAGAAACCAGACATTCTAACTATAAAGAGAAAGAAAGATAAAGTTTACATGTTTTTTACACACAATGTATAATTATTACACAATGTAATAATTATTATTAATTAAAAATGTTATAAATAAGCGCAAACATACTATTAGCAGCCTTAGTCTCGACACGCGAAAAAATTGCCAGAAAATATAAATAATAAAGAGTTACTACTTGTTAGCAATAGGCGGAAATTATTGTGTGGGGAATGTAGCATTTCAAAGTTAAAAGCATTTGTTGAGTAAATTGTGATGATAGTTAATCAGTCCTTTAATTTACCGTATAATTAGAATTAATTATATATTAATATAATTGCTATCTTATTAATCTTGTTAAAAGCAAGAAATTTTCGCTTCCTGAAGAACTTCGTAATTAGGCAATTAATTTTACCAAGAAGAGATCTACGTTTAGATTCTTATTAATACTTTAAAAAGTATTATTAAATATTCATATAGTTGATATATTGACAGTTGTTTCATAAAAAAAATAATGGCGTTGAAAGTTAATATTTGATCATTAACTACATGGAGATTGTTAGAATAATATCAAGTTTCAACATATGAACTTTTTTAAACATAGTAGACTCGTGTTTCTTGTTCAGAAACGATGTAGTGATATTGAATGGTTTATACTCAAGAATGTGATTTATATTTAAATCTGTTTTATAGTTAAAAAAGCAAAACCTTGTAGGTATACTGCAAATATTTGCGCAGATTCTTTGAAATTGAAGAATTGCAATCAGAAATTGTTTTATCCACCAAATATTATATTGATTATTATACTTTAGATATTTTACAATTTTGTATCTTTTTCTATAAATATGTAAATAACTGCAATTTAATAATAATAAAAAAAACGGAAAGACGAAAGGATGTAAGCATCGGCTCAATGACTTCAATAGATGACGAAATACTTCGTGCACATTGTAGTTGATGTCTAAGAAAAAATACATCGTGAATTAAAAAATTCTGCTCTCGTAATCTCGCGTTTCACGTTCTCTTGCAGTTGTTCACCTCTACCGCACCCATGTTAAGTTACACTTTCTGCACGTTACATTTCCTTGTAGTTTTCCATTTTTTTAATCATTGTGAGATTCCAAACAATTTTTTACTACATATCTCTCTCTTGTATCCTGCAGTAGGAATAGTACATAGTAGGAAAGAAATAGAAATCTCGTTTTAGTTCTATCGATACTGGCATGACGTACCCATATACTGTTAGAAATATCTCGCACCTTGTCCACACTGTCATTCAAATGTATTCGGTTGTTTGCTTATTTCCGCTAGGAGGTTTAATCACAAATTTACCAATAAATCGGACTGCAATGGCTTCAGTCTTTCTAATTATTCTCTTATATCTTTATAATAATTATTATAGATATTATAGCACGATTGAATTGATTTTTAAAGGCTAATACGTAATAGCAAAATTGGCGTTTGTAATTGAAATCAAATCTTGTGTGTAGAACTGTTTTGTTAGTTGATGAGCTCTTTATCTTCAGAGTGTTACATTCTTGAATAATTGAACTATAAGCTACATTAGAATAAAGACTCGTGATCGGTGATAGTTAACAGTAAATAATAAAAAATATTATTGCTGTCTCTTTTAACATGTAACTTAAATTTGGTAACAAAAGAAAGAAAAGTAGTAAAACATACTAAATACTACTTCTAATTGTTAATTACTTATTAATAATATACAAAGCAAAGTAGGGTGGGGCTAAAAGTCCGGCGTGTAAAAGGTCCCGAATTCAAAATCTTCGTTATGAAACAATTGATGAACTATCGCATCATGTGATTTAGGCGTCGAGGGGTAACAGGGAGGACAGCAAAACCATCATTTCGTCTCTGGTGATCGTACGAATTATACGACGCCTTCATTATTATTTGGATCAAAAATTTAAAAAAGTACGTCGCTTTTACTGTGTTACAGTAAGTGACCTACAGCTTAACAGCGAATCAGGTAGGTGCGTTAAGATTGTATGTTTTAGTAATATGTACTCGACAATGTTTATTTCTGAATGATAACATTTCTTAATATATGTAATGTCGTAATTCAAGTAGGTGATCGATTCTGAAGTCTGAAACTCGAGTTTATTGCGAAAATACTTAACACGTTCGTCACTACATCGCACATATCTATGCGACGGGTATACATCCGTGGGGGCCCCGTCACCAAAGGATGATGACGCTCTTCTTGTTCGAGTTACTTAAATATACGATATTATATATAGGATATACAACATAAAAATATTAAAAACACATTATACCATACTTTTTATTAATTTATATTCTAGATAATATATTATATTATCCTATATCGTATGGTATTCGTTAAAACATTCCAAACACATTTGGGGTGATTTTGGGAACTTCGAAAAATAGTTATAGACTCCGTCATTGCTACTCTCCTCACTTTCAAATATATTTTCACGCTGTTTACTGAACATTTTGAAGAGGGAAAAATCACTGATGTAGATCTCACAAGTATGCTTCTTGACTAAATGAAAGATCTGAGATATCTGCCATGAGATCCCCCGGAATATTCTAGCTGGAAAGCTTATCGCTTTCTCCATTTCAGAAATAAATAATCTTTTCGCGATAAACAATGAATCGAAAGCGATAAACGATGAATTCCTGCTTGTCGCTCTATTTACGTTCTGCGTACCGGCGGTCGGATTTGGGCCCCGCAGGAAACAGCCGAATCACGCTGGGCGACGAACGTATTAAATGAAATACAGGAGTAAATAACAATTAATACCAATCTATAACAGTAAATAATAAATAACAAATTCTGTAGTATCTACCTGAAAATCGATTCTCGATTTTCAACGTCCTGAGCTACCGATCTTTCTTCGTCAATCTTCAATGTTTTAAATGATTCTTTCTTCTGTGATCTTGTCTATCTCTGATGTTGCACTCTGTCAGTCCGTTTGGGAAGTGAGTGTCTCTCAAAATGGCTGTCCGTAAAATAAAAGAAAATCGCTCTGTCCGTGAAACAAAGAAGGTCGTGCTGTCCGTAAACAGAGAGAGTCCCTATACACGTGAACTCTAGAGAGTTTACATATATATATATATATATATATATATATATATCGATGAAGCTACAGAGGTACCATTGGGGCAAAAAGTCCCTTATGGGCACTTATTACCTCGCACGGGGTCGTATTGTGTCCCTTCATTTAAAACTAAAAATTCTTTATCTTTATTTTTATTTGTTAGAATACGACACTACAAAAGACGAACCGTTTGCAGCACAAAATCTTTGAAAATAATGAAAAAAGCAGCAGTCCACGTAATAAACGGTAAAATTAAATTATGTAGAGCAGTCAGAAAACACGATATTTGTAAGAATTTCTTGAAAATATTTATTACAAGTTATAAAAAACATCCAGATAACGTTTCGAATATTTTCTGCCGAACAGAAAAACATTTTAATCGTGTATTTTTTAAATAGATTTTATTATTATTTGCTTCCATTATAGGACGACGTTAGTAAAACAAGCATGAAGAAATAATGCCAAAGCGTTTAAAATAATGCATTTTTGTTTACAAAGTTTTATTTATTCTTTTTAGTTTTTTCTAGTTTTATTAATTTTCAGTTCAAATTGAGAGGCTCTGATTTACATATATTTTTATTTTCCCTTAAAGAAGCCGAATCTCTGTTCTGCATTTCTACTTTTTTGTTTAAGAAATGATGCCGCAATATTTTCTATCAATACTGTATACCAACAAGAATTGGTTGAATAAATATTTGTTGATTTTAGAAGAGTTCTTTACTTATTTAGTTTTATATTACACGAAAAGCCGATTAGAAGGTATAATAAGGCTTCGTTACACGCCCCGAACTCTAATGCCAACCCGACATATATACATATGTTTCAATTATTCGAATTTGTTATCAACACCATTTTCTTTTGTAAATATAGTCAGTTAGAAACAAGAATTCGAGGTGTCTAAATGAATGAATAGGGAGATTTTATTGAAATTTATTGCAAAGTTTTGAACCGCGTTAAGGTATGAAATAAATAAGTAAAATTTCTCGATATAAAATAAAGTGTTTATCGTGTTGGATGTATTACTGAGTTATTCGAAGTAAATGACAAAATCTGTACACATTCTTTAACCTTAGACTTGCACTTCGATTACAATCCGGTACAAATATAGGGTGATACTTTAAATAATAATAATTTATGAGTACATTTAATTACTATTTCGCATATAAGAAAATTGTTCACATCCGCACATGCAATATTATGTGAGATAGGGAAAATAGAATTATATTCGCTGTCAATTGTTTCCGATTATTGGTGCTTCGACTGTTTGAACAAGCTACAGATTATAGGAAATGGACTTAAGCGATTTTCAAAATAAATGATTATGCAATTCCATTTATTAATGAAATTACAATTGATTAAAACAGATAAATTATATATTGGTTATAAATAAAAGGATCGCATTAAAGTACATGTAAATCTGACGTTTTCTAAATTTTTTTCAAAAATATACTTGCATCACTTTTAATATAAACGGCCCATATATTTAAAATTGCTATCATAACATATCATAATCAAATATCATATCAAACATCTTGTAAGGCGTACATACACTTTTAGATTAGTTTCAAATAGCAATATAATCATAACTGTGTCATCTTCCATAAATTTCGAATAAAATTTCGAAATGTTTTATACAACACATAATATACATAAAG
This sequence comes from Bombus fervidus, assembly GCF_041682495.2. Classification (NCBI taxonomy): domain Eukaryota; kingdom Metazoa; phylum Arthropoda; class Insecta; order Hymenoptera; family Apidae; genus Bombus; species Bombus fervidus. The sequence continues at coordinate 2,989,757 of NC_091526.1, read as the reverse complement.
GTTTTCTAAAAAATCTTAATATCGTATTTCGCGTTCCTATGTTGTTTTCTCTCGTACGTTTCTTCTCAGTGAGTTGCTTATAAAACTAATTAAACGTTCAATTCTAATTTCTAATAATAACATTTTTCGTTATTTGTTATAAAAGCAATATATACATTTAATATAAGAGATTCGACATCTTCAATTGATGAGAGCGCAGTATTAGTTCGTAAATAAGTTCCTTTATATTGTTTGTTATGAAGTGTGAAGTGTTACACGTTAAGATGAAGATAAAATATTTATGCTCAAAATCTTCCGAAACCATGGTTCTGACATTTCCGACGTTGGTTCCGAGTCGACGATAATGACAAAAGTATTATACTTTAGAAGCCTTAAAAGAATGGTTCTCGGAAGTGAAATTAGCTCAAATGAAGATGAACTTGATTTTGAAATTTTGAAAAATGAGATCAACTGTGTTTGTGAAAGAATTATTGATAGAGAAAATGAGATGCAGCGATGGAGATAATGACATAGTATTAGATGTAAGAAATCGAAAAATTATAATAATAAGTAACGAATCCGAAAGTGACAATGATGCCCCACAAGATTCTAATGGTTCAAAATGGACAGCTTGTGAAGAATCTAGGAAAACACCAAGGAAAATAAAATTCATAGCCGGCGAAAAATTTACAGGGCCACAAATATCCTCAAACGTTGAACAACCGTTAGATTTTTTGAAGATATTTTCTGCCGACGAGCTAATAAATCAAATAACATCCGAAAGAAACAATTATGCTGTAAAAATGATAGGGGGGAAGACACTGTCGTCGCATTCAATTTGGCATAATGTCATCAAGGAAGAATTTTGGCCAAACCATTTTGATGAATGCTTTATAAATTATCATACAAAATGATACAGAAATTAATATTACAAAATCATATTTTCAAAGATGTAAATATAGATAAATTATTAAAATACAATATTATTGTAAGTTAATTTGTGTATAAAATCATTTTACGCTACCAGTAAGACACGAGTCACATATGCGCTAAATCATCTTGAGTTGCTACTTCGCCCGACTGCAAAAGTCCTCGAGTGCATAGGGTGCACTTATCATAAAATTTCTGCACTTTAAGAAACGTGACTTCTTTCAGTTGTACGTACTTTAGATTTAAAGCATGCTAGCTGGTTCTTACGTCTATGAGAGAATGATACAATGTATATTAATAACCGCGTGATATTAGAAATATATATTCGACTTGATGTATATGACCATAGATTAAAAGTAAGAAGAATATGGAAAACTAAAAAAAAATGCCAATACCACACGGAGTTCCCATCTATGTACTTGCCGTGCCCAGCGTTGCTTAACATTCGTACTCAGACGAGAACGAGTACTTTTAATAAAAAAAATACCTATATATACCTATATATAACGTTTATTGCCCAAGATGTACGTATTTTCTCAATAAACAAGGAATTTCTATTGGAAACTGGTTTTGGCAAAAGTACCGTTACGCGACGGCACAACTTAGCCATACAATATTTTCTGTCGGATTTACATTTTTAACATTATAATTGAATTTAAGTCGCTAAAAAGCGGTACTTTTATACGATATTGTCTTTTCTTTCTTCTTCTGTCCTGAAAACTTGATCGCAAAACAGGACAGATCGATAGCCTACCTTTGGTTCCTGTGAGGCTAAGGGACTGAGGGAGGGGTGAGGAAAGGATGAGTGGGGAGAGGGTGTCGTTTAAATTTATTTACAATATTTACAATATTTACACTTATTTTACACTTTATAATATTTATTTTACACTACGAGAACGAGTGCTCTCAACGCGGTATGAGCGTTGGCGAATTGGTGATTTTGTTATTGAATGTTAATGTACAGAAAAGTATTAAAAGATATAAGAATGTGTGAGAATAAACGTTATTTGCATCAAGATGTGTAAAACTTTGCCTGGCAACATTTTCAAGAAAATAGACTAAAAAGTTCCGTCATGTTCTTAGTAGGTGGATCTTTATAATTGATTTTATCGAAAACGAAGCCTTGTATCAAAAATTGTCATTTCACATTTTCGATTTGCTTTCGCAAGGGAAATCAACTTTTGGTTTTTGGTACGATTTTTACACCCTGTATAAGATAATAAGGTTCCACATAAATCGATTGTACATGTCGCACAATTGCGACGAAAGTGATATAACTAAAAAAAAAATAATAATAATAATAATTAAATAAACAGATTTTTGAGTTATCTCTATGAAAATGTTGCAGAAATTTCCTCAATTAGTTATGAAAATTCTATTCATTTAGTTTTCTAAATTGGCCAGTAGAGAGCGGTTCCTCCGCTTTTTCCGATTCATACGACACTGTGCTGAATTCTATAAATGCGTCTTATTATGAATCGTGTTCCATCTAGCAGGGTAGCTTTTCTGGGTTAAAAACTAAAAATGAAGAAAACATACAGTTGAATCAGTTTCATAAACAGTATCTTCCAATTCATCAATTTGATTTAATTATGTTCAGAAACAGCGTTTCGCTTCTGTTGGAAAACATACCTTTTCGAATTCAGTCACTTTCATCATAAGTGTACGATACGTATATTCTGTTTCACTTCCAATAATGCGCAGATAATTCCAAGATAACACATTAATTTGCCTGTTAGGGCAAATGTACCTATTATTGCTGATGTACGTTTTACGGTGGTATTTTTCTTCAACAAGATTAATTTTCTTCTGCCTTGGTTACCAAACTATTGTTGTTTAAATCAAATTGAAATTAATCATTAAATAATATGACGATTACAATATCATACTACTTTAGTTTGAATGAAGAAAACATTTTTTATTACTTAAATAAAAAGAAACCTTTTTGCTTCCTTAATAAAAATATTAGCTCTTTACGTACATTTAAATGTAGAAGCTCGTTACCGTGGCACAAAATTCACTGTGCAATACTGCTGAGCTACTTGTCAAATGTAACCACCTACCTAATCTAACTAGTCTAACGAAAGTACGAAAATGAAATCAGTGTATAATAGAAAATAAAAAAATAATAAAAAAGAAAAATCGGAAAAGTCTCTTTCAATGATGTGATGATATAATGATGTAATCTAATTGGATAAATTATGTCGAATGAAGTAGCCAAGAAATGCTTTACTTTATATATCCAAATTTGTGTATACATTATTCTAAATACCTTTGTTTATTTTATTGGCTTTCAGTGTAATAACAGATCAAGTTACTTTAAATAAAAGTTACCATAAATAAAATTTAAATTCGCAGTATTGTGTACAATAATTGGTACGCGATTTTTCTGTAATATGTACTGTAATTGGTATACGATCCTTTTTGCTCGTAGTAATGTGTACAAAATATCATTCGTTTGATTTTTCGATATGTTTTTATGTTACGTTAAGTTTTGAAGGTTAACCAATTTTTCTCGAATGCAAAATATGCTATTTTTAAGTGCAAAATAGCTAATGAATTGTTCTTTCGCAAGAAATCAAAAGAAATAGACGACCAAAAGTACGACTAAATCTTTTTACCGCAGTAATTGGTACTTGTAACCTATTTATTTGTTTCCATGAAACGTGAATATCATACAAATGCAGTAGAAAGCAGTTGGAAATGAATTTACATAATAAAATCCTCAAACGCACGCGTATAATAACAACCATTGAGATATAAATCATTCTTGAAACAGATTTTTTCAATAATATTAGGGACGTGACTCTTCGCTTCACCCATTCCGCCGATTTCACTATAATGTACGTCCTTTCGCGTAATACCTTCAGCGACGTAAAACATCCTATGACATAATGTTGCGTTCGCAGTGAATGTTCCAACATTTTTTCCCTCTGTCGGCGATTGACGTCATTATTTTATGAAACTCCGTTTGTTGCACCTTGGCTTGGCACAATCGTTCACTCCGGTCTCGATTTACTCTCATACAAACACGCCGGAAATGCACGCGTAACATTTGCCGCAACAAAGGACGACGAATTTCTGGCAGAATGACAAACGTGCAACCGTTAGTGCGTCGCAGTAGTCTATGGACTCGGTTAGCGTTTCGTTCCGTTTCGTTTCTACAACCCGTGGAACGGCTCCAGTTGAAATCGTCAGCGAAATACATTCGCGTATACGTTTATGTATATAGAGTGCTTCATAAAACATGAATGTAACAGCAGACATACCAATTCAGCAGGCAGAATCTGAGAGGAAAAAGCGTTTATGCAAATATTTGTCTTAAGCGACGTTGTTTCCGAATTCAAGCCAATGTTAATTCGATGTTTCGTTGAAAGAAATCGGTACTTCATTATTATATATTGATGAGAGTGATATTTCATGATCATACATAGTTGAAACAATATCTAAGTTACACTAATATTCAAAAGCTTGGCATAATAATAGTCATAAAATTTACAACTTATGAAACGGAATAAAATAGAAAATTAAAAATTTACGAGTTTCTAGCCAGGTTTACCAGAAATTTCTGCCATTTTACTGTAACGTTTTTTATTTTTATAAGTTGCGTTTCGCTTTTCCTTTATTTAATCATTTCATCTACACATCTTAAGCAATCTCGCGAAAAAGATAAGATACAGAATTTAAATACAGCGTAATATTCTATTCTGCAGGTAACTGATATCTTGTAATATTTATAATATTTGACTATTTTATAAAACTAAATACGAAAACATTAGCAATAACAAAATGGTGAAAATAATATAATAATACAGTTCACAGTAACATAAGTAGTAACACAGTAAATATAAGTAGTACAACAAATACAATAATTTTAGAAAACAGTATTGTATTTGATAAGAGCAGTGGATAAATATTTAATACAAAAGTTACGGTATTAATTTACATCAGGACAAATCTCACTGATTTTGATGACTTTGAAATATGTTGTCAATGTCATTATTCCGAACAACTTATCTCTATACACGTTACCGCCGTTCGGCTCTAATTTCCGAGATAGTCATAAAAAACTTCATTAGTATTTAAGTTGCGATTACTCTCTTTTCTGAAGTAGAGAACCACATTTTTATATAGTCCAATCTAAACTTAAATCATTAATTATTATTAATGAGAGAGATAACCATTTTTAATATTATATAAATAAACAAGAGAAAGTAATGGTTTATGGATTGAGGTACAATCACATCGTATCGTTTGCTGCGACACTCAGCAACCGACGTAAAATAATGCCAGCGTAAAATAATTATCGATAAATCACACACGATCCTACTTTTTGAGTTATATACAAAAGTATGCTTGGTAGTATATATAAACAATAATAAATCGTAGTAATCTAATTTACGATACACTTACAAAATCATATGAAATAAAAATCAAGTCACGCTGAATCTCACGACGATCGGATATTAATCTAACTCGATTGATTGATTTATTTTTTCTGATTTATATTAAGGATGATTATGTATCAATGAGTTAAGTTTAGCAAATAGAATTTAGTTGAAGCTTTTCGTCGATATGTAGTATCGCGGAAAGTGAGACGAGGAGGCGGTAACGTGTATAGAGGAAAAGTTATTGCGAATGATAACCTTGACAACAGATTTCAAAGTTACTAATACGTACAGACATATACACACATAAATTACTTAACAACTTTAAACTTTCTTTTGTCCGCTGTCTGCATGCAACACGATAATAATAGAGTACAAAAAATAACAATTATATCAACTAAATTTCTCTGTTGTAATTGTATACGCTATTAATAGTAAAAGTAATTTAAAATATATACAGTGACGCACAAAAGTATTAGTACAGAGCGCGCGTGTTAAGCAGTTATGGAATAAAAATAAATAATACAACATAGGTACATATAATAAACTATCTTTTGTGAAACATGAAATTTCAATTACCGTAAAATTGATATACAAGTTAGATTTAAAAGTGTTCTGAAACAGATATAGGACCAATGATTCCAGGTATAGAATCGATACAAACACCAACATATCTGAAAACGATAACAAAAACATTTACGCAACGGGCATACATAATTTCAGACTAGTAAGTGTATGTACCTATGTTTAATTTTTATGATTTCCGAAAATGGTTTCTCGAAGTGGCCTTAAGTTTTATCAGAAATGTTCTCTTTAAACAGCTTTTATTATGTAATAGAAAATAATATTATGCTTCCTTCGAAAAATTTTCTGATTAACATTACTTTATTGTTGTTATTATTATTTGTTTAATTCCGGCCTCACGAGCCTCGAAATTCATTCGACTTATTTTCTTTCATTCGTGGTTCCATAGTTGCAACACCTGTCTTACTATCGCTGTTTAATCAACTAATTGCTTATTTACTTGTAATTAAATTACCTCCCCACTTTTTCAGAATGCCTCTTAGTCTATCTATTTCCTTTCTTATAGTAATGCCTCACAGATCCCTCTACCTCTCCGTACAGCCTATACTTCCATTTGTTTTCTCTCCTCTTCTACATTAGCAGATCTTAACCTCGCTATCAGACCCTGGTTATTTGCTCTTCCCTGCTTCCTCAAGTATTATTCTACATCTGATATATTTATAATTTTTATTATACCTAGTATTACATATCCGGATTAAAATTACTTTCTGCTTGCAAAAAATACAGTTTTAAGTAAGTACCTACATGTTTCTGAACTACTTTTTTTCCAAAACAAAAGGACGTTTACGAAGCGTTTCTCCTGACATGAAATATTTGTAGTTTTCATTAATATTTTTCCACTATATTCGCTCTTTCCTTTGAATAATAAGAAATTAAATAGTATATCATGCAGTATATATTTAAATCAAAAATGAATTTTATTATAATTTCAAACAATTATTATAATTTTAATGGAGCAAAACGTGGAACTACAAATAATAATTATAGAAATATATATATATATACATATATGCATTTATTTGTATCAGAATGTAGCACAAAAGGTCTTAATAAAAAATATAAAACTATTTCAGTGTATCTTTTTCGACATTAATCCATTTTTTCTTACTATTGAACATTTCTGAAATATTCCTGCTATTTTCAGAGGTACTGATCCTAAACAAGTTATTCGATCTGATCATACCTCATCTAGAAGATTGTATGACAAAACATGTAAATGAGAAGGAAATTCTTATAAAGGTAAACACATTCTTCTACTGAGAAACCTCAAATTATTAAAATTAACTTTCTATTTTATATATTAAACGAAATTATGTTGTAAAACCTTATTTTAAAAAAATTTAATTACAAGCCATCTAATACTAAAAATCTTTTCTTTGTTGGATAATATTTGGATAAGCTTGTAACGCAATTTCGAGAAACTACCTCGAGATTATACAGCTACAATAATATACGGGTAAAACGATCATCATCGGTTCTGCTATGTCGAAACAAATATAGCAAAGTCGACTAATTCGATGATAACACATTCCGTCTGGAACGATCTGATTTCAATAGGATGAAAAGAAATGTGAAACTCTAGGCATAGAAACATTTTGCAGAAGTTGCCGCTCTTTATAATACTATTATGTAAAAGTTCAATAATATCATTATTTTCTTATTAAGTGCTACTAAAATACAGCAAAAACTGAAAGAATGAGATAAGCTACATATATCAATAGTACATTGCGTATACAGGTACTTAAATACACAAATAAAAGTTATATATAAATATGTAAATAAAGAAAAGGATATACAAACGAGCTACGTAATGAATTACGTAACAGAAAGAGAATGAAAAATTGATTATGTATTAAACACGAGAAACTATATCAGGTTTCGTTCATTCTCTTTCTCATTCATTCTGAGTATCAAGTACAATGAACCAACACATATCCCTTTTATACATATATATAAATATATATATATATATTTATTTATTTATTTATTATTTTAATATGTGTGGGCGTGTTATAAATCGCTAGGCATGTTCTTAGAACTTTTGGCAATTATCCAAATGTTACACGTTATGTCACAATAAAATCTAAAATAATCAGGAGATTCCCTACCTTAGGCTTTGCGCTGATATCGAATCGATATTATTTCCAGTTATTACACAACCGATTAAAAGTAGCAAACATTACTTTGTTTTCCTTTGGAAAAAATGTATTACGATTGAAATAATAAAGGAATACATTTTGAATTTCGATCATGTGAAAGGATATTTCGTTTCATATGTATTATTCTTTGTTATTTATGTTTTGCACATTATTTATCTCTGATAATTGTGTAACATCCTTCAGAACGTGTAAATATCTGTAATTTGCAAAAATGTTGGACGTAATACTTTTGTTTATGTAAAATTTTCAATTCAAAATTTATAATAAACTTTATCACAACTTTCATATCAATAAGATTAAGAAAATTCAATTGTGGAAAATGTTCCTGTATTTATTTTGATCCTTTCAAGCATACCGCAGGTTTCTGTGTACAGCGTAATTAATTGTGACTAATAACACAACTAACTGCTCCTTATTCACTTTACTACAAAATTGATGTTCATGGGAAGAAGAAACTCGGTAATTCCGATTCGTGGTTACGCTGGAATGATACTCCAAAGGTAAAACATCGTGGACTAACGGATTTTCCTCGATTATTACATGATTAAAGTGAAACAAAAACAAGAGAGAAGCGATGACTAACGAATAAATACCGCGCATACGCTGGATTTCCCAAACTCACAATCCCTTAATTGTCTATTTCAATCCTTACCGATATGTTTATTCGATGCATAAGCCATTTTGTTGCCCACGCAGCTGAAACTGTTGAATTTTGGCGGTCTTCCAAATTGTGATTCCACTCACGTATTGCCCTGAAATCCTGTCCTCGGGATCTATTTTAATCGGCTACAGAGTTATCGATTAATCTTTGCCATGTCCATGTAGGCACTCGACACCGTAAGAAGATACAACTTTTTCTTATCGGTCTTTAGTTTATCCTATAAGTCAGATAATCTCTCTCTGTGACTGCGTCTTTTCTTATTTGCAAAGATTTTCTGCCTTCCCATCTTCTTAGCTTGGAACATAACTGTCATTCGCTTCACCTAAAGGAGAAAATCTTTTGTTCTATGAACTTTTCAATAGAACTCGATAAGAATGCAATAAAAGGAAGCTTGATATATTGAAGTGGAAAATACTAAACGATCGAACAATAGACTTACGAATTGACAGAATATCAGGATGTTTCACACAACTGAGCAAAGATACATGTATTTTCATCACATTTTCATCACAAAACGGATAATTGTAACTCCATATATTGTGACGCGATCCGATTCATTTTTGAAAACCAATATGCAATAATACAATTTATAATGTTCAATTACTTTGTTACTTGATAAGATCTTTATTTTCTGATTCTTTCGTTTCTGAATTGCAGTCGAATTGAAAATATACGTACAGCTAAGATGCATGTAATAGTGTAAATGTATACATATGATAGTACATGTATATACAGTACATGGAGCGTTGAAAGAGAAATGAAAGATATTTGTAGGATAATTCGACGTATCGAGACGATGAAAAAATACATGTCGTTTAAAGCTTATTTTCGGTTTTTTCGCTAGAAATATGTTACCAACTCCCGCCATAAATTTGCTGACAAATCTTTCTCTGTATTGCACTCGCTATGTTTCTCATTGTTCTGCGAATAAATGATGTATCACTGAAGAGTGACAGATGAATTTCCTAAGATTAAAGAACTTGTTTCATCTTAATAAATTGTAGACAGCTTGTTTCAGGAATTTTTACTTTATAATTCAAAGATCAATACGCTGGAAGCATACACGATGGTATACACAAATACATATAATATAAGGACTCTATAAGGACTCTAAAGAATAATCAGCGTTATCCAAAATCATTGTTTCGAAATACAGTGGAACTTCCAGCAACGAAGCTCTATTATCCGAATGTTCCATTTGTCTTCATTATTGGTATGTGTCCTTTTTATAATTTCATATCGTATTATTTTAACATAAATGTACACTCTATTGTACAAATTGTATAAGCTATATTGTACGCGTTGATATATCCTGTAATAAGAATGACACTTTGAAAGTTAGAAAAAAGCATGGAACTATTGCAAAAATCTACAATGTTTGAAGATTTACGATTAATGATACGAAAAAACGGAAACATGTAAGTAATTGAAAACCACCCTGATGTTTCTACAAAATTTTTATTGCAATCGAAAAATAAATATTTCAGTTGTATCGTATAGTAATGGTTTCTATAAATCAGCAACAAAGAAATACCAGTACCTAAATTTGAATAAATACTGTTACCAACATTTTCCGCATACTGAAACTCTCATACTGCAAAAAGGAAAATTACAATGAAAGTGACGCTAGAAAAAGAAAAAGGAGTAAGGAATGAAAGTGGAACTATTTTATTAAAATAATAAAAGTTTTTCACGTTTCACGTTTTTCAAAGAAAAGAATACACCGTAACGCATCTTTCTTACGTTTAATGCATAAATGTTATTTGTTATTATAATTTATCGCTTTCTAGAAATGTTAAAAAATATTTTTGTCAATTAATTTTAACGTACAATATAAATATGCAACTTTTATCTACAAAATAACGTTCAAATTTTAGAATTTCATTCATTTGTTACAAAGTTATGATCATTAGAATTAACGATTAACAATTTTTTGCTCTGTTCGCTTCATATCTCCATTGCTTTTTTAACAAACTTTCACAAAAAACTACAAAAATTGTGTTTTTATAATGCTTTAGAATCTATAGAACGATGTTCTATGAATATTTATACAATTTATGGACAATTAAATTATATTAACTGACTGTTTGACACAATGTCCTTTAATGGTTTCTATAATAGTAGAGAAAAAATCTTCATGATTTGATATTTAGTTGAAGAAAATTAGACAATTTAAGAATAAAAAGCTTTTGTAATAGCAATAATTCCACAAACTTTAAAAATTAAGAATGTCAACTTTCTTTTCGTATATTTTAATTTCATCGCGTCATAATACGTTTTATTATGCATAAATATAAGCAGAATAAAAAACAAACAATTGTAAATTTCTTTTTCTGTCAGCTTATGGTTGAATTATATCCTGTCCAGGAAAACGAGTAACCGGATCCTTTCAAGTGATAATGTATATACGTCAAATGTTAATTACGATATAAATATTAATTCCAATTATGAACATATGTAGACATTTTACGTATGTGAAATATGGTTGAACGCAAAGTTAAAGAAAATCAACTTGATGAAAGAGGCAATATAAAGTATGAAACTGAAAATATGAGTAACATTACATTGTTAACTGTTGCTCCTTTCGAGTTAAGGAATATAATTATATTATGCAAATTTCACTGCAATTCTGATGGTTCGGAAGCCACCTGAAACTGTAGGTCCTTCATGTCCAATTATTCACAAACATATTGTTATTGTGCATGTATGTAACATTGGAGTACTAGCGTCTTACTGCCAACAACAGAGATCCCTGTACCTTAGTTAGTACTAGAGCCTTATCTGCGAGTAGCGCAATGATTATTTCAAAGGTACTTTATTAGCAACTTTAAGGCTAGGCCAGACTTACTGAATTGTCTGCAAACAATGCGCGTACTTTGTTTGCAAAAAATGTACGTACGGGTAATGCATGAAGTTGTATGTGACAAAATGAGCAATAGTAAGCAAATTAGTCAGTGTCTCTAAATTTTTTCAAACTTTAATGTGTTAAAAAGGGCTGTTTAAATGAACAAAATATCATTTTTCAAAGTGTTACAGACAATTATAAGCATTTTTAATTTTACGTTAGAACTAAATCGAAACCTAACCTCAATCTAGCAAAAGTCCATAAATTTCGTCATTTTTATTTTGCGATTCGGCCACCAAAATTAAATTGGTGAAATTATCGATGCAGGGCAGTGCCGTCTCGGATTTCGATGACTTTTAAATATCTCATACAGTTCAACGTTTTGAACAATTTGTTCCTGTACACATAACCGATGCTCGGTCCTAATTTTCAAGTTATGCGCAAACATAATCTGCCTCAAGGCGCGGCGACCAGTCAACGTTTCATTGCTTAATCATTTTAGAGAATAATTGAATAAATTCGTTGGATTTCAATAAAGTTGAGCAGTGAAATGCCGAGTGCCCCTTTCACGGCGCGGATTAATACTACCACTAACTCAACCCAGTTTGAAAACTAAGGCCAAGTGGCAGGATATTTTTGCGTTAACTCGAAAATTAAGGTCGACCGCATGCAATTAAGCGAAAGGAGGTTTCATCTATTATTTATTAATGTTTGCTAAATAAGCAAGAAATTACAGAATACATAACAAATAATATTAAATAAATAAAACTTAACAACCATCTATTTTGCTATCCGTACCTAGCTCATTATTAGTGTTCGACAACCATTCAATTTCAGTTTCATCAACATGCATCTCATTAATGGGTTTAAATATCTTACGAATCCTCCTTTTATCCTCGGCATATTTTCGTTTAAACATAAATTCTGCCAATTTTCGTTTGCTTGTCTTCGTTTTATCTATCTCTACAATGTTTCCAACGCCTTCGATGCTACTGGATTTGTTGGTTATATCTAAAATAGAAATTTCTCGCAGATAGTTGCTCCAGTCAACCACTACATGATTTGACACTTGCAACTTGCAGCTTGAATTGTGACATTTTTCTGTTACATATTTTATCTCCTTTTTCTTTGTTCATCTTTCAGCAAAGTTCGCTAAAGACATCGAAAAGTATGTTTCTTCATTCAGCGTCATTATCTGCTCACAGTTTGGGCATCTTTTACTTGTTGGTAGAACACTACGCTCGTAAAGAAAACTAAATAATTGCTCTTTATCGACTGATAATACAAGAAAACTTCTTAATGTGTGCTCACACTCACCGCATTAGAACATAACGGTATTCGTACTTGTTCCCATGCTGAACAAATCGTGAAATACAAATGGAGAAACTGGGTTTCGAATAGGGTTAAATTTAGCTCTAGTGTGCGAATCGCGAAATACAAATGATAACATTTTCTGAGCTTTTGCTGGATTGAGGTTAGGTTTAGGTTTAGCTCTAAAGTAAAATTCGATGTACTTAGAATTGTTTGCGATACTTTTTTCTGATATTTTGCTCGCTCAAGTAGCCCCTTTTGACATTTAAAATTTAAAGACGTCGAAAATACTGACCATTATTAAAAAATGTATGTAGACTGTCTTTGGACAATTGGACCCTCGACTGGGTTATAGCGTATTGTGCTACACTAGAGCATCTAGTAAAAAAGAGCATACACCTGTTCGTTGTTTTACCAAAAAATAGTCTCTAATAATCCTAGCAGTCGATGCGATTTCAAAAAATAATAAAACAACGACGACTTTACTTGAACCATAAGAACGAGTTAATTAATTAAAGAATATATTCACCTTAATAAAGTACGTTGCATTATTTGCAGTCAAGTGGCTTTATTAAATTAGGATGAGAGTAGAATTTCGAATCAAGGACAAGAGTTTCAAGATAAATTAATCAGATCGGGGCATGGAATCTCTCGATTTTCGTGTTCTAAACTTAACCCAAACCAATAATTTAAAAGAAACGTCTATGTATACCTCTTGATACAATTCTATGTATATCGCAATATCGCGTGGCCATCCATCAAGTTGAATATCCGGTGTTCGTAATCTACTTTGATCGTTTTATACTGGCTTCGTTGAATCATTACTGCGCCATACCTCGAGAAGCAGCTTACGCCGTACCTCTTTTGAAATGACAAAACGAGATGTTTTCGCACTCGTTGGTTCCACTGGTTGTTCTGTGTCTGCCACGAGGAGAATTAATGGGATTGCGACCGGTTTGCATTATCGAGATATTCAACCGGTCATATTTAACTCGCTCGTTTGCGACTGATTTCGTGTTAAACTTTCAGGGGGCGTTTTAAGAGAAAAATGCATAACTCCTGAATATTACACGATTACAAATTACCATCATCAATGTCGCAATACAGTTACGTTACAATAATAAAAAATCGCATAATTTTTTAGTTATGCGAAAATAATCACTCGATCGTTAACTGAATTTATGTTTCCTTCTTGAAATGAAAAATGTGATTAAATTGTGCGTTTTTAATAAGACCAACTTAAATACGGAAGTTCAGCAAGTAGTTTTCGGATTTAAGCCATACTTTTGTACAATAAATGTCCTATCGTTGCACAAATATCACAGCTATACACCATAGATTCAAATTGACGGTACTGGTTAAGTCAGGGGAATTTTATAGCTTAAAAAAAACCGAAAATCAAGAATAGCAAAATTGAAAACCTCATTTTTGAGAAAATGTAGTTCGAAAATTTCTCATGTATTCGTCGATTTATTTAATTTTCAACTAGACAGTAGCTAACAATTGACAGGAGATTATTCTACATGCAAAAATAAGTGGAAACTGTAGAACAACATTGGAAAAAACCTAATTTGAAAAGAGTGATCTAAAAAGTGACCCATTTTTGGTACCTCTTGGAACTGAATTTGGTACCAATGATATCTTATAACGATGAGATTTTCAAGTTAAGCCGAAAATTGGTTTCTGAGATACAAGGAATCAAAAAAGACCATATTCGTTGACGCATCAGTCCGTACGCTTTGATGTGCGGACTTTTATGTTGGTCAAGTAATTGAAAAAATTGTTCTCTTCTACTTACTTCGTTACCAATCAAGTAGAGTTCAAACTAACAAGATCCTACTAACGATGACGACAATGATGAGTAATAAATGAAATTAATGGAATGGCTTAGGTCACTTGTAGTGAATACTACAAAATATAAGTTACTGCTTTTCTCATGTTTTCATACATATATCAAATTTTTCATATTATTTTAATTATTTTTATTTTCTAGGAATTAGTTCGATGTCCTTTTTTAGATAAATTTATATTTATTTATCGGCTTTGCTTTTCAATTAGTTCTGGTTTATAATTATTAGTATAGAAAATTTTATCTTGGACTACTTCAAGTTGTAAAACGAGTTAAATATTAACGGAGTTTTCACGTAATAATTGCTTTGATTCTTCATCTCCAAATTCCCACTCAAAATGCGCTCTACAATGTAAATTATTCTCAAATCTCTGATACCATTTTCTGTGGGTTCTATGTATTATTGCACTGCATCTCGTCCAAAGCAGAATATTTGACGAGTATCTTTTAACGTGGCCTATTCTACGTTTGAAAATAGATCAAAAATGTAGAATAAAATTTCTTCTCAAGAAAAAAAAATTTGGAAGTTTATTATGCACGAGTACAAAGCCTAGGTTCTTAATTAAACACGTTCAAACTCTATTTTCTTGGAAACGAAGCCTGAAACGCAAACATTTTATTTTACATTTTTTACTTGTTTTCGCGTGTAGAATAACATCCTATTGATTGCTTACGCATTATCAAAAGTTTCTGTATACTTGACAAATTTCCAAACTCCAGTGTGTAGAAAACGGAGCGTTATAATAAATTTTGTTCTATATTTCTGAATTATTTTTTCATGTAAATTCACGTCCTGTCGTCTTGTACCAGTTCGATAACACTTTATATAAATGATAAGACTGGTACTTAAAAATTCCCAAATAACGGGGATATGATAAATTAATTGCCGAATTAGTACTGTTACTTTTACGCTTAAGTCTATTTTAAAATGTGTCCTTTTTTTATTGTATTGAACAATTTTTTTCATACAAATACGAAGAGAGATAAGAGAGTTATATTATAGAGTTTGATACCATAAAAGGAAACCGTGACTCAAAAAAGTTTAAGAAAATATATTGTGTATGAAAGAATGAATATTATACGTAATAACTGTTTTAATAACCTATATTATTTATATATCGTGATGGATAAAGAATACAGAGACATTGTATCCTATTTGTGTTTACTATATACACATACTTGATTCATAATTTTGTATAAATTACATCTAATGTTAAAGTTAAACTTTGTCACAAATACTACTGATATGTACAGTAGCGGACAAAAGTTTAAGACGAAATGGAAGAAATAAATAATTGATTTACTTTCCACAAAAATATAAATACAGTGTTCTACTTTTGGTATTAACCAATTAGACATTTGTTTATACACTTACAAAAAATTTCATTTTGACATTTTGCCCAGTAGCTAAGTTATAAAAAAGGAACGAAATCTGTATAATATTTCATCGGTCAAAAGTTTAAGAATAGACAAAAAATATTAATTTTTTGGTAAGAAAATATACACAATTTTTGTTTCAATTCAATATTTTGTCCAATATCCGTTATTTCTTATCACTTCGGTGCATCTTCTTGGTATAGAATCTATTAATTTTTTACATTGATCTACCGTAATATTATTCCAAACTATTTCAATAGAGTAAAGTTTATTTAAATTTTTCGGTTTATAACGTTGTACTGTCTTTTTTATGATGCTCTACAAATTCTCGATTGGATTAATGTCTGGTGATTGCGACGGCCACGGCAGCACGGTAATATTTTCTTCTTAAAAAAAACTGTTTCACCCGAGCCGTGTGCTTCGGATCATTATCATTTTGAAAAATAAAATCATCACTCATATTGTTGCGTGCAAAAGGCAACATTGTGTTCTTGAGTATATCCATGTATTGAAAACGGTCCATAATTCCATTGATACGACATATCGGACCAGGGCCGCCTCGAGAAAAATACGCCCACACCATAACTTTTCCACCACCGTGTTTAAGAGTTTTTAAAACGCACTGTGTTTTCAAACTTTTGCCAATTCGACGTTTAACATGCCGTATCCCGTCAGAAGAGACGCGATTGAATTTTTCCAATCTTCGCTTGTCCAATGCTTATGAGCTTTAGCAAATGCAAGTCGTCTTTTTCGATTCCTAGAACTCGGCAGTGATTTCTTTTAGGGTTTTCGCTCACTTAAGTTAAAGTCTCCTAACAGTCTTCTCCTAACAGTTTTAGCACTAATTTGTGTATCGTTTTTGTAGTTTATAACCGCAGCGATATTATTTGCACTACGAAAACGATCCTTTTCGCTCGATCGATGAATCCGGCGATCCATTTTCGGCGTTGTTTTCCGTGGTCTTCCGTTTTTCGGTTGATCGCAATACATGCCTGCCTTTAAAAATTTATACCAAGCTTGCTTACAAGCCGTTTCTGACCTGTTCTCTATATTTGCTATTTCGGTGAAGGTTTCACTTTGTTTTCGCAGCCTTACGATGTTCCCTTTCGTTTTCAAGTAAATTCTTTGATTTACCCATAGTCTGTTCCTACCTAATTGAATTTTAAGCAATAAAAGGTACACTAAATAATGGTTTTGACATTCCAGAATCAAAATGTTCAAAAATTGTACTCATACTCACGTTTTTACACAGATCGTCTTAAACTAATGTTCACTGTTTACAAGTGCTAAGCGGTGACTAACTGTTGTAACTTCTGCATTGTTTGTATTTAACAATTGACGGTCTGAGGTTACGAAGGTCAAACACACAGCTATGTTATTCCAAAGAGACAAACCGAATAGAAGAAGAATATGCGTATAAGATGTTTGTAATCCGGTTTACAAATCATCATCTTAAACATTTGTCCGCTACTGTATATCTGACCTATTTACATCATGAATCTAACTCGATGTTCTACGACAAGTAGCTATATTATCACTAGATCGTGAATATCTATGCTACTTTATATTTTTCAAATATAAATAACAAAGTGTTATACTTTGGATATTTTAAATAATATAAATATATTTTTGATATCTGAATTTTTCATAAATGCATACAGGTAGTCTAATTATTACATTATTTTCTTAAAAGAATTAACATTAAAAGAATTAACAACAAGCAAGATATAAAATAATGTAAACTCAGTTAATAAAATATGTTTCTGTGAATCAAAATTGCGAATCATGATACAAATCGTGAATCATGATGCGAAATGAGACGATAAAGGATTTATTTGTTTAAGCAATGATCAATGAAGCAAATTTTGTAGCACTGTAGCTTGGTACGAATTGGTAAAAGATGTATCATAAAAATATTATCGCTAGTAATTCAAAGTGAGGCACCGAACGATGTCAAATAGATTCCGAATATGGAACACGCACACACATTCATATCTACGCTTTAAACCAATTCTTCAATTTGTAACGCATATAGAAAATCAAAACAAATTTATTTATTTAATAGTTACTATAGTTTATGAGATCATTTATATATTTTTTGTTTAAATATAATTTTTTTTATATTATTATAAATTATTTAACTGAAACCATCATTTCTTATATACATTTCTTTATCTTTTGTATAGATATTTGAGGAAAGGAAGTCATAAATTCGTATGTTTATAATTTTTAAGGTAAAAAGTTCTCCACGTGCTTTGTAAAAAGCAGAATAAGAAAGATATTTAAAAAATAAAATATTATTTATATATATTTATAATTCATATTTATAAATTACTTATACTTAGAAAATTTATAATTTACATAATGTTTCAGTTGCATTCCATCATATTAGAATTTCTATATACCAATTAAATCGATAAATAACAAAATAAATATGTAAAGTAGAAATATTTGTATTAGGAATTTCTAAGGAATTGTAAATTCAGTGTACTACGAAACATTTTGTTTCGCAGACAAACTATAGCATACACAGTTTTAAAAGCATCGTGAGGATTCTCGTCATTCATAAGCATGTACACACTACATAGGCACTATTCACACGCTTCTGGGTAAAACGCAAAGAGAATTTCATGGAAGAAACCAAAAGAGGAGTACGTATTTAACCGCAGCTGCGGTAAATAATGTCGCTAAAGCCCGGATCTTATTTGATGAATTAAATCGCCACTGTCATTAAGCCCCATTTCGCGAAATTAGTTACGCCGTTAGCGAGAAATTACAACAGTGGTGTACCTCTTGCTTGACTCCAACGTAATTGTCAATAGCCAATAATAGATAACTATTTACTGAATTAGTTGCTACCTAAAAGCAACGTAAAATTTGTTTTAACGAATTGTAATTTCAGTAAATTTCAATTCAAGATGGGCTTACTATATTCGGTAACTTGAATATTTCGCGATTTGCTTTTCAATGACTCGCTGTTCATCTTTTTATAGGTGCGTATATCGTGATTAGACTGCGGATGTTTACGAAAATCTATATTTTTATGAATATACATCGTGTTTTTATCAGACAACCTGTGAATGTCTCAAAATGTTTACAACAAATGTACGATTTCAATGGGATTTGAAGCTCACCCTTTTATTTTTAAATGGGAATTACGTATATTTTTTATTCCACATTCTTGTAGCCGACGTCGAGATAGTTTCGCAGCAATGCTTTTCCCAATTCGTATTTTTCCATCTAATTTTCAAGATATTAAATTTCAAAGTTGCCGACATTGACGTTATTCGATATACGCAATGTCGACGACATTGTGGACAGTTACCGTTTCTTAATTCTTCCAAAACAACCAAACAGTCAGTTTAGCTAATGACATAGCTGATGCAACATCCAGCTTTGTGTATTTTCGTTCCATAAGAATCAATGGAAAGAATGTTTTCCACAGTCCAAGAAAATATAAAATTGGTTCTAATTTTATATTGCAGCGTAGTATTATAGTGCAGTGAATGAAAAATTTCACGAACGTCACCCAAGTAAAACCAAAACAAAAACGTTCAGCAGTGAACAAAATTTTAGGTATATTTAAAAAAAACTGGAGGCGTGATAAAAAAGAAACACCAGCGTAACAGTTGGCTAGAAACCGACGAGATAAACTTATTGACTGCATTTACCAATTGCCACGCGACTTCCATTCGGGCAGTGGCAATCAACAGTGGACTTCCCAGCTTCAGTGTCTACAGTGTTTAAGAAACAAATAGGTTCAAAGCGTACAAACCTACAAGAGTACTGAAACTTTTCAATCGCGATTTCGTATTGAATTTCCATAATGGATATCTAGTAAAATTGCTAGTGCTTCTCATTTCGTGCGTAATTTCATAATTACGGTCGAATGTATTTTCTGTACGGATGGAATGGTATGCGACAATTCAACGAGAACTTTTCTCGGAATGGGGCCGGGTTCCCGAAAGTATCTCGTAATCCGAGAAAGTCGACATTCCCAAGACTTTCCGAGTTCTTGAGAATTCTGAAACTATATAGGCTAGAATATACAGAAGAAACAATAACGAAATATGTGGTGGATATACTATTTTATTATAAAATATATTTTATTATATCAAATTTTGTAATTCTTGGGAATCTGGGTAATCTCGAATTACAAGATACTTCCAGACCCCGACCTGACTCAACCTGATCTTATCACAACCCGTCCCGAGTATCGAGTTTCCAACATTTTCAGGTTCTCGCGCGCATCTGGTGAAAATAACATTCAGTGTAGGATATCTGTCATAATGTTGTGTGGAATCGTCAAATGATTGGACCACTTATTTTTTTTTTTTTTTTTTGATAGTGCGATTAATAGAGACATTTATTTACAATTTTAAGAAACACGCGTGTCCACTCTTTTAGAAAATATGTCACTTGCATTAAGTACAAAATTATAGTTTCGACAAGACGGTTCCCGTTCTCGCGTTGCTGTACAAGTACGAAATTGGTTGGATATTAATTCTCACGTGCTAAAAAATGAATTAGGTGTGGTGAGAGTCATATCTCCCCGTTTGTGACTTTCTTGGCGATATTTAAAACAAATAATTTTTAGTACGGCAGTCAACAAGAAAGATTTCAAGTGCTTGTGAAACAATAACAATAGAAGTACTAAAAACTGCAGAGCAAGAGCTCTTAAGAAGGATGGAAAGTTGTATTGTAAACACATAGAGGGTACTGCACAGAGTGATAATATTTAGCACACACACTCAATCGGCTCTTTTCAGAGCCACCATGATGTACAGGGCGTATAAAAGGTAAGTGTAAAATCCATCGTAGCATGATTCTACGTTTCTCTGTATCTGCAAAATTAACCTTGAACATGATTTTCAGAGACAACATTTTGATCGCACTCACGAGGAACAAAAGTCACAAAGGAACCATGAATCGCAAATGATCCCTTCTCCCAGAAAAAAATGTTAAAGTTTCGATAATTCCTAAAGTTGCTTTATTCACAATGTGTCTCCATCCTGCGATCAGATGCAGAGGAAATAATACATATTGTTGCACGTATATGACCCAGATGCTTCATTATATATTCCATATCTTCCTTTCTTTGTTCCTTCTCTTTTCTTCTTCTTCTCTTTCTGTCCATTTTAAACAGCCTCGAACTTGCGTTTCCACATGCCCGCCAACTTTTTCCTCAAGATTCTGTATTGTTTTTGTATAACACATAAGTGCACAAACATCTGAGGTCTACCGATAAACAAAAGTTTTAACACACGTTAGATTTTTCCGCAAAACCATGAATGAATTTGTAACATGTAAAATTTTCCATCCGACCTTTTTATAAAACGTAGTTTTTGAGTTTAAGCTTTAAATGCGGCATAATTGTGTTATCATTAAACAGTTATCACAATAAATAGTAAAGAATACACAAACGATTGATTTCAACGATTCTAAAACTAGATACTCCAATTAAAAGGTTTCATAATTATAAGTGTTAATAAATCTAATAATCATAAGTGTTTTCAATCTTTAGAAGTTATATTTTATAAAAAGTTAAATCGGGAATTCCTTTACTACTATACTTAAAAGAACCACTATTATACTTAAAAGAACGAATTAACCTTTATTTGACAATTTTCTAGATGCGTCACGAACTGAAGAATCGACTTAGAGCGTAGATATGAATATGTGTACGAGTTTTTTATTCTTAAAATTTTCGATTTGTACTAAAATTTTGGTGGTATAAAATTTGATCGCTCATTGTTTCATTAATAGTCATATCGTTCCATTGAAGTTTCTCTTCATAATATCGTACAAAGTCAGTTGAGGGATTTTTAGAACAATTTTCCAGCAATAAAATATTTATGGTAAGTAGCAAGAATTCTTCATTGTCAGGAAAATGCCCATGCAATAAGATAGAGACACGGACAACTATATTTTTCCTTCTTCAATTGCTGCATATTTACTTTTCGAGATGTCTAGAATGTTATTTTCGACACGTTTTATTATCAGTGAATTGCATTATCTTTTAGTGAAAAGGTCCTGAACCAGTGTTGTTGAATTTACAATTGTATGTGTTTCGACTGTTGTAATAATGATACCAAACAGTAATGTAGTCCGAATCGAATTCGATAATGTCGATAACGTTGTTGTCTCTAAGACATTCTGCATCCAAAAACAATTTAATATCGTAGTTTGAGCAAATTTGTATCATCTCTTTGAAATCTTAGTTATGAGGTTATAACTGATACAGTGAGTTTCATAAGAATTCACAAAAATTTAATTTAAATTTAATTTCTGTGGTAGAAACAGATTTTAGTGAATTTAAAGAAATTTTATAATCGACTTTTATATATTTGGAAAATGTCTTATCTATAAAAACATAGAAATAATATTTTTATTAATGAAAGTTAAAAAAATAAATCAGACATATTTTTGTGGTAGTTATGTAAAAATTATATAATTATATGGAATTATAAGTAACAATTATAGATAATTCTATATGTAGATAGTATTATATAGAATTATAAATAAGTTTTATTTCTTTAATCTTATCTTATTTATATCATAAATAATCTTCATACCTTTAATTAATATGGTAATAATTTTTAATAAATTTTTTTAAATTTTTCTATCATGAAAAAATTAAGTTTCACGGAACGTCATAGCATGCTCAAAATTTGTATTTGTATAACGATTCACTTAAGATAGAACATTATTTCTCACCTTAAGGTATAAGGTATCTCTTATAAACCATTTTATATCTTATTAATGTCTTTGCAAAATTTGTTGAAATAGAAAATCTTTGTTACAAATACTGTGATAATTGGAATTTTCAAGAAGTTTAATTCGAAAATAATATAATTTCTGTAGAAACAAAATAAACAGGTTTATGAGTTATTAACAATTTATTTGATAATACTGATAACTTATAGAATATAATAGAATTGAAATTAGTAATTTACGATAGTTTAAAAATTGGTATAATAATGTGATATTTATTTTTCAACAAATTTAAATTAAATGTGTTTTTCGATCCATATAATCTATAAATTGAAAATTGAAAAAGTATATAGATATATATACTTGTATATATAAATATATATATAAATAAATTATATGTATATATAAATTTAAATATCCTCGTTTCTTCAAATTTGTAGTTTAAACGTTATAAAAATCAAAGTTTCGAATTTTAAATTACATGTAAATTCAAAAGTATTCAGTTTTTCTTATTTGTTACAGTGAGTTGTTACAGCGAACAAGACAATTTACTTGCTAGTAGCAGCTACAGCGAAATTGCAATCGTATTTCATTGGGTTACAATACGTTTGACGTAATAACGACTCGCATTTCCCAAGTATGCAAACCCATAAACATGACCAGCACAATCGGTTGGAATCGTTCTTGGATACCGACATCTTGTCGGCAATTAGTTGTTATGCATTCATAGACGCCTGGTCGGGATTTACAGTTAGGTTCTGTGTATACAGTTATACGGCAATGGCTGCAGTTACATCGATCCACGCGCAACCATTCGAATCATGACTTCTATGAATACTATATAAGGAAACGATAATTCCTGACGACAGAAACCCACACTAATAATTTCCTTGTTAATGCGGCCACTTTAAAATAAACTTATACAAAAACAGAAGAATACCGATCAACAATCAATAACTTTAATTAGTGCTTGATTGCATAAATAAAATATATAGATTTAAAAAATTGAAGAAGAAACGATTATTTGAAAATGTGCTAAAAGAAGAACATAATTTGCTTAATCAAGTATCATTAAGTAATTGAATGTAATGATAATATACTGGCAAACCTGTGCATGTTCAGCACTTGTGTTAATCATATAGCCTACTATTATTAGGTACTACATATTACTCTAGGTAACACGCAATTATTGAAGTCGTATCATTAAACATAAAAAGCATAAAAAGCCAGCTCGTTGCATTAACATTGCGATACATCCTCCATTAAGCCAGTACTTCTTCTGCTCCGTTGGATGAATTTTTTGGATGAAGGCATTTCCAACATAGGCAAGAAAGGTAAGTCTCTAACAGCTATGAGGTATAAATGGAAGAATATTTGACTGAAATCGTAAATCTGAAATTTATTTAATTAAATACAGACTCTTTGAAAGTGTTAAAGTTCTGAAAGTGTTTTATTCTTAGACCCACTGTATGATTAAATACCTTTTTATATGATTGCCGCGTGTGCTCGATATATACAGGTTTGCCTGTATATGTATTATTATTACATTCATTTTCTTAATGGTGCTTGATTAAGACGATTAATTTCTTCTTTTCAGTACATCATTAAATAAATACCATTTAAAACATTTTTTGAACTGATATATTTTATTTTTTACTCTTTAGTCTTCAACTGTCGTCCGACAATATACATTGAACCGCATTGTAAGATAAAAAGATTTTTTCACACTTCACCTCAGCCAACTTTAACGATTACTTCTAATAAAAATGTTTAATTTATGAAATTATATTGTATAGTTATCCGAAATGAGCATGTGTTCCAAAGTTCAGCTTGCTAGCTGGTCGGGAAGCGAGCAAAATTTCGCTTAGAATATTCCACCCAGACAGACAGAAAAACAGAAAAGTAAGGTAAATAAAACGCATTGAGAAAAAATGTTTCAAACGTATTCTTTTCAAACATTCCTTTCAAAGGGTAAGATTAATTCTGTACTTTTTAAATATCACCATATATTTGTTGTATTGTTACTCTATAGTAAAAGATGAATTCAGTGATGTTGCATACTTGTAACGAACGTCACTCAGCTCGAAAAAGTATAATTTCCAGAAGAAGCTGTTTTGAATGTAATTAAATCAAATTTATGAGTAAAAGGAATAAAACTGTACTTTCTATTAGTTTTCAAGCCCCAACATCGAAGCTTAGAGTGAGGGCTTAGTTTGTAATAAGATGCATTAGTAGAATACAACACAATATTATATAAACCAAGAGCGAGATAATTGCTCTCTCTACGAGCCAAATTATAAAGATAAATAAATGAGATTTTCAACTAGTCAAGGAGTGTCGTTGCAACATTTTCATAACCGTAACTGGAAAATCGCGTTTTTTTTTAATTTTGCTGCGTTTGCGATAACACGTATCATCTCATTTGTCAGATCTCATAATAATGTTATTTATTTTTAAATTACCACCTGTGATTTTATAGTCGGCGCATAACACTGAAATTATAACGTTTCCAAACAGATGAGTTGTGCCACCTTTTAATCTAATCTAGACATGCAACTTTGTTAAAAAGAACAGAACTCCGTATTGTAGAATGTGGAACTCAATGTGTACGCCTAGTCTGATTACTCTTACGGTATAAGCATTTGTGTGGTCGTGAGAATCCATTTGTTAGTGGAGCGCTAGCATATGTATTAGCGACGTCAACAATTCAATCACGCTTCAAAAGTAAATGTGTAATATCAGATGATTAAAATGATATATGTTCCGTAACGTTAAATTTACTTTCTTTAGTTTAAAAATATGACAAGGAAAGTGAATGATACTATTTGAAAAATACGAAATAATTCTTCTTTTCTTTTTTTTGTTTTTATGTGAAAGATACTGGTTTCGAGAATTTGACTACATCAATAAATTCCCCGTTTGATATTAACAAGCTTTTGCTCGAAACTATCCGAAGCAGCTTAGATATCGTGCCGATCTAGCACACTATTCTACACATCTCCATTAAAGAAAACTAATCATGTCAAATTTTATGCTCCTCGAATATATATGTGCTTTACTAAAATCATTAATTATGTTTGATTGCGTGCTCCATCTTGTATAAAAATCTAAAATATCTGTATAAGAGTTCTGTTAGAATCTGTAAAAAGTTCGTTTTTCACTATTAGATGCCTACTTATTCAGACGGATATCCCGACAGTGCAAAACATTATCAATTAGATATTTCATACGCTCTGTAAATCACCCAAATCCTGACATCATTCAAACCAGCTCACACATATCCAACAAAAGACTCAAACGTAACCATCCGTTAGACATAATAGACAGTTAAACTCATTTTACCCTTCTTGTTACTGACTTACATAACTCTTATATTAACTGCAATAACAATCCACGCTATAAGGAAGCATAAAGCAGGATATGTACAATTGCCATTGCAAAAGTTCAAGCAACAATTTGTAACAACTATCAGATACTTTAGTGAAACTATAAAATTGACATTTTTATATCTAATATTTGATGAAAGGAAGACAACTTGTTCTATAAAAACGATTTCTATTTTGGAGAAGTAAAATATTCGAAATCATTGGAAATTGTTAAAATTATCGAAAGGAATTGTTTTCAAATATATTTTAAATATTATTTAAATTTATTGCGTTGTATGTTCATGGGTGCGTACGTATATGGCGGCAGAATATTATTATAAAATAAATATTAAACATTCAGTCTTAAAATAGTTATGTCTTTATGGAAATATTATCTTCTTATAGCCTCTTATAGCGTTTCCTATGTATAATAAATAAGCTAATTAATCCGCTACATTTTATTTACAGCGTACATATAATCTAAAATATTCCAAGAACGACTATATGGTAACAGTGTGTGCAATAATAAATATCAAAATTGTACATTATACAAATAAAGAAATACAAAAAGTCGGCTTATAATATAAATTTGAAAGTAAGTATATCGGGACGTGAGAGTAAGAAATATTTGTGAATATATTCTATGTAGATACAAGTGTAACAACATTCCAGAAGTAACGTAAGAAACGTTGAAAGTAAAGCCAGCGTTTAATCCCACGTTGGTGGTGCTTATATCTACCGACACAAGAAACATTGAAGCAGGAATTTCAATTTTAACTAGGCAACTTTATTTATGACTCGACAACTCATTCATCAGAGAAACATTATCGACACGCGGGTATATCTTAACTCGTGGTCCTATATTTCTACTTGCGATTGTATTACTTAATCTTTCATTAATCCCCAGCCAGTAATCAGATATTGTTTGAGATACAATTATGATTTGTGAAATATTTCTGGCTTGCGTGGTGGAAATAAATGCATTCCACACATTTTCTATTGCATTTCTAAACATATTGGTCATAAGATATTTCAAAATATGCACACTTTGTTCGGTTCAGCGGACATACTGACATTTATTTAATTATTCAAAAAGGGAAAAATTTCTGTATATGAAATTTATTTGATTTAATGGACGAAACCTAGCAGAATATTTAATTTTGTTTCAAAATTATAAATAATTATGTAGAGAAGGTGGGATCGCCACACGAATTTTACTAATCTTGATATAAATTGTCAAGGCAACATTTTGATTAATTCCACGTCTACGTCAGTATAATTGCCGCTGAACTTTAGTTTCCAAAATATAAGAATATTTTTCATAACACGTACTGCATTTTTAATTTCTTTAGTTCTCTATTCTTAACTCTATTCTATTCTAAGAAGTATTTTTATATACATCTTAGACACTAAAGACGAATAACGTTTATACAATAGGTAATACCATACAATTTGATGATATCTTCGATTTTGTTGGAACTGTAATATATTTACTTTATTTACTTTTTTACTTTATTACAAGTACTTTTAATTTTATTTTAAAAGTAAACTTAAACCTAACTTGAAACTAATTATAAAAATGGAGATTAAGTAAGTAAACAGGAAACAGTTAATAAAGAACTTTAATTTAATATTTATTGATAATAGATTCAAATAAACGAAAATAACAAATACAGAATAAATAAAAGAATGGGGCTTATTAATTATCTGGGTCGCTATTGATTTGTGCTCAGTAACTTTTCAATTTCTTTATTATAATTGTGAATCTCATTTATTGCTTGAAATATGTTTGGATTTTTATTATGTGGGATTTTTACTAGATTGTGGATAGGTTTAGCTTTAGTCCCAAAGAAAAGCTAAAAATATCTACTCACAAGTGTTTACGACAGTTTTTTCTAATATTTTGCGTATTTAAGTAGTCCTTCTTAACGTTATGTTAAATTTTGAAAAAATATCAGAGATATGTACCACATATTATGCTGTTATCGTACAATATGCAGTAAAATTATTTAAAACATTGTCGTTGACAACATATACCAAGGTCAATGAAATCAGTGAGCTGTATCCTTTTCCATACAATTATCAAATTTTACCATTTATAAAAGTTACAAACGCAATTTTTTGTTTTCTAACAATATATGTATATTTCTATTATTCTATTCTTTATTTATTATGCCTGTGTTATCGCTTCAGATTTTTCTTCCAAATTACAATTTGGACATAAATAGCACATTTTCTATCTACAGCATAGTTTACATAAAACTGAATTCGATATACACATATCCATACTATTTCATTTCATGTATCTTTGTCTGCTTATATTGTCTAAGTGTCGAATACTATTCTCTTTATATTGCTACAATAAATAAGCACAAAGTTCTTTTATGACTTAATGAATATAAAAAACACTATCAATCATTTTGTGTACAAATTCCCATGTATTGGAGAAGAGTTACTGATAAAAGTACTATGTTGTACTACGTTGATTTTCTATATTTTCTTTCAGCGATACTATCTTGAAAATGAAAAACAGGGTAATCCTATCAAGATTTTATACAATCCAAAATAACAATATTTTTTAAAAGTAGTAATAGAAATACTATATTAGGGTACTATCTAAGTTCTGTCCGCCAATTTACCACATTTATTGTTAAGAGAAAGAGTTGTTGCTACAAGCTCGCAATTATTTAGTCTTTTGCATACAAACTGTTTTGTTCGAAAAGAGGTGAACATTTGTTATTATATATTAGATGTCAGTTATTATAAAAACCTTTGCGAACTACTGATTATAGAATGACTAGTGAAAATATTTCATTCATTGCTTATTATAATGATATGATAAAAGGTATACATACCTATATAACGAAATATTGACACTTGTAAGATTGAAATACCATATGATATTGTATAAATTTTGTTTAAAATAATGGACACGTAATTGTAGTTTCAATTAAAACGGCAGCATCCAGTACTACATCTCTATAAATACCAGTTTTCAGATGACTTGTTCTAACAGCAAAAGACTGTTCTTATGAGGTAAAAGCTACGGAAGTATAATATTTGTGTTGCGTGTTAACGAGAAAATAATGATAGGAAAATCACGTGAGAGTGAACGAGACGAGATGATAAGTTCAACTTCTCAGCAATTATTTAAAGAAATGATAAACGACACAGGATGTTCTGGAAGGACTATTCCAAGAATGAACTATGATGAGCACACCAACATGATTGTTACATTGTTTCGTGTGACTACATGAATCTATTAATCGGAATGACCAACTCATTTCAACATGTAACTATTTCGTGGAAATTCTGCGTCGGTACGAGATCTACAAAAAAGGTACATGATATAATTACTGAATGAAACACTTTAGAATTACGTTATGGGACGAGAATATTTCCTACGTTGAATGTATAATATATAGCGTAGTTATATAATTAAAGGAAATAATTAAAGATAATATAATCGTTTGTAAATAACGAACTTTTCGATTTCGTTCCAAGATTAGACATTTTTAATATAGTTTGCCCTTAAATTTATGAGTTGCTAAATATATTTTTCTGGATATTTGAATATTTTTATTAATTGCGATTTCTTTTAGAATGTATAAATAAATGGATATAAATTATAAACTTTAACGAATAACGAAATTAGAGCAACATGCAAAAAAATAAGTTAAATAACAATATAATATTTTTTATATCATATAATATAAAAGTTCCTATTCTAAAAAATAATATAATTGCAAAGTGTATTTTTTTACATTATTTATATTTATGCATTATTGCACTTGATGAAGAAATATAATTGCGGACATGAAGCACACTTTGAACCATTCATCACTTTTCCCGAGCGTTTTCTTCTAACGTCAACTAAAATAAAATATATAAATTAAAAGAAATTAGAAAAAATGATCTTTATTTAAAAATTTAATAAACAGAAGCAAACAATTGTCTCAATCAGGGTAATCTGTATATTATTAGTACATTCAATTTCTTAGTAATACCTAATTAAGTCAATTATTTTCTTCTCTTTAGTACACTTTTAAACAAAATTATATTTTTTTAATTTCTTAAATTTTTACTTTTTAGTCTCAAATTGTTCTGGAAATATACATTGGATTCCATTATGGGACAGAAAGATTATTTCAGATTTCACCTCAGTTAATCAGGCAATTATTTCCAATAAAAACTAATTTTTTTAATTATATAAAAAATGAGCATGTGTTCTACATTTCAGCCTTTTCACTGGCCGCGGAATGGATGAAATTTCGCTTGCAAAATTCCACCCACCCATACAGACAAACAGAAACATAAGCTAAATATAATAATTGTACTCCTTATTGTAGCTTATTTCTCTTAGTACATTTTCGATGATATAGAAAAGAATAATTGCAATTGTTTATTACTCTATTTGCACTTTTGTATTATTTAATTATGTTATAATTCTATTGATCCGACATTTTCACATATCGATGAATAAACAAGTTAATAATCATTTAATCCGAAAAGATGTTAATTATATATGAAAATCGAAAACAGCGTTGGACATTACTCAATTTGTTTTTAATAAATATTTATTTCACCATAAAGTAATTATCTGAATAAATTAATTTTAATCAAACATTTCATCCACATAATCATCACTCGTTAATCCTAACAAGTTCGTCCCCGATAATAATAATTTGCAAAATTATTCGAATAACGATACGAATAAACGCTTTTACCGACCAGCGTAAGTTTTACCATTAATTTATCAAAAAGTAATAAATTTTGTGATTCAACGTTCGAGGAAAAGCTAATTGGATAATAAAACTTGGAAAAATATTGGGACATGTTCGGTAATTCAGTATTATACTTCATGCATCTGCGATATAATACTATAATATAAACAAATTTTTGTATGATACTGTCAGAAAAATGGCTTTGAGCAACTGTATAGGCATGAATTTAACACTTCGGCACTCTGATTGAGCGTTTCGATTTTTCGAATGAGTTGGGCAAGTCATATTATTTTAATATTCTGATTCAACCTCTCTTACATAATAATTCCCATACATAACGAAGAGGATTTAAAATAGGAAGCCGAAACAATTTAATTTAATCTTTTACATCACATAATTAATATTTAATACGTATTCAATAATATATACTTTAATGGAACTACACTGGTTTTATAGCTGTACAACCGTCTAAAATTTGCAATTCTCATTACGTAGTGTATAAGTTAAGGAATGGTATTATTTCAAGTTTCTCACTTATCGGTATACTCGTATGATATATTTAACCTATAACTGATTAGTTACGCCTATTATTTAGTTCTATCTGTTAAGTGAAACGGAAACTTGAAAAAACCTGTAAAATCATTTTCACTTGATAAAGACAAAACAACTACGTTGCATTCCAGACAAGGTAGTTACTGGACAAGCCTGTACGACTGTACGACATAAATTAAGTAAAACACATAACTTGCCAAGTACATAGCGTACGTTGATCGAGGCCCCGTTTTCCTTCAGCTTTGGCCAATCTAATCGATGGACCTTTATCTCAACCGCAATGAAAATAACTGGCCAGGCAAATTCTTCCTACAGCAACCGAGCAAAGTTCCTGTACAACTTTCTATGATAAGTGACAAGTTACGTATACTGACAGCGAGAGTTATTTAAAATCATACATCTTGATACTAGCAACATTTTTGTTTGTAAAATGCATTCATTTTGCAAGCCGCCCGAAATAAGGTGGCATAATGACGTGAAATCAATGTACGAAACGAAAAAAGAAACAGATACAAGAGATGTTTCGAAGAGATATGAGTTTACTAGTGAACCTGTGAAAACTAGGACATGATACAAAATGAAACAATGGAAATACCAACAGAAAATATTATCAATGTGTTGGTCCGAAGCTTTCGATAATCGTCGAAAATAAGAAACACAGATCAAGATCTAATGATGGTATGTTTAGTCTAACCGAGCGAATATTCGCTCTTGCCCCACTCTAGTAAAATTAAAAAGTGAAAGTGTACGCGAACACCCGTCCGCTGTTCGACAAAAGGATAAGCAAATAATTTCATGGCGCATTCTTGCTATTACAGAGCGGCTTAAAGGAAATAAGAACCTGGACGCGCAAGTGGAAGATAAATTTGAATACAAATAAATCAATACACGTTTAGACAAAAGACTAAACATCTCACCTTATAACCAAAAGAAAGAAGGTTGACACAAAATGAACTGGTTACTTCGATATAAATCAGCGTTAACACTCAGCAACAAACTGCAATTATACAAAATTGCTATGATACCTATCTGGACTTATGGGATTCGATAGTGTGGCTGTGCCAAACAGTCAAATATAGACATAATTCGAAGCTTTCAAAATAAAGAACTTTCTATCTGCTGTGCTATGGATTAGCAATGAAACCCTATACGAAAACTTACACATTACATATGTTCGAGACTAGCACTTTACCAAATCATACAATGACCGACTGTAAACTTACCCAAATGACTTGGCAAACAAATTTCCTAGCGACAAAGGCTATGTACGAAGTCTCAAGAGCCAAATCAAATAATTTAACGAAAAGCTAACAACTAACAACATCAGACTAAAGCAATAGACTAAAGCGTCTCCTTTGCAAATGTCAATATTTCACACGTCCGAACTGCTGATAGATTCCACAGTGAGTCTGTTGTAATTACATTATATTATATTGATTAAAAAAAAATTCTTACATGTATTTTAGTTAAGTTTAAATGATAATCTCGTTCATCATGAAGGCATAGCCGAACGGCGAAGAAATTCTTTTTTTAATTTTACTAGAGTAGAAGAAGAGCAAGTATTCCTACAGACAAATATCCCAAAGACGATTAGCTATGAAATAAAATATTGTTTATCGGTAGCACAGAGATACGTGCAACTATAAAACTGGTTCATTGCATAAAAGTACTTGTACATGGACCAGATGTTATTAAGAAAACTATGTATAATCCATGTAGCAGAACTTGGAGAAGCTCAAAAGACCAGAAATAAAGACAATAGATTGTTCAAAGAACATCATACATGGAAAATATAGAGGAACAAAAGAAACACAGATTTACTTGAGTCGCTCAAAGGCCATGCTGATTAACCCCATAAATTTGGAGTATATAGAAAAATGACACGTATATAGAAGCACTGTTTTTCTTAAATTTGCCATTTATAATATAGAATTTGCGGTTATTCATGATAAATAAATGTATGAAAGTAAGATTTCTTCTTTTACATATTGTGACAATATGAAATTGATGAATGTATAGAAAGTGGAGTTGATCATCTTGGCTTCTGAGAGACTCGTTTAATAAGTTCGTTCGATAAAGATATGTTAAATTTAACGACGTTACCAGCGGATTACTTGACCGAATCGGATACTGAAACGAAATCTGAAATTGCCATATCATCGTCAGATATTGAAGTATAAGGTAACGTAATAGCATTCTAATAATAGTTTATTTAAATCTCTTATATTAGAGAAAAGAATCAAGTTCTTGCGATTTTAAGAGCCCTTGCTCATTTAAAATTCATTCGGAACGACCTGGCATATTAAAATTAGCATAAATCTCAACTTTTATTAACCATAACTCTTTAACTATTGAGTTCTGAGAGTATGTTTATACGATATGAGTCTAATTTCATCTAAATTTTCAAAATTTCAAACAGACACACCAAAGGATCGAGAAAATAAAATTAAAATAAATAATTAAGCTGTTTCGTACGTGGTCTAGTCTAAGAGCAACGTATTTTCTGCTAGTAATAGCTTTAAATATAACGGGTGACATAAAGGACCAACGCACCAAGTCTTTGATTGCCGATTTCCACGTAAACCGTACGAATTTTATGCAAAGTTATTCAAGAAGGCGGGATGCTTATCTGCCATAAAAATAAATTTCTGCATTTCGTGGAAATCCGTTGCGACTCCACCCAGTGCGGGGCGGAAGTGTATCCGCGAGCGAAACAACGATGTGGGTCTTATGTTCGATTAACTGTATTGAAATTTGCATAATTCCCGTGGTTACCTGATGCTGTTATATCCCGTAAAACGCTACGTTATTCTGTTCACAGCGAAATTATTTGAATAAGACAGAGATTGACTCGTGCGTCGAACAAAACTCGAACCATTCGAAAGATCGTTCAAAAGTTCTTAGAACTTATAAAACATATTAGGTTGTTGGATACAGACGAAGTGAGCAAATAAACTTGATAAAACTTTCTATTTTTATAATTTACAGAAGATAATAGATATTTACTTGTCAATAACATTTTTGTCTTTACATACGAGAAAGCATTTGTCCAAAGATTGTAAGACTTTTTTGAACGAAAATGTTATTCAAAGTGTTTGTGTCAAAATGGATTTTTTGATTTCGTATGTAAAGCGTATACTAATTATTAATTTCCACTTTTTAAACATTTTTTACAGTTTGTACATGACAAGAAACTGCTGTATAATGTATATGCGTGGCAAACTAACTAAAACACTTAATTCCTCATTATTGAAAACTCCTTTCGGTAGAACACATGGTTCATTTCCATTATTTGTATTTCCGAGTATAATTTTTTCATTTCTCTGTTTCCCTTTCAATGTAAAAATCACAATCATCCAATTGAATATATTGCTTCATCATATGTACAACATTTTATCTTTGTTAATACAAATATTGCATCCTGCTCATGCCTTTTATCTATACAAACGTTATAGATACTTTGTAATAAGCATCGCATGTCGTAATAAACCTAATAAACAAAAGAATTTGTTTTGATACTTAAGTAACTTTTTGTTTTATATTAAAATAATTAAATTTTTAGGTAACATTTTCTCCGTTTTCCAGTAAATAAGTCAACAAAAATCAACTCGGAATCAATGAAAATCAAATCACATTTGAAATATACTATAAATTCATAGTCAATTAATATTTGTAGTAACAGTATACGTAATATCCGTAAACCTTTCTTCTTTTAAATACGATCACTGTATCTTCCTTTCTCTTTTAATAAATCCAATTTAAATATTTCATCTGCTTGCTTATTACTGCAAATCCTTTAATTAACAAAAACACCTATAATGTTGCATTTGATTAGTTTCAAACTTTGAATTGTACAATAAATAATAGTTGGCAGCACATTTAGTTAATAAAATCCGAAAGATTTTATGCGTTTGTGATATCAACCAATTGATATGCAAAAACGTAACATGTACTTACGCGTAGACTGAAAAGCGCAATATTATAGCCGGCAGTTTGAACGCAAGCTGCTCGGTCCACTGTATAATTTCGTCAATGAAATCAATGCGATAGCGATCGCAACCTTACCAAACCATCATTTCTATCACGATGTGCGGCTGTACATTAATTTACCGTTGGTCAAGATCCATGTAGTGGTATGAAATCAGAGATCACCTGCTCCTAACTTTTTTAACATTATATTACTCTGCCTGGCCACATTGCAACTGTAATTGCAACTATAAAAATCATCGTTAACGCTTACGGCCCCTTCGAAATTTCAGAACGCAAGAATCCGTGATCGCTTGATCCAAGACGCGTTCCTAATCAACACAAGCATATTTTTTCGATCATTATAAATGAGAACTAATAGTTATGAATTGTATCTATTTTAATACTACTAAATATTACTGATATTTCTCTACAGTTTTTATGCAACAATTAGTGCTACAGTACGAATTTTAACGCTTTATCGTATTTCGATATGGGTGCCGTGCTAGTCAGAAATAATTTTCATTAAATGGCCACTAATGTTTCAAAAACTAGGATCAAACAGAAGAAGCATAATATTCATCAAAACAGAGAAAAAGGTCTTAATAAATAAAAATAAATGCAAATATCACTACTTTATGAGATACATGACGTTTTTAACTATAAACTTGTAACAGCACAAAAAACATTATTAAAAGTTTAAATGTATGAAAAGGTTAAAGACCGAGAAAAAATATAGTTTTAATAATACATGACTATTACCACACATTCGATCATTCTATCATACACGAAAAAATAAATTAGCAGATGTTTCAAAACTGAAAGAAGTCACGTTTCTTGACATGCAAAAATTTTATGATAACAGGCTGATATCAAAAATTATTATTCTACATTTTCGATGTCCGTTACTAGGAGAATCACCCCCATCCGACCTGCACCACTAAACAGAGTACCCAAGTACGAAGAAAGTCGTTGATCTCTCGAATGTATGTATATCTGACGAAACTTCATCATCGATTTTTTCCAAAATGAAATCTTATGTCAAAAATCGTCACTTTACGTTTTCGACTTACTTTATCATGGGCAATCACTCCCTTTCGGCTTGTACCATGATTTTCGGTACACCCTGTATGTATAATGAAGTAAAATAGCGAAAAGAAAATATTATTAAGAAACATCTATCATCGTCAATCCTCTGATGAACGCAGAATGCCAACTATATGCGTGTGATTACGAATCGATGGCACACAATAGAACTTTTATGATATTCTGGTAACAGCGAATATATTAATAATTACTGCTACAAGTTTCTCAATTGTTACGCCACGAGGCCTTTTAGAGATCGTATTTCCAACCGTCGCTCGCGGCCCTCCAGCGTCGCAGATACATCCTCTTATCTGCCCGACGAAAAATATACATTGTATCGATGAGCGCATATTTATCACCAAATAACGAGTTCTGGAACCGTCGATCTCGGACCGTTATTTTATAAACGAAGAAGTCGGCCTGCGTGATCATCGGCGCGTGCGATGGCGTGATCCGAGCATATGGGGGGTCGTCTCCCCGAAAGACAAAGAATCGGTCTAAGGAGGTCAGTCTCAATCGAACACTCTAACCGATCAGTCTTATTCGAAATCTGTAACCGGGGAGTCCCTTTTCGTCGTCCGAACAGTCAATAAGTCTACCACGGTTCTATCTTTAAATCAATCCGTTTGTAAAGTCTAACTATCTCATCGAGAGATATCGTCAAATCGGGTCACATTTTCTGTAACGCATAAGCTGTACTCATCATCAAATACTTGTGACACTCATAATATTGTGTAATCCATTGTTGAATATATACATCATATTAACCTGTTAACACAGTGTTAATTTCAATTAATCACCCCTGTTATCCTAACCGAAACACGGGGAACGACTACTTCGCGGCGTCGATTATACGAATCGTAGCGAGAATTTACGCCTCTCGCTGACGCGTTTTCCTCGCGACCGCGTCTCTCCGCGAACGGTCGTAACATTTGGTCCTTCGAGCCGGATCCAGTGATAAGTGAAAAGTGCACACCAGTGATACCCACTACCATACAGTGCCACCCAAATCCAACATAACCAGCAGCGGAAGCGTTGCCACTCCAGCGAAGTCAGTATCGTCAAGGGGCCGTCACCTCGGACGAAGCACAATTCGACGGTTGAAGACCGCAACCACGCAGTCTCCCGCCCTAGCTGGACAATCACCAGCACATTCAATCTCCTGTCGCACAATACCGAGTCACAACACAACCACCAGGTAAGCTCGTTCAGAACATCGAAATCAGTCATGGCTCCCAGCCTGGAAGAGCGCATTAGACAATTGAAAGTCCAACGAGAAGGGTTCAGAAAGGGGTTGGAGGCATTTCGCATGAGTATCGATAGTTACGAGGAAGGGACATCTATACATGCCATCCAACGTAATCTGAAAGAATTAGAGGTAGAATTCACATCGTTCAAAAAGGCTCAATGTGAACTAGACGATAGTGACGCGGGCATAGCACAGCAGGACCGCATCGATTTACAACAGACGTTCTATGTCGTCACCGGGAGAGCGACCACTATAATCAGTAACGCAACCAAACAATCAGAACCGACCACCCAGATGCCTACTTCGAACGTGTCGAACATCCCAGCATCAAATGCCGCCGACTTGCCGAAACTTCAATTACCCACCTTTTCGGGAGCGTATGAGGACTGGCCAGGTTTCGCGGATCAATTTCGCTGCGCGGTGCATGATAACCCTCGCATCGACGATTGCATGCGACTAACATACCTCCGCTCTTGTTTAACGCATGACGCGGCTCTCACTATATCCTCACTAAGGAACGTGGCCGCCAATTATTCAATCGCGTGGGAAATATTAGAAGAGCGATATAACCGACCCGCTAAAATCGTTGAAAGACACCTACAAGAGATATTCAACATTGGTTCCTTCTCGCGCACAGCACATCGAGATTTACAGTCCTACACGACCAAGCTAGAATCGCACTACAAGGCCTTAGAATCCCTTGGACAACTGACCGTCGATGCCGTGTTGCTATATTTGTGCACCTCTAAACTTGACCGCGAAACCGATCTAGTGTGGAAGGACAGGATAAGATCCACCCCATTCCCCACGTTCAAGGAGTTCCTAGGATTTTTGAACGAGCGGTGTCGAGTAATCGAGCTTCCAGGAACGACACGCCAAACGCGTGGACATGCATTCATCACATCACAGTCTTCGTCACATTGTCCAATTTGCCGGAATTCACACTCAATCTGGAATTGCAACGAATTCAGGAAACTCACCATCGACGAACGCCGGGCGGCCGTGGAAAGAATATCAGCATGTATCAATTGCCTGAAGACAGGACACTCGAGTTCGCAATGCACTGCCGGCTCCTGTCGTATATGCAGACAACGCCATCATACTCTTTTGCATATACCCAACGCCCAGCCTCCGAATCAGGCTCTCGCTAACAACTCCACATCCGCGACAACACCACCCATCAGGAGAAGAAACCCATCCTCGTATCCAAATGATACACCAACAACCCCCTCATTTCCTAGTCAGTCCACTAATACCCAACGACAAATCACACAATGACAAAGACAGACAGACGCAACAAGGGACACCGACTCATCGACCCTCAAATCGTCCACCTCATTAGCCAACGATCTCTTAATCACAGCACGCATAAACATATTAAACGACCGAGGTCAACCCGTACGCTGTCGAGCCCTACTAGACACAGGCTCCAGCATGAATTTCATGACCGAGCGTCTCGCGAATTCCTTAAGAATTCCGCAACAGAAATGTTCCGTCCCAATCGGAGCCCTGGACACCTTGTCAATGACGTCAAATCACTTTGTCACCGCCACGATCACATCTACTAACACAAGCTACCAACGCACCCTAACGTTCCTCGTCATACCGACAATCTCGACAGCCATCCCTCATCAACCCATAAATCGATCAACGATCCCGATACCTAAGAATATCCAACTGGCTGACCCAACATTTCATTTACCAGCCCCCATCGATCTCTTGATAAGCTCAGGGCCCACAATTGCGTCATTATGTGTCGGTCAAATCAACATCAATCCATCAACAGGCCCCGATCTGCGCCTGCAAAAAACACAATTCGGATGGGTCATCGGGGGGAGCCCAGTCCCCCGATCGACCGCCAGGGTCCTCCATGCCTCCACGGCAACGCTTGAAACGGACCTCACCCGCTTTTGGGAGCTCGACGAAGGGCCACAAACGAAACACGTCTCAGAGGCGGATCGACGATGCGAGGAACATTTCCAAAATCACGTCCAACGCACCAGCGAAGGGCGATACATCGTCGCACTCCCCTTTAACGAGAAACTTTCCTCACTCGGATCATCCAAGACAATGGCGATGAAACGACTCGCCTCTCTTCATAACCAATTTCAACGAAACCGACAATTCGAAGCCGCATATCGGGCGGTCATTCAGGAGTATCTGGAATTGGGTCACATGACAAAAATCACATCACAGCATCAATCAGGTGGAGAACACTATCTGCCACATCACGGCGTAATCAAGGAATCCAGTCAAACGACGAAGCTCCGAGTCGTGTTCGACGGATCGGCGCCGACTACCACCGGCGTTTCCTTAAACGATACGCTTCATAACGAACCTGAGG
The DNA here is from genome assembly GCF_041682495.2 of Bombus fervidus. Classification (NCBI taxonomy): domain Eukaryota; kingdom Metazoa; phylum Arthropoda; class Insecta; order Hymenoptera; family Apidae; genus Bombus; species Bombus fervidus. The sequence goes on along the minus strand of NC_091526.1, from coordinate 2,949,673 downwards.
ACTTATTGGATGTCTATACAGACCTGAAGATACGATTGGTTAGACTCAACAACATTGATTCTTCCTCAACGGATGCCTCCAACGCAGCGGCGAATCCAAAACTGTCGGAATGCAACAGCAATACTTCCAGCAGTTACCAGAGACGTAAGAATAATCTAAATAATAACAGTAACAATGATCATACTCCGCCGATGGAGAATCTCGTATCGAATCTAGCGCCGATTCCGTCGCATGACACGCAAAGTTCATTGCATAATACTCGCAGCGCGCCAACACGCGACTCGACGACGATCAAGTTCGCGTCCTCATTATCCGAAAAATCTGATTCAACGTTACCGATCGCCGTGAATCAGACAATCTCTCACGTTCGCAACTCATCCCCAATACGCGACTTAACGACAAACAAGCTCGCGTCATCAGTATCTGAACGATCTGATTCAACGCTACCAATCGCCTTGAATCAGACAACCTCGAACGTTCACTGCTCATCGCCTACACGCGACTCGACAACGACCAAGTTCGCGTCCTCATTATCTGAAAAATCTGATTCAACGCTACCAATCGGCTTGAATCAGACAATCTCTAACGTTCGCAACTCAGAGCCAAAACGCGATTCGACGACAAACAATTTCGCATTATCATTATCTGAACAATCTGATTCAACACCAGCAAGCGCCTTGAATCAGACAACCTCTGCCACTCGCAACTCTTCGCCAACACGCGACTTGAAGACAACCTCTCACGATCCTCTGGACCGGAAAAAACTGAATCCCGTTCATGACAACAGAGTCAATTTCGAATCAAAACCTACAGCAGGGGTTTCGAAATCCATGATAAGATTCTCTAGGAACATTTCCTCCTCAATCAACATCTCAATGTTCAGTCTGTCTTACAGCACGTTACCTGTATCATCTGAGAGCAGGAGTATCATATCGGAGAGTCATTCTCCTGGACATAACACGAAGATGCCACCTTCGCCATTTTCGAAAGGGGCCACATCTGCAAATTACCCGAAGCGGAATAATCATCACGTTGTCACCACCGTAACGAATTCCTCAAATGAGATCAGTTGTCAAACCACACCATCAGTTTTCAATACTTATCCACTGAGCCCACAGATTGCTGCATCGGACAAGTCTCGGGAAAAAACCACGAAGATCTCACTGGAGTCACCCCTGGCTCCAATAACGCCGACATTTTTTCCAATGCCAAGGCAAGTCACAGTTACGACGTCCAGCGTCGCGACGCCCAACGCTCATTCTCCGCCAAGGATCATCACTAAGAGAGCGCGATTCGGGCGGATCATCGGGGGGAGCCCAACCTCCCAATCAACTCCAAAACTCCGCATCGTGTTGGACGAATCAACATCAGGCAACACAAGAATTCCGTTCAACGACACCTCATGGGCAGAGGTGTTCCAAGACACTTCCTGGGTCGAGGTACTACACGACACCTCCATGATCGAGACATTCCACGACACTTCATGGGCAGAGGTGTTCCATGATACTTCCTGGGCCGAGCTGCTGCATAACACCTCCAGGATCGAAGAATTCAACGACACTTCATGGGCAGAGGTGTTCTACGACACTTCATGGACAGAGGTGTTCCATGACACTTCCTGGGCAGAGGTGCTTCACGATACCTCCAGGATCAAGGCACAAAACGACACTTCCTGGGCCCAAAAACACAACCGCAAATTCCTAAAACGACGAGAACCACAGCGATCGAAACTACAAGGAGTTTCCGAACAGGACATAAACAACAAACTTGTCAAATCACTATAATTTAGTAATTTTCAGATGTAATCCGTACTCTACGAAGGGAATCTCGCCCATTCATCAACCTCAGAATCACCTATTGCAAATCATTTACGTCAAAGAGCGAGAGGATCGCAACCACCGCAGAATCCAGGTATTCGTATCCAACTTATACGTCTTGCAGTTAATGCAGTCCACATCGAGCTGGTCAACGATCTCATAAGCGAGGCCTTCGTCGCGTCTCTGGGAAGATTCATCGCTCATCGAAGGGTCAGTCTTTCTAGCCGGCCGATGGATCGAATGGCACTTCACACTCTCAACTCGCCTCACTTCAACGGATTGCGGAAGCTAGCAGCAATTCTTCAAACGACATCTCAGACGTGTCGTCATTAACAAGCTTCATACAATTAAAACGCGAAACACACTCCCTATCAGAATCAAAACCAACCCTCAACTCCAGACCGCCAACTTCGATATCTCCAGATCGAAACGATCTCTTAATCCTTACTCCCAGTCACCTCCTCATCGGAGACTAACAAGTTTGCGAGATTGAGTTTTCAGGGATACTCCAACCAACCTTCTCCAGCTAGCATCAAGAATATCCACACGAGCTGAACATACGAACCAAAGGGAGCAAGGGCAGTTACGGCATACTAGAAGACATCATCGTCCTCCTCATAGAAGACAACGTTCTCCCAATGCGATGACCATTGGGCAGAATCATCAAGGTCCAGCCCGGCGCAGACGGCATCATACGGACGGCTACCGTACGAACGGCAACAAGCACACTGGATCGGAGCGTCAAGCGGATGGTACCACTACCGAGCAGATCGCCGACAGATGACTCCGAAACACCCAACAGTTACGAAGTCTAACGAGAGATCCACCTCACAGTATTACTCATAGTACTTGATCGGTACCCTCTCAACGGGGGGAGTATGTTACGCCACGAGGCCTTTTAGAGATCGTATTTCCAACCGTCGCTCGCGGCCCTCCAGCGTCGCAGATACATCCTCTTATCTGCCCGACGAAAAATATACATTGTATCGATGAGCGCATATTTATCACCAAATAACGAGTTCTGGAACCGTCGATCTCGGACCGTTATTTTATAAACGAAGAAGTCGGCCTGCGTGATCATCGGCGCGTGCGATGGCGTGATCCGAGCATATGGGGGGTCGTCTCCCCGAAAGACAAAGAATCGGTCTAAGGAGGTCAGTCTCAATCGAACACTCTAACCGATCAGTCTCATTCGAAATCTGTAACCGGGGAGTCCCTTTTCGTCGTCCGAACAGTCAATAAGTCTACCACGGTTCTATCTTTAAATCAATCCGTTTGTAAAGTCTAACTATCTCATCGAGAGATATCGTCAAATCGGGTCACATTTTCTGTAACGCATAAGCTGTACTCATCATCAAATACTTGTGACACTCATAATATTGTGTAATCCATTGTTGAATATATACATCATATTAACCTGTTAACACAGTGTTAATTTCAATTAATCACCCCTGTTATCCTAACCGAAACACGGGGAACGACTACTTCGCGGCGTCGATTATACGAATCGTAGCGAGAATTTACGCCTCTCGCTGACGCGTTTTCCTCGCGACCGCGTCTCTCCGCGAACGGTCGTAACACAATAGTACTGCCATTGTAGCGAGTTGATTACACTGCGAAATACACTAGTTGAATACACTACAAAACCTGTTCGAAATCTTAAAAAAAAAACATTCGCATATAACTAGAACCGCGTAGCCTAAAGCCTGTTATTCAAGGATCGGCTGCAATTCGTTAGAAATTATTAGATTGTGAATATCTATGTAAATACATATTTTTGAGAAGAATGTGAGTAGAAGAATGAAACCTAGATAGCAATTTGTGAATGTATTTCTTTTATTTAAAATGTTTTGGATAATGTATGCATGCTATACGTATTCATGCTTGAAAATATTTCATTTTCTAGTTATTTTATTAAAAATCAATATCACTCGCATCATGCCTACGTGTTTTACAATATAAGATACTACATTTTTGAATAAAGACATAACGAGTTTTAGTACTTGGAAACAATATTTCGTATGTGCCGGTAAACGGGCTTAAATTGAAGCTAATATTAAATTTAAAATAATATTATAATAGTCAGCGGGTGAGCAAGCAATACAGAGGGAGAGAGAGCGAAAGACATTGCAGCATCTGCTAAACGTCTATTTCTGATTGTTAATGATCTGCTAACCATTGTTGTAATTCCTAATTAATGTAGCTTCCATACCTCAAACAATATACTTTTTACTTCTTACTTGTTGAAGTAAATATTTATTGTTAGAAGCCGATGAGTGCCTATGGGTATCACAGAAAACATTTTATATAAGCTGCTATGCTTATAATATTACTTCTGTGTATACATATATGTATTATATGCATTATACATATATACACATATGTATTATATACATTATATGTATACACCACCATAAGCTTAAATTCACAATATAAGTGAAATCAAGAAGCTTTTGTGCGACAAAATAAAATGAAAACAAAGAATAACAAACTGATGATCTATATGGTGCATAATATCAAAATTGAATAGGAGGATGTACTAAGATTTCCATATAAGATATAATGGTCTCTGCATATACCCACATATATTTATTTATTTATTTATTTTATTATTTTATTTTTACTTAGTCCGTGCCTTTCGACTTTGAACGAGTTTTCGGTTTTACATCTTGTTTACCTATCATGCTCTTTACATTCTCTCAGTCTTATGGCGTTATCATCTTATTACCTCCTGCCTTATATCTATCTAAACTCTTTTCTTATATATCTGCCTCCCCTCTTATCCACTATGTTATATCGCACTATGTTATATAATCTATCTCTAAAACTATGGCAACTTTTGGGCTTTTGCCTCCTTGCTGTGCTTCCTTATTGTCGTTCCTCCCTGTCTTGTATTGCCCTTCTCTTCTCCATTATTGTTTTCAATTCCATTAGTCCTTCTCCAGTCTCGTTTAGTATTTTCTCTGTGTCCTTTGGTCCTCCCGTTATTTCTCATTCTTCTATTATGTGTCTCAGGTCTTATTCTCTCCTTTTACATAGCCTGCATCTTCTTTCTCCCTCTTCTTTCCAGTATTCCCTTACTTTGGTCTCGTTTCCACATCTGAATCTTGCTAATATTTTTCTGTCCTTCCACTTCATCCTCCCTTCTAAGTATTTTGGTAACTTTTCTTTATAACCGTGCCTTATATTTGATTACTTTTTTATATAGTAATACATATTGTTTTCACATAATATTTTGGGGGGGGGGTGAACAGAAAAGGACTTATATTAGGAGATATTTTTCTAACTTGAAAAAATTTGACCAGAGCGGAGCAAAACAAGTTACAGGGGAATTCTATATGCAACATAACTGTATAACAAATGACAGAATTAAATGAAATGAATGAAATGACAATATGGATATGCAAATGTGTCCGTTTTACCTGTATGCAATTAAATACTTCGAAAAATATATAAAATACGACAAAATGGTTCAGATAATAGCTGTAGGGCATCGGAGGGGGAGGGGGTATAATGCTGGTATTTGTATGACCTTGAAATGGCACTGAAACATCCTATAAATACAAGGTTCAAATTTTCAAGCGGATGTCTATATTTTTTATTACATATTTTTTACTAATCATTAATTATGGAAGGTAGACGTTTTTAAAACACTACATAAATTTGTATTTTGAATAAAACACATTCGAAATATGAAGCATTTTTTAACAAAATCGTCGCATTAGCGTCATCTAATGTATTGGGTTGGCAACTAAGTGATTGCGGATTTTGTCAATACCACCTCATGAAAAAATCCGCAATCACTTAGTTGCCAACTCAATACATCCAGGTTCCCCAGTTGGAAAAGTGTCGACTTTGTGTGTGATAAGATGGACACACAGTATGTCTTTTTTCTTCTCCTCATTTCATACAAAATTCAAAAATTATTCTCTGCCAATCTATTCTATGTTAATGTGTTATTTAATTGCGTCAAATCGATTAGTTTTATAATGAGTTATTATTTCGAAATTTACAGCATTTACAGCAATGTAAATATTTCCGTAATTAGCATACTATTGCGTATACATTAGGTATCATAGTTGAATCACTATAATTGATAATTGATACTATATAGTATCATTCTTCCAGGCGAATACGAAGTATCCTGCATTAGAAAAAGTACAAAATAGACAGTATCGGAAAAATAATCTAATTATGTAAATGCTAAATGCAACGATCCTTGTAAAAAATATTCATCTTAATGACAAGAAATACATATATTTATGGCAAAATAATATTTGTATTCAAACTACTATGAAAATGGTAATTTAAATTATTTATATTTTTATCACTTCCAAGTGATTGCGTTTATGCTTGCGTTTTCTATAACAAAGTGATTGCGTTTCAAAAGTTAAACAATCTTTACTAATACTAAATGTTTGCTGTTACATTAAGTAGCGGAATAAAAAGGGAAGTGCACACGCTAAAGGAAATTTAATTCAATATTTAGTAAAATATGAAGTACTATTTTGCATGTTAAAAAGCAATTAAATTAATGTTTTAAGAAAGTGAAATAACCGTTTTACAAATCTCTTTGTAAATTATTTTAGTTACAGGTATTCATGATAGAAAGAAGAAAAACTACTAGAATCTATTCATAATGATAAAATTTCTTTGTAACTTATGCAAACTATTATACAAAGCATGCTGGTTGACTAGATAACATGTAATGAAAAAAACACATAATTGACTAAAGCAACCTGTCTCCCAATCAATTTTACAGTTAGAAAGACTTTTTTATTATATTACAAAAAACGAATTAGTATTTCCTTCTTTGTTAATTTTAATTGTTTCGTATACCGAGTTTTGCAATTTGATGATAATCAGGAAAAAGGTCGTTAGTATCAAAACGGTGCTGTAATCGAAAGAAGCTCGACGGACGAGAAAAATAGCGAAGATGGGAGAGAAGAGGATAAGGAGAGAAAGGTTGAAAGAAGAGCCATAGAGACCGATGGTAAGAGGAAGAAGAGCAGTTGTAGAAAGTTCGAGGTAAAGCTTCTACAGAGACCGAAGCGTCAGACTCGTAATAAGAGCTGGCAGAAGTTAACTGAACCGTGAAGCCGCGCCTGAAGAGGGCCATGTAGCTGAGAGTTCTAGGAACATCGTGTCCTCTCCGAGAAGTTCATGCTCGGCTCCTTTGTATTGCATTTCTTTTCCTTTCTCTCTGGAATATACTTCTTTCCTCCTTCCCTTTTTCTCTTTTTTAATGCCAAACTCTCTTGACTTTCCTTATTTCGCCATCTGTCTTTAGTCTTCTTTAGAACCTGGTCCTTCCGTTCGAATGGATAATTACAATATTTATTGTGGCATGACATATTAGTATTAATTCACGAAACATTCAACATTGAGTGTATGTGTATTCCGTTTTTAAGTAACTTATATAAATAAAAAAATAAAAGAAATTTTTTCCATTTAAAAATGTACTAAGGAGAAAAGAATAATTTTCTTAATCAGGTTAGTAATAACATACAGATAAATCTGTATATGATGAGCACGACCGATAATCAAGTAATAGAACATCACTCAAATGAATTCAAATTACTAAAAATAAGATCATTGAACTTTTTGAGTGAAGAAATTTTTAACGAATCCGACGAAGATAATTCCCTAATGATTATGAGGTAAAAATGGAAGAATACTTGACTCAAATCATGAATCCCAGATTTGTCTAATCAAATAAAGCTTTGACACTAAATTAATGTGAGTTCGCGAGGATCTTATATTTAGTAATAAGAATAACATTATATCCATTACATTCAATTACTTAACGATACATGATTAAGTAAATTATGTTCTCTATCGTAGTCCATTTTTAAATAAAAACCATATTTTTTAAGCTTTTCACTTTATGCATTTTATTTTTTTAATCTTTAATTACTCTTTAGTCCTTAATTGTCATTCAACCATACATATAGAACCTCATTGTATTGATTTGTTGATTGTATTCATAGAAACATTTTTTCAGATTTCACCTCAATTAACCAAACAATTAGTTCCAAGAAAGTGTTCATCACCGGAAATGAACGTATGTTCCAAATTTCAGTTTTCTAGCTGTTCGAACGAGTAAAATTTCTCTCATAAAATTCCACCCAGCAGACAAACAAACAGAAAAATAAGCTAAATAAAAACCATTAGTAATAAAAGAATTTTTAATACACTTATGTTAATGATTTTTAACGCTATTTGCACTAACAATTATTTGTGTGTGTGTGTGTGTGTGTGTGATCTCAGATTTTGTTATTAAATAGGTTTGGAATTTAATATTTAATTCATTCACACAGAGTAGTTTTGTATGCTCTGCATTTCACCACTTTGTACAGCCATTACACACGCCGGATACTCAGATAAAAAAAGAACGTGGCAAACGGGAAAAACAGAAGAGCATCGCAAGTAGTCGTGCCAACTTTGCATATAGGAACTAGTGATTATACCAACCTGACATTTATCTCAACAAATTTTAGGACGGACTTGGGAATATTGAAATTTTTAATTCATTTTTAGTTTGTGCTGAAAGAAGCAATTTGGAACTTTCGTAATAAAAAGTCGATAATATTTTTTAGACCTAACATAAATAAAATATTGTTTCTTTGAATAAACATATTTCTCTTAGCTATGAAAAGAAAATAGTATCTATACTCTTATTAATCTTTGGAACTTATTTCTTCGTTTAGTATAGCGGATAGTATAGCGAATAGTATAACGCATAAAATGATATTTTTTCGCAACCTAATTACCGTGTTCTACAAATCTGCATATATTTTATTGCTTCATTCACAATCTAATTCAAAGCTTCTAAAATTTCAGCATCTATATATTCTAATTGAATGTTTATTTGTAAAAAATCTTAACAATAAAATATATAATGCTAGAGGTCATTGAAGACAATACAAATATAAAATATAAAATTACATAAGAGAATGATTTCATAAATAAAATTATCGAGTAACCTAAGAAACTACGAGTCTGTGGTGGCGACAAAAATACAGACATGCGTACTTTAAGGATGTTATTCGTTATTTCTCATTGGTATATTTATATGATTCGAATTTTGTTACCCATTCTTCGATTTTCTTATTTATAAACACAAATATTTTATCTTTCTATAATATATCGTACACTACGTCACAAAATTGAAGGGTCATTAAATTTTAACTGAAACAATGCCGATATATTTAAACTACTTCAACTTTGCGAGAAAAATTGTACAACAATCTACCTGCACCCATTTCAAAGCACGAAGCATCTACTTTGACACCCTTGAACTTAATTCTTTCAAAGATCTCTGTTTCTCGCAAAACTGAGTGGGGAACTAAAGTTACTATTTTTCCTTTCAAAATTTTCCTATTCAAACAACTCTACCAAGTTTAAAAAATCTTTTCGCCATTCGTTTTAAAACGACTTTGTAATGGGAAGTCTCTGCTCTATAGCGGCCCTTAAAAAGTTAACGTATGATATTTTTGCAATTTAATCGCACTTTAAATGACGTTGGCACTAGAATAACCCAAGATATATGACGAGAAGGTTGGACAGTTGATCTTGTAGTCCAGTCGACTTAACATTTTTTCAGTAACAAACTAATAGTAGAAATGTTTTTGCATAATCTGACTCGGAACGATATTTAGAACAAAATAAGCGACTTTGAAACAATTTTTCTTCGCTGCTTCATAAACAAAGTATCGATTAAACGAAAACACATAACTCTTTTTTACATTTTGCTTTTCTTAATCTAATCTTAAAAACTATTTATCGTACGTGAAAAAGTTACAATAGAAAGTGATAGTTAATAAAAGTTATCTTTGAAATGAGCCCTATTTCGTTACGATAAACACAATTGATTAGGTCTCGAATTAGTAAATAGTGCGAAAAAGTGTGTATTTTCTTAATTCATTTGTAACATTAGTTAAAGTTGTCGTAGAATATCGAGGCTCTGTGATAACAAAGTACTAATCATACTAAAATAGTAAGTCAAGTCTCGAATCGATCAGTTTCTTAGTTTTTGCACAATCAATTTGTACACTAGCGCAATGGAAAATATGAAATTTCCAATAAAAATGTATGAGCTTAGCTCAGTTTATTCTCCGAGCCTGTACGCTTTCTGAAGGACCTATATTTTGATATTCAGGTGAAAAAAAATTGTTCTATTCAAACGCTTGGCCAAAATACAGCGATAATCAGTTTTACTTAGTTGCAATATGAAATAACTTTCGTATTTCTTATCCTACTGTAGCGGAACTTGCTTTCATCGACTTCTGGGATCATTTCACGCAATTTAAAAGAAAAAAACGTTTCTCTAGCACCAATTGGCTGCAAGATAATTCCTTTTTCCAAAAATCACAAATGCTAAACTATTAAATATTAACAAATGTGATAAGCGTTGTTTTACAATTTATCGTTTATGTTGTACAGGGATTTTTCGTATTGATCGAATGCCCATAAAGAATAGAAAAACGTTTACAAAGTTGTTCCATTTTCGCAGCGAAAATGTCAAAGGGGTCCAGCGCAGTTTCTGACTCGATCGCGCGAAAACCGTATCTGGCGGAAAAAATGACATTAACTCGATAAACAAAATCTGTTTTTAATTCGGAGTTACTCGAAAAAGAAAACGGTTGGTAATATCTATTTTCTTGTTTAGCATTACTTTTAAACGCTGGAAATAAACACCGAGCATTATGTATCTTTCCTGTTCACTTATCCTTATTGTAAAAAAACATTTATTTTCGCAAAGTCATATTGCCGTGAATAATAAGTTATACCTTCAATGTTGTTATTTATATCTGCTACTTTTAAATTAAAGTTTCGTTTTTAAACAATCACGCTATACAAACTTACATCTTTCAAATGTTTTCTCTGTTTAATACATCGATAAAATGATCTTATACATTTAATGTCATTTAAATTTAAATTATTAAAAACATAATTTTTAGTTTTTCGATTGTATTATATTCTTATTTTTATGTGAGTCTTATAGGTACTTACCTTTGACGAACTTTTAAATATTTAAAAACTTGAAAATTAAAGTCCGTGAAGAAAACGTGTAGAAAGTGAAACGTGTAGAATATTTTAAACATTAACCTTTGAAATAAATTGGACTAAATAATGATATGATCTAATAACATAATATAGTAATAAAAAATTTAAAGTTAAAAAAAGGATTAATTTAAAAAGTAGCGAATATACATTAAATATATAACTTATTATTCACGGAGTTTGCAGTAATAAATTTACTTTTTAACAATAACAACAAGTGAAAAAAAAAGGAAAAGAATTTGTTGCTTATTTTCAGTTCTTCAGTAACGTTGAAGAAGAAAATAGTTGTTCCTATTCGTTTTCTCTTTTTAAACTGCACGAAATTAAAAAAAAAGTTTGTTTCTCTCACTGCTATATCAAGTTAAATAATAAATATCGAGTTAAAGTCATTTTTGCCGTCAGATATTACTGTTTTCGCGCGATCGAGACAGAAACTGCGCGCGGGGCTCTCAATGGTCTCGCCAACTGAGCTGGAGCCTTCTGACTGCCCGCTGCGAAAATGGAACAGCTCTGTAAACGCTTTTTTGTTCTTTATAGACATCAAAATCAATACGAAAAATAATTCACAGACGCCTGTCGCATCTCTCAATGTTTGATAGTTTACCGTTGACGATTTTTTGGAGAACAAGACTTATCTTGGAGGCAATTAGTTTTAGAGAAACGTCTTTTTTTTAAATTACGAGCACAGATCTCGGAAATCGATAGAAACAAGTTCCATTGCGGTAGCACGATAAATGTGGAAGTTGCATTTAACAACTAAGAAAAACTGATTATCGCTGTATTTTGCCCAAGCGTTTGAATGAAACAATTTTTTTTCACTTGAATTTCAAAATATAAGTCTTTCAGAAAGCGTACAGGCTCAGAGGATAAACTGAGATAAGCTCATACATTTTTATGGGAAATTTCAAATTTTCCATTTCGCTAGTCGACAAATTGATTGTGCAAAAACTGAGAAACTGATCTATTCGAGACTTGACATACTATTTTAGTATGATTACAACTTTAACTAATGTTACAAACGATTTAAGAAATCTATTTACTAATTTGTGACCTAATCAATTGTGTTTATCGTAACGTAATAGGGTTCATTTCAAAAATAATTTTTATTCTACTGTAACTTTTTCACATACGATAAATAGTTTTTAATATTTAAAGCAAAATGTAAAAAAGATTATGTGTTTTCGTTTGGATGTGTAGTGGGAGCCACTGCATGTAAGACTCGCATGATCTTTGCACGTGGATATTACTTCCGTTGATGAATAATACATTTCGTGACATATGCAAAAACGTGTGAAAAGGTTAACGAGTTCTTACTTCATCATCACACTTTAAAAAATCAATTAATTGTAGCCGTTTCGATCGTCATAGCAACCATTCTATTACCACAAAAAAAGTGTCTTTTTTATCCTCATCCTGCGAATGATCATATTAAGTTCTATGGACGTCAGTGGCGGATCCAAAAGTCTTTTACGGGGAGGTAATGTGTAAAAGTACACAAGTACGTTCTTGAGCCTGTCTTTACATGATGTAAGATTTCCTTGTAATTTATATTGTAGTAATATTTCTATCACATGAATATATAATTAATGTGTATTAAATATATACCGAAGAATTTTTTCAGAACTTGACGTAACACTTTTATACATTACGATCGTCTCTATCGCGGCTCTCTCAATTCGTCACTGATGGAGGTAAATGCGTAAGTAGTGTGATTGTAATTGAATTTCTGAACCAAGATTTATGTAGCATGTTGACACACATGTACTGTAAATATTCAAAGCACGTGCTCTATTTACTTGAAACATTTTTTTAATCTTATAGAAAACAAGATTAGATTCAGTTCATAAAAAAACAATTTAGTTGATAGACATTGACGTATGCTTAACATCATCATAATCAAATACATTAATTGATGACGATTTGCTATGTTTTACTCTTGGTTTATAAAGAAAATTAAGCTATTGTAGCTCGCAATATTCTATCTCTATGCCTATTTGGTGCGATTGACTTTAACTTTCTGCTATAATCTTTAATTATAGTGAAAAATGACGTAGTGAAAAGCAAATGATTCAAGTAAAGTTGTAAAAAATTAACACTATTTCCTATTTTTAAAAAATGAGGTGTTTTCTTCCTCCTAGCAGTTGTCCAAAACAATTGGTTGTATATTAATAAATAAGTCTTTCTGAATTAGCTAATTTAAAAAAGATGTAGATCAATATGTTTGGTGATTTTTAAGAAAGCAGCTTGTAACACTTTATTTGGGTAATCTGAAATACTTTCAGTTTATTTTTCATCTAAAATTACGCTCTTTGTGGTTGTATCAGCAACTACAAGACATATCTTACATGATATCTTTCACTTTATTTTGTTTCTGTTCTTCTCTATGTTAAAGTAAAAAATTTGTATTATTATTGTTACGTTCTATTTAGTCGCCAACAAGAAGGTAGCATCAACTGACGTTTAATGCAACTGGCAATAAGCTCCACTTTCGGCTAACCTGCTATGTGCGGGAATACTGGCACGGGAGAGGATTAAAGTTGTTCGAATGTAGATTAACAATATAGGATAATTTATTGAAATCTTACTCGATTTCGATATTGACAATTGACTGACGGATATGAAATTCTTCGGTTGACAGGTGATGATTCTTCGGTAGACAAATGATAACCAATTCTTCAATAGACAAAATGATAACTAATTTACTCGATAACCGAACGGTAAATATTCTCATACTGATTTCTCTGAATCGCTATATTTATATCCGTCGGAGATGAAAAAAACGTCGGGTCTTTCTTTTGAAAATGTTTGGGAAGATCCCCAACGTTTGTTCAACTGCTGACTTTGCTTACAATTTAAATTGACTTAGTATCGTTATAAAGACATAATATAAAAACATAGTTAGATGAGTTTCCGCAAAACATAGCTTCTAGCGGCTTTAACTGCCTTTCACTTCAAATACTGTAAACACGGTTTCGAATAAACGTTTTAAATTATCTCGGTTTAAAAGAATTTATCAATTTTACTTTCGCGACACGGATCGCGCGAGTCGCGTGACCTCACAATTATCATGATAATATGATATACAAGGTCATATCTTCAACTTGAGTTTTTAAAATATTCAATGGAAAGACGCATAGCAAAATAAATTTCAAAATAGAAACGTAGATATTTATATTTTTGATGGCAAAATTTGTCTTTATGTATCTTTGCTTTAAGTATCTACAACAGAATTCAAGATTCGATGTACTGCATTTTACTATTCACGAAAGACAATCGTGAAAGTTTCAAGCGTGTGCAATAATAAAAAAATAATAATGATAATAATAAACAAAATAATACTACAGAATAGATTAAATTCCTTTTTCGAGTCTGAAGTACATATCTACTGGATGATCGTAGTGGTAAGTACTTCTCGTCTAGTATATGAAATTGTTTTCGCAAAATATGAATGTTGAATACTGCATGAATATTAACAAAGCTCCAAAAATTTCCATTTGGTACTAAAAAATAGGAGAGCATTTGCTTTTATCCAATAATTTGATTTTATTAAATTTTATGCATTTGAATGGTTTAAGAATTTTAAAACAGGGCCGATTTGCTTACTTGTTACGCGTTACTTCTGTATTTTTTCAAAAGTTAGTTCACCTGGGAAGAAGTTGCTGCATAATATCAAAATCTGTAGACATTTTTGAAGAAGAAAATATCCTTTGATAGTAAATATATGATGCTTTGCGAGCATCCAGCCATCGTTTGCTATATTGGTCCGATAGTATATGTATAGAATGAGATACCTGACATTATCATTTTGATTTAGGTACGTCAATATTATCTCTAGCGAAAGATGTTACGTATCAAAGTTGAATGATTTCAAAAAAAGCACATAAACGAATGTGTAAAAAAACATGTGAATTAAGATATTTCAAATTAATAATTTTTTTATATAAATGGGTTGATAACTTTTTATAAAAAATGTCAAGTTGCATCGAGACACTCTACTAGCAGACTAACAAATTTAGCATTTATCCGTCGTTTACAGGTCGACCTACGAAAAGATGAAAAATAAATCAGAGATCCAAAATAATATCATTTTAAACATTTAATGGAAAAAAGGAACTGAGTAAAAACTAACTTTTATTTAAATGGAAGGTAATTATCAATAAATCTCAAAGAAATTTCTGAAAAATGAAATGATTAAAAAATCTTAATTTTTCATGATTTTGATTATAAATAACCATTATGAATGATTAGAATTTTTTGATACCAGTAATCATTATCGATAGCAAAAAGTTTGTTTGGTTACCGTTAATTAATATCGACAACGAAGCTCTTTTCTGGTTACATTCGACTAGTGTTATTAACATTACTGATAATTAATATATTAATACAAATGTTAATGAAAATATTATACTACAATATCTTTTATTTTATTCTTTGTTTCATATATTTTCGTATCGTTGTTTTGCTTAACAAGATATACAAATTTCATAATTTATTTTTTTCAGGTTGTCAATGAGTATGTACCGATTATTTATAATGTTAATAACAATCGACAATAGTCGAATGTAACTAGAAAATATTTTTGTCATCAATACTGGTTATTTCTAACCAAACTAAAATTCCCGCCATCGAGGATGATTACTGATAATAAAAAAAAAAATATATAATCTTTCATAATGGTCGTTCGTAACCAAAATTCTTTAATTAAAGATATTATTTCTTATAGAATAACTTTATAAAAAAATATATGTTATAACAATTATAACGTCCGCGATAAATTGTCTTGCAATTATATTAAACCCTTCCATAAATATCTTACAACAGCTACAACCACGTAGCTAATACATAGTTAATGTAGCATGTAATCTCCGATTAACCAGTTTAAGTTCTACTTTTAAATCACTACCACTATGTATTATGCATCTATGGTTACGTATCTAGAATTTGTAAATACAACGTTGCAACGGCATCTATCCTTAATAATCGGTTATAACTCATGAATATAGCGTGGTAAGTACGTATTACACGTACATACATACCATGTAACAGATATTTGCATATGAATATGTATTTTGCAGAAAAATGGAATACATGTAGAGTAAATGTAAATACATAATTATTACGATATACAGAACAGTTGTTCCTATCAACCTTTGTTTTATTTTGTAATTATTCATAAATAATAAATCTGCAATTTTTCTGCCCGAAAACAAATATTTGTTCACTTTCACCGTCTTTTCCTATTTATTTCACGATGAAATCCAAATTATTCATCTTTAAATATTTACTTTTATTGCTATTGCTAAGCGATAAATTGATAACAGTGTTTAACCAGACAAAAATATTGAATTGTCCTGTTTTAATACCATACATGAAACAAATAAACATAAAAGCAAAACAAATCTGTATTTAAGTTTTATTTTTCAGTTGCGTTTATAAAAATATAAATCTGTATAAAAATCCACAATGTAATATAAATCATTATTTCCTGTCCCACGATACATTTAAGTGTGTAATTTAAACTACATTAATAATAATGACAATACTATTATTAAGGCATAGTATTTTAGTTTAGATATATTCTTCACGATTTTGTACAATAGAACGTTTGATTTCATACTTTGAACAAAGCGTAAGTTTTTAGAACTTTGTATCATTTAATGACCAGTACGATTAAACTAGAAATATTTCTCATTTCTTAAGCAATAGAAAATAGTGAAAATTTGGGAGGTGTACCGATATTAACGGGATAATTTAGAAAGTACAGTTTGCATTTTATATTCTTGTTTAATTATTAGATATTTTACTTGCAATTAATATCATTCGTATACAAATGTTTAGAGAAGTATTGAATGTCAAAATTCTAAATTTATATTAATAAACTAGAGCATGCATAAAAATTGCTAATTAGCAACTGGTATATTTATAAATAATAGTCTATTGTAAATAATATTGTTAGTAAGGACAAAATCAAAATATTTAAAGAACGAATAATTTATTTCCAATAGAAATTATTTGTACAATCGAATGGCAGAATATGTACTAACTTAAGAAGTATGTTAGCTAGAGATTGAAATAACATTAAATTTCAAAGTTTACACTATCCAATCAGAATAAGATCGAGATCTCAATTAAGGTTATTATTCGCAAGTTAAATTTTTTAACGCGTGCATCAGTTGAAAGGTTAGAAAGCGTGTTTCATGCGTGAATACTACTTCCTGCTAACATTTCACTAGGTAACCTGAACGTTTGCGATAAGGTTACGCTCGTGCATGCATGACGTGACATTAAAATCTCTATATCGACTAAAATATGCAATCTGCTGTTGCACACATAATCTATCATACTCGTGAAATAATGAATTAACCATACGTATCGAGTAAAAATTCATGCTGAAAAACTGTTTACTGACTTATTAAATTAATCATTTTTGCATATTTTCTGAATGAAATTGTACGCTTCTTTAATTACAAACACTTGACGGTTATGTGAGGAGACGTGTAAGCAACATAAATACTATCAAGTACTCGAAGAGCACTTTAAACTTTTTAACTTCTGACTTTTTAATAATAAATACACATATCCACTTCCGGAGCCGGATATCATATAAATATAAATAATTAATATTACAATGACGAAAACATTTCCTACCATAAAATGCTACGTGTATGTTTTGTTGTTAATATTTTCAATCCTTCTAAAAATATTTTTATTCAGCGATAGTTTTCCCATATAAATAATTTTTTACTAGGAATGTCATGATAGATTGATTAATGTATTAAAAAATGTATAGTTCTATTAAGAAAAATGAGGTTGACCTTATTTGAATCCCGAACAATTCTTTGCGATATATTTATGAAAAGATAATACGTGACTTTGCAGTGATTTCGACAAACAGCGTGTATTTTCAAATTTTCTACTTCCGCCTTTCGTTGCCTCGGTAGGAAATATCGTGTTATCAAAAAGCGCCATTCCAATTTCCATTAAAGTGAGAAACAAAATACTTGACCGTGGACGCGCGTTTTATAAAGCTGTAGACAATGCGCATCTACGAACAATTATCGGTAATCCGAACTGTCTCTGGACTTGAATATTGTCTCCCGCTGTCTGCGGAAAAAACTGTTGAAGGACAAATGCAGATTGGCTGTGTCACGTGTCTGCGGACAATTGTTAGTCAGTGTGGACTTAGCTTTAGACGCGAGCTTCTCGGAAAACGTAATATTATTTCATAGAATGGCTGCAACAGGTTGCTTCTGAGTCAAGTCAGTCAGACCTGAGTTCCAGTTACACAAAACACCCTGCTTTGTTAATGGAATGGTAATATGGCTTGTTACTGTAGAGCGGTAATAAGACAGTATGACAGTGCCTCACGCTATATCCACCTGTTGAATCCGAATACATAGTTTATCTACAGAAACGCTTCTTTCATCTAATCGATTCACACCAGCATCATAAATCATGCAGAAATGTCGAGTTTCCACGACAATGTTTACTACGTATACAGGGAACCCAGTTTTAAATGACCTAACTTCACCAACATTTCTGTGAGATATAAGAAAAAATGTTACATAAACATAGGTCCGGAGACGCTTTATAGAAAAGTTGTAACAAAAATGTGAAACCTGAATGCAACAGACGAACGTTACCGTAAAAGATGAATCGATGAAGGAGGACACATTGTTAGACTTTTATCTGTGGTAACAGCGAACGCGATTGTGTATCGTATAATGTCCGATGTTGTTAAATAGGTTTTGGAGTTTGATATTTATTGATTCACTCAGATTTAGTTTTTACGTTCTATGTTTCACCACCGTGTACAGCCATATGAACACTCCGGATACACTTAGATAATTAACACGTGGCTGACGCCTAAGACAAAGTAGTGTCGTTAGAAGTCGTACCAACTTAGCATGTAAAAACTTGTGATCATACCAACCTAATATTTCCTCAACATCCGATAAGAACTAATAGGAAGGATTAATGGTGCATTCACTGAACTAAAGCAAGATAAGCATGGAATTCGCAGAGTGATAAACTCAATTTCCCTACGATGTCAAGCTTGCATTCCAAACGCGGGTGGCGTTTTGAAAGGGAAACATAAATCAACGTTGTTTCTATGCAGTAAAGTATAACAATAAAGCATTCGTGGACCTATATTTACGCACCATCTTTTTCTTATTTCTACTCATAGAACATACTGGTGAAGTCTGATCGTTTAAATTTGGGACATCTTGTATAATCTCATGGATTGTTTTTTATGCTTTTCTACATTACGAATCATAAATATACGTATCTATAGTACATTACGAACTTTAATTTTCATTTTGATTATTTTTAATTTATATTTTTTATATCGGCGAAATGAAATAAGCCTTTGTGGCTTAAAACGAAACAAATAATCGATCTTTTAGTTCGTACGTGACTGTCTTACTATAAAATGAAGCGAACAGAAACGTTTCTACACAAAATAAATCTTGTATCAATAAAAAAATAAATTTTGCTATTTTGAATGTTCTAAAATCGAAATATTGATTTCCTTATTATCATATGTTTTGAGGTTACATTTCTTGCACAATTATCTCTATTTTTCTCTGTTTTAAATTAATGGCAACGTCGTACTAATTTATGCATTTATGGCTATTAATGGTGAAAATGTATACTGTAACAGGTGTAATATTATTTTATCGATTACTTTGCTTCATGTTCTTTTTTTTTCTTTTTTCTCACGAATGCAAACAACAGATCCTATTAATTGCATTGTTATTTCAGATAATAAACAACTGCAGTGTTCGATAGTTTCGCGTAGAAACTGTGTTTGAAAGGAATTTCTTTCCGGCTTGCAGCTAGTTGCTTCAGGGCCTAAAACGTCTAAAAAGGTTTCAGTGCGTTTTTAGACCCTGAAGAAGCTAGCTGCTAAGCTGGCGAAATGTCGGAAAGAAATTCCTTTTGGACACGGCTTTTACTCGAAATCCTCGAACAGTGTTAACTTACAACGGTGTGAATTGTAGAAAAGTGCCTTTTAACATCAAGGATAGAACTTTTATTTAAAACGAAAAGTAATGAGCTCGTTGTAGAAAATAATTTTAATTTTAGGATCTGTATTTCTCTTTAATCTTACCTGGAAATTTCTAAATCGATTTAATCTTCTCCAAGAATTCGATAATAAATAAATTTAATAGCGCTAATAATATCCGATTTTTCATATGTCGTTCTTGAAAATCTCACCACTATTTGTCATGATGAAACTTGTCTTCATAATTCCGAATTTCAGAAGCTATTAGGTTCTCTGTTCGCAGTCGAATAGTTTGACGATATTGAAAAACAAACATCAGCCAAGTCTTTTCGCAAATCTTTTGCCTCTAAATTCATGTAAATACAAATACAGTTTTATTTTGCCTTGAAATCATAATTCTTGATTACAAGGCACGGAAGCATAAAAATAAGTGATATCTATCAAATAACAACTTTCAATGTATTATTTACGATTCTGATCTGAAGTCGATCTGAAACCTTATTTCTATTTGCCTCGCAGTTTTTATTAGATTGTTATGTATGAAGTAACCGATTTCGTACGTTTACAGTTTTCTTGAAAATATATTAACCAAATTACGATTCATCAGAATCAAAGTGTTTCAATACATGATCATAACACATATAAAAGTTATAACTGTTACATGCCATTAAAATCTTTAATTAATTATTGTTGTCAATCTTTTGGCCTACTTTTCACGTTTGACTAAATTTTCCACTGTACATAATCTACTTCCGATAATGAAACGATAATACAACGACCCTTTTGTGTTTGGCTTTTGTGTTGTAGCTTCAAGGTTTAAATTAATTAATTAATTAATATTATTTAACGGTAATGTTAGTCATCAAGTTACAAAATTATGAGATTTACCATTTCATATGCAACTGTCTAATATCGAGTTTATTTTACGGTAAGTACGGCGTTTCATTTCCTATAATTTGAACTTCCACTGTACAAATAGTTTCAATACCTCAAAAATGTATAGCTCTGCCTATCAAACGATTAAAGTCTAAATTAAACGAATTTATGTAAATGATTTCGATAAAATTCACGAAAAGGAAAAAAAGTGTTATAACACAAGTATTTTTGAGAATTTGAATTACTTTCTTGGTCGACTTAAAATTGTCAAATTAAAATAACTGTCTGTGCAATAAAACTTGTTCTACCGATTTTTCTGTTACTTTATCTAACCAATAATGTTCTCAATTAACTGACCAAATTCTAGAACAATATCTTCGTTTCCCGTCAAGTTTAGTACACAAACAATTTGTTGTGTACGATACAAAAAGAAGCTAAATAATTTCGCACCGGACAACAGAATGTTGAATTAAATTCTAGAATTATACATTTTGCGCAAAATTGAAAGAGGAAACGATAAGACAAGAATAGAAATGGCATTAGTATTCGCACTGTACTCGTGACCGATGCTCCAAAACGTGTCCATCGATTATTCAAAGCACATTGACGTTCAGAATAGACCAGGCTGTACAGCTATAATGACTGGCAGTTGAATGTTATATCATTAATCACATCGTACTACAATGATAGATCGAGGCAAACCACTTGCAGTTCCATGAAAAATCCCATCTTTAGAAGCCTAATTCAACAGTAACACACCACTAGGCGCATACCTTCTCAATCGCATTATTTATTGCCACGCATGAGATTCGTTATAATTCCTATTTATTTAACGATAAGCTACCGAAAAACGATGCATTAAAGGCTGACTAATTGTAAATGCCCGTTTTACTAATACGATATTTGTACCTTTTATTTCACTGATACATGTGTACTTTGTAGATAAATTTTAAACAATGAACTAATTGTCTGTTCGATGTCTTATAATTCAATAGGAATCGAAATTAGAAACATAAAAATAAATCCAATTTTATACAAGGGTATCGGGTATATTAGAAATCTTCTAATAAATTGATTTCTACGATAAAAAGAATATTTTAAGTAGTATATGATGCGCAGCAGCCTAATTCTGTGCAATTTAAGTACACGACGATATAATTTGCCCGTAAAAACGAACAAATTTCACTATTCAAATTAACATATTTTTTCATACGCACGTCTAAAAATTTTCTGCTTTCTTTAAATATTAGTAATTTGTAATTGTTTAATTATAAGATATATTTTCGTTCTTATATCAGAAAGTATCATGAATCTTATCTTAATACTAATATGGAAACTTATATCATAGACGAAATGCCTATATGTATACAGGGTGTTAAAAAAGAAGCCTGGGACTGGAAAGGCTTATAGTATTTACCGAAGAGAGTAAAAAATGTCTCGTCAACACAGATCTTACAAGCAATCCTTTCGACGTAAAGTCAGCCTCTTTATTTATTAACATTTAATAGCACAAGTCCATTGCCGATTAAAGAAATTCCTGCCGTTAGAAAAATTATTCGGAATAAAAGTAGATAGCCAAGACGTTAAATCTCCAACGACGTCTATTATTGAAATTAATATTCTTTGGAATACGCAAATATTCCTCTTCTACAAGAGACTCGCTACTTCGAGAGAAATATAGGGAAAGATTACTTTTAATATCTATTGTCAATTTTGTCAAACAGTTTCTCAAGCAGGCTTGGATACCAAAGAAGATAAGAAATTAATTACATTTTGTAAACAAAAATAACACTGATATGCACGAAACTAAATGGTATATACTACCACTCAAAATCACTTAAATATTTTGGTAAATTTGTGATAGAACACGTATACTTACAACCCTTAAATATGTCGAATCAGCACACACACTACTTTAATTCATTTATTTATTGAAACCTTTAGCAATATGTAGAGTGTCCCAGGAAACTGGAACAAGCTATAGCTCTGAAATGATAGAAAAGAAGAAAATGTATTAGACAAAATTAGATGCATTTACAGAAACAATATTTTTAAGATTTTAGGAAGAGTCTAAATCTTTTATATACTAATTAATACGCTTTTTGGTTCTTTATATAAAATCATTAAGGTACTTGTATCTGAAAATGCTTAGCGTCAATTAATTTCATCAACAATATATGAAAGGAGAGTTTTAAATTAAAGTCAAAATATTTTTTAAACTAGTTAATCTACGATCTAAGTGCCTCGATATCGTTTTACACAGAACCGATTGGTGTATAACAAAATGTATAGTTTTATTTCGAGAAATAAAGATCTTAAAATATTCGAAACGCCATCATTTCATTTCAGATTAGACACTTACGCTTCATCACACATCATTCGAAAGCTTTTAATTTCGCCTAGTAAAATTCTTTTCTACCTTCTATCGTGTCCCTGTATACAGAGCCAAACACAACATAGACACAAGAACACCGCTTCTCGCCTTGTCTTTCCTATGTTAAAATTGACAAATTAAAGTTAAAATATCTTTAGTTTAGTTTGAAAGATATTTTTTCGATATAAATAAATTAATAGGATCTTTTATAGGAAACGCCGAGGAGGATCGATTAACGTATTAAAAAATATATGGCTCCTATGGGTCGTTGGCCTAAAAATCTTCCCCACGGTTTGACCTGCAAAAAACGTCTTCAAACCAAACAACTTTTGTTAAAACATTTTTTTGATAACTTTCTGTTGAGGTTATCTGTTGAGGTAATAGAAATATATATGTCGGATCATCTTTGGAACACGGGGCGTGTAACAAGTCTTGCTGCTAGTTGTCCATAGTTGTCTTATACCAGATGATGTTTGTTTATGGGAATGTATTACAAAAGTTAACAAGTGATATCGATGACTGAGTGATCGAGATGTCTATGACGATGAATTTAGGTTCGATAACGAATAACCGGTCAACGGGATGATGATTCCGATTAGGAACTCGATGTACGTGTTCACTGGGCTAGTCGAACTTATCGGATTGTCCCTCGGTCCAAGTGGAACTGCCCTTATATACTCCTCTCCGTATTCCTCCGGTCAATCCCAGTTTCTAAGGAGAATTATTTAATCACATTATACCTCTGTTAGGTACACGTCCCTCCTGTGACCTAACCCCATTATGTCACTTCGAGCCCAAGCCCACTGTCATAAATCTCCGATTATCATAATTGACTTAACTCATGAACAGCCATTTCTCAGTTTTATTGTTTAAATACGACTATAACAAAAAGTCTGGACTAAAGTATTGGGGACCTTACCAAATATTCCGAAAGAAAGGCTCCGGCGTCCCTTCATCTCCGACATATATATATTGAAGTAAATATAAGTATAAACATAAGTGTATGCTGATCCAGATCCTCGCTCCAGCAGTGCCATATTACAATAAAATATGATAGGAAGCACATTGATACATTTATATGTAGCAAAGGACATTACCAAAAAATTAACCTTGGTGTGCAACACTAGTTGAAGGTTACAAAAAACAGCAATAAAAGTCTGCTTACAGCTCGTTTGTTTCTAGACCTTGTAATCCAAAAACAACATTCATATTCAAGGGCACAATAATATGGACCTCTCCCTTTGTAATTTTTTGCTTCATTAAATTCTATTTTCTTCGTGACGGCGGTGTCCAGGTCGCGGGTATACGAAAGAAAAAGGTGTAGTTTTCCTAGAATTAATTACTTCAACACTTTCATCCCTTGTGAAATATTCTACTCTTTCCTGTTAAACGAATGTATACTATTGATAACCTTGGCATTGAAAAATCTTTTTTATCCGTTAATATTCATAGTTTGGAAAATTTGTCAACTAGAAGATAAACAGGTTATCAAATGAGAAAATAATTTTATAAGCTTCAACAATTACGAACGCCAATTTTGTTATCACACATTAACTTCTAAAAATGAATTTTATCGCGTTACAATACTCTACTATACACAAGTGTAACAATGCCAAAAAAAAAAAAAAAAAAAAACAGAATCATTGCAAATATTTTATAATTAAATTATGTTGCTCGGAAGAGAATAAGTGCCTCTGAATATTTCTGAGCAACAACATAAATTAAGGATAAGACATTCGAAACTTCAAAACCTTGGAACCCTCTGAAATTTAAGAAGTATCAGGTTCTTGGAATCCGAAACTTTGTGCTACTTTTGTATTTCGAAATCCTCAAAACCAAGTAAATTATAATTTGTATAAATAATTTATAGAAAATATTGTAACGATATGAATTTATTTTTGAAAAAAATTTACTAAGAATTTTCTTCCTGACAAAATAGCTGAATACTTATCGGAAAATAAAGAAGAAACACAAGCAATCAGACTACCACGAATTTCGTGTTTCGAGATAATCGAAACTCTCCAGACTTTACAAAATTTCGGATTCGAGTTTTCAGAATCTAAAATTCAAGTTTCAATTTTATGGTACAAATGCAACGAGTTCCCATGTGTTCCTTTCTTCCTATCGTGAATAGGAAAGAAAAAAGAAGATAATCGACAATTATGAGATTATAAGTTTAGTATTAGTTTAGTTTTTATTCGCCAAGTAAGGTTACATTTAGAAACAGACATACATGGAAAGTTAGCAGTGCGTGAAACGATAAGTTGTTCACGTTATTAAAAATAACAGGCTCCAATCTATATGTTCGTATATAGCAATGTCATTTTCGATTGCAAAACTCTAATGTCAAAGCTCCGCAACGTACAGTCTCGAACAAAAGTATTGACACACCTTCATTTTAATTATATATATATATATATATATCTACTTATATTTTATACTATTAGTAATTTTCATCTTTCCTCGCGTGAAAATCTATTAATTACTATTCTAATGGCGAAACGCCGTCCAATTCGTATTTCCAACAGTGGAATACGAATATTTTTGTTTAAATAAATTTATTATTATTTTTCGTTCCGCAACAGTCGTTTCTTGAATTCTGTAACTCATTTTGTACTCTTTAATGTTTCCTTTCGAAAATAGATGACTGAATAAAGGCAAATGTATATCATGGACAATCACAGACAAATGAAAATCCCTAAGGAATTTCTAGGACAAAGCAAGATTTTTAAGCGTGCCAATACTTTTGTTTCGATGAAAACAGCTGTTATTGCACATTTTATTTTTACTCTGTTACGTAAACAATTAAAACGCAATATTTATAATCCTTGAAAAATATAAACTCTTTAATTACTATTTATATAAAAATTAACCGAATACTGTATTTTTCATTTGATTTATTTGTAGCTATATAATTAAAACCTAGTTTCGCTAATACTTTTGTTCGTGTCTCTATGTATTCCCATTAGTGGTCTTCATAGGAAATCATGTACGTGGGCTAAGCCATAGATACGTTTCCACGCTATTAACACGCTATACCTCACGTATCAAAAGAGATACTGTTCTTTATTATGCCTTTTCGACGCCTTAATTGCCGAGTTGCAGAAAAGTGGTTGCAGTATCTAATTAGCACTCGACATCGGACTAGATTCGTTTGATTCTGAGTACGCATCTTGAAAGTAATACAATTGGATCTGTCTTCTATAGTTACACTTACTCGTATTAATATTGAAATGCAAGATATTTCTGCAACTCTTATCTCGTATGAGATGCGATTTAAATATGACTATGAATTACTTATAATTTAAGAGCGGGTAAACAATTTCTTTTTAATAGTAACGTTCAATTGTATAGTGGATTTTTAGCGAAAAAAAAAGCCGTCCTTTCCTTCATATCATTAATAATACTCTCTGTGCGTAACCCGGAATCCATCCTTGGATCGAGGCGGCCACTAGCTGTGCAAATATAATAAGTCGGACCTCAATAGTCCTAAGAAACTGTCACAAACCTAAGCATTTTGATTTTACCCTTAAGATTGCTAAGTAGTATAAATAAACGTGGAAGGTCAGGTTTTTCACATGTTCAATGTCATTTCCACCAGCAAGCGAACGGTGGTGGGGCTACCAATACCCATAACGAGCTTTCTTCCGCAATAACAGGACAGCCTAAAGTTAGTTGTCAAGTCGCTATGTCGCTGAACACATCTCTTTGTTCATATTTTCCTTGCGATTTATACTTCTCGCGACCCCGTAACTCACTACTTGCAAGTCACTCCTACTACGATTAACATCGTCGTCTTACTAGTGACATTTCGAGTCAAATACTTCTAACCTTATTGTAAACGACATTACACTTCGACATCGTTACTTACCACACGAGTTTCTCCGAAGATTTATATTCTCCGCGAAACAAGTTGTTGGAAATACATAATATCTTTGACCTGTTAATCCACTGTTATACTTATTCAACCACTTCTATTATCCTAAACGAAATAGGGGATCGACCATTTCGTGGCATCGATTGTATAATCGTAACGGGAATTTACGACTCCCGTTCATGCGCTTTCTAACGATCGCGTCTCTCCGCGAACGGTCGAACAATCTGCTATAATTAACACTAACGATTATACAATTTCACGTTAATTTCTATCTTTTTCTTTATAACAAGTTACAAGCTATAATAAATTACATATTTTATGAAGTTAGTATTCTTTCCTTTCAGTAATGTTTTTCTTGGAATATCATAAAAATATCTTCTAGCGTTAATTATACAAAATACATCTGTTTCGCAGTTTGAATTATTTCTAAAATTTGCTAAATTGCAGAACGTAAACAAATAATGCAATAAGTAAATATTAGGGTGGCGTGAAAATGAGATGTTTTATTCGAAACATTTTCGAAACATTTTTCAAGCTACAATAAATGGTTCGTATTTTCGTAGCATAAGTAACATGCCTTTTTATACAAAGCAATAAATACAGAGATAATGTCTGAATATTAATGTGAGTAGCTGAAAAACTTGTTTGTAACAACTATTTTGAATAAATTTGTATAAAATGGTATACATGACCATTTTAAGAACTGAAATCAAAATCATATCTGTTTACAATTGTCAAACGTTATATCTCACAAAGAGATTAAATAAATCCCTTCTTCTTTTACATCTGATTTTATAGGGCAAGGTAATCTAGATAACGATACCTTTGTTTATGATTGTATGTGTAATTGTGTACGTACTTATGAATAGTGCAGATAAATATTTCGATCGAAAATTATAGGGTACAAAGGAGAGCGAATCATGCTTACATTTATTATACTTTATTTGCATGATTTGCACGATTGATTGGTTTTGAAAAGCCCTTTAAAGACCAACATTAATTATTTAAATGGAATCTCATATGTTTTATTACAAATATACAGTGAAATATTCGCGCAATAACAGATTTAGCTTGGTACGTCTCAAACTGTACCCTCCATAATGATCTCAAAATTAGTTTCATCACAAAAGAGATACGTAGGTTATCAGCGTTCTGTCGTCAAAGCATCAAGAATAACAAACACAAACTGATCACAGAAATAAATGAGTCGTTAAATGTAAGAAGAAGGTCAAACAGACGGTGGCCAATTGACTTGCCACGAACAGTAGAAGAAGGAAGCTAAAATTAGCAAAAATCAACCACGAGGAACTACAAGAGTATCATTGCCGGATGATATCTCTGGTTGCGTCAAATCTCCACGACAGATTTTCTTATTGCCCTACATGTTAAGGAGCAAATTGTAAATAATGCAGAATAAAAGAAAAAATTATATTCTTGTAGCCGGCATCGAAAGATTTTCGAAACACGAAACAAGCACAATAAGTACTCTGCACAAACCTACTTCATCCAACTATTCTAAAAACATGGAACTTTGATTACTTTAGCATTATTAACAATGCTGAACTATATTATTTGGAAAATTTACCTGAAAATTCTGCTTTACTGGTGGTAGCTGAGAGGTGCAGCAATTTCTAACGTTTCTTGCTATTCGTCTCGATCTGTCGTTTAAGCAACACCGATTACTCGAAGAAATCTTGTTTTTTTCGTTATTTAATATCAGTATATAATAATAATAGTAATAATAATAATAATAATTCATTATGAAAAAATTTTGGAATGGAAAAATTTACATATGCTTTAATGTGAACTTCTTATTTATAAATAATTTATAATTTAAATCATAAAATATTCGTTTGTTTCGATTAATCGAAAATTTGGTTAATAAATGAAATTGCATAATCCTTTATTTTCAAAGTAGGATGTAAGCTCATTTCCTGTAATCTGTAGCCTATCCAAACAATCGAAGAACCAATAATAATCAAAACAAATGATAGCGAATGTAATCCTGATCTCTGTATCTGACAATATCGCATACAGGGATGTGAACAAATCGTGCGTTTCAGAAATATACGTGTGAATTATTTTTGCATTTATTAAATTATTATTATGCTTCAATTAAGTTGTTATATTAAGTTTAGTGTTATTAAATTGATAATAGTTTCACATATATATCGAGTGATATCGAAGTGCAAACCTAACTTTGAAGAAAGTATTACATATTATTGTCATCTTGCTTTCTTTTTTCAATGGATAACGTCGCGTTGACATTGATATTTTTTATGGCAATAGAGATATGTTTACTGCGGTCTAACACAATAATATTAAAATGATTCTAATTCATTTAATTTTATTCTATTTATTTTCAACTATCGCGTATACATAGTTATAGACAACAGTGGATTAAAGCGTAAAATATAAATTTTGAATAACTAAAATTTAACGAATCGTAGAGTGTTACTGAAAAACATTGTAAGTGCCAAGAAACAAGTTTTGCAGGAGGAAAAGAAAATTTATGCATTAATGTAGTCCAAATTCACGAAGAAGAGAAGCGTATGTGTAGAAAACCTTGGATGTGCCAGCTCTTAGTTGGAAATAAAACTAAATGTTCCATTTATTTAGATAAATGTTACAAACAAAAGCCAAAATTCAATTAACTAATGTTTATTGGCACTTACATTTTCATTTATTATTTTTTTCTGTAGAAGTGACATTGTGATATCTTCTAACATTATTAGTAACAATTCAAAAAGAAAATTTGCATTTATATTCTATACCATACTATTCTCATTGATATGCAGGATATTTTTCAATAAAAAATCAAAACACTTGCTATGTTTTCTACAAGCAATCTTCGATTGCACAATTTATTAATTTTGGAAGTGGTACAAATCTATACATAACCCTGAGAAAAGAAATTGGTCTAGATAATTCCCAAAAAAGATATTTTTATAATGAATTTACATCTATTTAAACACACAGAGGCGCGGAAAAATTGTATATGAACTATATAAATATTTCAAAACAAAGGAAAATGGAACAACACCATTTTTAAAATAAACGATCCATATCTAATAAAATATTATGTAATGAGAATAACTATTTTCTATGTAATAACAATATACTATAATATTTTCTTTTATCCAAATCAGGGCCGTGCTTCACTCTTGTAATTACTAACAATATATATTATTTTTAATTATTTCTACGTTTTAAAACATTATTACTTTTATATAATTTATACATATGTAGCGGCACACGAGTTAGAGAACAATTCGAATCATGTTGTTTTGCCTCGGAGTATCAATATCGCTAGGATACACATAATGTAATAATAAATAAACTCCGTGCAAAACAATGTCGCCGCTACGTGCAACCGTCGAATAAACTCGAATTTACATTTTCCGGCTCTCCCCCGATCAGTATAAATAAACGGACGCGATCGTAAGAGTCCAGTTATCAGTTAGTCTCGAACGATCTTATTAGCGATTTATACACTGTCTTTAGCAAATCTGTTAGTACGAGCGTCTTAGCGAACATTGTCTGTATTTATTTATTTAGTATTTTAAATACAATTGACGGTTTCAACAGCGAGTTATCTCGACATTCGAACCACACGACCCAACCATCCTCCTCACATACGTATATCGCTTCAAAATTTTTTATTGCATGATCTTATTACTTATTTTCATTGTACAGCCGCTTAATGATAATAAATCGTAATAGGATAATTAGGAGGGAGATATACGCTTTAGAAATTTGATACTATATGTCTAAACTTTGCAATGGGAAAAATTTTTTAGGCTAGATATTTTTAATAGACTATATCTTTTGACCTACCATCCTTATTTAGATAAAATAGAGTTTTAATGTACATCAACCTTAAACAATTGAAAGTAAAAGTCTCTTTTCTCAGGAAATCCCGGACGTTTCGCTTGCAGGAGTGATGCTGCACCAAAAAATTTCAATTTTCGATGACTATATATAATTACTTAATAAAGAAATTTTCTGGACTTTCCAATATATCTATGTGACATGAAATATTTCAATGCTTGACTAACAGTGTAATGAGATACGATTGTCATGATTGTATTGGTAAAATTTAAAATCAATCTGGAAATGTATATAGAAATTCCAAAATATTTATCGCGAAGATATATTTAGTGAAAAATATGTATTCAGCATTAAGTATTAAGTATATAAGTACGTTATAATAAATGTTAAATATGACCCGACTGAAAATTGTGGTTTATTAATATAATGGCTAATCCACTATCAAAATACTTTCCTGATCTCCGTAAAATATATACTTGCACCAGATTTGTTTCAAACTTTACTAATAGAACAGCGATAGCCGAGTCTCATGTCTGTGGTAATTTTTTAATTATATAGTGTTAATTATATTTTAAGCCTCCTTTTCAAGATTATTTTAGTTCCTTCTTGTTCCCTAGATGTCACAATGTAAAACAAAAGAAAAGTCAACCAGGTTCAGCTATGTTACCTGTTACGATCGTCCGCGGAGAGACGCAATCGCGAGAAAGCACGTCAACGGGAGTCGTAAATTCCCATTACGATTAGATAATCGACTCCACGAACTGATTGATCCCCTTATTTCTGTTACGACAATAGGGGTCCTTTAATTGAGTTTACACTGAATTTACACGTATAAAATAATGTTTATTCCAACAGCTTTGTAAAGATAGATAGTTACGCTGATGCGTCGGTACAAGTTAAGTAAATGATTGATTTAAGGGTAGAGACCCGTTACAGTTGTGTTGACTATTCTAACGGTGAAGGATAAGTGCAGTTTAGTGACGATGCTGTGTCGGAGGAAAACTAGTGATGGGTGTGTCTGGCGCACGGGACCATTGGATTTGTTAATGACATTTTTGGTTAGGAAAATGAGGACAGTAGACATTGTTTCTGATTGGCTAAGAAGAAGGTTGGTGGACTAGGAAGGGTCTTAGCCGCCCTCGATAGAAAGTTGATAGCGGGAAGCAGCGTACGTGAGAAAAACTAACTTTCCCGTGTTTTCTCGTAGTAAACCATAAACCTTAGAAAACGCTTCAGTAAAAAGATCATTGTCCGGTCTGAAGGACTTTAGCTAGAAATTGCTGAGATTTATGATTTAGGTCTTTAAGACTATTGAGGGTACGCAGTGAAGATGCGCAGACATCTGGTTGTCTTACCCGCGGTGTGTGGCCAGGTTTAGGTAGAGTGTCGCCGACGTAACATCCTCTTCCCGTTGAGCGGGTACCGATCAAGTGATATGATGTGATGTTGTGAGGTGGATCTCTTGTCAGTCATCTAACGTCGATCTGCTCGGTAGTGGCACCACCCGCTTGATGCTCCGATCCAGGGTGCTCGTTGCCGTTCTAACAGTAGCCATCTATATGATGCCGTCTGCGCCGGGTTAGTCCTTGATGATTCTCGATGAGTCGTCAATAACGTGTTGAGGGCTCCGATTGGGACCGAACGTTTCCGTTGGTTGAGCTTTAGTAAGTTGGCAAGTTTTTCGGTGACAAAATTCGTACTAGAGCCGGTGTCTAGCAGAGCTCAACAACGGAATGGTTGAGTTTTATTGTTCAGGATGTTAACCTGCGCTGTCACTAACAGATCGTGATGTACTGGTTTAGAAGGAAGCGAGGTCAGTGAATCCGTTTTCTGTGACTCAGTCCCTATTGAAGTCGTCTGAGGCAGTCATTGTTTCCCTTGTCGTTGAGGACTGAGCGATAAATTTGATCCGGTTACCTTTGTTCGTGATGACCGAGATTCACGTTTAGGAGACGTTCGGGGAGACGTGTCGGATCGTCTCGAACGATGTGACGAACGATGTGACGAACGATGTGACGAACGATGTGACGAACGATGTGACGAACGAGGTGTCGGTGAACCTGGTGGTTTTCGTCCGTTATATGATCGGTCGCTCGACGATCGGCCGCTAGATGTTCGTGCTTTGACATGATCTTGATCTCGATGTAAATACGTGTGGTGTCGTTGTCTGCATATAAGACATGAACCGGCGGAGCACTGAGCAAGAGAGTGCCCTTTTCCTAAACAATTAGTACAGAGCGAAGCCCTTTTGGCGATTTCAAAGCGCTTTTTGGACGACTTTGCCTTGAAGACATCGCAATTCCATATTTTGTGTTGTCCTTGGCAGGTTGGACACACCAATGTACTATGTGTCGTGATCAATGTGTGGCTTCGCGGCGCGTCTTGTCGCTGACGGTTGCGGTGATCGGACGCCCTTTTTATCGCGGTTGATGTGGAGCTAATCCTATTGCCTTTCAGTCGTGTTTTTAGGAAATCCAACAAGTGCGTATATGACGGCATTTTTTTGTTCGGTAACGTGCATTGCCAATTACGAATTGTGGTTGCCGGTAGCTTCGAGGTGAATAGCTTGAGGAGAACGACGTTTGAAGTGACCGGTTCACCCAGTTTCTCTAAAGCTTGTAGATTTACCTTGATCAACTTGAGGAAATCATCTACGGCTTCGGGGGTCTCCTTGGTTATTTTTGGATAATCGAAAATCAGGTTCCAGTGGTGCATACAGATTTGACGATGGCAGTCGAATTTGTCTTTAAGCACGTCCATAGCGATTGAATAATTCAAAGCGGTTACGTCTAACGACTGAATGCTTCGCGCGGCCCGTCCAGTCAAGAATGATCGGAGATAGAGGAATTTTTGTATCGGTGTTAATTGTTCATTCCGATCTATTGTAAACGAGAAGGAGTCGTAAAAGGAATACCAATTCTCGATGGTGCCATCAAAAGTAGGCAATTCTCTCTGTAATTCTCTCTCAGATAATTTAATCGGGGTCAGATCGAAAATAGTGGCTGATTCGCCGGTTGTCGGCATCGACGGCGAAGTTAGTCGTGCGCCTTTTAGGAGATGGTTTATCCGTTTTCCTATATCAAAATACTGTTCCAACATCTCGTTGCCGCGTGCGTCTTCCTCTTCGCTTAACTCTGCCAGTTCCATTTTGATGGCGTTGAAATCATGTTTGCATTTATCCAACTGTTTCTGGAGGAATAATAAATCGGATTCATCATGACTACCGGATTGTTCGTACCCACTCAGTCTTTTCGATATGAGCGTGAATTGGCGGCTAATTTGGTCTCGTCTCCGACGCAAGGAGGTAATTTTGTCTGCGGTTACCATTGTTACAGCGGAATCGTCAATGCAAGGAACCATCTTACCTCGTTGTTGCAATTCGTGACTGACTTGACGATTGCCTGGCTGCAGCGGGAAGCTGCGTGGTTGCGTTCTTCAACCACCGGACTTTGCCTCTTCAAAATTGACAGCCCCTGGCGTTACTGACTTCGTTGGAGTAGCAACGCTTCTGCTGCTGGTTATGTTGGATTCAGATGGCACTGTATGGTAGTGGGTGTCACTGGTGTGCACTTTTCACTTGTCACTGAATCCGACTCGAAGAACCAAAATGTTACGACCGTTCACGGAAATACGCGATCGCGAGAAAGCACGTCAACGGGAGTTGTAAATTCCGGTTACGATTAAATAATCGACGCCACGAACTGATCGATCCCCTTATTTCTATTACGATAATAGGGGTGGTTTAATTGAGTTTACACTGAATTTACACGTATAAAATAATGTTTATTCCAACAGCTTTGTAACGATAGATAGTTACGCTGATGCGTCGGTACAAGTTAAGTATGTGATTGATTTAAGGGTACAGACCCGTTACAGTTATGTTTTGACTATTCTAACGGTGAAGAATAAGTGCAGTTTAGTGACGATGCTGTGTCTGAGGAAAGCTAGTGATGGGTGTGTCTAGCGCACGGGACCATCGGATTTGTTAATGACATTTTTGGTTAGGAAAGTGAGGGCACTAGACATTGTTTCTGATTGGCTAAGAAGAAGGTTGGTGGACTAGGAAGGGTCTTAGCCGCCCTCGATAGAAAGTTGATAGTGGGAAGCAGCGTACGTGAGAAAAACTAACGTTTCCGCGTTTTCTCGTAGTAAACCATAAAGCTTAGAAAACGCTTCAGTACAAAGATCTTTGTTCGGTCTGAAGGACTTTAGCTAGAAATTGCTGAGATTTATGATAAGTCCTTAAGGTTATTAAGGGTACGCAGTGAAGATGTGCGGACATCTGGTGGCCACCTCGCCCACGGTGTGTGGCCAAGTCTAGATAGAGTGTCGCCGACGTAACATTGCCCTTCGTATGCTTTCGTTGTGCTTTAGATATTACACATGTTTGAGAGTGTATTTAGTATTCCTCTCCTCCCTTTCTTCTAAGTGACGATTTGTGACCCAATAATGCCAAAGAGTCGCAGATAAGACTAGTAGACAAGAAATTATTTTCTTTTTTTTTTTATTTTATTTGCGTTTATTTTACAATCAACTCTCGTTAGAAAATTTTAAGTAAATTTATCTGACGTGGTACTATGACATGATTAATAGGTGTTTATAATATGTTCGATTCTATTTGAATCTAGTGCTTAGGTCTAAGGTGTAATGTCCTTTTAGCCTGCGGATCTGTTCCAACGTGTCGAGTAGTTGAGTAATTAGAGGGTTTTGGTGGTTAACTCTTGTGCTACGTCTATTGCTGAATTTTGATATTTCTTTTTTGACTGTAGGTATCTTGAGGTCGTGATGTATCGTTTCGTTGGTGACCTTGCCAACCTATCTCCCATAGACAAGAAATTATGCAGGAAAATGTCCAAAGTGTAGAAGAAATTGAACAATTTACAGAACGAAACATATAGTCCATCTACATCACGTGACGAACGAGAAAACGTTGTGTCGATGATTTATCCGCCTGTTTTAGATGCTTAACATCGCTAAATCAAATTTCCTGTTACGATTGAACGCTAACCTTACCAGGCCCGATCAAATCACCGGTTTCGAAATTTAATTGAAAATTATACATTCATCGCTATTTCTTTCGTTCATCTGATTTTACGTAAATTCTCATATTAACACGAATTGAGAAATTGATTAATCAAATAATATAAGAATTTACATAAAGTTAGACGAATAAAAAAAATAACAATGAATGTACAATTTTAAATTAAATTTTGAAACCGGTCATTTGACCGGGCCTGGTAAAGTTAGTGTTAATGCAAGCTACCTGTGAGCTGATGAATTAATGAGCTTGCATGCCAGGTTAGTCTTATCCAATGAATTTGTACAAATAGCAAAATAATTAGGAACATAGCTTGTGGGCAAACTAATAATATCAACATTGAGAAAAATAGTGACACAGTTAACAACATATTTGTAACAGAAGAAGATAATATTCCACCCGAGGACCAGACGAGCCAGGATCAAATCGAAATGTTGAGTGAGGAAATTCTGGAGATGGAAGATTGATCTTCATCCGTCATTAAAATCAAGATGCAATTACTGGACGCACAACCACCAAAACCCCCTAATTACTCAACTACTCGACACGTCGGAACAGATCCGCAGGCTAAAAAAACATTACACCTTAAACCTAAGCACTAGATTCAAATAGAATCAAACATACTATAAACACTTATTAATCATGTCATAGTACCACGCCAGATAAATTTTCTTAAAATTTTCTATCGAGAATTGATCGTAAAATAAACGCAAATAAAAAAAAATTACTGGACGGTTAATAGAATTTGCAGGAAAGTTAAAGATGACTTATTGGCAAAATATTCCAAATCAAAAGACACGTGTATGTTGGATAATCAACAATGAGCCACATCAATCCTCATAGCGATAAACTCAGGCCTTTTAACGTTAACGAATGTCAAAAAAACTAATTCTCGTTGAAAGATTAGTTGATGCCGCTAAATTAGTAATACAGATTCACCACAATGAACGTAAATCTAGAAAGGCCTTTATACTCCCAGGTATTAGTAAGCAAATAAAATCTGTTGTGAACCTTAATATTAATTAGAAGAATTTTTATTTGCAGCTAGTCAGACAAAACAAAAGAAGCCAAAGCAATAGAAAAATTATCCCAAAATGTAAAGAATAAACCTGCAACAAAGCTACTTAGCCAAAGGTTAAACAGAATGTAAATTACAAAAGCTTGCTGGTGAGAAGGTCGCTTACCGGTCAGACAGCGTCATCAAACAACCGAGGCCAGTTCCCGGATATTATTCAGACCGACAGGCAACAATACTACTCAAAGGGACAGAGTGATCGAGAGTCCAAGTCCAAGAGCGAAACCAAATAAACATACGTACCTCTGCCAGATTAAAATATTTCTTGTCGGACTGGCAAGAAATAATTCGAGACAAGCTCGTCCTGAATTGTGTTCGAGGTTACAGAATAATATTTCATTCGAAGGAAGTCCAGGAACATCCTCCAAAAGTGAATCTTAGATCAAACGCGGAAATTAGTAATTGCGAAAAGGCTATTAAATTGTTACTAACAAAAGATGCGATATATATAAATTTATTCTCAATCTTAAGAAATTAAATAAGTTTATATCGCCAGAACATTTAAAATTAGAGGATGAACGTGCGACAACGAAATTGGTGTATCCCGGTTATTGCATAGCTTCGATAGATTCAGAAAACGCTTATTATTTAGTCCTCACAATATTAATTGGTGTAAATGGTCGATTATATACCTACCAGACTAATTCTGCTATATTTCGTAATGCTATTGTTTGGCCAGGATGATTAAGCATCCATAAATCTGCTTGTTCATTGTAAAATTTTTTGAATGGACCAAAAACTGAAATATCTAACGACTGAAGGCGGTAGGTAGTGCGTGGTGATAGTGTAGGTAGCATTATTCCATTATATTGGGAAAGAAAAATATATTGCAGAGAGATGTGACTTTTATGGTTGAACATGACTTTTATGGAGAAGACATTTTCCACCTTTAGTGCATTTTACCATGCTGAATAATTTGAGATAATTAATATAATCTTCCTCTGTCAGCGATCCACTTTCGTGTGTCACCCAATAGAACTTGGGAGCTCCTTGTGTCGTATAGTCCAGTTGGCGGAGGGAAAATGAAGAATCGGGCAATGGAATTTCCTAAAACATAAATTGCTTAACTTACTGTGAATAAAGAAACTACGTTCGGAAGACTTGGTTTTGGAAAATTGTTTTCCTTTCCAGCTTATTACATTCCGTGGCTTGTATACCGTGGTCATTCCAGTTTCGTCCACGTCGTACACCGATTCTGGACCAAAAGTCTTTTCCAATTATAATTCACAAATTTTCATAAAAATGGGACACATTATGTTTATTAAATGCAGTCGCCCTACGTACACTAATTACTTCGGAAATACAAAGAGCTGAGAGTTCCGAAACATACAGGCTCGAAATCAATCATACGATGTGGCTACATTCTTTATCCAATTTTGGGGAATATTTTACATATTTTCTTCCGCAAGTAAAAATGCAGATTTCTTGGTTGCAACTAGTGAAGGACCATAATCAAAATTTGCCGAAGATAACAGATATACTGCAAGTAATTTTTCTTCTTCGCCTGTAAATATTACGAAATTTCGATAGAAACTGTATTTTCGTTATTTTTATATTTAACTACGTATCGAGATAATATTTAGCCGTTGTCCTTATTGGTTTACTTCCATTAATAACTTCAAGACTAACACTTCTAATCAGTATTTTAACAGCGTTTCACCCGAAACTGAAAGTATCGAGAGTTGGCGCATAAGTGTAATATTGAGCGCATTTTCGGGTAAACTTATTGACAGTTCCTAAAAATCAGTATGCAATGAGAAAAACCTTATACGAATGAAATCGAAACTTATGTTTCTCGGCACGAAAATGCAGTTTCTATAATGAAATAATTTCAGATTGATAAATTCGCTTGAAACAATCGTAATCTAACGTGATCTACAGAGAGCACTCTATGTTGAAGCGTAAGCTCGTCTTTCGTTTTTTACGTAGGAAACTGAAAAACGTATCGATAGTCCCCAATCTCCTCTAATTATTTACAAAGCGAATGACCTCACCGATTTCAATGAGCTTGAAATATGTTACCAGGGTCAACATTCTGAATAACTTTCCCCCATACATGTTACCGTCGCTCGTCTTTAGTTTCCGAAGTATTCATAAAAGTTTCTGTTTCGGCGATATGATTTTAATAATCGAATAGTCGCTTTACTCACTATCATAGCTGAAGTTGTTACTCAATACCTTAACTTGTTTTACAATAGCGTTATCGACCGTGACAAGGCGGCCAAACGATTATTTGACTTAAACTTAATCTTATTAATTAATCTTAAACTTATTAATTTTCCTTCCTTATGTGACTTGAAAATAATCATCGACAACGAGTTATCATCGACAAGCGGTATATAAAATGTACGTGCGTCATGAAGCCATAATAAAGTGCGATCGTAACGTAAATCGAACTGAAGATTTTTGCGAATATCTCGGAAACAAACCAAGCGACGGTAACATGTATAGTGAAAAGTTGTTCAGAATGTTGACCTTGACAACGGATTTCAAGGCTATTGAAATCGGCGAGGTCGTCTGCTTTGTAAATAATTATCATTGATTCTGTTACATAATGACGTCAGACTATTTCTGATGTGTCGAAATTACAAAAAAAATTTCGATATGAACCTTCTAATTGATAAGTGGTATAAATCCAAAATCAGGAAAATTTTATAACTTTATAATAGAAGTAGTAGTATGTTGAAAAATGTAAGCATCGATTTTACATCGTAAATAAAGTGATTGTAAAAGTATTTGGAATAATGATTTACCTCTAGGCTTTGGACTTGCACTATTGTTTTATGCAATATCCGAACTTACACTACTGTCACATTCGACTAAAGCAACCTTGTATCCGATAACCTTTTCATATGCAGCACACTGATAAAGATCATTCATATTGATATTAACTTCTGCGTTTTAAAATTATTCAGTGTCGTACTAGCTTTCGTATCAGCATTATTGAGATATATTTGTTGGCAATGAATAACGTAAACTCAAATGCTATATAAAGCCGAAAAAGAGTAAGAAATGGTGGTAGTTGAGCTAGGGACGTCGCTAAAAAGCTTCGTAATTCGGAAACAGAATATATGAACCGCTCTTGAGAAGAAGTTCGAAAATAAAAATTGTGGATGCAAGAAAAAAATATAAAAACGTGGAGGAATACGGAAAAATAATTTCCAATTTTTCCAATAATTTTTTAGAAATGGGACCCTTTGCAGCGCAAAATGCATACCTTTGTGGATTTATACAGAGTGTACCTATAAAAAGAAGACGACCATGAAATGGAAGTAGATGCCTGAAAAGTAGCAATAATGTATACTATTCGCCAAATATTGGTGCTTCTATTATCACCTTGTGTAATAAGTATTTCTTATAAACTTTTGTTATATCGGAAGGTAAAGCTACTTCCGGTAGCTTTAAGCTACAACAGAGGTAAAACAGCAGATCCACGAAACCTCAGTGACGATCTTATTGACAAAGTTTTCCCACCACGTGAATACAATCCGAATCGAAAATATCCGAATGAAAATTTGAATGTCCGGAAAGTTGTATACAGAAAACTATCTTGAATTAAATATACTATCAGTAAAAGAGCACACGTGTCGTCATATATTTAATATGCGTTTTAAAATACCATGGAAAAATACATGCAAAAGATGTGATGAATATAAAATTAAATTAGATACAGAAAATAAATCAAGAAGCTATAAAAAATCATTGCTATGTAATAAGATGCGGAAAAAGGAAGGCATTGCTGAAAGTTCCAGATAATGTTCATATTTATAGCATCGGTTGGAGATATAGGATTCTTTTATATTTGGGGTGAAAGAATGGAAGAATAAGATCAACAGACTGGCAAGAAATAACATCATATTTCTGTAGCTGATAAGAAAGATCAAATAATTATTTATAGAGACACACATACTCGACAAGATCGTAACATGAAATTAGCTTAATCTCTGTTAAAATTAGTTCAAAGTAACGACATAATAAAAAAAGTTATAATATCGGGTCATTCATTTTTACCTAATGATTCCGATTTTGGATGTGCAGAATTTGCAGCGCACCGTTCGACTATTTACATCCCTGAAGATTGGTGCTATTGTATGAAAAGCGCTCGATATTCCAACAAGCTCATCGTCTGTGAAACGAATTTTTTCAAATAAACAGTTAGAACGAGTAATAACGAAGCGTAGCAAGAATACAGCGGCACAAACTATAAATTGGCTCAACGTTCAATGGTTGCGCTATGAACGGGAGAAACAATTTGATATTTTTTATAAAACTACAATTTCTCCGAATGTTGAGTTTGAAACATTAAACATTTAGCGTCCTCGGTGTGATAGTCAATTGCAGTTGAAAAATATACAACAGAAGAATTTATATCCATCTGTGCGTCCTGCTCCTGCGATTAAAATGAAGAACTTGCTAGATTTGTTATAATTTATTCCACCGATTCATCATACATTTTTCTAAGCATTAAAGGCTAGTGAGATCGTAGATAGTGATGACGAATCCAGCAACAAATGAGTTTCTTTAGTATATTATAATAAATTAAATACTCAATGTACCAACTCGTATATTATGATTACTGGAAAGTGTCGACTTTTTTTGTTGTAGTGCTTTGAAAATAACATTCGTACAAATTACGATCATCAACGCTTCAATTGCCATATGGCATAAGTCACATTTTTGCAAGGAAGTGGTATAACAATTCAGTGGAATAATGGCACTTGATTATTCGTTACGTTCCCGTTAGCTTATTACTGAAAGGAATGTAGTTTTTTTTTCAATTATGTTATTATAATTACTAATCTGTTTGTCCTTATAGTAAAGCTACATTCTGTTGGTAATTTTGAATAAAGTATTACACGAAAGTGGAATTTTCACAAAACTAAGAATAGAAAGTTGCTACATTTGTCAACTAAGGAGCTCAAATATCCTTTCTATTGTGATTTTGTATTCTCAGATTTTTACTATTTCTAACATTGAAACAATTTTTTAACAAACAATTCCTCAACCTATAACCTTTTAGAACTGATAATTTTTAGGAAAAGTAAAATATCAAGTTTTCGTAGTAGTTTGATTAATTTTGAGGAAGTAATTAAAATATATCATACGTATACTTTTGGCAAATATTAGGTAGGTGCAATGCTCTATCAATAATTAAATAGAAAGTAGTAGATCACAATTACGGATGTTCTATTTCATTGATAGCTATAAAATGATGGGATTTTGTTTATTTTATGACAACAATCGGAGTGAGAAGATGTTCACGATTAAAGTTCGTAAACGTCATTGTATGTTGAAATGCGTTTAAGAAAAGTAACATTGTGGTATAGCTCTGAAAAAATATTTATCAGGTGTACAGTGGTAAAGCTATAAATGTAAGACTAAGCTAACGATGATTTTTTCATCTCTGATCCGGAGATATTTTACTTCGAGATCAACTACGATTAAATAATCGAATATTTACAAATTGAGAGGAAGTCAAACTCGCTATTAATACTTCCATAGACTCTAAGAATCAATAATTTGTTGCGAGAGATATTAAGCAGTTAAAAAATAGATGAAGAAGAGTCGTAGAACTAAATGCACAATACCTAGGTACATAGGGAATAAATGAAAACATTAGATCATCTCGTAAGCTGGAATGTTTAAACAATTTTAAGACATAGAAATTTTATTACGTTTATGTTAGAATTAAATTTTACCTCCTTTATTATTTTCAATTGGCTTTTTAAAAAAAATTTAACATTTTTGTGCTAAATTTTCTGTTACCACTTTGACGCTATTTTCGCTATTTTGTTTAATTTCCAATTATATTATTTTAAATAACTTATCTCATGTTTCCAATGTGTACAATTAACAAGCATCATAAAATAAGTACATACGTAAAACAAAGTATTGATCGATACTGTATAATATTTTTAAGCCTTCTATTTGTTAATTGTAATTATATCTTATGAATTCAAAATACAAAGAAATAAACGAGATTTCTTATGGAATGATAAAAATCTGTTATAATTATTGAATTGATATTATTACAAGATGCAGTTCCCACGATTTCTATTTTAAATTAATCGCTGTAGTTGCGCTTATCTTTAAGGATATAAAGGTATTCGAAAATGAACGAGTCTTGAAAGCGACAAGTCGATGTACTAAAAACAAGGAATTCATAACAATGTAAAGCGTTAAATTTACTGCGAGGGGATCAGTCTCGAATAATTTTCCCGCTTGTGTGGGAGAGAGAGAGGGATTTTAAAGGCGAGCGGTTCTCGAGGCATTCTCGTCGACGATCATCGTATGAGGGTAAACAGACGAAGACCCCGGAGAGCCGACGGACTGACGCCAGGAAACTCACAGTATAAGACGCCTGTTTCGCTTATAGGTTGGTTCGGACACGGCCAGTACAATAGGCAAGGAATTTAATACCTTGCGGTGTGTAGAATACCAAAATTTAGTCCGATAGTTGAGTAAAACGTTCCGGTAGCTGAAGCAAGTAGGAAGTAATATTGTAACTTGCCGTGTGTGAACACTGAAATTTAGTGAAGTAGTTTAGTCAAACTTTTAGGT
Source organism: Bombus fervidus (assembly GCF_041682495.2). Classification (NCBI taxonomy): domain Eukaryota; kingdom Metazoa; phylum Arthropoda; class Insecta; order Hymenoptera; family Apidae; genus Bombus; species Bombus fervidus. Next base: position 2,906,148 of record NC_091526.1, on the reverse strand, counting down.
TTTCTGGTAAAGTGGACCACAGATAGTCGCAGTTGAAATTTACAAGAATGTTTAGGGTATAACTGTATAAGCACAAACTATTCTTTAGACAATTTTGGATATTTCTTGAAACCAATAAGCAAGACAAAACATTTTCGAGGAGTTGAAGAAGATAAACAGAATCGTTAAATTTTAGGTTTCTGTCAAATATTAATACCAAACACATGTATAATATTATGGTAGACAATTTTTTCATCAATGTAATATTAATTGCTTGATATTGGTCATATATATGTAGGGTTACAGTTAGATTTATGGGCGTGTAACGAATCTTCATTCGAACTAGCCATCGTTGTTGTACAATAGAGATTATATTTACTCGTATAAATATGATTTTTACAAAGTTTGACAAATAACCGTGGTGATTAGACACTCGAGATGTTAACGACAATGTTCTTAGGTTCAATAAGGAATCCACGGTCAACGGGGTAACTCTTTGTTAAACGTAGAATATATTTTTAAGCACAAAGTAACGTTCGCTGTGACGCTCGATATATACTGCACGTAAAGACGATGTGAATAAAAGACTGATGAAAACTTTCCTCTCCTTACGATCGCGTTCGTTTTGTTGAATATTGACCGGGAATACCAACAACATTGCAGCCGCCGCTGCTAGGCAAATCCGCGTAGCGGTGACATTGCTCTTGCCCGAGGTTTGATTGTTAACACAACGTGTGTCTCATAATATTGGCACTTCTCTGTTAGGTAAAAACGTTCATTCCGTGACCGTGGCCACTTTCAGCGACCAATTGTGTCAACTCGAGCCCAAGTCCACCGTCACAAAACACAGGCAAACACAATCGGATTGAATCATAACAACTACTTCTAAGTTTTATTATTTAAGTACAGCTATAATAAATAGTCTAGACTATAGTATTGGGGATCTTCCCAAAAGTTCCAAAAGAAGGGCCCCGATGCTCTTTTATCTCCGACATATATATATTGTTTAAAAGTCAGGGTTTAAGAAGCTGAAAATATTTGTTGTTAATAATTATATTAATTATTAAATTAAATGCTTATATAATTATATTAATAAAAACATTGTACGTCATATTTTCGCCCATATTCGTAAATACGTATATACGATTCGATCCACTGAGCGTGGCACAGGAAATTCCGTCTGTCCCCCAAACCTGACCGAAGCAGGTAACAGTAGAGCTGGCGTGCAAAATCACGATAACAGTCGTAATCTAATTTCATTCACGACCAAGATCGTGATTTTTTTATCCCAAGTGAATTTGCTCATTGTGATCGTAATTCTTGATCTTAATTGAATTATTTCTGATAAAATACTTCAATATAGCTTGCATTAAAACATGTGCATATAACGTAAATTTAAGATGTTTTCTGCACATTTCCTTTCATCTCATTGTATCTTATATCAGTATCTTAAAGAGTAAAATTGTGGCGGCACTCCATAGCAAAAATACTACCCCTCGACACTAACTAGTGTCGGACGACGGCAGCGCAAAGTCCTATTTTTGCGGCCAAGTTTTCAGGACAGAAACAACAACCAAAAACCAAGAGCACACAAAAGCTCCGCTCCCCAGCGGCTTAAATCCAGGAATCCCAACACAGAAATAAAATCTCAAAAATTGTAAAAACCCCGATACACAATACAGCATGGCTACGTCGTACCGTCGCGTATCGGTACTTTTGCCTAATACATCTTATTAAATTAGTTCATAGTTTATTGTGAATTACTAAAATGTATCAAAAAAAAAAAAAAAAAAAAAAACGACGGCAGCGCAGGTTACGAACGTTCGGAACCCGGGTGGGTTCAAATTCCGGCGACCGTAGTCCGATTTTAAAATATTAGTTCATCCTTTCGATTTCAAAATCGTAATATTTCTTTGATATCGTTGATATAAAATATACGGGTTTTATAACATATACAAAGAACAGTTATGTTCTTCGCTAATCAGAAGCGATCACGAAAAATCAAAATGATCAAGAACGAACATGATCGAATCACTTGTGATTCACAAGTAACATTTCGCGCCATCTCTACATAGTAAGTTTGGGAAGTGAGCCGATTCTAGCGCAAATGTGACAAACTATTAATACCGAATTGAATTAACGCCGAGTGGCGAGGAAAAGACTATCCTGTTCTCCTACTTGGCCAAAAAATTAAAAAATTTGAATCTATTCGATTAAACCTTATTAATACTACACTACTGGACGTGTCTGAATACTGAATAGTAAGTTACCTATTTGTCACACTTGTCCCTTGAAGGCTGGTTCAGACACGACGAGCTCTGTGGCAAGTGGCAAGTGGCCCGTCCAGACACATCGAGTAATTTAAAGTAATTAGCGAGTAACCAGTTATTACTAAACGGCTTGGCTAACGCATAGAAAGTGTCCGGGCGGTAGAATTGAGTTTTAGAAATCTCGAGAAATGGACAGACGACGAGCGATAATAGACAGACAGTGTTATCAGAAACATTACTCAAATGTTACTAATAGATATTGCAGAAGAAATTGAAGAAGAGAGGAAACAAACAAAGCATGTGTGGACTAGAAGATGAATCAGTAGAAGGAGATTCGTTAGAAGCTTCGATTGGTCGGTATTCTGAAAGAATTAGAAATTGAAGATCTTAAAGAATATTTTGTTACATTGAGAGTGTCAGAAAATATTTTTTGTTTATTGTTGAACAGAACGAAAATCCACATTCAACAAAGAGATCCATGTATGCGATAAAGCAGTTCGAGCAAAAACGACATTATAAACAGTGTTGTATTTTCTTGCAACAGGACGCGGCTTAAGAACTTGGCAATATTTGTTTAGGCTTGGAAAGTCCACAAGCCGCAAGAATCTGCAAATCACTAGAAGACATTGTCGAGATAAGGAATTTTTTTTCCTTTGAACTGTTTATAATAATTACTGATGTACTTTGTTTTTATTAATTATTACTAATTATTCTATCGGGTAATATAAACATGTTTATTAGGTAATTAGATAGGTAGTTTTTTACTTGAACTGTTTTTCAAGCGCATTTTATTCTTGTTAAATATTACATAAATTAATATAAATTGTTTTATCAAATAAAGTATACTGTAACGACTGACTAGTAGTATGGTACTCCTGGATGTTGATAAATCATTTTGTGCATGTTAACGCTCCATTGATGGAGGTGATGGCGGAAGAAATCTATTCGTTATCATGCGTGATATATTTTTTGGTCTGATTCTATTTAAGTATTGATTTTGGTGGATATTGTCGCACTACAAATACTTTAACTGAAGGCCAATATTTTTTCCAAATATTTATTTCGAATTCATTTCCTTTGATATCGACCCTATTCGCCTCACCCTTTCATTAGATCACTACAGTATAATATTGGATGAAGAAGAAAGATTCAAATTTATGAATGAACTTCCATCACTCTCTTCTTTCACCGAGTCGATTCGTCTGCAGTGTCTGAAAATGAACAGATTGATTGTCTATAACAAGTTAGTTTATTTTTCAGGTGCCAGAGGAAAATAAGTGCAAAATAATTGAAAATGGTTTTTGAGAGGAGCGGAACTTCCCCAGTGTCGTGGAACCACAGGTGGATAACATGTGGTCATTAAAGCACCTGTCAACTGTGGGAGTTTACACTTTATTTATAAACAGAGCAACACTATTGTACCAATGCCTGTTGTAAATTAATACCTGGGAATAGAATATAGCTAAATAAATAGATAAATAGATATATAATAGATAGTAGATAATAGGACAATACGAGAGTATATCTATTGTGCTACGTCGGCCGACTCTCTATCTAACCCAGGCCACACACCGTGGGCAATCCGCACATCCTCATTGCGTACCCTCAATAGTCTCAAGGACCAACCATAAATCTCGGAAATTTTAGCTAAAGACCTCTTTACTGAGCGTTTTCTACGTTTTATGTGGTTTACCACGAGAAAACACGGGAAAGTTAATTTTTCTCACGTACGTACTTCCTATTATTAACTTTCTATCGAGGGCGGCTAAGACCCTTTCTAGTCCACCAACCTCCTTCTTAGCCAATCATAAACAATTTCCACTGCCCTCACTTTCCTAACCAAAAATGTCATTAACAAATCCGATGGTCCCGTGCGCTAGACACATCCATCACTAGTTTTTCTCAGACACAGCATCGTCACTTTGTTCAATTGTTCTTCATCGTTAAAACATTTAACAAGTCTGTAACGGGTTCTACCCTTAACACGTTCGTCACCCAGTGTGATTCGGCTGTTTCCTGCGGGGCCCAAATCTAACCGCCGGTACGCAGAACGTAAATAGAGCGACAAGCAGGAATTCATTGTTTATCCCCTTCGATTCATTGTTTATCGCCTTCGATTCATTGTAAGGAAAAGATTATTTATATCTAAAATGGAGAAAGCGATAAGCTTTCCAGCTAGATATAATGGCAGATATCTCAGATCTTTCATTTAGTCGAGAAGCATACTTGTGAGACGTACACCAGTGATTTTTTCCTCTTCAAAATGTTCAGTAAACAGCGTGAAAATATATTTGAAAGTGAGGAGAGTAGCGATAACGGAGTCTATAACTATTTTTCGAAGTTCTCAAAATCACCCCAAATGTGTTTGGAATGTTTTAACGAATACCATACGATATAGGATAATATAATATATTATCTAGAATATAAATTAATAAAAAGTATGGTATAATGTGTTTTTAATATTTTTATGTTGTGTATCCTATATATAATATCGTATATTTAATGAACTCGAACAACAAGAGTGTCACCATCCTTTGGTGACGGGGCTCCCACGGAAGTATACCCGTCGCATAGATATGTGCGACGTGATGACGAACGTGTTAAGTCAAAGTTGTTCTTCATCGTTAGAACAGTTAACAAGTCTGTAACGTGTTCTACCCTTAAATCAAAGTTGTTCGTCATCGTTAGAACAGTCAACACGTCTGTAACGGGTTCTAAGTAACACTCATTCTTCACCGTCAGAATAGTCAATACATAACTGTAACGGGTCTCTTACTTAACTTGTACCAACGCATCAGTGTAACTATCTATCTTTACAAAGCTGTTGGAATAAACATTATTATATACGTGTTAATTCAGTGTAAACTCAATTAAACCACCCCTATTACCGTAACAGAAATAAGGGGATCGATCAGTTCGTGGCGTTGATTATCGAATCGTAATGGGAATTTACGACTCCCGTTGACGTGCTCTCTCGCGATCGCGTCTCTCCGCGGACGGTCGTAACATATTGTATTTCGTCACTATAATTTATATCAAGCATTGGAAAACAGTATGTTGCCAAAACACCGTTTCCTACTCGGTGACAATGCATTCTCATTGAAAAAATATTTACTTAGGTCTTCTGTCGAAACTCAATTAAGTGTCAAACAAAAAATATTCTATTACTGACTGTCTCATCTGAGAAAAATAATCGAAAACACGTTTAGAATAATGACAAATAAAGGAGAATGTTAAAAGATAGCCATTTTTGGCATCTCCTGGAGTTGAAGAATTCGTGCAAGAAAGTAAGTTTAATGGGCAAATCAGCGCGTAAATCAATTGAAGGTTGGAATCAAGTAAAACCGCACTGCTATGTGCAAACAGTAGCCAACAATGCAAACACCGATTTCGCATCTACGTGTGTTTGTCAATACGTATACAAAATATTTTAAAACTACTACAGTGTCGAGAATGTAATTTCGTTTTCAGTCAAATATTGTTTGATTCTACGTCAATTTGATATTTTGATAATCAATACAACAAGAAGAATCTCTACCATGACTCAGTACTAACTGTAACATAAGATGCTTAGCATAAACACTTCTCCGACTGTAAGAAGATAAACTAATCTTATCATGACAAACATCAGAGTTCGCACCTGTGACAGAAAAGAATTCGTAATTGTTTTGATTGCCGTGAAACAGTAATAATAATTCTTTATTTCGATTTTTTAAACCAACTAAATGCATTCCTATAATTATACATATATGTAGGTATGTATTTTATATCATTTCTATTTTTAAATCAAATACCACTGCGTTATTAAACTTACAATCAGTACACGTGCTCGCCTCCGGATGCAGAACGGTGATCGCATTGAATGTTATTCTCGTGTAGCAATGATTTTATGGTACTTTTAATTATTTCGAAAATGATACAATATCCCAAGAAAGGGAAATGAAATATAACGCTTAGCTGAGTTCGATTGCTATCATATTCACAAGTTTAGATTTATTTTTAACCATTTTCCCGTTGTTTTTCGAGAAAGTATTACGGATATTTTTGTTTCCCGAGAGAGTCTTAAAGGTACTGTACGAATTTTCCAAATCCAGACCATGCCAAAAATGACCATTTTTTAACATTCTTCTGTAGGATATTCGGAAAGCCAGTAGCTTTTTCTTTCGATAAAGCAGATTCAATCGTTAAACTGTATTGTGCATTACATAACTGGTTATGATTACAAGAAATACATGTTTGACAATATGAAAATAATTGGGCGTAATTGGAGGAATTCGTAACAACCCCTTGGAATACTGTCTAGAACATCATCGAAGCATTAAAATCGACGATCTCAAGATATTTTTCTTTTTTCTTTTTTGAGAGGAGGGAAAAATGCAATTACGCGTGTGAGACTTGGCAAGATGATGGCGCTTCTACTCACTAAAAACCCCTGCTCCATATCTCTCCTCTATCGATGCAAGAAACAACCCTGGAACTACCTCTCGACATTACTTCAGGGTTGGTCTCTCTGGTTGTGCCTCTCATCTTTTCATCTCCCTATTCGTGATCTTCTTTGTCTCTCGATGTTCTTCTCCTGAGCTTGTCTGGTTATCACAATTCTTTGACATAGCCCTTGGAATCTCGACCAACATTCTTCGTTACTGACAAACACTACTATAGTATTGTTATAGTTTTCCAGTAGAGTTCTTTCGTTGATCCACCTGGGGCAATTGAACAACGCATGCTCAGCATCATCACCTTCAACGTCACAATCCCAGCATCTTGCGTGGGTCTCTTTCCTAATCGTTTTTCGATATTCATTGAATATACCATGTCCACTCAACATCTGCATGGTATAATGATCGATGTTCCTTTTATTATTCTTAAAAATGCAGGAGTAGACAATCAGCTTCCTGGTCCAATTATCCTCTCTGTAATAGAGCCATTCTTCCCTCTATCTTTCCTCCATCTACTCTTAGAGGATCTAAAAACACTGCCAGATCACCAATTCGGTTTCCGAAAACAACATTCTACGATAGAGCAAATTCATCGTTTAACTCACAAAATCACCAAAGACTTAGGAAAGAAAAAATATTGCACTGCGGCATTTCTAGACATTCAACAGGCATTCGACAAAGTATGGCATGAAGGACTATTGTTCAAACTAAAGAAAATCCTAACCAATAGACAATTCATGGTAAAACACTTAGATGCTATAACTTCAACATTTCCAATAGAAGCTGGCATACCCCAAGGCAGTGTCCTCGGACCCCTGCTGTTAAACATCTACACTGCAAACTTACCAACTTCGACAGATATAACCACAGCGATATTTGCAGACGATACAGCCTTATTAGCCTCGCACTCAGAACCCACAATTGCTTCCTCTATTCTCCAGCAACGTCTCCACTCTATGGAAGAGTGATTCCACAAATGACGCTTCAAAGTCAACGAAAACAAATCCAGCCACATAACTTTCACGCTACGGAAACAAACTTGCCCACAGGTGACGACAAACAATATACCTATTCCATATAAAGAGTCAGTCAGATATCTGGGTATAATTCTGGACAGAAGATTGACATGGAAACAACATATCTTAGATAAAACCAAACAACTCGAAGCAAAATTTAAAAAATTCTGCTGGCTCATCGGCCGATGTTCCAACTTAAACACGCAAAGTAAAATTACACTATACAAAGCCATATTAAAACCTGTTTGGGCTTATGGAATCCAACTATGAGGAACAGCAAGTAATTCCAACATAGAAATTCTTCAACGATTCCAATCGAAAACCTTAAGATCCTTAATAGATGCCCCTTGGTACGTCACCAAGGAAACGATACATCACGATCTCAAGATACCAACAGTCGAAGAAGAATTATCCTAATTCAGCAATAGACATAGCACAAGAGTTAACAACCACCAAAACCCTCTAATTACTCAACTACTCGACACGTCGGAACAGATCCGCAGGCTAAAAAGACATTACACCTTAGACCTAAGCACTAGATTCAAATAAAATCAAACATACTATAAACATTTATTAATCATGTCATAGTACCACGCCAGATAAATTTACTTAAAATTCTTTAACGAGAATTGATTGTAAAATAAACGCAAATAAAAAAAAAATCTTTCCTCCATCCGTTGCTCTGTTCTCGTAATCCTCTCTCTTGACACACTCATCGTGCCTCCTGTTCTCGAACAGGTATCATAACGATCCTCATGTCCCGTCCTTCGTATCTCGTAATTTTCCGCACGCAGCTCTGCTTTTAAGTGTATCGGTATTGTGCCCGTAAGTACACACAGTGCTGCGTGGGAAACTGCTCTGAGGGCGGTAGATGTTCAAATTAGCGCCGTCCTTTGCACCCTCTTCAAAATATTCTTATTTTTCTTTATTGCTAGGGCTTTGACCCATACCGGTGTAGCATAAAGCGCCACCGACTCGCAAACTTAACAAAATAGAGTTTTCTAACGAAGTCGGTGGACCCATTGACATTCGGCAATAATATCCTAATCGCTCCATTAGGGTGTCAGCCTTGCCGCAGACCTTTTCTAGATATACGGAAAATTTTCTGTTATTATCCAATTGTACGCCAAGGTACTTAAACTCCCGCTTAGTCCTCAAAAGGTAGTTTCCCATAATAATGTCAATTACTTTGCGGATACGCTTTCCGGTTGCGAGCATGTTACAATGTTTCAAGGATGGTGTAGACTTTATCTCAACCAAAAAGAGAGATTAGTTGTTACTAATTGCTATTGGAGTAGTTAGAGTGGTGAAAAGAGATTTTTCGGGCTTTTTCTTTACAGAAACGACTTTGTGTACTTATGTGTACTTATGTCTTGTGGTTTCGTTTTAAGTAGTATAGTTAATATATGATATATGTAATATAATAAGTATATTATATCGGTCACAAAATATCTTTTACCACGTTCAAGGGTCAAATACTCCACTGTGCGAGGGTTAATGTACGAGGCTCGATTGTAATCTTCCATTCATACAAAGTTCAAAAATATGTAAAAGCTATTTGTAAGAGTTAAAATAGGAGCATGGTAAATTAAGAATCATACGTGTTGATTCTCGCAATTGTAAACCTCAATGAAAAAGTTTTATACGATTTAGATGCAAATCAGAAAGAAGCGTATCTAAAGCCTGAATGGAAATTCGAAAAAAATGATTTCTCAAACTTCACTATTCACAACAATAGTGAAAATGATTTCTGCATTGTATATTGTTGCAAAAAATATGGCATGCTCCCGTAGATTAGCATGAGAAAGTAACATCTGTTGGTAATCTCTGTTTTTGTGACTATTTAGTTTATTAAGACTATTAGACTATTAAGACTATTAGTTTAGATACTTTCATACTATATTTGAATTCTATTTCTATTAGATACTTAATGTTCATTATGACAGTATTTAAGAAATATAGTATTGATTATGCAATTTGTTTTACAACAGATTGAAAGGTTATGAACCTAGAATCTTAAATATACGATTTTATACGCGTTTCCTCTTGGAGATCTTATTATGGAAATTAATTGATATTTAAGTGGTGCTAATTAAATTATCTTTAATACGATGCAATCAGCGATGAATCTAGCGTAGTACTCGATTCTTTTAATAGAAAGCTATCTCTAGTACCATAAAAGTTAAAGCTACATATCTGTTAAAGCTGACAAATGAAAGTACAATTCGTTACGAAGGTATCTAACTGTCTGAATATTTCGTAGTCGGTTTTTCAAATATAATTGTTTCATTCTCGCTTATTATACATTTTGTTTCAGTCTCGAGCCACTAATCTGTCACTGTCAGAATAGAATAATAAATATTCGTAGAATTTATTTTCTCCTTTTCTTAATATGTAACGTTACAAAAAACATACTAAATACACAATGTACTGTATAGGTATATGTAACAGTCTTGTTTAATTGATAATCGTTATATACACTTTTAGAAAGTATCATTTGATTTAATAATTTTTATGTTGCTTATCGCGAAACTAAAGCGTTATGTATATACACGTATACTTCCGTCATATCCCAGAGTCAAATTGTTAGTTTCAACCCTCATCTACCCTACTAAATTATTTTTGCATTCATACATTAAATTTCTTACTTTTACCTCTATTTTATATCTTTTTCCTTTTATTTCATCAATTCATTTCAATACTATGTTAAATATCCTTTGAAATAAATATTTTAATCTTATTAATTAATATTAAATAAAAACAAAAAAATCGAACGAAAGTGTAACAGTTTCTTTCAGTTTCTATTCTTTTGTTTCAATCTTTCTAACAAGGGACCATCTCCGAATTTCCTATTAAAACTGATGTTTCGGTAATTTATCGTTTCATTAATCGGCGTCCTTAGCATAATCAGAATTGTACTGTGTTTTGGAAACATTTATTCTCGCGCGAAAATTGTTATATGGTAAACATAGAAGCTATTTTCTATTAAACATGATATTCGTATATTATTATACAAAACGAAATTTGATATCACTATTGTATGATTTGGTTGTTACAATAAATATAACATCTCATGTGCAAATAATCGCTATTTTCGCAGACGCAATAACCGTCACCCATTTTCGCTGGACTCGACCACATGATAATAAAATCCGATAACATGATCGATCGAGGACACGGAGGAGGTGGGACTGGTTGGAGCGAGGCAAGCAAGGACGTTTCGGCTTCGAATTTCACCGCGACAGTTTAAGAAGAAAAAAGAAAGCTGCTGAAGAGGAGGATCAGGGTCATTTGGTGTTCACCTCGTCGCACCCTCGACCGAATTCTAGTTGGGACAACGTTACCATTTTAGTTCACGATACGGCTACCTGTCATTTCCGCAATCAACTTGATTTAACATGCATCACTTTCACGTAGTCGATTCTTTATCTACATACTCATACATAATCGATAATTTATCTACATTTTAACTCTCCACCATACCCCTGTATACAGGGTGGAGCACGTAACTCGAACGACTTCAATTACTGTGTAGGTAATTATTTTAGCGAAAAAAGTTTCAGATAAAAGTTGAATGCTTTCAAGGAGGACATAATTTTACGTGATTAGCTTTTTTTTCATATAGGAAAATGCGCAAATGACGTTTGATTTTTTAAATAGAGCTATAGATATTTTTTTACATATATTCTTCGGAATATTCCACGTCAGAAAGTATCAAGATACGATATTAAAACAATTAACAATTCAAGAGACATTTGTAATTAAACAGTGAGATACTCCATATAAAAATCTGAAATATCTCACAATTTGTTGATTTTATTGATTATTATGATTTATTTATTGACTATATTGATTTATCGTTGATTATGCACATAATAATCAAAATGTTAATAACAGGTGTTCCGATAATTAATATCATCATTCTTAGAGTTGTTTTTATTTTCTTTTTTACTAACGGTCAATTAGTTTTCCCTTAACCTAATATAATAATAATATAATAATAATAATTTTCTATATTCTTTTTAACATTATTGCGTTATTTATTGCTTTCTTTTTACTTCTTGAGTACTTGTACAGCTTTTTATTTCCTCCCAAAAAGTTTCAATTGGACCTAAGCGATCCAACCATATAACTAAGTAAAAATAGAGTAAGTACTATCATCTAAGCAAAATGTTTGCATTAATTTATTCATTTCACATTTAGTTTGCTTACAAATGCACTTTCGGGAACAAATTTCGGTTAAATCTCTATATGTCCCAATCATTGACTGAATTTTGTCTTCGATTTAAGAAAAAAAGTTTTCTTCTTCAATTTTACAATTAATACATCGTTTCGAACGACATTAGACAGGTCGCTTAATGAGTCAACAAATTCTTTTTCTCTTCCTTTTTGTAGTTCACTTCGGTGTTTTTCAAATCGTCGTAATTGTCACCAACTTTGTTAAATTGCTAATAATTTTACAACATTAGTATACGTTTTCAAAGGGGATACGTGCTTTGTCTGAAATAACCTTTCACTTCTCTTATTCTCTTATTGTCGCGACATTTGCTCGAACATCCAGCTTTATTTTTCGTAGATTCTAAAACAGCACGCGCAAATCTTGTCCATCACTGGGGAATTTAGAGCCTATAATTCGACTTTCGTTATGCTTCTTCGAATATATTTTATCATAACTTTCGCTTTGTCTCCTTCCAAATTCTCTCCTTCGATATAATTCTGCGATATACAGGATGTTCCGTGGAAGAAAATAACATATGGACCAATTCATGTTACCAAAGGTGAGGTTAGTTTCGCTATGAAAGCAAAGTATTTTCGGAATTTTTTTATCGTCACTCGTAGTACCTTTGATACCATTAAAATACGGTTCAAAACATTTTTGTTACGTGGCCGCAAATGGCAGAAAAGATACGAGACGTGTTACGCGGTACACTTCGTATGTTTACACCTCGAAATCTCAACGAACGAAATGTAAATGAACAATAGGAATAAAAAACAGACGCTTGTATTTAGATAACAGCTTTCTTTGTTATGGCAGAAGTGCCTTCGCAAGTAAAATTCTGTAAGGGTGGCGATCCCCATCTATACATTAAAGCTAGCAATTGGTTATTTTGTGATTAATTTTCTAATTGACAATAATCGATTGAAATTATTAGAGTCAATTATTAAAAGTAATCATGGTAATCATAACCATTGATCAACCAATCGTCCTTGAATAAGTCAGTGATCATGATTAATCTTGTAATCGTTAATCCGTAATTTTAAATCGCTGAACGAATGATTAATTTGCTTTTCACTAACATTAACGCTATACTTATTTATTATCGCTTCTTAGTATCACCTATTGCTAAGCGAGTAAACGGATGTAAATATTATCGTTGATATCTTCAATTAAAACAAAAAAAACATACAGTCGTGATTTTTCTTCTGTTACATACCAGTTTACCAGTTGAAATAGGGCCTCACACTGAAATAGTACACAGAATATAGTGTGATTTATTTAGTCGGTATAATTAATTAGCGCTTTTTGTCTAACTCACGCAATCATTGATTTATTGAGTTTTATTGTTTCCTGATACATTTCTGACGTAACTGTTGAAGTGGTCGCCACTTCTAAGAAATCTCTACATCTGGTCTTTAGTTTTCTCAAGCACTGAAGCCACCGACAACGCGTAGACAAAAGACTGCGTCGAAGGCAAACCATAAACGGTACACATACAACGTTGGCTTCAGGGTTTTTCAGTCATAGGGTAACACTGTTAGCGTGCGGATCTGGATCAGCTCAATTATATTTCGAACTTTGTACTTACACTTTAATATTCAAAATATACATATATATATGTCGGAGATGAAGGGACGCCGGAGCCTTTCTTTCGGAATATTTGGGAAGGTCCCCAATACTTTAGTCCAGACTTTTTATTATAGTCGTACGTAAACAATAAAACTGAGAAATGGCTGTTCATGAGTTAAGTTAATTATGATAATCGGAGATTTATGACAGTGGGCTTGGGCTCGAAGTGACATAATGGGGTTAGGTCACGGGAGGGACGTGTACCTAACAGAGGTATAAAGTAATTAAATAACTCTCCTTAAAAACAGTGATTGATCCAAGAAATACGGAGAGGGCAGTTCCACTTGGACCGAGGGGCAATCCGATAAGTTCGACTAGCCCAGTGTACACGTACATAGAGTTCCTAATCGGAATCGTCATCCCGTTGACCGATTATTCGTTATCGAACCTAAATTCATCGTCATAGACATCTCGATCACTCAGTCATCGATATCACTTGTTAACTTTTGTAATACATTCCCATAAACAAACATCATCTGGTATAAGACAACTATGGACAACTAGCAGCAAGATCCATTACACGCCTTTTCCAAAGATGATCTGACATATATATATTTTCTACCCTACAATTTATCCACGCGTTCCTTTGTATTCACATACATCCAATAACCTTAACAGTAACAATGGTAGAATGCTATGGGGAATAATGTCACGAATTTGTCAATTCGACACATTCATTATCAAATACCTTAACTTCGTCAAACTTCCGAGAATATGAGAAATGAGACTTTCAACAATTATAGAAGGTAAATGTTTTTAATATTTGTCAAAGAAAAGTGAAACGAATTGTAGTAAAATCGTTGATTTATGTGTAATTTGTAAACCGAAGAATGTTTCAATAAATGGTTTTGGGAATTCATCGTCTAATTTTCTTACGCATTTTAAACGGAAACATGGGAAAGAAATATAGTAATAATACAAAAGGCACAAAACTTTTATAGAACGAGAACACTCAAAAACAAGGGCTTCACTATCGAAGTAATCTCAAAGGAAGCTTTCTAATATTGTGACGCAAGAACAATTTGAAAGTAACATCGTAAAATATTATACTTTGTTCATTCAATGATTCCTTTAGGATGCGTAGACGATCCCTTTTTTTCACCATATCCAATAATTTAAACATATCATGTAGATTGCATATTTTAAGTCTCCGTCCCCTTACTTGACCACTTGAAATTGGACACATAAATAATGAAAAAAAAAAAAAGAAAGATGGAAAATGACATACAAAACGTGCAATTTTCATGCGCAGACGTTGATATATGGCCAAGTAAAAAGAGAAATTTCTTTGGGATGATCGCACTTTGGATAGGTCATAATCTAAAAGGAGAAAAAAAAAATATATATGTTGGAGATGAAAAGACATCGGGACCTTTCTTTCGGGATGTTTGGGAAGGTCTCCGATATTTTAGTCCAGACTTTTTATTGTAGCTGTATTTAAATAATAAAACTGAGAAATAGTTGTTTATGGTTTAATCTGAGTATGGGTGCCTGAGATTAATGACAGTGGGCTTAGGCTCGAAGTGACATAACGGATCGCTGAACCTAGCAGCGGTCACGGGAGGGACGTGTACCTAACAAAGGTATGGATTAATTAAATAGCTCTCCTTAGAAACAAAGATTGACCGGCGGGATACAGAGAGGTACGGAGAGGAGTATATAAGGGCAGTTCCACTTGGATTGAAATTCAATCAGATAAGTTCTACTTGTACTGTGGACAAGTACGTTGAGACACACCCGAATCGTGGATCAGTAAGTTGAGTTCGACTTAGACTATGGAAGAAATCGCATTCGTCATCCCGTTGACCGTGGGTTCGTTATTGAGTCGAAGATCATTGCCATTCACATCCCGAGTATCTAATTACCACGGTTACTTGTCAAATTCTGCCATGATCATGATTGTACTAGTTAATATCTTTGCTCTTGCATAACAACAATGTTACTAACTAACTCTAATGTTCCTAACTCTAATGTTAACCCGACATACCCGCCAACCGACACATTTTACTTTTGTTTTGTTTTACCGACTGTCATTTGCCGAATAGAATAGATCACGAGAAAAGAACGGTAATTTAGGACTTAGAAAATCGATTCTCGATTTTCCAGGTAAAATTTGTAGTAGATTTGTTATTAACTGTTATTATGTTATGTTGGAATACAACGATATTGCACACATAGGCACAAATACTCCTACACAGACACTCACACAGGCATTTGAACTTACACAGGTCATACTCATTACTGTAAAGAGAGTTAGGTTCAAAATATTTAAGGGATCATGGGTCATTACCTACGTCTAGTTTGAGAGTAACTGGCCAACAATCAACAATCTCCATACTTTGTGAATTATATCACTCGCTTATATACATTTGGTTCTTTAGTTCTGTTTAATAAATAACACTGAATATTATTTTAACGTAAACATTGTGTCTTCCACAGATTATTAATCTTACCTTTAAGATTAAATTTTAACAATTTAATTTAATTATTCCCAAAATAAACTCGATTTTCCAGAATCGATCATCTGATTTACCCCAAGGATTTATGTTATTACATATATATATGTAGAGAGAGAGAGAGAGAGAGAGAGAGAGAGTATAATACTGCTACAGAAAAAATCGTTGCTGCCTCTACGGATAGTGCAAGCAATTTTGCTAAAGCCTTTCAAATCTTTGGAATAAAAGAGAAGCGTATGAATGATTGCAGACGGACGTTTAATGGGGCGGATCTTGCTAGCGACAGTTGTATTGTAGCGTTTAATGCAACTGGCAGTAAGCTCCACTTTCGGCTAACCTGCTATGTGCGGGATTACTGGCACGGGAGAAGATTAAAGTTTTTCGAAAGTAGATTAACAACATAAAATGATTTATTGAAATCTTACTCGATTTCAATATTGACAATTGATTGACGGATATGAAATTCTTCGGTTGGCAAGTGATGATTCTTCGGTAGACAAATGACAACTAATTCTTCAATAGACAAAATGATAACTGACTCTTCGATAGACGAACACTAATTAATTTACTCGATAACCAAACGGTAAATATTCTCAAACTCAATCTCAAACTCAAACTCATACTGACTTCTCTAAGTCGCTACATTTATATTCGTCGGAGATGAAAAAAACATCTGGTCTTTCTTCTGTTTGGGAAGATCCCCAACGTTTGTTCAACTGCCGACTTTGTTTACAATTTAAGTTGCTTAGTATCGTTATAAAGACATAATATAAAAACATAGTTAGATGAATTTTCGCAAGATATAGGTTTTAGCGGCTTTAACTGCCTTTCACTTCAAATACTGTAAACACGGTTTCGAATAAACGTTTTAAATTATCTCGGTTTAAAAGAATTTATCAATTTTACTTTCGCGCCACGGATCGCGCGGGTCGTGGCACGTGACACTATATCACACAGCAATGTCGAGTCATCGGATGATATCGTCTTATTGCACTTACGTTGCTGTTCACATACATCGAATTTATGTGTTACAGTCAATGGCAACGGAAATTTACGACAATCGACACAATTAGCGGCTGTACATGGTAGAATTATAGAGAAACGTAATTATTTGTGGAAAATGACGGTACGGCCAGATACTGCAGAAATCATTCAGAATATCGGGTCACGCTTTGAATGGACCTGGACAAACTAAATGGAACAGTTTATTGTAACGACTCGTTACAATAAATTGCTACAGTAAGAGGAAAAGGTAGTGAACATGAAAAATCAAACAGAATTAAAGAATTAACATCTCGGATATGTAGAGGAACATTCAATGTGTCCGAGACCTTGTGCTCTGACTATGACTATGACAAATATATTACAGATAATACGTACTTTTTCGTGTCTTTTTTCCTCAACATGCAAAACTTAACGAGATAATAAATCTTGAATGGATTTATTGTAAGGTATTTGCAGAAGCGAATAAATAGAAACGTTTAAACTTTTTTATGCAAAAAGTTGAGAAAGTTGCAACAGCAGGTTTCTCATATTCATATTCTTGCGAATATTTCTTATGTGAAGAACGACAAGATTTAAACCTTCTGGATCGGTATTCATCGATAAGAAATTTTTTTTTATATAAGACGTCGTTGCCATCGACAGCATCCGTGGGAAGATTATTCTTATACAACGATGGTATTGAAACGAGAGGCATATTTAAAAGCGAACTGTACTTCTATTCCTGCACCAAGATCGTAATTCAATACTTATTTACTATGTAAATTATGTATTGTTTCGCTGAATTATTCAATGGATGCAGATTTTCTAAAAACTGCACAGTGTCGTTATAATTACCATAATGTAAAATTTCTGAGTTAGTCATGATCATAGACGTAATCATTTCGTAATTAATGATTATTGTGTTAATTAATATATATTTTCATTAATTAATTATGCTCATTAATCACATTTAATGATAATTAAGATTACTTGATTACTTGGTAATCGTAATCATTGATCACGAACATTTCACAATAGCTGTAATCATCAATTAGATTACTTTTAGCTCAACTCTGGACCAGATATTGCATCTCTGGAATCTAACTCGTGTAATAGTACTAAGCCATTAATATTAAATAAAAGTCAGAGACTTGTATATACTTTTGGAAGTAATACATAGATATTACTATTACTATATTCTATTATATTACTATTACTATATTAGTAATATACTATACTATACCACTACTACTACTACTACTACTACTACTACTACTACTATTACTACTACTACTATATTAGTATATAGTTATATACTAGTAATACATAGATATTACTATTATAATATTAATCTGAAACATTGTGCTCTTGTTTCTTTATATTTCAAAAATAGCAGAACACAATTATGTTCAAAACCAATTGACCAATCACTTTAAATCCTCTTCTCACCAGCTATCACAATTTATAGAAGTGCGAGCAGAAAATGTCGACGATTGGAGAATAAAGGCTACCCTAATGTGGAATAATCTGTTAACAATTTTTCAACAGAATCAGTTTATACAGAAAGATATCAGGTACACATGTAACATTTTTATACAACATTTTATATAACATTTTATAATATTTATAATTTATAAAATCGACTTCTTTTTAGCAGTAATATTGGATTGGCAATTAAGTGATTGCGGTTTTTGTCAATACGAACTATTGACAAAATAGGCAATCACCTAGTTGCCAAGTCAATAGTATAGGAGAATTGTTTATAGACAGATGGAATATAGACGAAGATGATAGTCAATTTTATGAAAACTGTTGCAATATCTGATTCGGAACTTTCCCTGTCATAAAGTTGCGAGTATTTCACTCGTATAACTTATTTATAACGATATACACCTAAACATGAGATCTAATTAATATTCAACATTAAATTACAGGTATATATGTATAATACTTAAATAGTATAGAAAATCCACGTAAATCGTGACATGATTTACAGCTGAAAATAAGACAAAAATTTCCTTTTAATATTAAAACTACCAAGTCTGTCAAAATGACAGATTTCAGATTTGTTTCTTTTAGAATTATTAAAAGCGCATACCTGCTTTCGCCAAAAGTTTTAATTTATAATATAGATATATATATATAATAATATATAAAAATATAGAAAGAACGAATAAATTATTGGTAACTTTAATTTTATTTATCTGAAAAGTGTGTGAAAAGTTTCTTTCGTTTTATAAGCAAATAATAAATGCACAACATTTTTTGTTTTATATTATTTTATTGAATTACGTTTTTTTAAATAAATGTTACCTTTTTTTTATTATAACCAAAGCATATGTCACTTTGCTGGTTTTCCCAAACTGGTATCGTACACAAACATGTCATTATCATGGAATAATTATAAAATTTTATCAAAAGTATATGTGGTGGTTTTATAGAAATTTCCTTTCTGCTAATCATTAAGTGTTTTAAACCAACTCCATTAATCGTTGACCTAAAATTTTATAACATTAATAGTTTTATCTTACTTCTACTTATACGTTATGCGTCCACAATTTGTAGAGAAATAATAAACGATAATTCTTGGAATATTGTTAAACACAGCGTGTACATCAGATATGCAATAAATTGCAGACAATTGTAAATAATTTACCAGTTAACACGAACATAACCAGCAAATGACAAAGGTTCAGCATTAAATGCAGTCTCGAGATGTCAATATGAAGCTGAGACGAACATTGCATAGTATCGAAAGAACTTGAGAAAGATCTTGCACGGATTGAATTTCCTCTTCTTTACTGAAGTTGGAGGTAAGGTCAGAAACCGGGGATTCCATGGAGATCGGGGTCGAGGAGGGGCCAAGTTGATTCTTAAATCATCGAACAAGAGTCGTACTCCTCGCTTTCGAACAACAAGCTACCTCGAGATTCCAGTCTCTCTTTCCCTTTTTAGCTGCTCTTTCATTACTCCATCCCACTCGTTGTCGACCAGCTGTATATATATACTGTTGACAGAAGCCAGAAATAGCCCTGAACGACTTGGTCCAGCCAGGAGATTCTTCTTCAACTACAGACTAATAGGTATGCAATGAAATATTTGAAAGGAATTCGCAGTAATTTAACACGTATTTCGGAATATAGGTAAAAAGGTAGATAAACATGCTTTGCCTACCAAATATTATAAAAAGCGCTTTACTTTGCATAATTTATATATTTTATTTTATGTTACGTGCGTTCTGTGCAATTCTCCACGTTCAAATTTCCTATAAATGCGTGAAAATCAGCAGTGTGTTTATTACTTATCGAATTATAGTTTATAATCATACTAAAAAGTGTAAAGAAATATTTTTCAACTAAAGCATATTATATGTAATACAAGGCATGGCGAGTACAAAAGGAATTACACGTAAGAAGTATGCGAGAAGGCTCACAGCTGGGCTTTGTGAGGGCGCGACCGCCGGTCACTGGCAGAAAGAGCAAACACAATTTTTCAACAAAGGCGAGTGTTTAAAAAACCACCACTTTTGGAGCTCCTTGAGAACGAAAAATTCTCACAGAATATTTAAGAGCATCTTACAAGGAACAGAAAATGTTATTAACGTTTATCCTAAATGTGGTGGAAAAGTTGAAAAAAATAAGTGCAGAGATGAAAAAGTGGCAGCGGTCAATTTTATCGATCCAATTCCTTAGAAATTCTGTTGGTAAATCAGCTGAAATTTGGAATCGACACATGCAAAGTATCACAAGGCCGTCGTTGGCTAATATTTTTACGTAACAACAATCCGGTGGTGCTTCAGATCTGCACGATTTCAAATTTCAATTGATTTTTCAGCAGAATTTCTGAAGAATTATCATGTCGGTAATGAATGACTATTCTGTAGCTGGATCGGAATTTGGAAAAGATGAAATTTAAACTTGGCCACTGTCACTTTTTCATCCTTGCACTCGTTCTTTTCAACTTTCTCATCGCATTTCGGATAAATCCTAGTAACATCTGTGGTCCCTTGAAAGACGCTCTTAACCCTTCCGCTCCTAACGCCGGATATATTCGGCATCCACATACGACGCGATAAAATTGTTTGTTCTTTGTGACTGCAAGTACGGATTACATTCAGGACTTTATTATTTATACGGGGGCTGGTACCACTATAGGGCCCGAACATAAAGACTGTTGTAAATCAGGAAGTATAAAGTAAAATATTTAGGTAGAGGCCACACCCTTTACGTCGACGATTGGTACACGAGCCCTGCATTATTTGCTATATTACATAAAAATTCTACAACTGCGTGTGACACCGTAAAAAAGAGGGAAAAAGGAATGCCAAAAGTGAACGAAAAATTACAAAAAGGAGAAGCGTGCTTTCGCTCGTGTGCAAATATGTTAGCCATAAAATACACGATAAAAAAGAGGTTTTCATGGTTTCAACAATACATACAGAGAAATTTGTGAATGTATCAAAACGCTATAGTACGCAAGAAATTTTACAGAAACTATCTTGCGTACACGACTATAATAAATTGATGGGTGCTGTAGACAGGACCGACATGGTCATCAGCACTATAAATTCTACCCGCGAATGGTACAAACAGAATGGTACAAAAGATCCTCGTTACATATTATTGATATGTGCTTATGGAATTCATGAATGGCCTTTACAGATTGAAAACCAACAAAACAATATCAATTGTAAAATGTCAACTGAAATTAATAGATCAAATTTTAAAGAAATATCAGAAAGAAACAAGCCGTCATCCTATTATACCTTGTTAAGGTTATTGGGCGTATGTGGATACAAAGAAACGCGTGGATAAACTGTAAGGTAGAAAAAATATATATATTGAATATTAAAGTGAAAGTACAAAGTTTGGAATACAATGTGAGCTGGTCCAGATTCGCACGCTAGCAGTGTTACCCTAAGACTGAAAAACCCTGAAGCCAACATTGCATGTGTACCGCTTATGGCTTGCTTCGACGCAGTCTTTTGTCTATGCGCTGTCGATGGCTTCAGTGCTTGAGAAAACCAAAGATCAAATGTAGAGTTTTCTTAGAAGTGGCGACCACTTCAACACATCTGAAAATAATCATCAAACTCATCAAGACTCAACGGAAGACATTTTCCTTCACTTTATGAAGGTACAAGAAAAAATAGATCACGAAGGTGTGTTGTATGTGCGAAAAACGATGAATCGAGAATCTTGTTATCAATGCGAAGAATGTGATGTTGGGTTGTACGTGTTTCCATGTTTCAAAATTTAGATATTAAATTATTAATCACTATATATTAACCTTTCATTATTTTCAATCGTTACTCAGTCTCTTTATACCCATTAAATAAATTTATATCTTTTATGTAGAAATTATGAATGTATTGTTTTAGAGAAAAGTCCCTTTTTTTCCAAGATAAACTGTCCACGCGTAATATGTACACTTCCGGCGCGGGGTCCAGTTCAATGGCGAACCGAACTGCCGTAGCGAAAGGGTTAATCGTGCAGGAATTTTTCATTCGCAAGGAGGTCGAAAAATGGTCATTCCTTAACATCCTCCTCTATAATAATATAATATAATAACAAAACATCCGGGGAAAGTTTTTGGTCTGCAGACTATCTAGTTTCTAAGATACAGAACAGATAAGAAAGTTTCTTCTATGCACGTAAAAAAGTTATCGTCTCTAGCTTAAACAGCAATATTTAAGCAATTTGTATGAAAACCAGTTCATCGTTGCTTAAAATAACTGCGTATCAATCGTTTCATTAATTATCAAACGCAGTATCGACACGGTTATTACAGCCGCCACACAATTGATACCAATTACTGAGCGTCGACTTTGGACAGCGCTAGTAGACTCATTATGTGGATGCTAACTATAGTCGATATTTGTATCCGCAGATCCTCGTATGGATATCGATTATAGTCGGCGTTCGGAATGAAAAGGTTAAAGACCTGAAAGAGAAGATCTTGTGTCCTCGCTTTCGTTACGCTTTCAGCGTATTGTGTTCTTGGAAGTAGAATAGGATGTACGCCGAAGTGATCGTGTGGACAACCCCTGTGAAATATTTCAGAGAATGCGCGATCTCACGCTGGAGCCATTAGGTTGGCCGTCGTATGGAAACTCCACGTTTTATGACAGTATCTGAGTGCTGGCACATAGATGAGCGAAGCGCTAAAATTCTATTTCTTGAATGTAGCGATTGTACTTGATCGTGGCATAAAATAGTATAATGGCATTCTCCGAGGTTCGTGTTGTAACCAGAAATTCAAAATAACTGTTGTCTTAAACATTTTTTGGAAAAAAGTCAATGACTAAAACTAAATTTTTATTTTAATGGAAACCGATTATCAAGAAGTATCAGAGAAATTTCTGAAAAAATGAAATGATAAAGAAATGTTAATTTTTTATTGTTTTCAACACGAATAACCGTTATCGATGATTCAAATTTTTTTGACTAATAGTATAACCGTTATCAATTTTTCTGTGTACCAATAACCACTAACGATGGACCAAAATTGGACCAAATTTGGATCGACGCCAAAAAATTTTTCTGGCCACTTTCGATCAGTGTCTATTATTATTAACATTACTGATAATTACTATATTAATACAGATGTTAATAAAAATACCGTATTATAATATCTTTTATCCTACACTTTGTTTCGTGTATTTTCATGCTGTTTTTTCTTTTTAATACTTAATAAGATATTTATAAGTTTTATAATTTATTCTTTATATAGTCAGTGAATATGTACTAATCGCCAGTAACGTTAATAAGAGGAGACAATAGTCGAATGTAGGCAGAAAATATTTTTGTCGTCGATAATGGTTATCGGCAATCAAAATAAAATTCGGGTCGTCGATAAAGGTTACTGATAATCAAAAAAGTTTCGATCATTTATATTGATTACTGGTAACCAGAATTAGAATTCCGTCATTGATAATGGTTATTCGTAATCAAAATTTTCTTAATTAAAAATATTAACTCTTATAAAGTAACAGTAATGTTTTCTGGTTATAACACTTAACACAAATATTTCAAATTTATTATAGATATCTAATAACCAATTATCTAAATATTCTCAAATAATTTTAAATAAAACTATATTTAGTAAGTTGTATTTTTTTGTGACTCGTTGTTTTAATCATCAGCATGTTAACAGTAATTTGGATTTTATCAAAAACTAATATTAATTTTGCCATTTTTTTTTCACGCGTGGGATGTTATTCTACTTAAATGTTATTTACGTTGTAAATGTACCGATTAAATGGATCGTTTATTCTGAAAGTGGTGCAAGTCCATCTCCTGTAATCTGTCCAAACAGTCGAGGCACCAATAATGAAAAACAAATTGTACAATTTATAATCTTGAAAATGGTGCAAGTGCATTCGTGACCCTGAAGAAAGATATTGCTCTAGTTAATTCTTAAAAAAAAACTATTTGTACAATAAATTTATATCTACTTAAACACATCAGGATTTTTCAATCGATGGCAACGCAAACGCTTCAATATCTCTAAAGAAAGAGTCATGGACTTACACCACTTTCAAGAAAACAGCTCATTAATTACTAAATAGATTTATTATTTAGCATATCGTTATGAGGCAATATTTATAAAATAAATGACAATTAGGATATAGTAAATCGCATTATTTAATGTAGTCAGTAGAACGTTTTAGCAAACGAGATACTTGAGGTGTGTTAATAGTGTTTCAATAAAAAAAACTGTAAAGATATTTTTGTCATTTGACCTACTCTGCTAGTATCGCACTGTTCTTTTAATCGAACAGAAGTTTGCAGCCACTGACGATATTTGTTCTAAGAACGTTTCAAAATTACTCGATTACGTAACAAAATAAAATCTTTCATCCTGTTTAACTATTAATTTATTATAATATTATTAATTTAACTATAATGGTGCTTTTATTTTAACAATAGAAACAACCTTTCAGTTTTTTCTTTTAGTGTTCTACGTTGATTGTGTCACAAGTTCTTTAAAAAATTATTAACATATTTTCTCTTTTTTGTAAGAATTGCTTTTATCAAATACTGTACTTGAGAGCTGTGCGTCGAAGTAGGGAGAAAACAAGAAAATGAAATAGAAAGGAGGGAAAAGAGCAAGAGTGTGAAATATGCACTCAAGTTAGTGAGAGCAAGTAAATGCCTATGTAAGATAAACAACAAAATAGTATTACTTATAATACTAATATATAATTCTTAATAATAGATAAACAAAAAATTTAATGGTATCATTTTGTTTACCATTTTCAGTATGTTAAAAATGCTGAATATAATTTAAATTTTATAACAATGATTAGAATGCAATGATAACATCGTTACGTAATTATGATTTATGTATAATAATTATCTAATGCTTTTACGCTGTCCTACATATTTGCGTACTTCATCTTTTGAAGTGTTCCAAGAATCACATAATTATTTAATTATTTATTTTAATCAATATAAAATTTGCTAAAGGGCTGTTATTAATTAAATTTTGTTTCATTATCATTCTAAGTACACTTTTGGAGGAACAAGCACTCCAGATTTTAATGTGATCACTCACGCTTAATGTTCCAAGCACGGAAAGAATTCATAGACGTGACTTTGTTAGCTTTTTTACGTAACTTTAACGAAAGTCTAAGAGGTAAGTAAGGCTCGTGCATGCAACGAATCAGATTCGAAAATGTCAAAAGGCTATGGTCATGCGCGAAGAAATTGTCATGGAAGTCGTAACTGCGACTTCACCGTGAATTCTCTTACACAAGACTTTCGCTCGTAGTGAGGCATGCACGCGTGAGCGTTGTCACGAAGGCGGAGAGGCGTGCCCACGCGTTTCCCTTCGAAAACCCAACTGCACTCGACAGTTATTTATTCATCTTTATATTACACGCCAGCGCAAGGATCTGCCGAATCCCACGAGACTCTAAATCTACATAAATGCTCATTAGCAACGTGATAGAAGTATGCCATATTACGCGCCTCCAATCCACGAGATAACTTTCTTCGAAACTTTTCTCATATTTTTCACCTGTATTACACTATCGCGCGTGGCTCCGTTTATCTGTAATTGACAAAGTTTGTATTTCATATTTTAATACCATACAGTGTTACCAACCACGTTAAAAAGGGATGTTGAAGTGGTCATCACTTCTAAGAAAACTCTACATTTGGTCTTTTAGTTTTCTCAATCACTGAAGCCATCGACAGTGTCACGTTGATAATCTCCTCGCGTCGCAGTTCGAACGAAATGATTCCTTCACGAATAGGGTGAAGAAAATTGTCCAATTTCGTATACGATAATGAAATTTATTATATAAATCCAACAGAATGACGATTCAAAGCGTTACAACAGAATGAGCTCGGGCGCTAGTTTAGGTGGGTTTTTATATCGAGGGTCTAGTCCCTTTGGAGGGGCTACCGTCGGGTGTGTGTCAGAGGCACCTTCTTCGTTATTATTTCGATAGCAGGATGCCTAATACATCTGGTTACTGAGCGAGTGGCCCTTCTTGAGCGCGTGGTCTTCTTGAGCGGGTGGTCTTCTTGAATGTGTGACAACAGCGTATAGACAAAAGACTGCGTCGAAGGCAAACCATAAACAGTAGATAGGCGACGTTGGCTTCAGGGTTTTCGGTCATAGGGTAACACTGCTAGCGTGCGGATCTGGATCAGCTTATATTATATTCCGATTTGTATTTACACTTTAGTTTTAAAATATATATTTTCTACTTTACAATTTATCCACACGTTCCTTTGTATTCACATACATCTAATAACCTCAACAAGGTGAAACTTGGATACTGAACACCTCACCAATATTACTAGGTTTGGAATATATTGTCAACAACAATTGAGCAATTTTTCTCTATGCATGTAACCGTCGCTCGATCTTAATTCTCGAGTTACACACGAACATATTTTTAATACTATTTTTACTTTAATACTATGTAACGTTATTTTAGATTAGATTTAGGTTCGGTAATAAAGAAAAAAGTAATTTCACTTTAAGCTTTCTTATATGAAGTGCGGCCGGACAACATGAACAAACAGGCACAAAGTGATTCCTTATGAGAAAACAAGAAGATATAGTTACTTATTAGTTTTCGAGAAAATCGAATTTGAAAATTTATCAGGTTTTCTTGAACGTAAGTCGAAAATGTAAAATAACGTTTTTTTATAAGTCGTTTTGTTTTCGAGAAAAATAAATTTGAAGATTTATCATAATTTTATTCCACATTTTTCAGTTATTTTCGCACGTAGAATAACCTGCTTTCGACTGTTCACTCGTGCCTAGTCGGTAATTAGCCAAATTCACATATAGAAAACGAATTTCGAAAGTCGACTTTCCAGAAAACTAAGACAAAAAAATTGTATTCTATATCTTCTTTTTATTTTTTCAATCTTTCTTTTAATTTTTAAGCAAGCGCCTCCTACTCGCTTGTACATATTACTCAGCCGTATCCTGTACATTATTGCGTTTGGTTCGAGTCAGAAGTTGGAAATATTTCTGGCATCATGTCATAAAACGCCATTATATGGCACCGATATATCAACTTTCTTATGTATTCAGCATAACGACAAATGCAAATTTCATAACGAGAAATATTTGCTATTGTGTCTCTTTACACACTTTTTGCAATATTCTGACTATATGACCGAGTGTTTAGGTTGTAAAATTCATCCTATGATTTACTGTTATCTAATTTTACACAAATTTGAGGTGATTTGTATAAGGTTTAGTTGTCAGATTGATAATGTAAATCAACCCTGATCTAGATCTGATGCAAACTCAAGATAATTCATACCTGTTCCAAATATTAGGATACGATATATAGTAACAAAAGTACTTTTACATATATCTCGAAAGATATGGGTATAGAGAAACATTATTCGATATGTTGACATTGATAGCACACTTTAAGCTCGTCAAAATTGACGAAATGTCCCCTATTCGAAGTGAATAATTACCATTTGCTATATCATACAGCAAACTTGAATAAATTTTATTACAAATACAGATAGAGAACAATAGTTTAAAACAGTGACTCATTTCAATTTTTTTACTACTGTACTTTAACACTAGAAATACCACATCAGTCAAAATGACTGGTTCTACAATTTTATAAATGTGTCAACCCTCGTTTAGGGATCATGGATCCAGATGGATTAATAATACCTAAAATGTACTACATAACATGGAATTGCGTCTATAAGAAAATAATAAATCAATAAATATAAAAATATTCTATTATTACGTATTTTTTAAAGAACAATCATTTTGACTGCTTTTGATAGAAATAGCTTCGTGTTAACTATCGGTAGTTCTAGTGTTAAGGATAACGTAGGAAAAGTAATATTATTTTAGGTCATAATTTTAGTATTAATTTGAATCTTAGATATTTTACATATATTTGAAATGTAAACAAAATTTTGTCAAATTATTTCCTAACGTAACAGCATTCTCAAACTTACCTTAATTTGAATTATTTCGAATAATACATGTCGGATCTTGCGCACGTGAAACACTATGAAAACGTAAATGACGATTGATACGGCAGCATTAGAAATTGTTTGAGATATTTTTCGAGGAAACATTTATTCGTGTACAGAATATCAAATGAAATAAAAAATTATTTCAGTTAGTGGCTAAATAATGATAAACTTGCTTATTCAAATAAATTAAATAGTAGTTTACACCGACAGACAGTTATCTGTAAATAGTTTATATATATTGTCCGCAAACAGTCAATGCCACCAGCCAACGTGCAATAAGTACACATGTAAGAGGATATATATGGCGCATTTTCCGTGGAGAACATTTACGGATTGACACATGTTTTCGCACAATTGCCAGTGTAGACTAGGCGTAACATATAATTATTTCCACACAACATCACATAATAAAAGATGATATAACATGTAAAAAATTTATTAATATTTTATTAAATAATGCTTAATTTGAGTGTTATATAATTTAGATATTATTAGTATTTAATTAAATAGTATAAAAGATTATAATTGAAGCAATACTATTAATATAATTATAAATATATTAGCAATAGTATTATAATACAAACACTAGTAGTAATAGATTAATGTTAACATTAGGTTGCAGAATAATGCTAAACAATGTTTACACGCATGAATACAAAATTATAAGAAAGATACGAAATAACAATGGAGTAGTTTTTTGTTCGATAAAACGTAAGAAATAAAAAATAATAAATTCTGAATGTACTATTAATTCTTTAGGTACATTAATTACTGACAGAGTAGATACTGATTGGGATCTGATACATATATGTTATCTAATAATCGAAGATATTCGAAATAATACTATAATAATTCGAAATAGGATTATCTTTGTAACCTGTACATTATATAGACAACAGTGTAAACGGAACATATTGCAAACGTATAGTTATAACTCATACGTGATTAACAAGCAAGAAGATTATGAAAAGAGGAAGGATAACCTACTCGTACACCTATGAAATACTTAAACGCATCCTAACGATGGAGTCGCTAAATTTTGCAAATAGCGTAACATATACAATACATAGACTTGTTACAGAAGGTAATTCCATTATTTGTATTATAGCGTTTATATACTAATTAAATAGATGTATTAAGTGTATTAAATTTCATATCACTTAGTAGTACTTTCATATGACTACCAAAATTTCAAATTATGAAAATGAAATATATGGTCGGCTAAAAAATGCTTCACTGGAAAATAAGGATATGCAGGAATACTTTTAGTAGCTACTGTACACATATGTACTTAATCTTGAATTATATCTCTCGCAGGTTTTCCTTTCTCTTTCGTACTATTGTCTAAAAAATTCTGATAAATTCATGAATTATTTATTTCTCTATTTATCGTAGGCTTACTTATTTACTGCGTTTACTTTTTAATACAATGCGATTTAAATAATTTAAAACTTTAAAGAATGACATCTAATTAATAACCGAATAAATCTATTTCGTAATTTAATGCGAAACTGAGGTCATCGATTCTTTAACTCGATACTTTCATTATATTTTATCGATCCAAATAGATTGTTAACAGTTTTCAATTTTCCATGAACTCATCATTAAGGTTTAAAATACGCCAAGAAAATGCTATCAAATTGCCTGACAGAGACATTTGTTATGTGCCTAGTTATGCAAGAGGTCAAGTAGTATTTATGTATACGTAAGAATTCGCCTTGGCGCCATTCAATTGGCATACGCTCAAAATGCCAAAATCCTGAAAATTAATGTAAAAAGTTGAAATACTAATATCGAGAAAATATATTTTAAAATTTAAATTAGAAACACTTAAGTTTATCATTCTGATTGCTTTCTCATGGCTGTTCTTATTCTGTGCACAAGCTGCATAATTTATTTTACAGAAAGAATTTCATTTAAGTAACGCATACTAAGTAGAAAATACCCAAGTAAAATACAAGTATATTTTCAATAATTCTTAGCGATAATTAAATTACGATCAACAGTAGACAAGGAGTAATTAAATCGTAAGAAAACAAGTAGTGATTTAGACTCTATAATTAACAAAGAGTATTAAACACATTTAATTGTAAGTTAAGTTGCAAGTTAATTACGTTTATAACATTTACGGACTAAAACTGTAAGGAAAAATGATAATTTGAATTTATATTTTCTTAAGATCAGTCGTTTCTTATTAATTTACCGGATATTAATTCACTAGTGATTAATAACTCAAATATGTCATTAAAAATGTTCATTCTGAATCTTTCGAGTTTCTGTACCATTTACAATCTCTGCTAAAACTTACTGTGATATATATTTTATCGATCTTGAAGTTTGTAGCGAGAACTGAAAATTTGATCCGAATAATCACTACTTTTTGTATTATTTCCAATTATTTAATTAACTTATTCTAGCTTATTCACATAATTTACTTTTTATTCAATGCATCATTTTCGATATTGTATCTGTCAAAGAAGTTTAAACAATATATTGCATGTAAGTTTCATCACATTCAATTCCTGTAAATTGCAAGGTGTTTTACTAAAGTTATCACTAACTTTGTTATATGTATACCCTTTTCTAATAACACAATCTATCAAAAACATGACCTTTCCTTTTAGTTACATTGAGTGAGTTCTAACTCGGGTGCAGACGATATTATACAAATAATAAGATCATTGTATTTTGAGTAAAACTGCTTTATTTGCGTCAGTAAATAGCCAAAATGATATACATTAACTTTAAAAATTGATTTGTGACACGAACTAAATTGTATTATATCACGTATACAATGACGTATTACAATATGTCATAAAATTTTAATTGTGTAACATAAAATTAATGCATTAATATTGCATCATATAATATACAATCAAGTTATGTGAATATCTATACACAAAACAGACTACATTAATTTACTTGTGTTGGTCATATCATCTACGATACAAGGATTTTCAATGTTTTGCAATTGACAGTGAAATATAGTAAATGGACCAGACATAATTTTAGACATCTTAAACCGAGCCAGAAATTTAATTAACTGCATGCGGGAGATGTATTGCAAGGACTAGGCTTGCCAAATTTCGCTGTTTTACTTAATAGTTGAATCATGGAGATCACAAAGATTTCCTTATATTAGATTAATTCCTAATCGGACTTGTCATAAATGCATCTTCTCTCTAAGACCAACCGTATAGCCAAAAGAAAGTAAGAAAGGAATATGGCGACACTTCCGCCGAGTCACGTGTCATTCATCGATCGTCGATCACAGTGATCGATGGCGGAAAAATTCAAAACGATCGGTGAGCGAGTGCATGGTACAGTCATTCTCAATAGGAGTGATAACTTATACTGTAAAGACAACGGGAGAAAAGTGAGAGAATGAAAGGCAAGTGAGTTCGTGGAAGCAAACGTGACCACGACTGTAATTGTTGGTACAATGCGTAGGAGGGCGTACGATACCTTAATCGGAAGCTTATGCCTGAAGGATTACAACGGTGGTGGTCTGTATTGCCGCAAAATCATAGCTTTCGAGATATTAACAAAAATATACTAATACCATATACGACTGCGTACACAGACGCAACCGACGCGCAAGATCCACAATCTATTTGTAGTATATAGTATTGGATTAGGTTTGGTTTATTCTTCGTGAAGCGATCGGTTACGCAGAGATGAGTCAATTGCTAGTGTAAAGTGACTGGCGAGCATCGAACGAAGCAGCTATCGCGTTGAGTGCATTTATGTACGTACGCGGTACATATACACATGTGTATATATATATATATATATAGAAAGCGACGTAGTAAGACCAACATATCTTTGTTAATATCTCGAAAACTATGACTCTTCGGCAATTCGGACCACCATCGTTGTAATCCTTGCAGGCATAACATTTTGATCTATCACACGCTCTCGGTGAAGTCGTATCTGGCGCGAGAAACTGATGAAGCAGACGAAAGGGACTATAGCAAGAGTGCGGCGTGTTTCGTCACCGATGGTCTGTTTGAGTCGTGCGGTTAGTTGGAGGTTGGAGGCCGAGTGGAGTCGAGTGGAGTGGAACGTAAGCGGAACGCCACAGAAATAGTACAGACTGCGTCGACCGTCGTTCGACGTGCTATTACGCAAGCGGTCGCTCGGTCTGGGCTTGGTTCAGGTGTATGCGGGGATTCCTCGTGGCGCCGCTCGTCTGGCGCACTATTCGCCACACACACGCGTCAGTCGGCCATGTTCGTGAACTAGCCGATGACAGACGCGAGTTCTGGCACACTCGAGAAACCTCCTACGGCATCCGGAGAATTCGTCGAGCACGACTCGACCAAGGTAATTGATCGATTTATAATGGGCCGTGCCGGAATTGTATTGGAGAAACGTGGACAGCCAACGATTATCTGATTTCAAGGAAATTAGTACCTTTTCACCTGTTCATGTGCCATTCGAATCACGTCGCTCCGTTTATAACATTGAATCATCGTATTCGATGAATGAAAACTTGCTATTTCTTTTTCCTTACGGTTGCACTTCAGTCGAGAAACATTTCTTTACTTCTCATGACGCATAATGCATTTGAAATTCAATTCATGACTATTTACAGAGAACAGAGAAACTTTAAATGTTTATTTTTTCTTTTCTTCCTTCTTACGGATAGAAATATTATTAGTGGCCATCGGTAAGTTATCGAGTATTCATTGATACATAACGACATTGATGGATAATATTGTTAAAGTATCAATCGAATAAAATAGAATGTAACACGATAAATTTACGGAAAAGCATGGTAATAAATAAATACTTTGCTCTAAAAATTTATTCCAAAGAAATTTTCCTATTGTACAAAAATAACTTTTCTCTCGGAACAAATATTAAACAAATTTTAGTAACAGACATAATCCTAAGTTTAGGGAAACTCATAATACATCCTATATTCCACCACGTTATTAAATCATAAACGAGTTTTCAGGCATAAAACAAGTCCCATCAATATGGATACATCACTATGGATTTTGTATTTTTGATTAAATTTAGTTTAACAGTATTACCGATACATTGAAATGTCAGTAAAATTTTAATGTTGTTGGTACTTATGAAAAAGTTATCGATTCAAAATATACGATTTCTTCAGAACTGTCCAATTCACATTCGTCCAAATGCTCGATAGATCGATCTCAAAATAATATTGTTTAAAAATTTGTCGATTATTGGTAAATTAAAGAATTATAATAAATATATACACAATATCTCAGTTTTTTCTCATCAAACGATGCTAACATGTTCTACGGATAAAAGTATGAGACTAACGTTATACAATATAAATATAAGCACACAGACGTTCTGTTAAAAAGGTACGAAAAAAAAAAAAAAAAGAAAAAACAACTGACTGATGTTTCGTTCGAAGTTTTAAAGCGGTAGTTTAACGAATGTTGACCTCAATGATGGAAAAGCCAAGAAGGATCGGTTCTTTGTGCCTGAGATATGAATCTTTAAAGAAAAATATTTCATAAATAAATATTAACACGCACAGAAATAAATATGAAGAAATGAAGAAAAATCAACAAGAAACTCGTAACGTAAGAAATATAAATCCAATTTTTCAAAGAAGTTCGTAAGAATTTGTGAATTGTGCAGAATATAGATTCAAGTTTTCATCGACGACACCAAGGTAAACGCTGCTAATTTGTTTTCCACGCTGTATCGAACGGAGAACCAATTCATTATTTCATATTCGCATCATAATATTTTAATAGACTACAAATTTATAAACATATTTAAACATCTTTACTTACTTTTGCTGGCATGCGATGGAATCGTACGATGAGAGCACACGTATATGAAATAAATAGAAGAAACGATAGCGTACTGCATACATTGTATAATAAAAGGAGGAATTCATCAATGATTAATGAAATTATTTACTATTGATACTTCACTTCAAGCGCCCATTCCTACCAATGGAAGGTTGATATTGGTGGAGAACTGAATTTACTACTACATAAATTTTAAGGTCATTATGTTTTCTTTTGTTTTATAGTGTTGTTATAATTTATTAATGCAATTTTCAACAGATCGAGTTCATATAATGTTTCTTTCTTGTCCCTATTCGTAGAAAATAGCTATAAAATGTAGTACAAAAATCTGAAATATTTTATATCAGAAAAACTTCGTACACAAATTATGATCATTCTACAGAATTGAGAATTATTTAACAGTGATTTTATCCACATACCTTTTTATTTAATTTATGAATTGTAACAAGCTTCAGGTATGGCGGAGGACATGCTACAAAAGCGGCCAAACCAACAAATAACTATAATAACTGAGACCTCAACAAAAGTTTCATATAACCAACTGTATTTAAAACTTTTTACTTGAACAAACAAGATAATTTAATATTAGTTTTAGTTAGCTCAAGGATTATTTACAAAATTTAAACATCCAACATCGTACATCAATAGTAATTTGTAATTATCTATTTTATAAACGAATTAATTAACCACTCTTGATAATTGTTACCGAAACTTGAAGATAAAGACAGAAATAATTAAATTTTAACAACAATCAATTCTTATTAATCATAACTGAACTAGCTAGCAATCTTGACAATTGCCAATTAAACTTAGATATAAGAATCATTGAATTTTTAAAACTAATGAATATTTATTTCTTACGTAAACAAGCTCATTAGCTTGTCAATCTGGCTTCCTTTATTATGAACTAAAATAAATAAGTTGTAGACTTTATTTTCTAACGTTCAAGACTACATTACAATTTCACCTAAATAACGCAAGACATTCTATAAATATCTACGTAATATAAATACAATCAACACACAGTTTAATCAGGTTCCTGGATACTTACTTCTCTCAGTTTTCATATTAAACAGAAAGTTGAATGCCAATGTTATATTTACGTTACATTAAATAAAACTTCGCAAAGATGATAAATTTAGAATATAATACCAACCAGGGGACTGAAAAGCTGATTGGTTGCAGCAGGTGATTGTCAACGATTCTACAATTTTAGCTAATCAAAAGTGGTCACTTGTTACAAAATGTAAGAGATACACCAAATTCACCCGATTATTTTTTACTTACTTCAACGTGATTTCTTTCTTAGTACCCGTTTTTTTAGAAATAATTTCACAGATAGGGGACCGAGATGTAAAAGTGGTGACAAAGATTGTAGATGTTTTTTTGTCAATAAGGTGAACTCGATTAAGGTAAAATAAACATGACTATTGTAAAATATATATAAAAGGGAAAATTAGTAAATAACTTCAAATTCATTTAATGACAATGAGCACGGATTGTAGAGAAAATTGTATGGTTATGACATGACAGAGAACTGAGAATTATAAAAGGTAATTTTTTGATATAAACAAATTAAATTGATAGTTCTTCATAATTTGTCGACCAAATTACAAGTTACAATCTTTCTCTGTCGTGCAAATATGATACAATTTAACTTTTTTAACAGTTTTTAACATACCATATATGTACAGCATCTAATTTAAGTTACTACATGTGTATTGAAAAATCTGCATTTTCAGTTATGTAAAAGAAATATATATTTATGTATTTCATGCTAGCGCATTATTTTCTTCTGTCCCTTGAGCGAAGATTTTTGGAAAATATTTGATTTTGAGTTTGTTCTTAAGTATAGTATACAACACTATCATGGTTTCAACATTCTACTTTACTACGCATTTTTATATAGGCAATGTAAAACAAATGCTTTATTTTATGAATTTATTTAATATATAATAAACTATATTTTTAAAGAAATATACTTTGATGTTATTATATTATTAATTATAACCAAATATGCATTATTACGAAATCTTCAACAACAAAAGTTCTTTTATTACACAATTCCTTTTAATTCTCAACATTTCTGATGAATGAAAAGTATACCCATTTATAGAGATGTAACTGTTGTTAAAGCATAATAAATTGCTATCAATATAAACTGAAAAGTACCTATATATTTAATTTTTTTAAATCTGTGTTTAACAGATAACAAAAATTTAAAAGATTAGAAGGACATTTGTTAAAAATGTGAAAAATGTTTTAGTCAATAATGAAGTATGTTTACTTCATCTTATTATTATAATTAACTGTTAGTTTAAGTACAAAATGATAGAAAGATTATATTCTGAATCGAGTGTCCAACGCCGAATCGAAAGTCGGGACTCGAATTGTAAATCGAACTGATCATTACCTAATCTGACCTGAAACTCGAGTACCTGCAATTTTAGGTGCTCGCAGGCCCCTAACTAGCCCTAATTTGTCATTTTACCATAATTACCTCTTCGGTCACTGTCTGTCACTGTATTCTTCTATCCAAACTAAAAGGGTATGGCAAATGTGATATTTTTCTACTTTGGATCAACAACTTTATATCTGGCAGCTCACAAATTGTTCAATTCTGAGGTGGATAGGTCGTGATAGGTGCTGTAGAAAAACTAGAGTATAATTAACAGTATATTTATTAACAATACTCTCGATGTACACTTTACATAGAGCTCGCGATTACACTTGGCTGTTCGTACTTCACGGTTACAAAAATTCGACTTCTTGATGATGCGTCACGATAGTGATTCAGCAAAGTGCGCGGTGCAAGTTCGGATAATGATTGCTCAAGCTGCGTCGAGGAACTCTAGTCAACTATCAACTATCAAACGTCACGATGATGCTGCGGAGGAAAACTATGATGGGGTATGTTTAAGGATACGAGATGATCGGATTCGTCGAGGAAAACCTTCGTTAGGAAATTGAGGAAAATGGACGTTGCTGTTAATTGGTTAATCTCTGGGTTAGTGGTTGAGGAAGAATGCTAACCGCCCTTGAGAGAAAGTTGCTAGCGGGAAGCATCATACGTGAGGAAAATCAGATTTCCCGTATCTTTCAATAGTAGGTTTTTTTATTTAGGGAATACTGAGACAAAGACTAATTGTTCGTTTGAAGAACGTTAGCTAGAGAAATTCTAAGATTTATAGCGGGTCCTTAGGCTAGTTGCAAATATGCTATGAAAATGTTTCGATATCTGGCAATCATGTTGTTCGAAGGCTAGGGTCTGTTGAAGAAAATATTAAGTTGGTATGATCACTAGTTCCTATATGCTAAGTTGGTACGACTTTTAACGACGCTCCTTTGTCTTAGGTGTCGGCCACGTGTTAATTATCTAAGTGTATCCGGTGTGTTCGTATGACTGTACACGGTGGTGAAATACAGAACGTAAAAACTAAATTTGAGTGAATCAATAAACACCAAACTCTAAAACCTATTCAATAACAGGGTCTTTGTGTAGGAAGCCACGGGATAAAAACCGTTGGAAGGTTTGCTGTCGAGTGCCGCCACAATTCTATGGCTCATATTTCAATATTATAACCGTTAAATCGTGTGTTCCTCAAGGTGCTCACCTTGGATTTCTACTTTTTAATTTCTTCATTAATTAATTACTGCCTTTTTCTTTTACTTGCGGATGATTTAAAGCTGTTTTATGTCATCGAGGAATACGCTAGCCCACTTCTTACTCAACGCGAGCTTTTCAATCTTGAGTCTTGGTGTGAACAAAATAAGCTATCTCTCGATATTTCTAAATGATCTATTATCTGTTTTTCGCTCTTAAAAAGTAATCCATTATATAATTACGCTGTCGATAATCGTACCTTATGCCCTTCGATAATAAAATATTCGTAGCTTAGGTATTATATTATTCTCATTCGATTTATCCTTTTCGAAACATATTACGAATATCTCCAGTGTTTACACGGACGGTGTACGTGGTTGATTGATTGTACAGATATGTATTTTTCGATATATCTTTGAATTGTTGAACGATTACAGATCGTTGAATATAATTTGCAAGAGATTGATGTCTACATATTGTTAAGTGTCTATTGACCAACAGTCAATCGAATAAACAAAATTAATTTGAGGCACGAAATTATTTAGAACGTATACTGTAGAACATTTTTATGAATATTTTATGAATATTCAATATGAATATATGAAACTTTTTGAAGCTTTACGAGTACTGTAATGAGATAGGGCTATGATTATACAGTTTTACAGAACTTATTTTGCCTTAATTTGCCCACATTTGGAATATTATTCGGTTGTTTGATTACCTTATTACCGATATCTATGAGATAGATATCTTCTAGTATAAATTTCTACGTTTATCTGCTCATAATATGGGCTGTCCTGTGTCGATTGATGATTTACGACTAGAAAACGATGCTGTCTCGTGCTAAACTTATGTCAAAATGTTGAGATAAGAAATTATCTCTTTTATGTTTGAAAAAGTGTGATTTAGAAAGGTTATTATTTTAAAAAAACGAAATCTCGAGGTTGTAAAGAGACTATGAACGTTATATAAGTGGACATATTCCAGGAAGCAACTTGCGAATATTGTTATAAAATGTTTGGCAATTTAACAGTTATCCGTTTATAGTTTTTTTTTTTTTTTTCTTTAAAGGAAATAACATTGTTATAAAAAATGAAGAACAAAGATGTAAAGTAATTTTTACGAAATTTCATAAATTTCATAAATCGAAGTAAAAATTAGAACAAGAAATTTAATCCAATTATTACGATTTATTTATTCATTAAGATTCAGGCTATTGTCATGTTATTGTAAGTATTTAGAACTAAATAAGCGACTTTGAAACACTTTATTCCAGAGCATCATAAACAAAATATCGATTAAACGAAAAAAAACGACTTCTTTTACATTTCGCTTTGTATTTTAAGAACTATTTGTCGTACTTGAAGAAATTTTACTAGCAAATTGTAGCTAATAAAATTATTTCTAAAATGAGGCCTGTTGCGTTATGATAAGACCAATTGTTAAATAAAATTGTTTACAAATTTTTAATTTACAATAAAAATATATAAGCTTATCTTAGTACGCTATCTGGAAGACTTATATTTTGATATGCAAATGTAAAATAATGTTTTCCTTCAAACACTTGGCTAAAATTCAGTGATAATCATTTCTGCTGAATTGGAAAATGCTATAACTTTCATATTTTACCGTAGCGGAACTTGCTTCTATCGATTTATGCGATCCATCTGGGATTCCACGCAATTTGAAAACTTATAAAAACGTTTCTTTAGAACCAATTTGCTCTAAGATAGATCTTTTTAAAAAAAAAAGTCGTCAACACTAAACTATTAAACATTACAAGATGCAACAGGCGTCATTTTACAGTTTATTATTTGTATTAAACATGGATGTTTTTTCGTATTGAATGGATGCCTACAAAAGATAGAAAAACATTTGCAATGTTGTTGACTTTTCGCAGTGGATAGTCGCGAGGTTTCGGCACAACGGGCAAGGTCGTTGCGAGCCACGCGTGTCGTTCTTGAATTGCCTGCGCAAAAAGTGTAGATCCGAACAGGTTTTAATATGGCCTTATATAGCATTGTTTTACTCTGCACGCTTAAGTTGGAACTTCTGCCAATGAACCAGTAAAATTTTTTTTAATTTTAATTTAAGTTGCTTGGATTTATCTACGATGTGTCGTTTCCGTGTCACTCTTCTGTCGAGAATCATGCCTAGATATCTGACTAAATCTTTGTTTGGAATTGGAATATTATTTATAGCCACCTGTGCACTAGATTATTTTCAAAGCGTTAAGGTTATATGACTGGATTTATTTTCATTTATTTTAAAGCGCCATTTGTGGTACCACTTTTCCATAGAGTCGAGACCTCGCTGGAGAGTTGAAGAGGCAATTATTAGGTTTGAGTGGGACACCTGAAGAATACAATACAGCAAAATTTTAAGAGAAGCGTCAGACTCTATTTGCAAGGGAACGGAGGACATGTCGAACAGTTATTATACAATGATTTGTTGCATATTTTGTGGACACTTGCAGACGAGACAATCGCAGTTTACGTCTTTAAATATCACCGTCTTCTTCTCTACGACTTCTATCTTATGTATCGTTCGGATTGAGTATCGCCGTGCAGCCCCGCTGCTTAGGCTGACCTCCTTTCGCTCGTGTAAGAAAGTTTGCTTGTGTGCAGGGGTATTTTAGCCGATTTTTAATTGTCAATAACTACAAAACAAAGCCGAAAACGCAATCTTTTTATTCTTAATTTTCGTCTTGTTTCGACTTCAAGAATCGCCCTTTAAATTTCCTGACACCTATAGCCGAATACCCTATATATTTGCCTATATGCGCATGAATTTCTTGCACAGAATCATCGATTTATTTTATTTATTTATTTTTATTATTAATATAATATTATCAATAAGTATCTTAAACACTTTAGAGTTGGAGTTCTCAGGAATCACCTTTTTCATTACTTTCTTATCCTGTCGTTATACATTCTATGGTTTAGATTCCCTTTTAAATAATTTAAATTCAATTCTTACCACACTTTTCCGTTACTAGAATCATTTTAATTTAAGCTTTTTTACAAATGGTGCAAACAACACCCCTATCTTGGTATTTAAAATTGTCATATAATATCATTTTTGGTAATTATGTGCAACAGGAGCGACCTCATCGATTTCCATGACTTTGAAACATGTTGTCAAGGTGATCACCCTGAACAACTTTTTCTTGTACATGTTATCGCCGCTCGGCCTTAGTTTCCGAGATACACGCAAAAATATTTTTAATATTATATATTTAATGGTATATAGCTTTTTGGAGTTTGGGTTGGATTTCAATTAAATTGGAATTCATTTTAAGGTGTATTTGCTTCAATTTAATACTCATTATTAACGTTATTATTAACATCTGCTATTATATCGAAAAACGCAGTTATTCGATCGTCGAAATTATGTTGTCGCAAATCTATATAAACAGCTTCACCGAAAATCTCGTTCATAATTGCGTATGCGTGGCAATAAGAAGTGTTTTTGAAAATTTTACTTCAACACCGCACTCGTTGCTCTCTCGTAAAGATCTAATTCGTTGCAATACGAACTACACATAAGTTATCGAGGGATTTCTAAGAAAAATATTTCTTCACTCGCATGTTGTTATTTGGTTGGACGAAATTTTTATGCCTGAGCAGCATGTAAAGTATTGAAGTAAAATTTGTGTTACGCCACGAGGCTTACCATAGGCCGTGTCTCTAACCGCTGCTCGTGGTACTACAGTGTCGCAGACAGATCGTGTTATCACACAAGTGCATAGTTGTCATCAAGCAGCGAGTTCTAGAAACGTCGATTCGCCTTCGGTTCGTTATTTCATCTACACAAAGAAGCTGGCATACGTGATCATACGAAGGCAAAGAAAAAATCGAAGGGCAACAGTATCGTTTGAGGATTCAAACGGAATGCATCGAGAGATTCAGCTGAATAAAATTAAGGTCGCTTAAGCTAACGAATATATCGAGAGATATCCTAAAGTCGAGACGAATTCCTGTATCAAACGAATTGTATTCATCGCTAAATAATTTGTAACGTGTGCATTATAATATTAAATATTATTAAATATTTAATATAAATATAGTTTATATTAACCCTGTTAATTCAGTGTTAAACTCTGTTGAAGTGGTCATCACTTCTAAGAAAACTCTACATCTGATCTTTTAGTTTTCTCAAGCGCTGAAACCACCGACAGCGTATAGACAAAAGATTGCGTCGAAGGCAAACCGTAAACAGTAGATAAGCGACGTTGGCTTCAGGGTTTTCAGTCACACTGCTAGTGTAGCATCAACCACATCCCAATCCACATCAGAGACCAGGCCGCGCTTCGGAACCGATGGGCTGATGACGGAAATAAAGATGTGGCGGCACTCGGCATCAATGTATGTCGCCGAAGGGAGGTGCCTAACGAACCCTCAATATCCCAACGGTCCTTTCGCCGAATGTTCGAAAACGCCTAACAAACGCATGGATAGTGGGGATATTGAGGGATGACAGAGAAAATGAATCGGATTCCGCCAAAAGTCAAGTAGTTGTAAGAGCTTCAGTCTTGAAATGTCGCGGCTGGAGTTCAGAAGTAAATTATAGTTAGTGTAAACCAAGTGTTAAGAAATAAATTCTCTCTTTTTATTTCTTTATTTTTATCTTTTATTTTTCGACTTCGATCTTTTTCGATTTCTCTTTTTTATTTTACGTGACATTAGCGTGCAGATCTGGATCAGCTCAATTATATTCCGATTTGTATTTACACTTCAGTATTTAAAATATATATTTTCTACCTTACAATTTATCCACGCGTTCCTTTGTATTCACATACATCTAGTAACCTCAACAAACTCATTTGAACTACCTCTGTTATCGTAATCGAAACAGGGGAACAACTGATCGATTATCCGAATCGTAGCGAGAATTTACGCAACCGCGTCTCTCCGCGAACGATCGTAACAGTTTTCCAAGACACTTCTTACAGCCTCACGTATGCAGTTGTAAACGAGGTTTCCGCTGAGGCTATTTATTTTGGTCCGTAAAATATGATACGAAAATGTAGAGTTTGATAGCTGATGGATGTAAATAGATAGCTAAACGGCCAAGTAAGCGGCAAACGTGTTAACTATGCTCGTGACTAAGTCAAAAATACACACATATGATTATGATCATTGTAGTGATACCGATAGTTTTTTGCAAATATCTTGGTAACTAAACCAGGGAGAGGTTACATGTATAGGAAAAAGTTGAATATTTCAAGATCATTGAAATTGAGATCGTCCCTGTCCTAAATGATTAATTAGATAATTAAAGGAACTTATCTAATTGGAGTTCAATTATAATTGTAGCGCCTCCTCTGAGAATATAAATTGGTAATGCCATCTGCTTGCAATACTTGCCAGACGTTTAAAGCAAATTAAAAAATAAAAATCGCGCTCTGCTTGTGTTTTCAGCGTTGCCGTTCTTCCACCGGTTCACGGCTGTCGCTAGTTTAAAATATTGCCGTTATTATTTAAGCTTGAGTATTCGATTGAAAAACGAGGAACAATTAGGTTCGTTTAATTATATAATTGTAATACTCTTCCTCAAAATGAATTGGGAGATGTTTAAAGCATCTAACGGGAACCAGAGACTCGAGAAAAAGTTGTAAATTCAACTACTACAAGACGAGAAGAATAAAGATTTTTTATTATACCTAAACATAATAAAACAAAGATAGCTGTTATACAAAGAAAAGGTTTAAAAATAAATATCTGAGAAAAACATTCTAACTTATCATCTTAAAGTTATCTTATATGAATTAAGTCTCCAAAATCGCATTTGCAAACACATTTGCGTCATGTATAATCGATAAATCATAAAATTTGGCGAGCTTCATTCCGTTCATCTGGCTGCTCTACAAATAACATCAATATTAACACCTTCTTTCTTGGCAACAAAAGTCGACGCATATGTTGTGCTGTGTGTGTGTTTATATCAATACAACTATTCTCTAAGCCGCGTTTGACCCATCGTCTCAGCGTACTGTTTTATGCGTTAATAATCATAATTTGTTATTTTTTAAAAGAGATAAAAATGTTCTTTGTTGAATGTTAACATAGAGAAAATATTTATCTGCTACTTATATCGAGCTACAATAAATAAAAATCGTTTTCCATTTAATGCAGAAGTCTTTATCCTATCAGGTATTTTTATTTCGAAAGAATCGAGTTTTATTCTACTATTCTCGAGCCTTATAAATGTTAAAGTCTGAATGCTGTGGCTAGTGATCAAGGCAAGTAATTGTCTCGAAGGTTAACCTTTCGAAGAACAAAAAATCATTTCAAGAACAAAAACATTCATCAAATAAAACGACAAGGACTACTCTAGGATTCTACGTTTCGTGGTGTTTTGGATTACGTAATCTCATCTCTGCTACACCTTTGAAAAATCTCCTTATGTTGTTATCCTGCCCTATACTTCTGGTTTTAGTAAACGAGAGATCGTCGACTAAAGACTAGTGAGTGAACAGTATTTAGTTGTTTTTCCAAACTCCTGAGACAGACACGCAAGAACGTCCCAATCTATAGATTTTCTGGCAAAAGCTCCACCATTAAGGCTCTATCGTGCTGCTTAATCAAAAGAAGATATAATTTTTGGTTATTATTCTTCGGGTGTACTCCATACCCTAAACGGTTTGCGAATAACATCGTCAAGACCAGGGATAGCTTCCGCCATGTGGATGAGAGTCTCTATTAGGAGAAATTAATAAATTACTATTTGGCCTAGAAACTAACGGCTCTTTTACAAGTATTGATCGGTACAATGGATACGACGCGTGTATCGCGTAAATTTTAGTGATGACGAGTTGACTGAC
The DNA here is from genome assembly GCF_041682495.2 of Bombus fervidus. Lineage (NCBI taxonomy): Eukaryota > Metazoa > Arthropoda > Insecta > Hymenoptera > Apidae > Bombus > Bombus fervidus. Next base: position 2,861,433 of record NC_091526.1, on the reverse strand, counting down.
TTCAATAGATGACTGCTCTAATGGTAAGACCGTTGACTTGACTACACGAAGATTATAAGAGTAGTAGTAGACCCGTCTCGTACTATTAAGGAGGAAAGCTCGGTGTGGATGTGTCTTTTTGAACTAAGAACGCGGATTCGTTGTTCACACTTTTCGGTAGGAAAGTGAGGATTAACGATCCGCGATGCCCATTGGTTATAGCTAACGATAATAAATAAAATTATGAGGAGAAAGTCTCCTGCAGATGTGGCTCATGGGTGTCCTTGTTCATGAGGAAAACCTGCTATTTCGATAGACAAACACCCGCTTTCTCCGTAATTGATAAGAGCGTGCAATAAACATAAGGACTGTTTTAAGGACCATCCATAAACCGAAAATACTTATATGTATAGAGATTAAGCTAAAAAGATCCGATTTATGGTGTTTCCTTAGGTTTATTACGGGTCAGTGTAACAATGTGTAGGTCTTGGCAGCCAGACCGTGAGGGACCTCGCACGGACCATCTCACGCGACGTAACACATGGTAAGTAGAATTTGACCCGTGACACGTGCGGCGACCAGTCTAGGATTACTATTGTTCCTGTCACACAATGGCTCTTAATCTTTCAGGGAACTCTTCAAATTAAATAATTGCTCCAATTTAATGTGAGTGCGTCTATTGTACTAATATTGGGGTGTTTAAACTAGGAGACACAGCGCTCACATTCCGTGTTTATACGACTAGTAAATAGGTCAATCTCGGGCTTACCGAGATAATTTACGATAGTTTTAAAGGCTTTATTGCGTAAGGATTATTCTGTCTCGGGTTCTAGTCTACGAGATTCTCTATCAACTTCTGTATGTTCTTTGGATTTTATATATGAGGCGTAAAGTCAAATATTTCTCTCTTCGCGTCAAGATTTGATTATGAAATTTAACGCGGTTGATTATTGAGATTCTGAAACGTACTTCTCTCATTCTGCTAACATAAGAGATGGCTACTGTATTATCAAATCGTAGTAAAGTATCGCAGTCTCTCGACTCTTTGGTGAAATAACGTAATCCAAAATAGGCTGCCTTTAACTCGACAACACTCATTGCCAATTTATGGTCCTCTTTGACCCTTTGAGCGCAGCGTTGTCCGACGTTAAGCGTGCGCCGTGGGTTGCCCACTCTTTACGAAAAAGCACACCGTGGGCTGCGTATTTCTTACGAAAGAGCGCAAGTTGAGCAGACTGAATCTTCATTGCAAAATATACTGATTGTAACTAAAATAAATTATGTAGTGACCTCGCTTGTCTTAATCGATTGCGAAGAGAATCAAGCGGTGCGATAGCATTCGTCATATTTGTTACTTTATAAAGTACATCTATGTAAACTCCCTAGAGTTCATAGAGTTCATGTGATAGGGGCTCTCTCTCTTTCTGTTCACGGATAGCACGACTTTCTTTGTTTCACAGACAGAGCAACTTTCTTTTTTGTTTTACGGACAACCATTTTGAGAGATAGACAACATCAGAGATAGACAAGATCACAGAATAATTATTTAAAATACTGAAGATTGACGGAGAAAGATCGGTAGCTCAGGACGTTGAAAATCGATTCTCGATTTTCAGGTAGACATTGCACAGAACTTGTTATTTATTGTTTACTGTTATAGATTTGTATTAATTGTTGTTTACTCCTGTATCTCATTTAAGTATTTTCACAATAAACTCGATTTTCAGACTTCAGAATCGATCACTTGAATTACCCCGAGATTTACGACATCACAAATATTTCAAGTTTTGTTCAATAAAAATTATAAGATGACAATGAAATACAAAATATCATTAATCGTCCATAGCGTTCAAATGTACTGAAACTTTACGATATAAAATCGAAACAGCGCGGTCGCGCTGCTTGGGACTCAACCGATTAAGAACAATGTCATTTAAACTACTAGAGTATTGCATACTCTGCCGAGATTGTTACGCCAAATTGATTATGGTTAGAGTGATCGGTAGTATCGTTCTGGTTGTGTTCTAATGTCTTTTGTTGCAGCCTTGTCTCCTCCATTGGTATAGCCTGCTGTTACTACGGTTCACCTCCCCGGTATATCCATCGGCAACGTTCTACTCGTCGTTCTCGTACGCGTGCCGCTGTTAGAATTTAATCTTGAAGTTAAGATTAATAATCTGTAGAAGACACAATGTTTATGTTGAAATAATATTCAGTGATGTTTATTAAACAGAACTACAGAACCAAATGTATATAAGCGAGTGATATAATTTTTTTGTTATTGATTATTTGTTTAAATTTTTACAATTTGTCCAGAAGGACATTTGGTAAAATATTATAGCTTAAAGAATAAAAATATAGCATGTGGATGGTTACCCCCAGCGGGGTTCCATCTTCTAGGTTGCCTATTGCATCTCTATTGCGAGGTCTGCGGGATGCTTCCTCTTCAGTCTTCTTTCTATTTTGGTTTTATTTGTTTCAGCAACCAGCTGGTTTGGGTGTGCTGCAAGTCTTTCTTTGTACTTTTTTGCGTATCTAGCGATTTCCTCTTTGACTGTTGGAATTTTTAGATCTTTTCGGAGGTCTTCATTTTTGACGTACCATAGAGCGTTAATTATTGTCCTTAAAATTTTTGCTTGCTCTATTTCTATTTTGCTTATGTGACTCATTGTTGCCGTCCTCCATAGTGGGACTCCGTATGTCCCGATTGGTTTGATTATTATCTATTTCTTCCATTAATGAGCTGAAGAAGTTTCTTAAAGGTAATTCTTGCAGCCATCGCTGCTTGTCTGTATCTGGGTTTCCTGCAGCATTTGTGCCTGGAATTATTTTTCGTTTTTTGCTAGTCTTTGCTAGCTTCCAGTTTTCGTCCTGGTAACTTATTTCGTTGTCGTGTCTGCACTCCTCCTGTCTCCACTGCTCTTCCATTTCTTCTGTTTCCATATCATTTTGGTTGTTATTATTTTGCTGTTGTTGCTGTAAGCCTGGTAAATCTGACGACCCTTTTATATAATATTTTTCTCCTTTGGTTGCAATCCTGATTGTTTATATCTGCTGCTGCATTGTTTGTCACTATCACTATTCGTAGCACTTCTCTGAATCACTTGACTGGAGCACACGTTTGCTTACACACATCTGTTTGCCTCGGTTGCCCGAGCGATACTGAGTGATATAATTAACAACGTATACAAGAATTGTTAATTGTTGGCCAGTTACTCTCAGACTAGACGTAGGTAGTGACCCATGATCCCTTAAATATTTTGAACCTAACTCTCTATACAGTATTGAGTATGACCTGTGTAAGTGTCCTGTTCAAATGCCTGTGTGGATGTTGTGTAAGGGTATTGTGCCTATGCGTGAAATATCGTTGTATTCCAACAGCCGCCTATGGTTGGAAATTCTAGTTTTGTGATTGCGGACCTTGACATCGTTGCTGGGATTTTAACTTTGCACTATCCGCACTTGATCGCAAATATGTTAAACACGATCTTGAGTCAGGTGAACTGTAGCGCCCTAATTAAATCAAAGGGACTCCATGATAGATAGAAACCTAATAAGGCGGGTAAGGAAAGTAATATCTTTCACTTCTTTAGAAAACGAAAGTAATGATTTTGATTTCTTATAGCAATAAATATAATCTCAATCAGGCTAGAACCCGAAAGAGCAACTTTGGATTTCTAATAAATTAGAGTGGTAAAAAATCCGTCGTAACTTGTCGTAAATTCGTTTACGTCGCTTTCGATTTATCCTGCTTTTAACGCAATTTCTGATTATTCCTTCCATGCTGCTGCTTAAATGCTCTGATTCAAATGACGAATATCATCCTTTCCCGACATTTTGAAACCCGTGTGGTTCACCCGATATGAAAAAAAGAAATGGTAGGCGAGCAACGACGCTGGCGGCACAGGCAAAGCGCGATTTCCGATTTTTAATTCGCTTTAAATGTGTGGCAGGGAAGGAGTACTATCAACTGATCTCGAAATACAGTTATCTTAAATTTTGCTTCTGAAACAAAAATGATAATTCAGTTTCTACAATGTGAAATAGTCATTCTTAAAGCCTCTTAAAGTTTGTGCAGGCTTTCTTTTTTCTCGCAACCTACCTTTTCTTCCGCCTTTCTTTTTAACATTATGGGGATGCGAAAAATAAAAATATTCGATACTAAACAAGCGTATTACATAATCAAAGCAATTATTAACAACAATAGAAAGGTACCCACCGTCGTCATTCAAAAGTTAAGATAAGAAACTCGCCGTCTTCCATTTTCGTTTAAGAGGAACACGAATTCTTGATTCTCTTAATTTAAACAAGTGCTAAAACACGACGCGATACAGCAATCCGACAAGTGAATCGTCGTTGCACAGCAAAAAATTTTGTGTGTACGGAAGCACTATTGTACGTGCGTGACCGTGCACGCATTCTAGCAAGAATATTTGCCTGTGATCGTATTCACGAGCTATAACTCCGCAGAGAGAAAACTTAAGTAAGCGATTCCACATAATAGGAAAATGCATTGAACGTGTATTTAGTAGTGATTATGGCATGAGATAGCAGATCTAAAACGTATAATCTTAGCTTTGGGAAATCATGCGCCGAAAGATATAGGCTCCTATAGATCTTTACTGCTATTAGATGTAATGGGCGGCGATTAGTATAACAATATGAGTGGGAATAATGTATATAGTTGAGAGATAAATATATGTATGTGTATGATAATGTATATGTACGTATATATTGAGCTCAAAAGCGATCAATGAGCGAAAAGAAGACTATCCTATGAGGAGAGATATCGGTATTAATTTGAATCAGTAAAGAGTCGTAGAATATCGGTCATTCTAAGTTTATGCGCTTTAATTTGGCCTACTCTTGGTAAGCGTCATGTTTGAAAAAAGCAACTTGTAGCGCATCATACAATGATATTTAATAAAAGAGGACACATCGTTTTTTTTTTAATTTTACCATAAAGATTAATCATTCGCAAAGATAAGAAAGTTGTAATTTGTAACGAATGAAACATTGACGTCGGCTTAACTATTTAGTTGGCAAACTTTAATGTCTAGATAATTAATAATGTTAGTGTTGAGGTTGACTGATTGAAAAACGAGTGGATGAATTTGTAATAGAAAAACATATTTAAATAAATAAAGGTATAAGCATAATGTGTAAGTTTATGCTGATCCAGATCCTCGCTCTCATAGTGTTACAATAAAATAGAATCGATAGGGAACACGTTCATATATTTATAGCAAAAGGACATTACCAAAAAAGTTAACCTTACAGCTTTAGCTAAAGGCTACAAACAACATAAATAGAAATCTATTTATTAGTTCCTTTGTTCCTAGATCTTGTAACCCAGAACATAATGTATATTAAAGGGAACAATAATATGAACCTCTCCTTATTTAGAATATTTTTTGTTTCACTAAACTCAGTTTCCTGCGTAATGGTGATCTCTAGGTAACGAATGTGCATAAATAAAGATTTTTTTTCTTTTTTGCATTTATTTTACAATCAATTCTCGTTGGAGAATTTTAAGTAAATTTATCTGGCGTGGTACTATGACATGGTTAATAAGTGTTTATAGTATGTTTGATTCTATTTGAATCTAGTGCTTAGGTCTAAGGTGTAATACCTTTTTAGCCTGCGGATCTGTTCCGACGTGTCGAGTAGTTGAGTAATTAGAGGGTTTTGATGGTTGTTAACTCTTGTGTTATGTCTATTGCTGAATTTGGATAATTCTTCTTTGATTGTGGGTATCTCGAGGTCGTGATGTATCGTTTCCTTGGTGACGTACCAAGGGGCATCTATTAAGGATCTTAAGGTTTTCGATTGGAATCGTTGAAGAATTTCTATGTTGGAATTACTTGCTGTTCCCCATAGTTGGATTCCATAAGCCCAAACAGGTTTTAATATGGCTTTGTATAGTGTAATTTTACTTTGCGTGTTTAAGTTGGAACATCGGCCGATGAGCCAGCAGAATTTTTTAAATTTTGCTTCGAGATGTTTGGTTTTATCTAAGATATGTTGTTTCCATGTCAATCTTCTGTCCAGAATTATGCCCAGATATCTGACTGACTCTTTATATGGAATAGGTATATTGTTTGTCGTCACCTGTGGTTAAGTTTGTCCCGTAGCGTGAAAGTTATGTGGCTGGATTTGTTTTCGTTGACTTTGAAGCGTCATTTGTGGAATCACTCTTCCATAGAGTGGAGACGTTGCTGGAGAATAGAGGAAGCAATTGTGGGTTCTGAGTGCGAGGCTAATAAGGCTGTATCGTCTGCAAATGTCGCTGTGGTTATCACAAATAAAGATGTAGTTTTTTTTGTAGTAGTTACTTCAACAGTTAGTAAAAAACATTTAAATACAGTAGAACTTTTATTTAGCCATTAGTTTAAGAATGTCACAAGTAAAATTATCGATGATCGTTCCACGTTAGCCCAACCTTTACATTTGATATACAGCACCTGATATTAAATGATTCTTTGAAAATCATGCTCTTAGCGACTTGATCAAAGTCTAGTTCCTTCCTAGATGAGCTAATCTTTTTACTTCTCTCTTCTTCTAACGTCCTTTCTCTTTTGATTTATTCGTACTTCTTTAGTGCTTCCTCAACCTTTTTTTGTTTTCGTTTGAAAAATTAGTAAATTAACTAAACAATTACACCTTAGCAAATACGAAGCAAATCGCAAAAGCCGAGACATTTACGTATATTTGATAGTAATACAAAGATGACGTACGTAATACGACAAAATTTAATTACTTGAAGAGTAAGAAGTCAGCTATGAAAAGCAACCTTACGTAAATAACGATGCTAATACGACCTAATAGCAGCGAAGAACTATTATACAGAGGGGTGTCCCATAGTTGGTGGTACAACCAAGTAGCGGCTGATCCTACGTGAAAAAATAGATTGAAAATATTCAATGAATCTTGTCAAGAAAATCGAATTTGGAAAGATATATATAAAGTTGGCTAATTCCACTCTAAACAAAAGTACATAATTAATAGAAGCTTAAACGACGTGTGAAAATAAGTTAAAAACGTAGAATAACACTTTTTCATGTTAAGGTTTATCTCGATAAAATAGAGAGGAACGCGTGGATGAATGTGTAATAGAAATATATTTAAGTAAATATAAGTACAGTGTATGCTAATCCAGATCCGCACGCTGGTGTCACGTAATTTTAAATGATAACCAATTAATTCAGTGAATGGCTGCCTTTATTGGTAGCACAGTTAAGTTTTTAGTACACAAAGATTACAAGAACCGTCGCAGACCCGTCTCATACCATCAAGGAGGAAAGCTCGGCGTGGGTGTGCCCTTTTGAACTAAGAACGCGGATTCGTCGTTCACACTTTTCGGTAGAAAAGTGAGGGTAACGATCCGCGATGCCCATTGGTTAATAAATGAAACTATGAAGACAAAGAAAAGCAGATGTGGCTCATGGGCATCCTTGTTCATGGGAAAAGCCTGCTATTTCGCCAAACACCCGCTTTCTCCGTAATTGGTAAGAGGGTGCAAACACATAAAGACCATCCGTAAGCCGAAAATACTTATATGAATAGAAATGAAACTAAACAGATTCGGTTTATGGTATTTCCTTAGGTTTGTTGCGGGTCAGTGCAACAATGAGTAGGTCTTGGCGGCCAGACCGTGAGGAACCTCGCAAGGACCATCGCATTTGACGTAACACGTGGCAAGCAAAACTCGATCCGTGACACTGGCAGCGTTGCATTACAACAAAGCTTCAAGGCCATGTGCCTATGGGTATTTATATTGTCACGTGCCGCGATCCGCGCGATCCGTGGCACAAAAGTAAACTTGATAAATTCTCTTAAACCGAGGTAATTAAAAACGTTTATTTAAAACCGTGTTTACAGTATTTGAAGTGTAAGGCAATTAAAGCCGCTAGAAGCTATATTTTGCGAAAACTCATCTAACTATATTTTTATAGTATGTCTTTATAACGATACTATGTCAATTTAAATTGTAAGCAAAGTCGGCAATTGAATAAACGTTGGGGATCTTCCCAAACATTTTCAAAAGAAAGACCCCGACGTTTTTTCATCTCCGACGGATATAAATGTAGCGACTCAGAGAAGTCAGTATGTGAATATTTACCGTTCGGTTATCGAGTAAATTAGTTATCGTTTTGTCTATCGAAGACTCAGTTATCATTTTGTCTAGTGAAGAATTAGTTATCATTTTGTCTATCCACGGCAGATATACCAACAACTGTCAACAGCAAAACACTGACGTTTGCGGACGATACGGCCATACTAGTGAGGCATGCAAATCCAGAAACAGCCGCCGCACTACTACAAGAACACATTACAAAAATAGAAAAATGGCTGCAAAACAAATAAATAAAAGCGAACACCATCAAGTGCAACCACATAACATTTACACTTAGAAAAGGAAAAACACCAGATATCCAACTGAACGGCGCCCACATAGCACAAACAAAGCAAGTCAAATATCTAGGAATACATTTAGACACACACCTTACATGGAAGCACCATATAAAATCAATAATAAACAGAATAAGTGCAAAAAGGAAGCAGATGTACTGGTTAATTAATAGAAAATCTAAATTAAGCATAATGAATAAACTAAATATATACAAAACAATAATCAAACCAATCTGGACATACGGAGTCCCACTATGGGGGACGGCAGAATGAGTCACATAAGCAAAATAGAAATAGAGCAAGCAAAAATTTTAAGGACAATAGTTAACGCTCCATGGTACATCAGAAATGAAGACCTACGAAAAGATCTAAAAATTCCAACAGTCAAAGAGGAAATCGCTAGATACGCAAAAAAGTACAAAGAAAGACTTGCAGCACACCCAAACCAGCTGGTTGCTGAAACAAATAAAACCAAAATAGAAAGAAGACTGAAGAGGAAGCATCCCGCAGACCTCGCAATAGAGATGCAATAGGCAACCTAGAAGATGGAACCCCGCTGGGGGTAACCATCCACATGCTTTAAAAATATTTTAAGTATTTTCAAAACGTTAATACTTATGTTGCTAATTTAATTATGTAACAATATAGAAATGAAATAAACATTATGTCGTCCGTACAATTAAACTGTTTCCTCACTTTTCTCCATATTTTGAGAGTATTTTCGTCCAGTCGCGGGAAGACGCGGTCGCGTTGAAGCGCATCAACGGGAGTCGTAAATTCCCGTTACGATTAAACGAATCGACACCACGAGCAGGGCGATCCCCTTATTTCTTATAGGATAATAGGGGTGTTTGGTTTTGAATATAACTGGAATCTACAGTTATATAATCTATATCTATTTATTTAACCAGCTAACAATACTTGTTGCGTCGACAAATATTGTTTGACTTCGTCGTGTCAGAAAGTACAATAATTTATTGATCCGAAGGTTAATCGATTTTATGGGTAGAGCACCGAGAACTTGACTTTTGATATTTTTCGATATTCGTTAAATTCGCGATTTTATTCGTCAGGGCTTACGATGTATGGAGTATGATTTCTGAAAAAAGACTAACTGCCCTGGGATAAATTCTTTGTCCTCTCGGGGAGACGACCCCCACTGCGTTCAGATCACGCCACCGCTCGCGCCGATGATCATGTCACGTAAAATAATAAAAAAACACAAAAAATAATAAAAAAACATAAAAAAAAGACAGAATTTATTTCTTCACACTTGATTTACACTTGACTTCCGAACTCTAGGAGCGACTTTTTAAGACTGAAGCTCTTACAATTCCGCCTTTAAAAACTGATTTGTTTCTTTCTTTGTCATCCCTTAATATCCCCACTATCCACGCGTTTGTTAGTCGTTCTCGAATATTCGGCAAAAGGACCGTTGGAATATTGAGGGTTCATTGAGCACTTCGCCTCGCCGACACACACTGTCGCCGAGTGCGGCCGCATCTTTATTTCTATCATCAGCGGTTCCGAAGCGCGGCCCGGTCTTTGATGTAGATCGAGGTGTAGTTGATGTTACAATCACGTATGCCGACTTCTTTGTGAAAATAAAGAACGGACCGAAATCGACGTTTCTGGAACTCGCGGCCGGGCGGCAACCATGCGCTTGTAACATCAACTACACCTCGATCTACATCAGAGACCGAGCCGCGCTTCGGAACCGATGGACTGATGATAGAAATAAAGATGCGGCCGCACTCGGCGACAGTGTATGTCGGCGAGGCGAAGTGCTCAATGAACCCTCAATATCCCAGCGGTCCTTTCGCCGAATATTCGAGAACAACGGCTAACAAACGCGTGGATAGTGGGGATATTGAGGTTTCTTTCTTTGTCAGAAAGAAAGAAACAAATCAGTTTTTAAAGGTGGAATTGTAAGAGCGTCAGTCTTAAAAAGTCGCTCCTAGAGTTCAGAAGTCAAGTGTAAACCAAGTGTGAAGAAATAAATTCTGTCTTTGTATTTCTGTATTTTCGTTTTTTATCTTTTATTTTACGTCTTCGATTTTTCCTTCCTTTTTTTTCTTTTTTTTTTTTTTTACCTGACATGCTCGTCGATACATTGTATGTTTCGTCGGGAAGATGAGACAATTCGTATATGACGCTGGAGGACCGCGAGAGACGGTTAGAAACACGAACCATACCAAGCCTCGCGACGTAACAGACAGTTTTTTTTTTATGATCTTTAGAGATTCGTTATTAAAGTTGCTTTTGGTATGCCTCGTTGTTACTTGCCGCTGAATCACCTACCATAATAAAATAACAAACATAATTGAAGTCAGAACAACAATAAATCGTCCCCTCTCTGCCACGCAGTGTTGTCGCATTGTCGCTCAGCTGCTATACAAACTTGTTGTGATTTTCGAAGGGGAATAAGTAAATAGGCGGTCACGCATATTTAACTGCAGCCACAGGCACATAGGGACGCGTCTTTAACGAAGCGACTCGTGTCCAGTGTTTAGAACCGTCCAGAAATTGAGTCATGACTTATTGTAAAAAATCAACATGGAATATAACAAAATTCGAGTTCTTGCGAAATAGACAGAGTAGAGTGTTTTTGTGTGAGACATTTTTGTCTTCCATATTGATTTTTCACAACTAGCCACGACTCAATTTTTTAATGGTTTTCCCTAAGCTTCGATATATGAATATCGAGACTTGTTTATATGATCGTGGTTCAGCCATAGCCTAATCAGCCAGAGCGCGGTTTCCTTCTTTTATTTGAAGGTATATAGATAGAAGTTGTACGATTATACCAGAGAAATAAATTTTTCTTCGCCATTGAGCTTATCGCCTGCAACATCTTCGCTGCACTCGTGATGGGTTTCGTTGTTATTAACTCGGTTGTCGGTTACGATCGATGCATTGTTTATACTCGGTGGAGTTGGCTCAGTTTCAGATCAGTTTCCGCTGATCACAGATTCGCAATGTCTGGAGACGCCTGACTGCAGACAATTTACATTGCTTTTCATTTTGCACGCTGGGCTGGTTTGCATAAGATTACGAATTATTCGTGCACAATCACATTGCTCCAGATCGTGCTGGTAAGCAGCAAGCACGAGTCATCCATTTCGTCGAACTGTGTTACTTTTCTTCGTTTTGGCTATATACGGATTAGGATTATTATCCTGATATACACCTTCGCCATACAGTCTCATGTCTACCACTCAGTCTTTGTCGTCTTTACTCGATTCGAGTAGCTTCTTCAAACGGTGTCGCTTATCGTACAATTTCCCCTGCTTCTCTTTTCTCATATTTTCTTTGAGAGCTACTTTATCGTGTTCTACGAAAGAGCCCGAGGTTTTCGGAAAAATAGGAATATGAGACCGAATCCTTCTCGAATTATTAACTCTGCAGGCGAATAAGCATTTTCTAGTGGCGTTTTTCTAGAAGATAAAAGTCCTACCATAATACCTTCGCATTTTTTATGATGCTTTTAGCAATCTCCACCGCGGCTTCTGCAACGCCATTGCTCTACGAGAATCTTGGAGAACTTGCTACGTTGTTGATAAACTTGTTCAAAGTCCAAATCACTCGCAAACCGACCAAGATCGGTGAAAAATTGAGTGCCGTAGTCAGTTCTCGAGACTTCTAGAATATCAAATCTAGCGAACATTGCTTTACAGATCAACCTGCAGATCAAACTGTCAAAAGAGAAAATTTATACTGGCTCATTGAGAAATACCTGTGATGACCAAGGACATGCACAAGCAAAAATCTTTTGCGTGCCAATGATCGGTACAATTTATGACACGCGCGCCAGCGAAGCTATTTTCGAGGAAGCTGTTTTTTATCCATCGCTTTCGTTACTTTTGCGTGTATGCATTTTTCCGATCAAGTTTTGTCACCAGTCTCGCTCGGGCAACCGAGGCGAACAGATGTGCGTAGGCAAACGTGTGCTCCAGTCAAGTGATTCAGAGAAGTGCTACGAATAGTGTTAGCGACAAACAATGCAACAACAGATATCAACGATCAAGATTGCAACCAATGGAGAAAAATATTACATAAAAGGGTCATCAGATTTACCAGGCTTACAGCAACAACAGCAAAATCATAACAACCAAAATGATATGGAAATAGAAGAAATGGAAGAGCAGCGGAGACAGGAGGAGTGCAGACAAGATAACAAAATAAGTTACCAGGACGAAAACTGGAAGCTAGCAAAGACTAGCAAAAAACGTAAAATAATTCCAGACACAAATGCTGCAGGAAACCCAGATACAGGAAAGCAGCGATGGCTGCAAGAATTACCTTTAAGAAACTCCTTCAGCTCACTAACGGAAGAAATAGACAATGACCCGACAAGCAAAACCACAACTAAAACTCCTTACATATCAAAACCACCACCAATATTTGTTGAGGCCCAAATAATAGACCCGCTTATTGATCGACTAAACAATGTAGTCGGGAAGGATAACTACACAATAAAACAAACAAAATTAGAACAAGTAAAAATTCAAACAAACACCCCAGAAGTTTATAGGAAAGTGATAAATGAACTAAAGGAAAAAAATGCTATATACCACACGTACCAACTCAAAACAGAAAGGAGCTATAAAATAGTTATAAGAGGTTTACATCCAAAAACTAACACAAAAAAATTAAGTGAAGAATTAGGAAAAATTGGCCATGAAACAAGAGCAATAAACAATATGACAAGATACGATACGAAGCAACCATTGCCACTATTCTTAATAGAACTGGAACCCAGAACCAATAACAAGGAAATCTATGAAATCAAAAAAATACTAAATACAATTGTAACAGTGGAACCACCACGCTACAAAAAAGAAATACCACAATGCATGCGGTGTCAACAATACGGACACACAAAAAATTATTGCAACAGAAGCCCGGCATGTGTTAAATGTGCAAAAAATCACCTAACAATACACTGCCCATACACAGGAAAAATAGAACAAGTTAAATGCTATAATTGTAACGGAAACCACCCAGCCAGCTACAAAGGATGTGAAATAAGGAAACAAATACAACGTAAACTGTTTCCTCCACTTCGCAACAGATCACACAATGACCATCAACCACAACAAAGTATAACGGATAACGAAACAACATTGAAAGCACAACAGGAACTAGACGCTATAAGCAGAAACAGAGATCCCCAAGGTAAACGAAGCTACGCACAAGTAACTAAAAACATTAGCAAACCAACGCTTGCAATCAATCAGAATGAAAACAATAACATCGAAGACGTTACAGACATCAAAGAAATGCTCAAACAATCCATTAAAGGTATGGAAATGTTAGGAAAAATGGTAAGTGATCTAAACACAATACTAAGACAACAAGCACAACAAACAACAATCATGTTACAACTACTTACTAACTTGCTAAGTAAAAAATAGAGATGGACATTTTGAAAATAGCAGTCTGGAACTCCAATGGCTTGCAACAGCGAGCCCACGAAACTAAAATATTTTTGTATAAAAATAATATTGATATACTACTTGTCTCAGAAACACATTTCACCCTAAAAAACTACATGAAAATACCGTACTACACCATATACGATACCAAACATCCCTCAGGTAAAGCACATGGAGGAACTGCAGTAATAATAAAAAATGACATCAAGCATCACTTACATAGTCAAACAAATCAAGAACACCTACAAGCAACCACTGTCACAATACAAACCAATGACAATTACTTCCAGATGTCAGCAGTATATGCACCTCCGAGACACAAAATGACACTTAAAAAATGGGAAGAGTACTTCCAATCCTTAGGGGACAAATATATAGCGGCAGGAGACTTTAATGCAAAGCACACATTATGGGGTTCGAGAATTAGCACACCGAGAGGTAGAACATTGGAAAAATACATTAGAAGCAGCAACCTCAACGTACTATCTACAGGAAAACCAACGTACTGGCCGACAGACCCCAATAAAATACCTGACCTGTTGGATTTTGCAGTAACAAAAGGGCTAAATGAAAGCAAATTAAAAATAACAACCAGCCTCGAGCTTAACTCCGACCATACACCAATTATAATAGAATATACAAGCAAACCACTAGTTTATAACAAGTCAGAGTCGCTTTGCAATAAAACCACCAACTGGCAAACTTTCAAAGAACTGATCGAAAACAAAATCAACTGCAATATCCCGTTGAAAACACCTGAACACATTGAGCAGGCAGTAGCAACTTTGACAGAAATAATACAGGAAGCAGCGTGGGCAACCACCACCTATGAAACAAATAGCAGGCAATCAAAAATTATTCCGCAGGACATCCTAGACAAAATCAGGGAAAAAAGAAAAGCGAAAGCAAAATGGCAAAAACAGAGAACACGAGAAAACAAGAAAAACCTAAATAAACTTGCAAAGGAACTAAAGAATAAAATAAGGGAACATCATAATAACGAATTCTCAAAATTCATCGAATCACTATCCGCGCATGAGAATACCGACTACTCCCTATGGAAAGTCACTAACAAAATTAAGAAAACAGTAAAAACAATCCCAGCAATCAGAAAAATGGACAACACATGGGCCAGAACCAACGAAGAACAGGCAGAAGAATTCTCAAAGCACCTACAAAATATATTTTCGCCGTATGAAATTGATAACAGCATCCCTGGATGGCAAACAAATGAAGAAGTGGAAAATGCCAGCAACACAACTGATAAACGCTGCACCATACTCAGCACAACAGCGCAAGAAGTTACAAACTTAATTGAGGCAACAAAGACAAGTAAAGCACCAGGATTTGACTTGATCAATGGGAAAATCTTAAAAAACCTTCCCCCAAAGGCAATAAGACTAACAACGATAATATTTAACGCAATTCTAAGAATACAGTACTTTCCTACACTATGGAAAATAGCACAGATAGTGATGTTACCCAAACCAAACAAAAACCCACATTTAACTGCATCCTACAGGCCGATATCATTACTACCTGCGTTTTCCAAAATACTAGAGAAAATAATATATAACCGCTTAAAACCAACAATAGAAAAAGAAAAACTAATACCGAACCATCAATTTGGATTCAGGAATAAACACTCCACAATAGAACAATTGCATAGACTCGTCAACGAAATCTTACAGTCGCTTGAAACAAAACAATACTGCACAGCACTCTTTATGGATATCGAAAAAGCATTCGACAAAGTTAACCATGAAAAACTTCTTCAAACAATCAAAAAGCAATTTCCAGAACAAATCTACAAACTACTCAAATCCTACTTAAACAACAGAACCTTTGTAGTAAAAATAAATGATGCATACTCTGAAATTAAGGACATCAAGGCAGGAGTACCGCAAGGAAGTGTCTTAGGACCAATATTATACACACTATACACGGCAGATACACCAACAACTGTCAACAGTAAAACACTGACGTTTGCGGACGATACGGCCATACTAGTGAGGCATGCAAATCTAGAAACGGCCGCCGCACTACTACAAGAACACACTACAAAAATAGAAAAATGGCTGCAAAACAAACAAATAAAAGTGAACACCAGCAAGTGCAACCACATAACATTTACACTTAGAAAAGGAAAAACACCAGATATTCAACTGAACGGCGCCCACATAGCACAATCAAAGCAAGTCAAATATCTGGGAATAAATTTAGACACACGCCTTACATGGAAGCACCATATAAAATCAATAATAAACAGAATAAGTGCAAAAAGGAAGCAGATGTACTGGTTAATCAATAGAAAATCTAAATTAAGCACAATGAATAAACTAAATATATACAAAACAATAATCAAACCAATCTGGACATACGGAGTCCCATTATGGGGGACGGCAGCAATGAGTCACATAAGCAAAATAGAAATAGAGCAAGCAAAAATCTTAAGGACAATAGTTAACGCTCCATGGTACGTCAGAAATGAAGACCTACGAAAAGATCTAAAAATTCCAACAGTCAAAGAGGAAATCGCTAGATACGCAAAAAAGTACAAAGAAAGACTTGCAGCACACCCAAACCAGCTGGCTGCTGAAACAAATAAAACCAAAATAGAAAGAAGACTGAAGAGGAAGCATCCCGCAGACCTCGAAATAGAGATGCAATAGGAAACCTAGAAGATGGAACCCCGCTGGGGGTAACCATCCACATGCTATATTTTATTTATTTCTATTTATTTTTATTTTTATTTTTTATTTTTTTTTTTTTTTTTTTTTTTTTTTTTTTTTTTTTTTTTTTTTTTTTTTTTTTATTCTTTTATTCTCTAAGCTATAACATTTTACCAAATGTCCTTCTGGACAAATTGTAAAAATTTAATAAAACAAATAAAAAAAAAAAAAAAAAAGTTTTGTCACCAGCCTCGATAGTGTTCGCGAGAGTCATAAATTCCGAGTTTCTAAAGACCCCACTTGTCGATGGTCCGCTGACCAGAGCAAACTACGTCAAGTGGCTCGAGCCCGGAAGAAGTCCCACGGCGTCACATCTACAAATTTCCTGCCAAGTAGCACTCCGATCTTGAAGCGTACTAAAAGAGCAGGAAGTGTGATAAGAGTGATAAACAAATACCTAATTGGCCGAGCCAGTATGGCAGTTAATCAAGTGAAAGAAGGAGTGCCTTCGGATCTCGAAGAAAGCGAAAAACTGCGAGACGATAGTCTGTAAGAAATTACGATCGTGTATGTCCGGAAGAAAATACGTTATCCGCTATCGAAGTAAAGACACATCACAAAACTGTTGTTTAATAGCAACAAGCCTAAACTAAATGTAGAAAACAAGTTGTTTATGGCTAGAAAAGATCACATTGCTAAATTCGAAGCACTATGATCCATAATTCTAACAAATATAAGTAACGCACCGCGATACGTAGGCAATAACGAGCTTATAAAGGACTTAGAAATGCCAACAGTAGCCGAAGAAATAATCCGCCCAAGAGGGAGATATAAATCCAGACTAGCGAATCATCCCAATAACTCGGCCAAGTATGTGTACACAGTTAATCCACCTAAAAGGTGGATCCATAGAGAACATTCAAAAGACCTTCTTTCGCAATGACAGAACATTAGTATGAATTTTCTGCTGAGAAAGCATCTACACGATACACCTTGTCTACAGTGTACAGCTTCTTGCTCGCAGTTGATTCTACTTAACAAACTCTTTTTCTTATGCCAACTATCGGCATTATTCTCACTTTGGCCTAGAGTTTAGTGAGTTTTATACTGGGCAAAGAGTCCACGAAAACTAACTGTTTCCCCAGAATATAGGTCACTTTAAAACAGTACCGTATTAAACGTATGCGTAATTTACGCAATTTGGGTATGAACGATGGCTGATGGTTTTGTCTGAAATTGTCTGCAACGGCGGTTTACAATGTAACGTTAACCGTTTAAGTCCCAGGGGTTATTGAAAGAACAGGGTCGAAAAATCCCGAACAGCGCCATAGCGCTTGTAATCGATTGCGAAGAGAACAAGTGGCACAATATTCTCATATTTGTTACTTTATGAAATACATCTATATTATTATATATGTAAACTCCCTAGAGTTCAAGTGTGACAGGGACTCTCTCTGTTTACGGACAGCACGACTTTCTTTGTTTTATGGACTTTCTTTTGTTTTATCGACAACCATTTTGAGAGACACCCATTTCCCAAACGGACGGACAGAGAGCAACATCAGAGATAGACAGGATCACAGAAGAAAGAATCATTATTTAAAACATTGAAGATTGACGGAGAAAGATCGGTAGCTCAGGATATTGAAAATCGATTCTCGATTTTCAGGTAGATATTACACAAAACTTGTTATTTATTGTTTACTGTTATAGATTTGTATTAATTGTTGTTTACTCCTGTATTTCATTTAAGTATTTTTACAATAAACTCGATTTTCAGATTTCTGCTATTAGTTTATAAATATTTCAAGTTTTATTGAATAAAAATTATAAAGAAGATAACAATGAAATACAAAATATTATTAATCGTCCGTAGCGTTCAAATCTACTGAGACTTTTCGACACAAAATCTAAACAGCGCGATCGCGCTGCTTGGGACTCGAACGGTTAATGTACTCATATATTCTTTAAAACGCTCGATAGCAAACGGAAGCCAGAATTTCTTTTTCAATTTGGCTGTATTTTCCCTCGCGCGAGATCAACGTTTTTGAAGCATACGCCACAACCTCTCGACTTTTGTTTTCGTCCTCTTGCAGTAGAGCTTCGCCCATAATATAACTCGATGCATCTGCTTAAATTATAATATTTCTGGAAAAGTCAAAATGTTCTAAAGTTAATGTTCTTTTCACACGATTCTGTATCTCTTCGAACGCTCGTTTTTGAACTTCAGCCACACGAAACGAACGTTATCTGTTAGCGAAGAAATAAGCTGTTTGAAGATTTACGATTTATTCGATATTCTATTTGCCGACGTAGTTTACTGCTCCGAGGAAATGCGTCTGTAAGAAGATTTAGCAGAGAAAAGTGGTCGATGCCAGACGCGCGTGTCACACGCTCAAGAAGGCTACACGCTCAGAAACAGTAAATAAGATAGGCTAAACATCCTGCATGCCGCAGCCAGCGAAACAATAACCAAATAGTAACGGAATAGCCGCTTCGGATTTACACCAAACGACAACCCCTCCAGAGGGACTAAAACCTCAGTAAAAAAAACCCTCCCAAATAAGCACTCGACATCATTCTGTTGTAACACTTTGAACCGTCGCTCTGTTGGATTTGCATAATAAATTCTATTACCATATACAAACTTCAATTTCTTCACCTTATTTGTGAAACATTCGAACTGCGACGCGAGGAGATTGTCACGTAAACTTGAGACTTCGATTATAAAAAAAAAGAAGGTTGAGCCGTAACCCAATTATTAACTTTCTTTTATCATACTTTATTATAAATACAATGGTTTTACAGAGGTAGAATAATACTAAATCAGAGAAAGGCTGAACAAGAACTGCCCCAGCTGGTTGAAATCTCGGCTCATATAAATTTTGGTTTGAGAATGTTGAGGGGCTCGGTGTAGGTTATGATGTGCAAAAGTGTCCGAAGATCGTAGGTCGATGTCTTATCTCTGGTGTAGATTAAGATGTGGTTAATCTCATATACCCCCCTCCTTAGATTGATTTTGGTTCTCCAAAATCTTAGTGTTTCTTCAGTACGGAGCGGTGGAATTAAACTCTGGTTGGCTCGATCTCTATTTGTTCTTCTTCGTCGTGGTATCTTATGCTTTTGAGTTTTGTTGATGCCTGTGTTAACTGTGGTACTTCTGAATAATTATTTAGGGGCGTAGGGTTTGTCGCAATGTCTTGAATGTTATTTTTTGTTTTACAGCATAGTAGGTTGATACATAATTTCGTCGGTAAACATTTCTTCAATAAATCGAATATTCCTATTTTGTTAAGGAGGTAGATTCCTGTCAATCCTAAGGCAACGTAACCTGCTATTTGCAGAAATGAAAGTCCCCATGATTTAATTGATTGTATTCGTTAAAAATACGTTAGTTGATTGATTTGATCATACATCTGGTTCAAATTGTTTTGATATTCTGGAATGTGACTAAAGATTCTAGGTGTTCTCTAATCTTGTCTAACAAGTAGTTTATTCTAGTGTCGTTTGCAAAAGGAATCGTTTTAAGTTTATACTCAAACGTTACGTTGACTTTAGATTGTCCTATTTTCATTATACTATCGTTAAATATTAAATGACATTGTTCATCTGGAGATTGAATTATAGATGGGCTGCCTATCTTACTTTGTCTTTGACTGGTGTCGCAAAGTACGTGAACTTCGATTTCTTTTTGTGGTATGGCTATGTATTTGTTCTCGGCTGTTGGTGGAATGAAAGTTATGTCTTCGAAATTGTAAACAGCAAATTTGCAAATGTCTATCTTTCTACTAAAGTTGATGATTTCTGACGCAAAATCGTGAATGGATTTCTTTTGGTGTATAGCTTGTGTTTGTTTGCACATTGTGAGTCCTATTTTCGTGTTACAATCTTTATCAAGGTATTCATTGTCAACATTCATATATGCAAATTGATGTACTAAAAATATTTGATGTTCAATTACGGGTGACAGAAATGCATGGTCTCTTTTAGTCGGTATAGGATATACTCACACTATATCTTTAAAACTTTACTTTTGACAGTGAATACCGTTAGTCTTGATATATCTAGAATGAATTGATAATTTTTGTATTTTGGTTCCAATGCTGTGTTATAAAGGTAATATCCTAATGCTTTCTTATAATTTTCGATAAACAGTACATGATCAATGATCTGAGGGTTAAGGATTCCTGCTTTTCCCATATTTATAGCGTTGAATATTTCATCGAATTAAAAATGAAGATCATAAATTGCGCTTCCGGCTTGAATTATCAAATCTGTTATTAGTCTTTCTCTAGTGTTATTGACCATATTCGTTAAATTTTACTCTTACTTCATCAATTAGTTTAATACTGTCGGATTTTATAATTTTAGTTTAATTATAGTTTTTAATTAATTTGCGTCCTGAAATAATTTGTCAATGTTGATGCTTATTAGGTCCAAGTCATCGGTATCAAGAGTTCCGAATAGACTTTTCGATATAGATCCAATAATATTCAACAATCCTCTCTTAGTTAGTGTGTAATTGTGTGTTAAAAGTCGTAATTGGTGTGCTAAGGTTTCTAATTTTTCTACGCGTCGGTTTAGAGATATTGTTTCGATATGAATTTCGCATTTGTTTTTACATATTTTTTCGATGAACATGACATTCGCTTTCATATGATTCAGTTCTTCATATACATCGTTTATATCTGTCCCTATATACATATTAATTTCGTCGGAATATAAGTATGCTTGCTTAATCTTTTCATGAAATATCCTACTGCCATTTAATGGTAAAACGTTAATTCCTTCGCCAAGCTTAGAGTAAATTAGTGTTGTAGTTACGATGAACGTCTTGAAACATAAGTTTTTGACCTATTACCGAGAATTTTCTTAATGTCTTTGTCAATTATCTGAGGTGTGATAGTAGTCGGTGATAGGTGTAGTTGCTGGCTGTAGAGATCACTATAGGTTCTGCGTGCGTAGATGTTGCTGCTGGGGTACTGCTGTTTCTCTTCTCATTTTAGTATCGTGGAAGAAAAATCAGACTACGATCACCGGGATTTGAACCCGGGGCCCGAACGTTCGTCCGGTGTTATTTGCTGTCGAGTGCCGCCACAGATCATCTCATAATACGGTGTTTTGACTCGATGGATTCGATATGGTCCTAACCATTCGGTATCCATTTTGTCTTTCTTGTGATCGTTGTGAATTAATACAAAGTCTCCTTCTTTGAAAATTGTTTGAGTTCGCACGATCTTTCTTTTCTGATCTCGAGCGTTTCTTACTACTTATTAGTGTTTGTCTCGCTAACTCTAAATATTTGTTCAATTGTTTCTGCCATAGAGATAACATATAATGATATGTTAGGTTAGTGGTTTTTATAATCGCGGAAGGTAAATTAGCTTTTCTTCCGAACGTTAATTCAAAAGGAGTAAATCCTGTTCCTTCATGAACTGCTGTATTATACCCTAAACATATAAATTTGAGTATCCCATCCCATTCTTTATCGTCGTTATCCCCTAGGCTAGTACGAATTAAATCTTTATCTATTACGTGAGTACGTTCTAATGATCCGTTGGATTGAAGATAAAAACTAGTCGGCTTGATATGTTTGATCTTAATAGCTTCGTCACACTTCGTTATGAGCTTGTTACGCCACAAGGCTCAGTAGAGATCATATTTCTAACCGTCGCTCGCAGACCTCCAGCGTCGCAGACATATCCGCTTATCTGCCCGACGAAAAACAGACATTGTATCGACGAGCGCATAGTTGTCACCAGGCAGCGAGTTCTGGAACCCTCGATTTCGGACCGTTATTTCTAACAAAGAAGTCGGCCTACGTGATCATCGGCGCGAGCGGTGGCGTGATCCGAGCGTAAGGGGGGTCGTCTCCCCGAAAGACAAAGAATCGGTCTAAGGACTTCAGTCTCAATCGAACATTCTAACTGAAAAGTCGCATTCAAACACTCTAACTGAAAAGTCTCATTCGAAAACTGTAACTGTACAGTCTCATCTGAAAAGTCTCCTTTACAAATTCATACGATACGCATCGAGAGCCTTGACGAACAAAGTCGCTTTGAATATCGAGAAATAACAAAAGTCGAGTCGAATTCTGTAACGCATTAATTGTATCCATCGCCAAATAATTTGTGACGCTTTTATTGTTATTACGATTTGTTGTTGAATATACACGCTATTTATTAACCTGTTAACCCAGTGTTAAATTCATTCAACCACCCCTATTATCTTAACCGAAACAAGGGGAACGACTACTTCGCGGCGTCGATTGTCAAATCGTAGCGAAAATTTACGCCTCTCGCTGACGCGTTTTCCTCGCGACCGCGTCTCTCCGCGAACGGTCCTAACATTTTTGGTCCTTCGAGCCGGATTCAGTGGTAAGTGAAAAAAGTGCACACCAGTGACACCCACTACCGTACAGTGCCACGTGAATCCAACATAACCAGCAGTGGAAGCGTTACCACTCCAGCGAAGTCAGTAACGCCAGGGCCGTCAATCCTGAGGTGGCAAAACCCGGTGATTGAAGAACGCAATCACGGAACCTCATGCCAACAACACACGGTGACGAGCAACAGTAAACTCACAGCTAGAAGGTAAGCTCGTTCATTGCATTGTCTTTACAAACCGCCACAAAGATGGAAACCACAGACAAAATTGTCTCCTTGCATCGGAGACGAGGTTACCAAATTGCTCGATTTACTACCGCATCCAAACGACTCGACGAATACGAACGATGCAGTCAAAAGGACAAGTCCAGTTTACCTGTCCACCAGGCATGGGTCGAAGACACGTGGAAACAATATCGACTATTGCAAGACCAACTAGAAGATTTAGGCGAGGAGGTAAACCCACGCGATCCCGAAATTGAAGCAACATATTTCGATTTGACATTACGAATATTCAAGCTCATGAATAATACACCAGCATCAACGTCGAAACCGCCAAGTCGCGACTCATCCAATATCGCCAAGTCGGCTTCGATTAAACTACCAGAAATTCACCTATCTACGTTCGACGGTACAATTGAAAATTGGTATTCTTTTTATGATTCATTCTTGTCCACAATTGATCGAAGCGAACGATTGACACCCGTCCAAAAATTCCATTACCTTCGAGCATCTTTGACTGGAAAGGCCGCGCGGTCTATCCAATCGTTGGACACTACGGAACTAAATTATCCGATTGCTCTCGACACTCTTAAAGAGAAATTTGACTGCCACCGTCAGGTTTGCATGCGCCATTGGGATATGATATTTGATTATCCGGAAATAACCGTAGAGACACCCGAAGCAATAGATGACTTTCTCGAGACAGTTAAGATTAATCTTCAAGCCTTAGAAAAACTAGGTGAACCAGTCACCTCAAACGTAGTTCTGCTCAAATTATTCACCTTGAAACTACCATCAGCCACCATTCGTAAATGGCAACGCACTCTGCTTGACAAAAAAATGCCGTCATACACACATTTACTAGACTTTCTGAAAACACGAACAAACGGGGACAGGATAAGCTCCACCAAAATCGTGAAAAGAAGGGCGTCCGATCCACATAATCGTCAACGACAAACCGCGCCGCGAACCCACACATTTACCACTACACATAGAGCGTTGATGTGTCCAACTTGCCAAGGATCACACGAAATTTGGAATTGCAATGTCTTCAAGGCGAAGTCAGTCAAAAATCGCATTGAAACCGCCAAAAGAGCATCGCTCTGTACCAATTGTTTAAGTAAAAGTCATTCCGTGGCTCAATGTTCCGCCGGTTCATGTCGCATATGCAGACTACGACATCACACTTATCTTCATCAAGATCAAAGTTATGTGAAATCACGATCATCTAGTGGCCGATCATCGAGCGGTCAATCGTCGAGCGACCGATCATCAGGCAGACGATCACCATCTAGTTCATCGATACCGCGTTTGTCGCGTCGGTCGAGACGATCCGAATCATCTCCCAGATCATCTCGCCGATCATCGCCCCGATCATCTCGCCGATCATCGCCCCGATCATCTCGCCGATCGTCTCCTCCATCATCTCACCGATCGTCTCCCCGATCGTCTCCCCGATCGTCTCCCCGATCGTCTCCCCGAACGTCTCTCAAACGTGAGTCCCGCTCGACACGAATGAAGCAAACCGGATCAAATTTATCGCCGAATCCTCAACGACAAGGGAGACAATGACTAAATTAGACGTCGTTATTAGGGACCGAATCGCACAAAACGGATTCAAGCACCGCGCTTCTCTCTGAACCATCGTACCACGATCTGTTAGTGACAGCGCGGGTTAAAATTCTGGACGACAAGGCTCAACCATTCCGTCGTAGAGCTGTGCTAGACACCGGCTCTAGTATGAACTTCATTACCGAGAAACTTGCAAAAAACATTGAAACTCGGTCAACGGAAATGTTCGGTCCCAATCGGAGCCCTAAACACGTTATCGACGACATCGAAACGTTACATCACGGCTACAATCACCTCAATCGACGGCACATACGAACGTACACTGACGTTCCTTATTATACTTACCATATCGACTTGGGTCCCAGATCAGTCCGTAGATCGCTCAACAATACAAATATAATATAAATAATAAGGAATCTACAACTGGCCGATCCAAGATTCCATAGACCTGCTCCGATCGAAATCATATTGAGCGCCGGACCAACACTAGCATCACTCTGTGTCGGTCAACTTGACATCAGTCACTCAAACGGGCCTGACTTGCGTCTGCAAAAAACGCGATTCGGATGGGTCATCGGGGGGAGCCCAACCTCGCAATCAGCAGCGCACACGTTTCACGCCTCTACGACGGCTCTACAGGCGGACCTCGCTCGTTTTTGGGAGATCGACGAAGGACCGCTCATTTCACACATCTCAGAGGCGGAACGACAGTGCGAGGAACATTTCCGGAAGCACGTTCAACGCACCGACGAAGGGCGATACATTGTCGCTCTCCCATTTAACAACACGACTTCTCCGCTTGGATCTTCTAAAACCATACCGATGAAACGTCTCACATCCCTCGGCCGCCGGTTCCAGCGAGACAAACAATTCGAAGCCGACTATCATGCCGTAATAAAAGAATATTTGGAATTGGGACACATGACGAAAATCACTACGGACCATTCAATCGATGACGGATATTTTCTGCCACATCACGGCGTAATCAAGGACTCCAGCCAAACTACGAAGCTCCGGGTCGTGTTCGACGGATCTGCATCAACCACCACCAGAGTTTCTTTGAACGATATACTTCATACGGGACCGAAACTACAAGAAGATCTATTCTACATTCTCCTGAGATTCCGTTCTCATCAAGACGTCCTTACAGGCGATGTCGAAAAAATGTATCGACAATTTCTTGTGCGGCCAGAGGATCGGAAATTCCAACAAATTTTGTGGCGCATCACGGAGGGGGAAGCTACAAAGACTCAATCCATTTCTGGACAAGGACGGGATGTTGCGAGTCGGAGGCCGACTCAGTCACTCATCACTACCTTTTAACCAAAAACACCCAATTATCCTACCCAAATCCTTCGTCACATCACTCATAATCGAGCACGAGCACCTCCTAAACCTCCATTCCGGAACTCAAGCCACCTGATATTCCTTGAGAAGATCTTATTGGCCTATCGACGGCCGTAGCCAGGTTTGGAGCACGGTGAGGAAGTGCGTTCGTTGCTGCCGAGCTAATCCACCCCCAGTGGATTATGTAATGGGCGACCTGCCAACCGCACGGATAACAGAATCTCGGCCGTTTACTAGCGTCGGAATCGATTATTGCGGACCATTTTACATCAAGGAGCGAAAGGATCGCAACCGACGTAAAATAAAGGTATACGTAGCAATTTTTGTATATCTTACAGTCAAAGTGGTCCACATCGAGCTGGTCAGTGACCTCACCAGCGAGGCCTTCATTGCTGCGCTGCGAAGATTCATTGCTCGCCGAGGATTCTATTCAATTATCTATTCCGACAACGGTACTAACTTCGTTGACGCCAACAACGAGCTACGAGAGCTCCGGAACCTCCTACGGTCCGACGATCATAAGGTAAAGATTCAATCCTTTTTAGCCGACCGACGGATCGAATGGCGTTTCATTCCTCCAAACTCACCTCACTTCGGCGGGTTGTGGGAGGATGCAGTAAAGTCCTTCAAACGACATCAGACGTGTCGCAGGTAATGAGCTCCTGACATTCGAAAACTTGAATACACTCATTATCGAAATCGAATCGATCCTCAATTCCGCTAATTCCAATATCTGCAGATCCAAACGATCTCCTTGTTCTTACTCCTGGTCACTTCCTTATCGGAGACGCACTAACAGGTTTGCGAGATCGAGATTTCAGAGATACTCCAACCAATCATCTCTCCAGTTGGCAACACATTCAAAAAATCAAACAACATTTCTGGCAACGCTGGCATCGAGAGTATCTAAACGAACTAAATATCCGAAACGAATGGAGCAAGGGCTGTCACGGTATACGAGAGGGCAGCATCGTCCTCCTCAGAGAAGACAACGTTCCCCCAATGCAATGGTCATTGGGCAGAGTCGTCAAGGCCCAACCCGGCGCAGACGGCATCATACGGACGGCTACCGTACGAACGGCAACGAGCATACTGGATCGAAGCATCAAGCGGATGGTACCACTACCGAGCAGATCGACGACAAAGGACTCCGAAACAACCAACAGCAACGAGGTCTGACGAGAGATCCACCACACGACATTACCCATAATATTTGATCGGTACCCTCTCAACGGGTGGAGTATATTACGCCACGAGGCTCAGTAGAAATCGTATTTCTAACCGTCGCTCGCGGACCTCCAGCGTCGCAGACATATCCCCCTACCTGCCCGACGAAAAACAGACATTGTATCGACGAACGCATAGTTGTCACCAGGCAGCGAGTTCTGGAACCCTCGATTTCGGACCGTTATTTCTAACAAAGAAGTCGGCCTACGTGATCATCGGCGTGAGCGGTGGCGTGATCCGAGCGTAAGGGGGGTCGTCTCTCGGAAAGACAAAGAATCGGTCTAAGGACTTCAGTCTCAATCGAAATCTCTAACAGATCAGTCGCAACCGAACATTCTAACTGAAAAATCGCATTCAAACACTCTAACTGAAAAGTCTCATTCGAAAACTGTAACTGTACAGTCGCATCTGAAAAGTCTCCTTTACAAATTCATACGGCACGCATCGAGAGCCTTGACGAACAAAGTCGCTTTGAATATCGAGAAATAATAAAAGTTGAGTCGAATTCTGTAACGCATTAATTGTATCCATCGCCAAATAATTTGTGACGCTTTTATTGTTATTACGATTTGTTGTTGAATATACACGCTATTTATTAACCTGTTAACCCAGTGTTAAATTCATTCAACCACCCCTATTATCTTAACCGAAACAAGGGGAACGACTACTTCGCGGCATCGATTGTCGAATCGTAGCGAGAATTTACGCCTCTCGCTGACGCGTTTTCCTCGCGACCGCGTCTCTCCGCGAACGGTCGTAACAGAGCTCGCTAATAAAATTCTGTCCTTGATCAGTAAGGATTGTCTTGGGTGCAGAGAATGTATAAATGTAATAGTTCGATAGTGCGTTAATAATAAATTCGGTTTGTTGTGTCTTTAGTGGAACTAATTTCAAGTATTTCGTCAGCTCGTCGTGAATTGATAGAATAAATTGGTTTCCTTGCTTAGTCTTTGTCATTGGTCCTATAATGCCCATGGCTATTTCGTCGTTGGGGTTTAAAGGTGTGTCTGAAATTACTGGTTCTTCCTTAGATCGTATTCCAATTAGTTTTTCTTTGTGCCAAACGTTCGATTCGATTCTATTCACTAAATTTGGGATCTTATATCGTTCTTTGATTCTTTGGTATGTCTTTTGGATTCCTAAATGTCCTATTGTACCGTTATGATTTATCCTGAATTATGTTTTCCCATGCAAATGTGACAGGGTGTTGGGTATCGTTAAAGTATAGAAGCATAAGTTTGATTTGATTCTTTTTTAATTCTGTAAAAGTGTTGTCTCCTATACCTACTTCCTTGTTATTTCATAATATGTTATTAATTTTTCGTAATCATATTGTCTCGTCAAACTCTCCTAAATCTGTTTTAGTCACTTGATAAAAGGATTGATCGTTAGGTTTCATTTCTAATCGTTTTGGGATTTCTGACCTCTTTCCATTCCGTAAAATGTAAAAAATCTAAAATTACT
Organism: Bombus fervidus; assembly: GCF_041682495.2. NCBI lineage: Eukaryota > Metazoa > Arthropoda > Insecta > Hymenoptera > Apidae > Bombus > Bombus fervidus. Next base: position 2,832,714 of record NC_091526.1, on the reverse strand, counting down.
GTTCTTCCTGGGGTTTCTACCTTTAGGATCGCGTGAATTCTAGATAAGCTGTCTGCAACTGGATTGTCTTTGCCTTTAACATATAAAATGTTTGCGGCTCGTTTATACTAAAAACATGTCACTCGACTCTCTTTAATTAGATTGATGCCGCCTCCTGTGTCTACTACATGTGTTACTGGTCCGTCATTTGACTCGAACTGCAAGGTGAGCAATCTTCCTGTGGTTGTGCTGATTCTTGGTATTCCTCGTTCCGATATCTTTGTCGCTCCATTATGTTGTCCAATTCCGATTCTATTTGGTTGATCTGTGAAGGTGATCGGTTTCTTTGACTGGGTTGGCTGAAAATTTGAACACTGAGGTGCGATGTGTCCGACTTTTCCACACTTAAAGCACTTAGCTTGCATTATTTCATTCGTTGGTACTGGGTTTCTGCGTGATATAGCTCCTTGGTTCGTGGTTGATCGCTGGCTTTGGGGTCGTCCCTCTGAATATTTTTTTCATAGATCGTACTTGTCTTCGTTGTTCTTCCCATAAATATCTTTCAATGTCTCCAGCTTCTTTCTCGGCTTCTACTAAGTTGCTGGTTTGCTTGGTATTACCATTTGTCCTATGTCGGTACATAGTCCTTTAAGATATATCTGGCTTACTCTCTGCATTAATTTCTCGAGCATTACTTTTCGTGTTAGCGGTTGTGGGTTTTCGTTGGTTATTGCGTAGGTTAGTTTGTTGAGCACTCGTCAGAATCTAATGTTGAAGGATTGAACTTACTCGTCTCTTCCTTGCCTTAGTTCCCTGATCTGTTCTGCGTATTCGTCAGACGTTACTTGGGCTGCTACGTTCTGTCGTAATGCATTGAACAGATCGGTATAGTTCTCGATTCGTATATTTCGAATGCTTTGTGCTGCCTTGCCTATTATTTTCTCGATTTTAGTGGCCTTTAGTAATAATTCTTTTTCCAAACAAAGGTTTCTCATTGATCGGACTTCTGTTATGAAGTCTTCTACGTCTATGTCGTCGTCACTGTTTAGTATTGGAATATATTTCACTGCTTCTTCTGCTGTCAGAAATCGCTGCTGTGTGTTTCCTGGTTGCATTTGCGAGTCATCGTCATCGCTTTCTATCTCTGGCGCAGACGGCCAGGTGCGTCGAGGTGTATTATCGCGAACTGATTCAAAGTTTTTGGTTATTATCGTGGCTTGGCTGCCGCCCAGCCCTATCTTTAATTCGACTACTGCACGTCCCAATATCTCGATTTCTTTTGCCCGTTGTTTGTTTTCTTCGTTCGCTTGTCGGACTATATTGTCCACACGTCTTTGCGCTTCAAGATGGTTTTACGAGTGTTCTTCTTGCTGTTTGTTTAGTTTGTTTAGCATTTCGATAATTTGTCGATAGTTTGTCATCGTCTTTACCGATGGATGCTTTATCTTTCGACATCCTTCTAAATATTTCTACCTCTTCGTCTAAGTTTTGTTTAAAGCTAGATCGCCTGTCTCTGTGTGTAAAAAATGAATCCAGCGTTTACCTCGATTTCTTAGCTTCTGTAGATGCTTCCAGTTCCGAAGGTGTTCTGGGTTCGTAGATTGTGAATTTGTCGTGGATGACCCGTAGTCCAGGTTGAATCCTTGTTATGGATGTCCTTGTTTTCAAAACGAAGCGATGTTTCACAATTCTCGAAGGATCGCTAAAATTTCACGTAAACTTGGGACTTAAATTATAAAAAAAAAGAAGGTTGAGTCGTAACCCAACTATTATCTTTCTTTTATCAAACATTATTGTAAATACAATGGTTTTACAGAGGTAGAATAATACTAAATCAGAGAAAGACTGAACAAGAACTGCCCGAGCTGGTTGAAGTCTCGGCTTACATAAGTTTTGGTTTAGGTTAGGTTATGTATGTTAGGTTAGGTTAGGTGTAGGTTATGATATGCAAAAGAGTTCGAAATTGAGGGATCGATGTTTTATCTCTGATATAGATTAAGATGTAGTTGATGTCACAAAATCACCATCGATCTATCATTTTCGTGATTTCTTGTGTCTCCTACGTGACAAAATTAGCGATCCTTGTCAGGATCCATTCAACGCATCAAAAGGAAACTTCAACGGAAACTCTACGGATTCTACGGCGAAGGACGACGGTCACCTCCTTGATCAAAAGAAGGATCTACAAAGAATCTCGGTAAGCTGGCTTTCGTACATTATCGAAACAGTAGACCCGAAATACGTTCTGAAAATAGTGACTCTTTTTCTGCTGAAAGTATCGTATCTATCAACATGAATCCAACTGACAAGAGTACGGCAAAGCAAAACGAACTAATTGCTACTATTCTCGAACAAGTTCAAAGTCTAACTCACGAGTTTAGAAACTTTAGAAGTAATACTGCGTAAAACATTAACAAAATAATTAATAAAATAAAAGAACTTACGGAAACTAGTGATAGAAACCGGACCAAAGAAATACGTGACCTTGCAAAAACTATAGGAGTGAAATACGACACTGAAACCGACCAGCCACAGATCAGCACCCAATTAGAAACCGGTGCCGAGAACGTGACAGACGACGAAACCAACGGACCGGACGCTTTACAAAGACCACGAATTAGTCACGTCACGATTAGACAAAGAAACGACTGCGGCGAAGAACAAGGCCTTCAAGCAAGAGAGGCCATACGTACTATTGAGACACTACGGGGTCGAGACGACGTAGGTGTTGAAGATTTTATTCTATCAGTCCGCAAAGCAAGAGCCAGGTACAAGACAAGTGCTAGAGACTTCCTATTAGACCTTATACTTATTGAAAAGATAACCGATAACGCGAAAAGGAATATAAGATACTTAAAGATTAACTCGTTTCAAGACCTATATTCATATTTAAGGAAAAACGTGTCAGCACCAACCACTGTTAGCAATTGCAGAGATAAATTTAAAACAAGCAATAACAGAAAGCGTACAATCTTTCGAATTTAGATTCCGACAACAACTCAACGAATTAAATTACACAGTTCTAAACGAAAACCGCACGCCGATTGAACGACGCGTAGCCATGGATATCGAAGAACGCGGAGCACTAAAGACGTATTTACTCAATTTACGATACGAAATAGGGCAGATAGTAGTAGCTAGCGATCCGAAAAACCTTTTTTTTCTTTTTTGTCGTGACCCGCTTTTGTATCCAGTCTAGAAAATATTTTCGTCCCCTTTTAACACTAAACCTACCAGCGCCGGTCAAATTGACCGATCTCGAACTTATTTAACCATAAAATTTAACCATATTTAAACGATATCATATCGCTTCATAATTTCTGATTTGTTCTAAAACATGCATACAATATATTTTTCGGTATTTACTTTTAGTTTGCTCTTTTATTTTCTAAGAAAAATTTATATTCTGCCTTGCCTACCGTGAGCTGTCAATTTGACCGACCGACAAATTATTTTCGTTATTCTTAAAATAAATACAATCAGTACAAAGAAAAGGCTATCTCAAGGTCAGATGACAAACAAAATCAGTAATAACAAACAATAACAGCTGTTACATCCGTAATTTTGTCATCAAAAATAGTCCATCCCTCGAACAAGATGGTCACTACCTGTCAAGACATATCAATTCAGGCCCATAATAATCCTAAGGAACCACCACAAAATTTAGCATTTTTTACAGTCCATTGTTGCAAACATTTTAAAAATCGAGAAGTTTCTTAGGATTATTGCTCATTACGATAAAACACGGGAAAAGCTTTCCCAACTCCACCCTCGAATAACCGTTGGTGGAGAACGGCCAATACTCATTAATATTTTCGTCACAGACCATATTTTTACTTGCTATTGTCCTTTCGATTAGAATACATCTCAGTTTGTTAGTCAATCAGTCGACATCTAAACTTGTTATCTCTAAAATTCAGGCAGAAAGCATCTCAAAGCGTTTTGTGTAAAGTTGTTGTAAAAGGAAAAGTAAAGCATATCAAATTTGATAATAATTTTGTATTCCGTACATGGTATTATTCTGTGATAAATATTTAGCTTAAAAATGTCAACTTAAAAAAAAAAATTATAAAAAGAAATAACAGACATGGAAGAAGTCTGTTCAGTGTGCGATGAACAAGAAACTTTAGCAACTGAAAACGGAATGGAAACACATAACAAGCTATATACAACCGAATCAGAGTTGAATATTATTTATAAATAAGCGTTCACGTCCAGGGCAAAAAGGAAAGAAATTTTCGTTGATGACAAAGAGTGAGACTGATGTAGAGAAACAACGTATCGAAACTGGGCCCTATGGGACAGTTTGGAAAGAAATAGATGCAAGTCCCAAATCTGCCAGGACATCATACATACATAATACATACATAATAAACGGCATATAATGAAAAAACATGTAGAGACGACATTTTATCTCGTCATTGATCACCGTATAAAGGACCATATAATAAAATGTACGGAAGAAGCATTTAGAGTATTTGGGACTAAGAGGGAGCTAAATGCAATAAAACTAAGTTCATTGCTCTGCTATATGCTATATAAAAAATTTAGATGTCTCATATTTGTGGAATAAAATTTGGAGACCTGCATTTTTTTCAAAAACAATGAGAAGGAATAACTTTGCTGAGATTATGAAGATTATACGATTTGATAAGAAGAGCGAAAGAAGCCAACGTTTACGAACTAATAAATTTGCAATGGTATCTACAGTATGGGGCAAATTTACAGAGAATTCACAAAATTATTATAAACCTGGTGCATACATTACTTTTATATAAAGAATCGCGGGAAAAAACCATGCAATAGAACTATCAACAAGTTCAGATTCATTACTGCAAAAATCTTGTCAAGTAAAAAATTGTAAAGGTTACAAAATTACGAAAATTTGTTTAAGACGCAGGAAATATTTATGCGGCAAATGTACGTTTGACAATAAGATAATTTGTAAAAAAAATGCAGCAAAGTTGAATAAGATATATGTAAATTCGGCCAGTCGCGGGGAGACGCGTTCGCGAGGAGGCGCGTCAACGGGAGTCGTAAATTCCCGTTACGATTGTATCAATCGACACCACGAGTAGGTCGATCCCCGTATTTCTTTTAGGATAATAGGGGTAGTTCAGTTGGAATAAAACTGTAGTCTACAGTTTTATTAATATATATATTTATTTCTATTTTGCACGGATACACAAGCGAAGTCGGTGAATTCGATTATTAACACGGAACGTGGAGTTAGTATGAATGCCCGATTATCGTACGAACAGTTGACTTGACTGTCGCGAGGGCTTGAAGAGCCAAAGGAACCCGGGAGATGTGTGGCACAGACTGGCCTAGACTCACTGTTCGTTCTTTCGCCATCACAGGAGTAGGAGATTTTCTACTGTCTTAGGTAGTTGACGATATTGTTTTTTGGGATGAAGTCCCTTTTTTCTTTGTATACACATCCGCTCTTTCCGTATGGCAGATACCTGTTTTATTCGTGATTGTTACCAACACGTAATAAATTCCAGGTAGTGGTGGATAGCCCGCTGTAAACGTAAAGTACTTTTTTTTGGGACTCTACGTCCCGTAATTTTAGTGCAGACCGATTGACCCATCTATATACGTTAGCCATTAAACTATCGTTGGAGTATACGGTGGGTCCTTGGGTCTGTAGAAGGTCAGAATAACGGTATGAGGGCCGTTGACAGTCAGGTAATAAGGGCTGACTTGTTGGCCGCTTCATACGGCGTAACAATGTATCTCTATATAAATAAAAGTATAATTCTATTTAAGTCTATAATTGAAATTAAATAAAAGTAAATTTGGACAAAATTTTATGAAAGTTTAAATATATATAAAATGATTAACTTTATAACTAAATATATATAAAATGATTGTTATAAATTAACCATTGTCTAAATTAAATCATAAAAACTATTACTTCTTTAATCGCCGGTCATTTTGACCGCACAGGTAGGAATAGGTCTATACGAAGGGTCGGTAGGTTTAGTGTTAATGTCATCTACCTTAAGCAACGGGTGGGTCACGCTACTATTAAGCTTTGTGTAATTTTTTACGTCCGCGATCGGGTTAGATCATTATCTAGTTCTTTTTTTAGTTTCGGAAATAATGGTATATATGGCTGCTTCACTGGCATACGGAGTGGATTAAGGAAAATATTCAACTGTTCAAAGATTATTTACCTCCTTTACTAACTTTAATTTTCACATTTCAGGTTTTCCGAGTAGATTTTACAAGAGAAAAACTTTGAATTTACCAACGACAGAATTTCTCGCAAAATTAAGGTTGGGGAAACATCGACTAATAGTTTCTTACCATTTGTCCCGTAAATAAATAAAAATATAGATGTCTGTAAAATATCCATAAAATATCTGTCGGGTTATCATTAAGATTAGGGTTAGGGGCGTGTAATGAATCTTCACCGGAATTATTCATCGTTGTCACACAATCGAGGTAACGTTTATTAATACAAGTATGGATGTTACAAGATTGGCAAGTGGCCGCGGTAATTAGACACTAATGACAATGACCGTAGGTTCGATAATGAATCCGCCGTCAACGGGATAACAGATGTACTTTTCTCCAAAGTCTAAGTCGGACTCGACTTACTTCTCGCGATACAAGAATTACTTGACTAACTCTTTATTGAAACGTGGATTATTCACCGATCGTACAGACACTAGATAACTGGCTAATGAGACTGCAAGAAAGTGAATGACTTTCCGTCACGATGACGCTGCGGAGGAGCAAATTATGATGGGGTGTGCCTAAGAGCACGAGATCGTCGAATTCGAGGAAAGCCTCCGCTCGGAAGGTGAGGGAAATAGACGTCGCTGTTAATTGGTTAATTTCTATGTTGGTGGTTTGAAAAGGATGCTAGCCGTCCTTGAGAGAGATGGTTGCTAGCGGGAAGCGTCGTACGTGAAGAAAGCAGAACGCCCGTATTTTCCCGTAGTAGCTGACAGATTTATGGGCTGATAAGATAAAGACTGTTTGTCAATTTGAAGGAGTTAGTTAGTTAACTAAATCCTAAGATTTATAGCGGGTCCGCAGGCTAGCTAAACGTATACCGTGAATGATGCATCGACATCTGGCGATCATCTTGCTCGAAGAATAGTCTGTGTGTGGCGAGCCACGGGGCTGTTACGTAAAAGAAAAAAGAGAAATCGAAAACGAAAAATAAAAGATAAAAATAAAGAAATAAAAAGAGAAAATTTATTTCTTAGTACTTGGTTTACACTAACTACAATTCACATTTGAACTTCAGACGCGACTTTTCAAGACTAAAGCTCTTACAACTACTTGACTTTTGGCGGAATCCGATTCTTTTTCTTTGTCATCCCTCAATATCCCCACTATCCACGCGTTTGGTAGGCGTTCTCGAACATTCGGCGAAAGGACCGTTGGGATATTGAAGGTCCATTAGGCACCTCGCTTCGGCAACATACATTGTAGCCGAGTGCCGCCACATCTTTATTTCCGTCATCAGTCCACCGGTTCCGAAGCGCGGCCTGGTCCCCGATGCGGACTGAGATGTGGTTGATGTTACAGGGCAAAGGCCGTTGGAATGTTTACTGCTAAGTGTCGGTACACCTATTTCTTTAAAGGAGAGCTATGCAATTCTATATCTCTGTTAAGTGAAACGTTCATCCCGTGACCGCGGCTACGTTCGGCGACTAGTTGTCACATCGAGCCTAAGCTCATTATCTCAAGCCTTGAACAATTGTGTTTGGGTTATTTTGTAAAGGCTACAGTATTGGGGGTTTTCCAAAGAATTCCAACGGGGGGGGGGGGGGGGGCGCGGTGTCCTTTTATCTCCGACATATCTATAAAAGAATATGCATTTTCGGCAAAATCAAATATTTCCAAGTTAATTAAAAAATCGCATTTTCCAGCTGACGCAACTCCACTTATCGATCCTAAAAACACCGCATCGCGAACATCTTTCTCCAATCGTTGAATGCTATTCGATTTACACACTCGATCCCAATATCCGACTTTCTTGCATTAGTGACAAGTTCGTTGAGTCGGAGAGATGCTATTCGAATCCGAACGTCTATGAAGATCACATCGATTGCATTGCGCACTGTTCTTTCTTTTCTGCGTACAGGTCCTTTCCTCTTGAGGCTTCTTATTCTTGAAAATGCTTCAAGAAGTCTCAATTTGTTTATACACACGGTTGGTCTCGTTGTGATTTGTTACCTCTTTGCATAGCAAGCTTATCGTTTTCTCCACGATCAAGTCGGGTGTTAGTTTTAAACGATCTGACGTTTCTATATTGCTCACGCTAATGATAGTACAAGCACAAATTAGATCTACTTTTAACATGTGCCGTAATCGCACGTTTCGTCCAACGTATCAGACGAATTCGCCGTAACAGACGAATCAACATTTTTGTCCATCTGTATACTCTTGAGTTGAATCTTTCGAAAATTATATTCTTGTTTTGCAAAAAGTACGTATTAAATTTGTCTTTCAATGCTTTCCGCGTCGTAATGTCGTTAATCTGAGGCAGTGGCCGATTTAAAATTTCTTTTTGTCGAAGTGGTTATCACTCCTAAAAGAACTCTACATCTGGCCTTTTAGTTTTCTCAAGCATTGAAGTCATCGACAGCGTATAGACAAAAGACTGGGACGAGGTACACAGTACACAGGCGACAATAGCTTCTCAGGGCTTTTAGCTCAATTACATTCCGATTTGTATTTACACTTCTGTATTTAAAATATATTTTCTACCTTACAATTTATCCACGCGTTCCTTTGTTCACACATCTAATAACCTCAACACTTTTGATTTTGCGTGATCCTGTGTTGTGGTTTTCGAGAGGACTAAATAGATAAGCGGTCGCGCACGTTTAACTATAGTCGCAGGCACGTGGGAACGTGTCTGATAATGCGGTCCCTGTCCAGTGTTCAACCATACTTCAGTAATACAAAGCGTGTTGCTGTACCTCTTCCTAAAGACGCGCTCACACACTAAACGTATTTCATACAAATTTATAAACTTTATTTATTTTGTGCCGTTATACTTTTATTACTTAGATACTTACACTGTTCCTAAATATTAGAATATTTATGAAAAATGAGGTAAACCTAAGAATCGTGAGAAAATTATTATCTGATTTGTGTAACTCATTTTATTTATTTGGTTTATTTCAAGTCTCAAAAATGTATGGAAATACCGAATATTTAAAATTAAAATAAAGGAAGACCACTTTTCCTTTTTGCATTATATTTTAAATGGGATTTCCATGGTGCCCTACGGCTACGAATCTATGATTTATTTCTTTGTTATTTGCACTTTGCTTCTGGATTTTTATATACAGAAGAAGTGAAATTTTGTGATTTAGAGCAACTGGAAAGAATTTTTATGAAAAATTGATTACAGGACCTCATAACTGTGGTTTCAAGATGATCGTACAAATCTTTTTATCGTATACTGATTAGCTTTAAAAACCAGGAAATTATAGAGACGATGTTTACGCTTCTTACTCTGTTTTCAATTCTGTCCGATTAATCGTTTTTCTGATAATGTCAGTCGATTATCACGTTTTATGTAAAACTAACATATATCACAATATTTATGATCCGTAGTATATATATAACATACATGTGTATGTACATACAATATACAATACAAAATGGCAAATAATCCTCGATGTCATAGTTCATCCTTTCAACGTTTAATTGCCTCTGAAAACACGTTTCGAGCATTTCGATTGACATTTCCACTGTGAGAGTGCACGACTGGCGCCTTCGTGGTGGTCAGTTTAATTTGATGTGACCAAATTTGCATTTCGGTGAAGCCGACAGTTCTCGTTTCACTGTTTAATCTTCCTGATTGCCGCTCCATAGAAACGCAGCTGTATCTCGGTTGGAAACGATAATCACCAATGATTTCAACCGTGTCGATTATTTTCGTTTGCGTTTCGTACGCTCAGGAAATTTCTCTATCCCAACATCAATGACTGCCTTCGCTCAATAATTCCGATTCCTATTTCTGTTCCAATGTTATGTAAACGTGGTAAACAACTTTTCGTGCAATTTCATCTGCTTCATGCAATTTTGTTTAAATTATTTACAATATGCACTTATCTTTTCTAATAAACAAAATTACATGTTAATCGTTTAGAAGTTCTGTCTTCTCGCTGATTTCGATGCCCTTCAAATACACTGTCAATGTAATCATTTTGAACAACTTTTTCCAAAGCAAATAATAGCCGCCCTGCCTTAGTTTCCAAGATACAGTTATTCCCATTGATATTCGAACATCTAAGGATAGCTTTTTTAAAATTGAACCAAACAATTTGAGTTTTTTTTTAAATTGGAAGAAATAGTTTACTAGATGACGTATAAAAAATATTTTTTAAATCGCAATTGGTCGCAATTGCGAAGAAAAATGTCAGTAGAAAAAAAGCACTTTTTATCAAATCTCTCATCAACTGTTTCAAAGATCTATTTTTTCATCTAGGTGTGTAATGGAAATTTAAACAACACATTTTGAAGATATATGCCAGTTATACATACATAAAAAATTTCATCGAAATCAATTAACGTTGCTATAAGCTACAAACGGCTGAAAGTGATAAAAATCGCAGATTTTCGCCACTTATCGAACAATCGATTTCGATAAAATTTTCAGCATATATGTATATAACTGACATAAATTTTTAAACTGTATTTAAATTTTCATAACAGACCAAGATAAAGAAATTTTTCTTCGCGATTCTGATCAATTGCAATGTTTTTAAAATTTTAAGGAAATCGAAATGCAGCGAGGAGACCTGACCACTAATTACCAATTGCATATAGGGTAAGATAATGTTATATGTATAAACAATTTTTGGTGACATGATAAATAGCTCGGTGATCATAGTTTTCTATGACAATGTAATTGTTAGTCATCAAAATGTAAGAAATTTATTCAGCTATTACCAATATTCTCAGTTAATAATTATTTATCATGATTCAATAACATGTATATGTTATTTTATTTCTGGCAGTTATTTTATTATTTCATTGAATAATTCTTACATAGGATATGCGGTAAAACATAGTAAAACATAGATTACTTGCAAAACTAATACCTATAAATAAAAAATATAAGTATAATTTTATAATTATAATTTTTCAATTACTGTCCTAGTTTTTGGGAAAAATAGATTTGATTAGAAAGATATCATTAATTCAATACAGTAAATTTACATGGCATATTTCATATGTAATCATACTGGTAGTTTAAAGTAGAGAGAGAGAGAGAGAGAGAGAGAGAGAGAGAGAGAGAGAGAGAGAGAGAGAGAGAGAGAGAGAGAGAGAGATTTTAGATTCTTTAATGATGGTATTCTTGTATACAGAATATGCCGATCAGAAAATTCTTTAAAGAGCGATGGGTGCAAATGCAAGATACTTGAGATGGAAGACTCAATTTATTAGCCATGTATAGGTATAATATAACACTGTCCAACAAATCTCAACTTTTCTGGATGTTCCCATTGCTATTAAGTGTTTTCATAATGTTTTTGGCGCTAATTCCAAATCTACAGATCGTTTTTCTGGGAGTTTTCAGATTTAAACAAATTTTGTGACATAACTGTAAAAGTTCAATTTCTGTTTACGTCGGAAGATTCTGTATACTTTCCTGAATACACTGCTATCGGTCTTCGATACGTTATGAATGTATGTTTAAACTATGATTAAAAGTGGAAGGACACCGATTTTGCACCAATGTTCAGATATTTTTCAGTTCATCTTAAAACATAAGAGTCTAGCGTTAAGTGAAATCATACCACACGATAAAGCAGACTTTTATCTTGAAGAAAAGCTCAAGAAAAGCATCACATATTTCTTCGTCATATCAGAAAGCAAAATAACTCCACAGATGCTGAAGTGCCGATAGTAGCATTCAAAGGCACAGCGGCTGCTCAACGTTCTTCTTAGTGCAATGCAGTCCTTTTGCACAACTATGTTGAGTATGTTCATCATACTCTATAATACTCAATTATTAGGGCGTTGTCAAAAAACTTCAAATTTAATTAAGGAATAAAGAATCTCATATTTCAACATGGCAATACCTCCAAAGTAGTAAAAACATTTTTCGCAAAAAAGTTCAAATTCTAAACTACTCAGCAAGATCTCTGGCTCTCAACATTATCGAAAATATTTGGGGATATCTTGCGGTATATGCCAAGGACCGACAATTTCCAACTATCGACGAGATAAAACAATGCATTGAACATGAATGGCATCAATAGATCCAAGAAACGATTAAGGAATTATATAAATCTTTACCAAGGCGGATAAATAATAACATGCAACAAAGTACTGAAAATTAAACAAAGCTACTAAATTTTTTGTACCTTCCCTGTTTTAAAGATATGTCCTCTACTTTTCTTTCAACAACTTTCTTAAATATTTACATTTTCTGAGATAAATTGATATTGATAAATTATGTTAAATATCGATATTTTAGTCTAATCGACTGGACCACATAGACAATAACAGAGTAAAACGATATATGTATGTAAACTCCTTAGAGTTCAAATGTGATAGGGATTCTCTCTATTTACGGACACCACGACTTTCTTTGTTTCACGGACAGAGCGACTTTCTTTTGTTTTACGGACAACCATTTTGAGAGACACTCATTTCCCAAACGGACGAACAGAGTGCAACATCAGAGATAGACAAGATCACAGAAGAAAGAATAATTATTTAAAACATTGAAGATTGACAGAGAAAGATCGGTAGCTCAGGACGTTGAAAATCGATTCTTGATTTTCAGGTAGAAATTGCACAGAACTTGTTATTTATTGTTTACTGTTATAGATAGGTATTAATTGTTGTTTACTCCTGTATTTCACTTAAGAATTTTCACAATAAACTCAATTTTCAGATTTCAGAATCGATCACCTGAATTACCCCGAGATTTACGACATTACATGTATATAGAATATACTTCATTTATGTTATATGTTAAATATAAATTGACAAAATAGTAAGATGCCTTACATTTTTTTTCCTAACTTATCTTCATATTTATGCAATTTAAATAATCAAAATTTGTGAATACTATGAAAAGCAAACATGTAGTAAGAAGATGAAATATAAAAATAATGAAAGCAATAAAAATATGCGATAGAAATAACATAACAAGAAAAACTTTATTAAACCAAATAAAATTAAATTACATTTATTTCGTATATTTTTCCCTTGCATAACCGACAAATACTAGAAATGATTCCAAACTTTAGTGCAATACTTGCACGTACGGTAGTCAATAATTAATTTATTCCCTCTATTTAAGAAGAATATGAATATATAGAAAAAATATTTTATTACTAACGTAATCTGATATTCAACGTATATATATTTAACTTATATTCAACAAATCGCATCTTTAAACAATTTACGTCCAGTTTCCTGACACCATTTTGACATTGCATCTTTCGCTTCATCGTACTGGTTGAAATAATTTCCAACCATGTGTTCCTTCAGGACAGTTCTGCCCAAGCAGTCGAGCTAAACAGATGTGAGAAACTGTCCAGTGAAAGTGTGACAACTAGTAAATTTATGTGGTTAAAACGTCAACGAAATGCCAATTGGTAAAAGCTGCAAGTAACAAATGCTGCTAATCAAAATAGCAAACAAAGGTGAAATATACTACTTAAACAAAGCTACAAATACTCTAAACTGAAAACAACCATTCAACAAAGAACAGGGAAGTTCAGCTATAAAAGAAGTGGAAACATTGCAAAAGGAAGAGAAGAACACCTACAATGACGAACTCTCCTATCAAGATGAAAACTGGAAGGTAGCAACAGCTCACAAAAAGCATAAAATAATACCAGGCACAAGAGCTATGAAAATTTCAGATACAGAAAAGCAACAGTGGCTACAAGACATCCCAATCCAAAATTCTTTCAGTTCACTGATAGAACATGTAACTAACCAAACTCAACAAAAATCCTTAAACAACCAAAACCAAAACAACAACAATAACAATGCTACAGAAATCAAGAAACAATCCATCAAACAATCCATCAAAAACACTGAAATGCTAACAAAAATGATAAGTGAGTAAAATGCAGTTTGGAACTCCAATGTTCTACAACAACGGGCCCTTGAAACTAAAACATTTCTGTATAACAATAATATTGATATATTACTTGTTTCAGAAATACATTTCATGCCAAAAAGCTATATGAAAATACCATATTACACCACCTATGATATCAGACACCCCTTAGGAAAAACACACAGAAGGGCCAAGTGATAATAGGAAACGATATCAAACACCACTTATATAGTCAAATTAGTCAGGAACATGTTCAAACAACCACCGTTACAATACAAACTAACAGCAATTCCTTCCAAATGTCAGCAATATATGCACCACTGCAACACAAAATGACATTACAAAAATGGGAACAGTATTTTCAATCAACAATTGCAAAATCAACTGCAATATTCCACAAACATCCAAACACATCGAACAGGTAGTAACAACATTGACAGAAATTATACAAGAAACAGCATGTGCAACTACTATTTATGAACCAAACAACAGGCAAACAAAAATAATTTAAACAGATATCCTTGACAAAATCAGAGAAAAAAGGGAAGCGAAAGCAAAATGGCAAAAACATAGAACATGTGAAAACAAAAAACATCTAAACAAACTCGCAAAGGAAGTAAAAAGTAAAATAAAAGATCATAATAATAACGAATTCTCAAAATACATAGAAACACTCTCTGCGCACAAGAATGCCAACTACTCTCTATGGAAAGCCACGAACAAAATAAAGAAGTCAATAAAACTAATCCCAGCAATTAGAAAAACAGACAACACATGGGCCAGAAGCAACAAAGAGCAAGCTGAAGAATTTTCCAACCACCTTTGTAACACATTTAATCCATTAATGTTAACAACTCCAAATATCATTCAGACATAAATGCACGAAATACTAGTAGCTCAACTGACAAGCACTATTCTGTACCGAATACAGCAGCACAAGAAATTAGAATCATAATCAAGAAAACAAAAAACAATAAAGCACCAGGATCCAACATAATCAATAGTAAAATCTTTAAAAAACTTCCCCCAAAAGCAATACGATTAATGATAATAATATTCAATACAATTTTAAGAATTCAATACTTCCCTAATTTATGGAAACTAACACAGATCATAATATTACCTAAGCCAGGCAAAGACCAAGCCACGTCAAACTAGATCTTACAGGCCAATATCATTACTTCTTGTTTCTTCCAAAATACTAGAAAAAATAATATTCATCCGCCTAAAACTAACAATAGAAAAAGATAAATTAATACCAGATCACCAATTTGGATTCAGAAACAAACATTCCACGATAGAACAAATGCACAGGCTCCTCAATGAAATTTTACTAGCAATAGAAAAAAAACAATATTGTACAGCTCTCTTCGTGAACATTAAGAAAGCAATGTGAACCATAAAAGCCTCTTACAAATAATCAAAAAACATTTCTTAGAACAAATTCATCACTTACTTAAATCATACCTAAGCGATATAACTTTTGTAGCAAAAATAAATAACACATATTCTAAAGCTAAGACATCAAGGCAGAGTACTGCAAGGAAGCGTCTTAGGACCAATATTATACATATTGTATATGGCTAATAAACCAACTACCAACAGCAAAATACTGACATTCGCAGATGACACAACTGTACTACTCAGGCATACTAATCCATAAACAGCAGTCACATTACTACAAGAGCATATAACAAAAATATAAAAGTGACTGCAAGGTAAACAAATAAAAGCAAACCCCAATAAATGTAACCATATTATATTTACACTATGGAAACAGAAACTACCAAATATCTAATTGAATGGCACACACATAACACAAACAAAGCACATTAAATACCTAGGACTCCACTTAAACACGCAACTTATATGGAAGCAATATACTAAATCACTTATAGACAAAATACAGATAAAAACAAGACTGTTGTATTGGCTAACTAGTCGAAACTGTAAACTCAGCATGGAAAATAAACTAAAAATTTACAAAACCATAATAAAACCAATTTGGACGTACTGAATACCACTATGGGGGACAGCAGCAATGAGTCACATAAACAAATTAGAGTCACTACAACTGAAGATATTCAGAACAATAGCCAACGTTCCATGATATGTTAGAAACAAGGATATACGCAAAAACCTAAAAATATCAATGGTCAAAAAAGAAATCGGCAGATACGCAAAAAAGTACAAGGAAAGAATGGCAACACATCCAAACCAGCTGGCTGCTGAAAAGAACAAAACTCATATAAAAAGAAGACTAAAAAGAAAACATGCCACTGACCTCATTAAAGAATAAAGTAGACAAACATGTTATTTAGCAATAAAGTTAGAAAAATTTACCAAATGTCCAGCTGAACAAATTGTAAAGTACAAATTAAATAAATAAAAAAAAAATGTGTTTCTTCATTCGGGCAAACACGAAAATAACATGGTGAAAGCGCGGATTGTAAGATGAGTTTTCCCATTATTGCTACTGAAATTTGCGCAATAGAATTTGCCCACAAGGATCATATAACAACACGTATCTCAAACTTGGACGCATTTGTTATTTAATGCTTCGTGTCTAACGTATAATATCAGATAGATCAAGTTAGCACTTACTACTACCAATAACAATATTGCATCTATGTAATCATCTAGTAACAATTAAATGTCTTTGTTGGGTCTCACACATATCAGGTAACGTATAGCGAAATGTGTTAACGTTTGTCCTTTATTTAGGCTAAATCACTTATAAATAATTATATAAACTATATTTACCATGGAAACGTCAAGCACGTGCGCGAATACCGATGGCCATCTTGCAACTACTGATGACGTCACGCGCAGGCTCTCGCCACGCACCGCTGCACTACACGGCGTTACTGTACAGAAGCCAGTAATCTTTTAAAAATTAAAGGAAGAAGTAAGTTATTTATTGACTGACCTACGTATAATGTCAACGACATTATTAACAGCGATTGAATAGGAAAAGTCAAATCATAAAGGATCTTCATCTCTGAAGTATGGGTGTCAAACTTTTAAAAGTTTGCACGATACAAGGATTGGCGCACTAGCTCTCCATTCTTTGTAGTTACATAATAATGTCGAGCAAAAGATGAGCTACTCAAAAAGTTATTGAAGTTGCTTCCGCAGGAGAACCGGGCTGGATCGATGGAGCACGATTAAGTATCCTCGAGAGGAAAGTGTGTAAAGGAATGATTCTCCTTTGACCTACATACACATACGCGCGAGGAGGAGGAATCCTGGACCGTTTCCGGTTGTGTTAACCTGTGCGTACGTGTACATCGAAGAACTTAATTCCATCCCTTCCGACCAAGCTTATACTTTCTCATTGCAGCAGCAGTTTTAAGCTCACGAGGGGAAACCTGCACAGTTTTTACGAGCGTAGTTTATGGAACCACGCCAGCTGGGCTCGCGATAAACCCGTTGCAGTTACGAAACGTATACATGCGCACATGAATTCCAGCCTGCCAGAAAAATGGAGGTACGCACAAATATGAATAAAACGTATTTGTCTTTATAGAAGGTATTTCTGCAATCGTAATGCCACGATATGATCGGGATGAAGGTTATTTGTCGTGAAAAATAAATCATAAATGAAAAATAAAATTTTAGCGTGTAATGCTTTGTTTTGAGAAAATGGTTTTAAATGTCCATTTGATATACTACCTGTGAAACCCGATTTAACAGACCTCTGTTTTTGTTCGTGTATGCATAGCGGCTCACGAAAGTATTTGGACACTTACAGAAACCTTTTTGCAATGTACAGGGTGTTTGATAATAAGTAATCAGTATTTAAAAGACAAGATATTTCTGAGAACGGATAGAGTGACCGGATGTTATCCCGATGGTCACTCATGCTAAGACGTTTGGAATTTCGCTATCTTATCACTTTGTTTAGTCGGATTTTGTCTGTGACATTTCGTCTGTGATAATAGACTGTTTACGAGAGACCGACGAAACATAAGCAAGGCCGCGACAAAACGTAAGTGCCAACAGGCCTAATGAGCCATCGATATCCCTAAGGTCTTTCTTACAAATACTCGGAAGAAGGCGTATATGACCACAGTCGGGGACGTCTAACGAACGCGTACTATATTGAGAGGTAACAAAAAGAAACGAAAACAATCCTCTCAATAGAGATCAGTTGTGAACGAGAAGCGTGTTTTGTTTTGGCAAAACCTAGTGTTTGAAAACGGAGGCAGGTGACATTTTACACATCTGGATTCAAATACGTTCATCTCCGCACATATTCGTATGTCCTTTTAAGTAGTTTTCTGCATGTTAATATTGAGTAGCAAAACTACTTCTTTCAGCCAACGCTCATACCTCGTTGAGAGCACTCATTCTCATTTTGCGTTTAGCGCCCAGCAGATGTCCGACGTAAGTTTGTTTATTGCGTGAATTATGGAGTGTTTGTGCCGAAAGCCAAATTAGTTTTCTGGGATTATGTCATTTTTTATGCAGAAGGAGGCTAGGGGGTTGTTTGTGATTATTTCGAATACTTTGTTTATGTTGGGGAGGAGACTTATAGGTCGTAGGTTTGCAGGTGATGAGCCGTCTTTATTTTTTTTGTAATGGCTATTAATTGGCTTTTTTCCATTTTCTGGGAAAATACGTGTCATTTAACGCTTTGTTGAAGAGTACTGTGTAATACCATTTTATTTTGTTCGGTAAGCGTTTGAGCAGAATGTTTGGAATGCCGTCGAATCCGGAGGATTTTTTGGTGTTTAGTTTGGAGATTATTTTTAGTTGGTTGTAATTTGTAAAGTAGTTTATTTCTGGTTCCGGTTGTTTGGTGTTGTCTGAAGTGTTTTCGTTTGAGAATGCGCAGACTGTTTTATTTAGCGTTATGTCTTGTTCTATTTCATTTTTGAGTTTGTTTGTTTCGGCGATGATAATTCTGTTTAGTTGTTCTCGGTCCATGTGTTCGTTTTGTGTGTGTGTTTTGGAAAAGTGGATGCCGATAATGTCTAGTTTTTCCGTTGTTTTAGTTATTATGAAGTTATCCTCGGTGTTTTTGTTGGTGTTGTGTATCGCTATACAGCAACGGGATGAGGGAGGCTTTTTCTGGAGGCAGTGTGAGAGGTGGGATGGGGTTTTGTTCTTTTGGTCTGAAAATTTGATTTATTTGCGGGAACATTCTGGTCGAGTCGTTTTTGGAGATATTTTTTATTTTGTTTGTCCAGTAATGGTTTATAGAATTTGCGAATTCTTGTTTCAGTTGTGATTTTATTTTGCATAGCAGGTACTTTAGGAATTCAAAGTCTTCTGTCGTAGGAACAGTTGTATTTTAGATTACTTAATTTGGATAGTATGTAGCTCTTGTCTAGTTGTAGTTTTTTTATTTTATTGTTGATATAGGGCTCGCATGAATTTTTTCCAATCACTGAATGGCTGTATGAATTGACGCCCTCTCTGGCGGGACCTACGCCTAGTATCCCTTTTGGGCTGACACGCCTGTCCTGTTCAGAGATTCACGGTCAACTGAATAGTTCTCTGCACGTCAATATCGACTACCAAAACTACTTTTCTCAGCCAACGCTCATACCGCGTTGAGAGCACTCGTTCTCGTCCGATCACGAAAGTTAAGCAACGCTGGGCACGGATAGTACTTAGATGGGTGACCGCTTGGGAACTCCGTGTGGTGTTGGCATTTTTTTATTTTCTTTCCATATTCTGCGTTTTTTTTTTTTTTGTTTTTTTTTCCTATCACTGAATGACTGTATGAATTGACGCCCTCTCTGTCAGGACCTACGCCTGGTATCCCTTTTGGGCTGAGACGCCTGTCCTGTTCAGAGATTCACGGTAAACTGAATAGTTCTCTGCACGTTAATATCGACTAGCAAAGCTACTTTTTTCAGCCAACGCTCATACCGCGTTGAGAGCACTCGTTCTCGTCCGATCACGAAAGTTAAGCAACGCTGGGCACGGATAGTACTTAGATGGGTGACCGCTTGGGAACTCCGTGTGGTGTTGGCATTTTTTTATTTTCTTTCCATATTCTGCGTTTTTTTTCTTTTTTTGTTTTTTTTTCCAATTACTGAATGACTGTATGAATTGACGCCCTCTCTGGCGGGACCTACGCCTAGTATCCCTTTTGGGCTGACACGCCTGTCCAGTTCGGAGATTCACGGTCAACTGAATAGTTCTCTGCACGTTAATATCCACTAGCAAAACTACTTCTTTCAGCCAACGCTCATACCGCGTTGAGAGCACTCGTTCTCGTCCGATCACGAAAGTTAAGCAACGCTGGGCACGGATAGTACTTAGATGGGTGACCGCTTGGGAACTCCGTGTGGTGTTGGCATTTTTTTATTTTCTTTCCATATTTTGCATTTGTTTTTTTTTTTTTTTGTTTCTTTTTCCAATCACTGAATGACTGTATGAATTGACGCCCCTTCTGGCGGGATCTACGCCTGGTATCCCTTTTGGGCTGAGACGACTGTCCTGTTTAGAGATTCACGGTCAACTGAATAGTACTCTGCACGTCAATATCGACTAGCAAGACTACTTTTATCAGCCAACGCTCATACCGCGTTGAGAGCACTCGTTCTCGTCCGATCACGAAAGTTAAGCAACGCTGGGCACGGATAGTACTTAGATGGGTGACCGCTTGGGAACTCCGTGTGGTGTTGGCATTTTTTTATTTTCTTTCCATATTCTGCGTTTTTTTTCTTTTTTTGTTTTTTTTTCCAATTACTGAATGACTGTATGAATTGACGCCCTCTCTGGCGGGACCTACGCCTAGTATCCCTTTTGGGCTGACACGCCTGTCCAGTTCGGAGATTCACGGTCAACTGAATAGTTCTCTGCACGTTAATATCCACTAGCAAAACTACTTCTTTCAGCCAACGCTCATACCGCGTTGAGAGCACTCGTTCTCGTCCGATCACGAAAGTTAAGCAACGCTGGGCACGGATAGTACTTAGATGGGTGACCGCTTGGGAACTCCGTGTGGTGTTGGCATTTTTTTATTTTCTTTCCATATTTTGCATTTGTTTTTTTTTTTTTTTGTTTCTTTTTCCAATCACTGAATGACTGTATGAATTGACGCCCCTTCTGGCGGGATCTACGCCTGGTATCCCTTTTGGGCTGAGACGACTGTCCTGTTTAGAGATTCACGGTCAACTGAATAGTACTCTGCACGTCAATATCGACTAGCAAGACTACTTTTATCAGCCAACGCTCATACCGCGTTGAGAGCACTCGTTCTCGTCCGATCACGAAAGTTAAGCAACGCTGGGCACGGATAGTACTTAGATGGGTGACCGCTTGGGAACTCCGTGTGGTGTTGGCATTTTTTTATTTTCTTTCCATATTCTGCGTTTTTTTTTTTTTTGTTTTTTTTTCCTATCACTGAATGACTGTATGAATTGACGCCCTCTCTGTCAGGACCTACGCCTGGTATCCCTTTTGGGCTGAGACGTCTGTCCTGTTTAGAGATTCACGGTCAACTGAATAGTTCTCTGCACGTCAATATCCACTAGCAAAACTGCTTCTTTCAGCCAACGCTCATACCGCGTTGAGAGCACTCGTTCTCGTCCGATCACGAAAGTTAAGGAACGCTGGGCACGGATAGTACTTAGATGGGTGACCGCTTGGGAACTCCGTGTGGTGTTGGCATTTTTTTATTTTCTTTCCATATTCTGCGTTTTTTTTTTTTTTGTTTTTTTTTCCTATCACTGAATGACTGTATGAATTGACGCCCTCTCTGTCAGGACCTACGCCTGGTATCCCTTTTGGGCTGAGACGCCTGTCCTGTTCAGAGATTCACGGTCAACTGAATAGTTCTCTGCACGTCAATATCCACTAGCAAAACTACTTCTTTCAGCCAACGCTCATACCGCGTTGAGAGCACTCGTTCTCGTCCGATCACGAAAGTTAAGCAACGCTGGGCACGGATAGTACTTAGATGGGTGACCGCTTGGGAACTCCGTGTGGTGTTGGCATTTTTTTATTTTCTTTCCATATTCTGCGTTTTTTTTTTTTTTTGTTTTTTTTTCCAATTACTGAATGACTGTATGAATTGACGCCCTCTCTGGCGGGACCTACGCCTAGTATCCCTTTTGGGCTGAGACGTCTGTCCTGTTCAGAGATTCACGGTCAACTGAATAGTTCTCTGCACGTCAATATCGACTACCAAAACTACTTTTCTCAGCCAACGCTCATACCGCGTTGAGAGCACTCGTTCTCGTCCGATCACGAAAGTTAAGCAACGCTGGGCACGGATAGTACTTAGATGGGTGACCGCTTGGGAACTCCGTGTGGTGTTGGCATTTTTTTATTTTCTTTCCATATTCTGCGTTTTTTTTTTTTTTGTTTTTTTTTCCTATCACTGAATGACTGTATGAATTGACGCCCTCTCTGTCAGGACCTACGCCTGGTATCCCTTTTGGGCTGAGACGTCTGTCCTGTTTAGAGATTCACGGTCAACTGAATAGTTCTCTGCACGTCAATATCCACTAGCAAAACTACTTCTTTCAGCCAACGCTCATACCGCGTTGAGAGCACTCGTTCTCGTCCGATCACGAAAGTTAAGCAACGCTGGGCACGGATAGTACTTAGATGGGTGACCGCTTGGGAACTCCGTGTGGTGTTGGCATTTTTTTATTTTCTTTCCATATTCTGCGTTTTTTTTTTTTTTGTTTTTTTTTCCTATCACTGAATGACTGTATGAATTGACGCCCTCTCTGTCAGGACCTACGCCTGGTATCCCTTTTGGGCTGAGACGCCTGTCCTGTTCAGAGATTCACGGTCAACTGAATAGTTCTCTGCACGTCAATATCCACTAGCAAAACTACTTCTTTCAGCCAACGCTCATACCGCGTTGAGAGCACTCGTTCTCGTCCGATCACGAAAGTTAAGCAACGCTGGGCACGGATAGTACTTAGATGGGTGACCGCTTGGGAACTCCGTGTGGTGTTGGTATTTTTTTATTTTCTTTCCATATTCTGCGTTTTTTTTTTTTTTTTGTTTTTTTTTCCAATTACTGAATGACTGTATGAATTGACGCCCTCTCTGGCGGGATCTACGCCTGGTATCCCTTTTGGGCTGAGACGTCTGTCCTGTTTAGAGATTCACGGTCAACTGAATAGTACTCTGCACGTCAATATCGACTAGCAAGACTACTTTTATCAGCCAACGCTCATACCGCGTTGAGAGCACTCGTTCTCGTCCGATCACGAAAGTTAAGCAACGCTGGGCACGGATAGTACTTAGATGGGTGACCGCTTGGGAACTCCGTGTGGTGTTGGCATTTTTTTATTTTCTTTCCATATTCTGCGTTTTTTTTTTTTTTGTTTTTTTTTCCTATCACTGAATGACTGTATGAATTGACGCCCTCTCTGTCAGGACCTACGCCTGGTATCCCTTTTGGGCTGAGACGTCTGTCCTGTTTAGAGATTCACGGTCAACTGAATAGTTCTCTGCACGTCAATATCCACTAGCAAAACTGCTTCTTTCAGCCAACGCTCATACCGCGTTGAGAGCACTCGTTCTCGTCCGATCACGAAAGTTAAGGAACGCTGGGCACGGATAGTACTTAGATGGGTGACCGCTTGGGAACTCCGTGTGGTGTTGGCATTTTTTTATTTTCTTTCCATATTCTGCGTTTTTTTTTTTTTTGTTTTTTTTTCCTATCACTGAATGACTGTATGAATTGACGCCCTCTCTGTCAGGACCTACGCCTGGTATCCCTTTTGGGCTGAGACGCCTGTCCTGTTCAGAGATTCACGGTCAACTGAATAGTTCTCTGCACGTCAATATCCACTAGCAAAACTACTTCTTTCAGCCAACGCTCATACCGCGTTGAGAGCACTCGTTCTCGTCCGATCACGAAAGTTAAGCAACGCTGGGCACGGATAGTACTTAGATGGGTGACCGCTTGGGAACTCCGTGTGGTGTTGGCATTTTTTTATTTTCTTTCCATATTCTGCGTTTTTTTTTTTTTTTGTTTTTTTTTCCAATTACTGAATGACTGTATGAATTGACGCCCTCTCTGGCGGGACCTACGCCTAGTATCCCTTTTGGGCTGAGACGTCTGTCCTGTTCAGAGATTCACGGTCAACTGAATAGTTCTCTGCACGTCAATATCGACTACCAAAACTACTTTTCTCAGCCAACGCTCATACCGCGTTGAGAGCACTCGTTCTCGTCCGATCACGAAAGTTAAGCAACGCTGGGCACGGATAGTACTTAGATGGGTGACCGCTTGGGAACTCCGTGTGGTGTTGGCATTTTTTTATTTTCTTTCCATATTCTGCGTTTTTTTTTTTTTTTGTTTTTTTTTCCAATTACTGAATGACTGTATGAATTGATGCCCTCTCTGGCGGGACCTACGCCTAGTATCCCTTTTGGGCTGAGACGTCTGTCCTGTTCAGAGATTCACGGTCAACTGAATAGTTCTCTGCACGTCAATATCGACTACCAAAACTACTTCTTTCAGCCAACGCTCATACCGCGTTGAGAGCACTCGTTCTCGTCCGATCACGAAAGTTAAGCAACGCTGGGCACGGATAGTACTTAGATGGGTGACCGCTTGGGAACTCCGTGTGGTGTTGGCATTTTTTTATTTTCTTTCCATATTCTGCGTTTTTTTTTTTTTTTGTTTTTTTTTCCAATTACTGAATGACTGTATGAATTGACGCCCTCTCTGGCGGGACCTACGCCTAGTATCCCTTTTGGGCTGAGACGTCTGTCCTGTTCAGAGATTCACGGTCAACTGAATAGTTCTCTGCACGTCAATATCGACTACCAAAACTACTTTTCTCAGCCAACGCTCATACCGCGTTGAGAGCACTCGTTCTCGTCCGATCACGAAAGTTAAGCAACGCTGGGCACGGATAGTACTTAGATGGGTGACCGCTTGGGAACTCCGTGTGGTGTTGGCATTTTTTTATTTTCTTTCCATATTCTGCGTTTTTTTTTTTTTTTGTTTTTTTTTCCAATTACTGAATGACTGTATGAATTGATGCCCTCTCTGGCGGGACCTACGCCTAGTATCCCTTTTGGGCTGAGACGTCTGTCCTGTTCAGAGATTCACGGTCAACTGAATAGTTCTCTGCACGTCAATATCGACTACCAAAACTACTTCTTTCAGCCAACGCTCATACCGCGTTGAGAGCACTCGTTCTCGTCCGATCACGAAAGTTAAGCAACGCTGGGCACGGATAGTACTTAGATGGGTGACCGCTTGGGAACTCCGTGTGGTGTTGGCATTTTTTTATTTTCTTTCCATATTCTGCGTTTTTTTTTTTTTTTGTTTTTTTTTCCAATTACTGAATGACTGTATGAATTGACGCCCTCTCTGGCGGGACCTACGCCTAGTATCCCTTTTGGGCTGAGACGTCTGTCCTGTTCAGAGATTCACGGTCAACTGAATAGTTCTCTGCACGTCAATATCGACTACCAAAACTACTTTTCTCAGCCAACGCTCATACCGCGTTGAGAGCACTCGTTCTCGTCCGATCACGAAAGTTAAGCAACGCTGGGCACGGATAGTACTTAGATGGGTGACCGCTTGGGAACTCCGTGTGGTGTTGGCATTTTTTTATTTTCCCATCATATTTTGCATTTATGTTTTTTTTTTTTTTTAATGATGTATAATCGTAGAAAAAAATATTAAGTTTGAATCAGTACCAATTTTTCGGCCGGCGTGGGACGGTTGATCAAACTAGTACATACTAATTTTTGACGAATTTAACTATAGCTCCTGATGATAAGCCTCCGCATAATATAGAATCCAATTGGCGGTCAGCTAAGGAACTGGATGAGAGGTAGAAATCGTATTCATGACGATGACTTTGCCGATCGCCTGTGCGAATTTTTGTGCCGCCGTTTTATCGTCATAACAACATCGATTCGATGGCATCGTTGATGGAAGCGATCGGAACATAATAAACTTTTTATAGAGCTAATCAGATGTCAAGAGCATGTGACTACTGATGTCTCCGCATCAATTAGGTGCTCTCTGTGTGTTCCACTCATTGGACGTATGAATAGAAGCCAGTATGGTGTCAAATGACATATAAAATGCTTTAATGCCCAGTTTTATATAGTCATAACTTTCGAACCACTGCATTCTGCAACTTGAAACTTGCATTGTCAGATTTTATGCAACGGAAGCTCCAGGATTGCATAAGAAAGTCAATAATTTTTTATATCCTGAATAAAACTCAAGGAGAAGAATAATTGTTCTTTTATTAACCTCACACGAACTACATTTGTGCAAAGATTCCAATTTGTTTGAATCTTCGAGTGGCCGAACTTCCCTTATAAGTTATAGTATATATACGTTAGCAGCAAGTGACTTGTAATTTCTACATATGTATATGTTATAACTTTAATCTAAGAAGATTTTACTCTTTCGTAATTCCGAGATAATTGCCGTGCAGTCTCTCACAATCCTTTTACCAAAAATGCATTGTTGTTTCCCCTCGTCCTATGGTCAGATTCTTTAAACAAAGTCTGCATTCTTTAACGATGCAACATCGGATCGCCATTATCTCTGCCTTAATATATTGTTAAATTATCTCACGCATCCTCTAAGCTCTAAACTGTTATATCGTCGACACCTCATAGCTCGGCGACTTCGAGTCGCCGGCTATCGATTATTTTCGAAACATTTACTCAAGCACTCTGCCGTGCTCTATATTGGGCCCTCAGTCCAGCCATAAATTACGGTAAGGCTAAATAGTGACGGGCTATCGACCATTAATTGTCATGAAGATGCATTGCCGCTAATATATAATATCTAACATATACACGTACGCTAATATATTTATACATCTTCAGATCACTTTGAAATATTACCAAGTAATATTATGATGATCGGGTTTCATTGCACTGCTGATAAAATTTCAAAATGTTTCGTAGTCATGGGTCACTGTATATTGCACTGTATTTGTAAACACCAACATTGCCATGATTAGCTGCTACCATTGATGTAGCTGTCGGTCTGTACCATCAGTTTTATTTTTATTACCAAATAAAAATCTTATTAACGATGTACCGAAGACAAGAAAGAAATCGCAACACTGTCTCCGTTTACAAATAAAAACAGGAATAGAAGTTACAGTTAGTGCTTACGTGTATATCTGATGGATTTTCAAAATTGTTTTTCTAGAAAATCAATATTTTGCATTTCCGATGAAGATGCATTGCTAATTCTTGTTCAGTTTTATCTACTTATTTACTCCTTATTTTTCTTCCCATAACGTCCTTAACCCTCAAATCCTCGTAGCTCAAATTAGGATACAACGTGAAAAATTGTATTAATTTGTATCTCTGTTAATACAAAAAAATAAATTTCTAAAGTTTATGCAAAAATATGTGTAAAATATTTACTTTCGTTTATTTTTGTTAGAAATAATAATATTTTTATCGTATTCCACTATTTTATCGAATAGCACGAAAGCTTAACTCAAACATAAAAAATTGATGGTTCGTGTATGTGCAAAAGCGATCAACATTGCCAATAACTGTGTCGTGATTATTTTTTTCCTGATTATTGTTTTCCTGACTATGATCGATGACGTTCACGTTATTGTTAGAATTTATGAAAAAAGTCGTCGTCCATTTAATAGCACAATAAAAAAAAGCACAATAAATAAAATAATAACGTCCTGTTATCCACCAATCGATGCTGCTTTCGATATTTTTCATCATTCTTTTACCATTTATTTGCCATTTTTTTTTTTTTTTTGTTATTCCGTAATTCTAAGAGAGGATTGACCAGCAAACTTTTATTCAAATAATTATTCAAATAAAACTTTTTTTTTATATTTGTTTTATACTAAATATTATTTTATATCATATTTATTAATGATATACGGAACTTCTACTCTTTTTATAGCAAACGTATTTGCACGTGCAAGTGTAACCTTTTTATACTTTTTAACTTTCTCGCTTGTTGATCCGAAAAAATGATATTATGTTCCTCATACAATTTCTCATGCACAAAAGACATTTATTTATTGTCCTCTATTCCTCTATTCTTATTTCAAATAATCAAATATTTCGCAAATTATTTAAGAATAATTTACTCGAATAAGATTTTGGAATTTATTCGCAAACAACTTTATTTTCAAATAAATTTAAGGTAATTCGAGGTAATTTGTTATTTTCATTTCAAATAGAAAGTGCGCAATCCAGTTCCACAATACTTTGCATTTATGTTAATAGAGTGTAAACAAAATTTACACACAATGTGAAAAATTTGATATATGATTAAAAAAAAGAAAGAAAAATAATGCTAGATTTTTCCTACCATGGTATACGTCTGATCTTGCTGATATTGATTATCTTAATCCCCGTAATGTCACGTTTCCATAAAACCTTTAGGAGACGAGAGATGCAAGCGTATAAAGTATAAAGAATGTGGTCGATATGACAGCGCTCCTTCGCATCAGCGTGCCCCTTTGAACGACTACGCCGTGCCGCGCCGCCGGCAAACGAACAGGAATTTTCTAAACGATGCCTGCGTGTCAACGATGTGCACGCACTTCGACGAACATTGCAACCGCGACGAGCACAGCGTTTGAGATCCGCCATCATCGTTTCACCCTAGCGCAGCACGCACAGCGAAGGGTAATTGTGCGCACTTGTTATAGGGGTGGAAACGGTGAAAGCGATGAATGCAGTGCACTGAACTTCGTGCACCGGGCATGTCACTTGATAGAACCTTCGTTGGATCTTTTGTCTTGATTGGAGGGTGACAAGCACTTTATATGTGGAGAAATTATTAAGAATAGCTTAACATGTTTGTTCAACAGCGTGACAACTTTTTATCCAGGAAATCTTATATGAATTTTACTTTTTATAAATATATTTGATGTACTAAACAGTTTAAAGATAGCTTGTCAAAAATCATTTATGATCTTTATTGCCTTTAAATAAAGAAACCAAAATATACATATGTATAACTTGAAAATAATCATTTGTAAGCTATTGAATATTCAGTAAATATACATGTATAGAATGTACCTATCTATATGTATACCGCAACAAATTAGCTAGCATGTTTATTCAATTTGAAACGCCTTGACTTTTTTCTGTAAAGTTAGTTAAAGGATAAAATATTTCGTACTGTATAAATTTCTTAGAAAATCGTAA
Source organism: Bombus fervidus (assembly GCF_041682495.2). Taxonomy (NCBI): domain Eukaryota; kingdom Metazoa; phylum Arthropoda; class Insecta; order Hymenoptera; family Apidae; genus Bombus; species Bombus fervidus. The sequence continues at coordinate 2,803,541 of NC_091526.1, read as the reverse complement.
CTTTAGATAAGACTATATTATAGCAATAATTAAAATCATTTTAATTCAAAAATGAAAATATTTCTTTAAAAATGCATATACAGTGTGTCGAAACATTATTTTCCATAACTTTAGGAGGTGGTTCTACACCTTAGGACCGCTGGAAATCTATTTAAAAAATGCACTGCAAAATTAACCGTTAGCATTATTTTCAATTTTTTCATTGTATCGTACTCATTGTAAGAAATAAAAGCCTCAGAAAAGGGTCGAAGCTCAATAGTTCTTCTGAAAAAAGTATTAAAGTTCCATTAGTTCTCGAACTTATTTTATTTGCTTGTAATGTACTTATATTTTGTTGAATATTCTGAAATTCTTTATTTATTCTGGAATATGCAGGTAATCGCTGAAGATTCACATGAATTGAATAATAAAAAATTACAAAAAAAAAGATAACGAAAACAACGAAGTAGAAGAGGAAGAAGAAGAAGAAGAAGCAGGAAGACATTAAAAATAAGAGACGAAAGTTAGATTAGGTAAATAATATATTTATAATTTTGGCTTAGATATATGGTTTATAATATGTATGTATCTACACAATAACATTTAATTTTTGCAAAATACTTTTTCGTATCTACGCACTTTTTTTCAACAGTGTTACCCACATCATTTAGATTGTTGAGAATTTTTTATATTTTATAATTTCTATGAAATTTACCTTATTCTCATCATTCTGTAATATGATACGCTGACAATTTTATTTAACCAAATTCATACATTATTCGCTCTAATGAATTTCATGACGTAAGTCACCAATGACCACCGTGATATTTAACGCGTTAAGAATAGTTTTGTAAGTATCACGCCTCCATTCTGTCGAGATTACGCTGTATACATACATAGTGTGTTTCCTGGGCCAGTGGAATGAAAAACCTTTAGGTTGTGGCGTATGATGTGAGGAGATTGAATTTAAATTATAACGCCGAAAAGATTACTATTGCAACCGTCAAGTATATTTCAAATAGATATTATTATAAAGGTTGATAAGTTCCGTCGATAGACGTTCGTACAATCGTAGTCGCGAAGATAGATAATAAAATGCTCGCGGATAACTCAGACTCGTATACTCCGTTAATTCGCAAATAATGACTCGGTAATAATTCGATGATATTAACTGCCCGCTCGCGATCGTGTCTGTTTATTTATACTGGTCGGGGAGAAGTCGGAAGATTCAAATTAGTCTTAGAACGACGGTTACCCTCCACGGCGACATTGTTTTTGCCTAGAGATAATCTAACGCTAATTTCGTGTGTCGAGGCGGTGTGTCCGTGTTCCGAGGCACAACAGCAACATGAGACGCTTTCGCTTCACCTCGTCTTATGACTCTACGTCGCTACAAGGTTATCGGCGAATATTATCGAAAACATGTAGAATGGCATTCAAATATTAAAACAGTGTTTAAACAGTCCATTTACTATTTTCTCCATGCATATAATACTGGAAGAGATGGAATATGAATTGACGCCGGCAGAAGAGCAGCTAAATAAAAAAAACGAACGAAAACGAGGGGTAGAAACAAAATAATCAAGGAATATTGGAGAGAGATCAGTTTGAAGCTGGAAGAGGAAATGTGGAAGTGGGAGAGGGCTAAAACGAGGTGCTATGAACAGAAAGGAACAGACAGACAGATAGACGAAACCTAATGGTAACGGAACAGATGCTCGTAGATTTGATAGACCGAGATGAGCAGAGGCAGCAGAGGAACAATATGAGAAACCGCGGAAAGAAGATGTAACAAGGGATATTGGAAAGTTAGAGTAGACAGAGCAGAGTATTTAACCCTTTCGCTGCGAACGCTCAGAAACGAAATGCTCTCTGAGCAGCCAGCGTGACAGTGGCAGATCTATCGCGCGGATGGCACGATACCCGGAGAAAGATGCTGCGGCTGAGTGCCTATAAGCGCTGTTCGCAGCGGAGTACAGGTAAGGCATCGAGCAATGATCGCAAGATTTAGGTGCAGAAATGAAAAAATAACAAACAAATACCGGAAAAAGGCAAGTGATAAAATGTATACTATGCGGAAAAATACGAATAATAAAATAAAGAATATGAGGGAATGATCAGGATGGAAGGATAGATCGCGACAAGAAATAGCAAGAAGACAAGAAAGAGGAAAGATATGAACGAGGAAGATAATGAAAAGAAGGAAAAAGCGATGGAAAGCCACAAAGATCAAGTTTTTAAGTTAACAAAAAGAAGAACTTTCCTTTTATTTATTATGCACTTGAAAGTAACTTACGTTGATATATTTGCTTTTTGCTTTCTAAAATTAGCGTCGTTTTTTGTTTCTCTTTCTTTTTCTTTCAAGAAAGAATTGCAATCAAAAATCTCCTTTTTCAAAGCTGCAAGGCAGAAACAATAAACTATTAATACTACTACAATTTACTATTCAATAACATAATCATTAGTTAAATTAATACCAAATTCCAGTACTTAAAAGCAGATATTTAAATATACTAAATACTAAGTAGATTGTGGATACTAGAAATTTGTTTCAAATATTAATTTAAAAATCTTATTACTAATATCTGTGTATCAATCCATTGATTTTAAATTACATAGATATCTCACCGCATATCACTCATGTTTCTGGTAATCTAATACAATGAAGCTTTGTGTAACACGGATCCAAGAATAAATCACTGAAACTGTTTGTTCATTCAATTGACGGTACAGACTAAGTTAAAGTTTTTCTCTACGATAACAGACTAGTCATATAGGCGATTATATTCGCCTAAAGTATTTGTCATATACACTAGACGTATTGGTTTAATAGTTACATACTGATAATGTTTAAGATATGTACTTGTCTCTTACTAATAAATAGCGAAAATCGCCTCGACATTCAATTATTTTGGAAGAAATAGTAAAAACCAATTATTACGCCGCATTTGGTCATATACCTTATACGTACACAACAAATATGTGAAATGTGTATTTCGAATATTCCTTACAATACATTTTTACAATTATTCCAATGTATCATAGGGTTAAACTGCAGAAAGACTGACGAGACTTCGATTTGGTATTATAGTTTACGTTACAATAAGTTATAAGTACTAATATATGTCGGGTTATAGCCAGGTTTAGGAACGTGTAACGAATCTTGATTAGGACTAGCCATCGTTGTTGTACAACAGAGATTATATTTACTGGCATAAATATGATTTTTACAAAGTTTGACAAACAACCGTGGTGATTAGACACTCGAGATGTTATTGACAATGTTCTTAGGTTCAATAACGAATCCACGGTCAACGGGGTAACTTTTTGTTAAACTAAAAATATATTTATATATATTTTGAAGCACAAAGTAACGTTCGCTGTGACGCTCGGTATATACTGCCCATAAAGACGATGTGAAACTCTCCAAGGAGATCGCACGAATAAAAGACTGATGAAAGCTTTCCTCTCCTTACGATCGCGTTCGTTTGTTGTATATTGGTCGGGGACACTAACAAAATTCCAAGCGCCGTTGCTAGGCTGTTCCGCGTAGAGGCAACATTGTTTCTGCCCGGAGTTCGATTGTCACTACAACGTGTGTCTCATAATATTCACACTTCTCTGTTAGATAAACGTCCATCCCGCGACCGTGGCCAAGCTCAGCGACCAATCGCGTCATCCCGAGCCCAAACCCACCGTTACAAATCCCGGGCAAACACAATCGGATTGAATCACAACTACTTATAAGTTTCACTATTTAAGCACAGCTATAATAAATAGTCGAAACTATAGTATTGGGAATCCTCCCGGAAGTTCCAAAAGAAAGGCCCCGACGTCCTTTCATCTCCGACATATATATTATTTATCTAATCTAATAAATAATAATAAAGTATAAATTCTTATAAGTAGGAGATTATTTTAGATGCTAAAATAAGTGAAAAATATACAGTAATATCTTTCTCGTTTTCAAGAAAATAGAATTTAAACACGTTTAGTTAAAACCGATACACGTGAACTAGATTAATTTCCAAAGTTAATTTCCTGGGAAACGAAGAGTCATATGACAAAATCTTATTGTACATTTTTTATTTGTTTTTCACGTAGAATCGTTTTCTCGCCGATTGTATCATCAATATTGGAGCAATCTTCGTGACTATCTGACGAGTTTAATTCACAAAATACTACACAATGGTACTGCATATTGTGTCTGCTTACTTGTCCATGTTTTGTAAATGTCGATGGCTGTGTGACACCAACCACATGAGAGAGCAGGCCGCGCTTCGGAACCGATGGGGTGATGACGGAAATAAAGATGTAGCGGCACTCGGCGACAATGTATGTCCCAGAAGCGGGGTGCCTAATGAACCCTCAATATTCCAACGATCCTTTCGCCGAATGTTCGAGAACGCCTAACAAACGCGTGGATAGTGGGGATATCGTGGGATGACAAAGAAAAAGAATCGGATTCCGCCGAAAGTCAAGTTGTAAGAGCTTCAGTCTTGGAAAGTCACGCCTAGAGTTCAGAAGCAAATTGTAGCCAGTGAAAAACAAGTGTTAAGAAATAAATTCTCTTTTTTTATTTATTTTTTATTTTTATCTTTTATTTACATCTTCGATTCCCTTTTTTTATTTTACGTGACAGCTGCCATACCAGAAGATATGCAAGAAAGAATTTTACACGTTTAGCTATAGTGGCAGTTTTCCAATGGATATCGTGCAAAGAATTGTTTTATATTCCTTATCTAAAGAGGCCTTGTATCTGTGGTGGACGGCGAAACGTGTTGTTGCTTAAATTAATAACGAGACGAGTTGATTTCGTTAACTATATTTACAGATATTTTAAAATGTAGAATACAAAGTTAATCGCAAGCGTTGCTCGCTCGATGATATTCGTTATAAGATTGCGCGATACTGTGGTACTGATATTACTTGTTATGCTGACTCACTCGACCGATGATCTCGATGACTCGATACTGATATTAATTCGCGCGACTGACTATATCTGGAGAACATGGTCGTCTATTTATACTGGTTGAGGGGGGGGGCCGGAAGGTTTGAACTTGTTGCCGATTGTCGGTTACACGTAGCAGCGAAATTGCTTTGCCCAGAGTTTATTATATTATGTGCGTCGTACAGTGTTCATCCTCTGTGGCAAATCAACTACGTGAGACATCTTCGAATCGAAACGTCCTAAGCCGCTAATGAAAATTATACTGAGCAATAGCTATGGAATAAACATTTTGCACAGAAAACAAGGAATGTTAATCTTCCGAATCTCTTTTAAACTAGCATGACTTTTTCATACAAGGTCATTTGAAAATCATTGTGTTGTAGGTCGTTCAATTTGTTTTGACGAAAAATGCACGATGACATTAGTAACTCGGGAAAAAATCTTTAGAGAAAAAGGTAACGAAATGAAATTTCTAAAAAAAAACAATTTTGTGCTTCAACAACTTTTTCTATCGGCAAACATAACACATATAAGACATTCAAAGATAAGGAAACCAAGTTAGAGGAAATACTCTGTATGTTGGAAAAAGACACAATACTTACCTTGACGACATACTTCAAAGTCATCGGAATCGATGACGTATATCCCATTCTGCACTACTTTCATTTCTTTACCTATATTAAAAAGCGAAGATTAAAATTTTTTCACATATTCAATCACGATATGATTCGTGAAACACTACGTTCAGAATTGGGCAATATTTTATTCGGATAATAGTTAACGGACAAAAGGAAAGAATCAAATTTTTTTTACCAATGAATATCTAGTCGAATATTAATTTATTCGAATAAGAAATTATACAAAAAAGTTATCTGAATAAAAATTTACTCGAATACTTTATTATAAGGATTTGTTTATTCGGATAAAAATTTTCTTGTTATATCGCGGATGAACAAGAACATATAGATTGAACTAAATATGAAATATATTCTTAAGCTTTATTGTCCAATTGCTGTTATTTTGGTTTTTACTATTGCTCTTTGATCAATTAATTATTTTGTAACTTAATAATTGGAATTGGACTAATCGTGAATATATGTATGTACAAGATTGTACGTATTTGTAAAGAATGTATTCGTAAAAAGACTCGTACAAAATTACGCGAAAATAAACAACTCTTCTTATCATCGTTCGAATAAATAGGAAACGTAATTTGTTACGAATAATGAATAATTATTACGCGGATTGAATTCAAATAAAATGAATTTATCTGTATCACCACCTTAGACACGTAGATATTTATTTAAAACAATTTAAATTGTTACCTCGCGTGAGATGGTCCGTGCGATGTCCCTCATGGTCTGGCCGCTAAGGCTTACAAATTATTACACTGATCCGCAATAAACCTTTTTTTTTTTTTTTTTTTTTACGTGGGGAAATCCTCATGGACACTCGGCGCTGCGTAACAACGACCGAGTAGTGTCGGACTCTTACCGACTAAAACCCCACGGTGGTCGTCCCGACGTTCAGGAGTGCACCCGGGATCTCTTGCGAATTACTACCTGGGTGCAACCTCGTCGTCTATCTCCCTGCCGTTGTTGTTGTCTAGGGAGGCGTCTCGGCTTGAGTTGGGAAGCTAGGGGGGACCACTCCCCCTAGCGCCACGCCCCTGCGTCGTGCGGAGCCTCTGCGACGTTGGTGCGACGATCTACTGGGATCGGCTCTTCTCTCCCGGTCTCTTTCTGCCCGCTCCTTTTTCTGTATGACCTCCTCGCAGTAGGTGCGGACAGCATTAAACTCCTGGGGCCCACGGAGCATGGCCTCGACGACCGCTTCCGGGGCTAACCTCTCGGCGATGTCGAGCTGCAGGACGCGACGTGGTTCCGTCCACGCTGGACAAAACTCCAGCACGTGCTGCGCCGTGTCCTCCTCTTCACCGCAGTGGTGAACAGTTGGACGTCACCTCATGCCCGATCTTCAGCAGGTACTCACCGAAGGCCCCGTGTCCGGTGAGCATCTGCGTCGTCCTGAAGGTGAGCGGAACCCCGCCTTGATCTCTCCAAGCCTCCCAGTTAGGAAGCACGGCGCGGACGGCTCGGTGTGGCCGCCTGACGTCCTCCTCCGTCAGCTGGGAGCGCCATCGCGCCCAGATCTCCAGCTTCGCCTCTTCCCGGACGTTCGAGGCCGAGGGGCCGTCGGGCGGCGGCGTCGTCGTCGAAAGCGGTGCCCTCAGGTGTTCGTACACCCGACGGAGCTCGAGGGCCCGCAGCTCGAACGGGGGCGACGCCGCCAGCACTGTCGCCGACTCGTAGGATACTGTCCGATATCCTCTGGCTATGCGGATAGCGGTCGTCCTCTGCAGTCTCCTCACCAGGGTACGACTGCGACGGTTGGCCATCCGGTCTTGGGCCCATACCGGTGCCCCGTAGAGGACTCGGGACCGGACCACTCATCAGTACCTCGTAGAGTCGGCGGATTCCCGATCCTGCTCCACCGATGTTCAGAAGAAGGCCGCACAAGGCCGCCACCTCCATCGTCTCTGCCCAGACTCGGCCAGGAATTCCGTCCAGACCCAGTGCGGGACGCAATTTTCTTAGTCGCCGCGAGAAGCTCCTCCTGCGTGACCTGCAGCTCCCCGCTCCGCTCCGTCGACGTCGTCGCCGCCGTTGCCGTTGACGACATCTCGCCTCTGCCGGAGGAGAGGGACGGTCCCGACCGCCCCCCGTCGCTGCCCTGACGCGGAAACAGCGTCCCGATGACCTTGGCCAGCAGCACCGGATCCATGTTGGCGGTCAGCGGGGGGCCGCGGGTCGTAACTTCCTCGTTACCACCTTGTACGGCCGCCCCCACGGGTCTGACTCGACCTCCTCGATTAGCTCCTTCCAAGACCGAGCCTTCGCGATCTTGATCTCCCGCTGCAAAGTCCGTCTCGCCTCTCTGTAGACCCCGTAGCAGCTGGAGATCTCTTCCTCGTCGCGCGTCCTCCTACGGCGACGGCCCCTCAGGAATCTTCTGCGTGCCCGCACGCAGCTCGCCCGCAATTCCGCGATCTCCAGCGTCTACCAGTTAACGCCGCGATTGCGTCTCCGCCTCCTCGTCGACGCTTCCCAGACTGGTCGTCCCTCGGGCGTCCCATCTCCACGCTGAGACGATGGCTGCCGCCCGCAACATCTCCCTGTCCCGCACCTTCAGGCGCCATCTGGGTGGTGGTGATAGGCCGGAGCGACTCGCTCCACCTCGGGCGTCGCGGTTGTTGATCTTGTCCGCGTCCCTCCGGGACTACCACCATAAATATGTAGAGGTGATCGGACAGGGTGTCTCGACTTCCTCGGCCACTCTCCAGTCGCGGATCCTCGGGTACAGCTCCGATGTGGCCCACGTCACGTCGACCACGGAAGACCCCCTCCTCACCACGCAGGTGCTCGCCGTACCCTTGTTCGCCAGCAGGAGTCCGAGTCCCGCAGCCCAGTCGGTCAGCCATCTTCCTCTGGTGTTCGTCGCGGAGTTCCCCCACTGCGTCGAGTGGGCGTTGAAGTCCCCGAGGACCAGCACCTGGCGGGGAAAGCACCTTTCAACGCATTCGCCAACCTCGTGCAGAAAGTCCCCGAACGCGGCCAGGCCGCTATTGGGGGAGACGTAGACCGCCGCCACCGCTATTCCTGCCCATTCGACCGAGACGTAGCCGCTGCTGCGGTCAAGCAGGGAGCCGGAGGCATCCAGGATCGGCGTCCAGGTCACGGCCGTCGATCCGTCCAGGTCTCCGATCCAGTTGGGAGCGCCGGGGACGCGATAAGGCTCGGCCACTGCCGCGAGGGCGACCTCGCTCTCCCGGATGGTCTGGAAGAGCAGGTCTTGTGCCCTTCTCGATCTGCCCAGGTTGCATTGGAGGAGACGGTTGAATTCACTCGATCACCTTCATGGCCTCCTCCCGGCCATCCACCGCTGACTGTTCGACGGTGCTCCCCTCTTGCGTTACCACCGCGGTCGGTTCGCGGACCGGTGACTTCCTCTTGGCTCTCGGCGGAGCGCATGCCGCCCCGCACATCCTGTGGTTGGCCGGCGCTCCCAGCGACTCGCACAACGGGCACTTGGGCGCGGAGGCGGGACACCCCCTGGCACGATGCCCGCTACCGCCGCACTTGTAGCTCAGATGCCCGCGACCCACGTTGGACGTGAAGGTTGCCCGCACGTGCCCCAGCTCCAGGCACTTGAAGCACTGCAAGGGTCTCTTCGGAATGGCCGTGACCCTCGCCGTGGACCAGCCGAGAGCTACCTTCCCGTCCCGGGCTAATTTCCGGGCTCCGGTCACCGGGCACCTTATCCACGCGGTCCTGAGGCCGTATCTGGTAGTGCGGATCTCTCCGACCTGCACCTCCGCGCTGCCGCATCCCGCCGCCGAGGCCAGCGCCTGCCGCAGCTCCTCCTTGGCGACCGAGATGTCTATCCCAGCCACCCTCCACTCCGCCGTCCTGTTCGGGGCCACTACTCTCACCGCGGCCGGGTCCAGCACCTCGGCCAGACGCGTCGCCAGTCGCGACGCCTTCCCTCTGTCTTTGTCGTCGGGGAGCCGGATAATTATCCCCCCGGTCATCGATTTTCTCATTCCGAGGGACTCGGCGCCGATCTCCGCGAGCCGTCGCGAGCATATCGACGTACGATGTCTTGACCCCCTTCTTGATGGTCAGCGTCACCACGGACGTACGCGGTGCGCGGGGGAGCCCGGCCGTTTTTGTCGCCTGCGCCGTTCCTTTTTTAGTCACTAGTGCGGCGCCCGTCTTCCGTACGCCCATTGGTCGTGACGAAGGAGCAGCAGGCATTCCCTCTTTTTTCTCCTCCTTCCTTGCGGCCCTTTTCTTCCGCTGCCGTCTTTCCACCACCCTCCATTCGCCACCCTCCTGCTCCCTCGGGAGCATTGTGGCTTGGGTGACGCGTGGGACAGCGGGTTGGTCCGCCTTGCGCCGGAGTTCGGGGCTGCGCGGTCTTCGGTCCCCGAACCGTTCCTCGATGGCCCTAATGATGGAGGGACCGAGTTCGTTCATCTTTTTCTCTAGGGCGTCTAAACGCGCGCGCTCTTGTTTCCCCTCCCGCGGAGGGTGGCCGGACTCCATAGCCCGACCGTTGCACCGCGGGTACTCGTGGATGCGAGCGGCCAGCCTCGTTATTTCTTTGCGCAAGGCCGCGTTTTCCTCCTCCAACGCGGTCAACCTCGCTTCCGCGAGCCTGGCGGCCGTGGAGCTACCGCTGTGGACCACCTCGGCCCTCTGCAGGTTCAGCTCCCTCCATGCAGCGGCGACGTAGGTTGCTGCGTCCTTTAGGTCCTTAATGCTTGCTCCCTTCAGGTTCGACGATACCGCCGCCACCCGTAAGATCTTTGACACCTGCCTGGTGAACTCGGCGCTCACGTCGGCCGCCGAGCTCATCCGTATATCCAGTGCCAAATCCACAGAGATTTCCGGGGTCAGCGTCATAATACGCCTTCTCTTCCCCCCGGAGACAGTCGATCCCAGGGATGATCGCGACGCGAAAGAGGCGACCGAATCCTCGTCCTCGGACCTCATCCGCGTTCGTAGCTCCCTTACCGGCGCGAGGCCCGTTACCGCGGCCGGTGCGAGGAAGTCGCCGTCCGTTCCGCCCGCGGTTCTCCGCGATGCTCTTGTCACTCTTCTCGGAGGTTCCTCGCGAATCTCGGTACTGCTGCATCCCGCCTCACCAGACGTGAAAACACATCCGGGGGCCTGGCGGTCCACCTCCGAACGGCCAGGGTCGTGAGATGACGACGCAGGTGGGCCCACTTGACCACCCACCGCTGCGCCGGTACTGGGGTGTCCCTTCCCTTCACCGTAAACCGTTTTCTTTTTTGGTCTCTATCCATAAAATTTATGCACTTGTTGTCGCCATGGTCGTCAACGTAGTCTCCGTCCTAGTGCCACTCACTCTTTCGCACCCTGCCCCGGTCAAGGCCGGTACAGGGTGACGGGGAGCCCCACGAGAAGGTGAGGTGAGTGGTCTTGACAGGCATGGGCCCACCAACTTCTCCGAAGCTCTCCGCATCGGATCGGCGAACTGACGGGCACCAGAGGCACCGACCAGCCGCCACCCGACTGTAAGGGAGCATCAGATCCATCGGGGTTTCTCGGGACGTGGTCCTATGACCCGGGAACCCATGCCCGCCTCATGCTCCCCACCCGCAATAAACCTAAGGAACCACCATAAACCGAACCTTTTTAGCTTAATCTCTATTCATATAAGTATTTTCGTTTTATGTATGGTCCTTAAAACAGTCCTTATGTTTATTGCACGCTCTTACCAATTACGGAGAAAGCTGGTGTTCGTCTATCGAAATGGCAGGTTTTTCTCATGAACAAGGACACCCATGAGCAACATCTGCAGGAGACTTTCTCCTCATAATTTTATTTATTATCGTTAGCTATAACCAATGGGCATCGCGGATCTTTACCCTCACTTTCCTACCGAAAAGTGTGAACAACGAATCCGCGTTCACACCCACACCGAGCTTTCCTCCTTAATAGTACGAGACGGGTCTACTACTGTTCTTCCAATCTTCGTGTAGTCAAGTAAACGGTCTTATCCTTAGATCAGTCAAATCTATTGTTCTTTCAATCTCGTCGTAGTCATCTCATGAAGTCAGTCAACGCCTGATCCAGTTACGGGATATCATCTTCACTACGGTCTACGCGATATCAAGTTAATATATCAAATATATCTTTCGACACGGCGCAACAATACGTGTAATAAATTGTTAAAATATATAAATTTTATAAAACTGTTAATTACAGTTTTATTACACAACAAACACCCCTGTTGTCCCACAAGAACTTAAGGGGGTCGTCCTGTTCGTGATGTCGATTGTAACGAGAATTTACGACTCCCGTCGACGCGCTTCAACGCGATCGGGTCTCCCCGCTACTGGACGAAAAAACACAAATAATGCCCAACTCTGACTGTAATGTCAAATTGTATATTATGTGCATATGAGGAGGTAGGACGTATAGGGTACCAAAGAAATACTCCACGGATTGATTTAACAATGAGTTTATTAATGTGGCGAGAAAGACTTGACAGTTTTACTAGCGCGTGTTCGCTGTCGACTCGACTTCACTAATCACTCGCAATGCTCTCTCTCTCTCTCTCTCTCTCTCTCTCTCTCTCTCTCTGTTCCTCGTTTCCCTTTATATAGGGTGCCGAAATTTCCAAAAGAGACAATTTTATTCCAGGGTAGAGAAGCTGTTCTTTTTTTGTCGAAGGCCCTTGCGCCTTTTGTAAGTCCCAGGGTTTATTCTTTTACGACATTCTGGCCTCGGACGTCGTTTCGCAGGCCATGTAGCTAATACATTCGCTTAACCGTTTTAGCGCCACGCAGTGCAATCGCGCTGTTCACGTATTGTGGTAGACTATACCGTGATATTTGGTCGCGATCGTCAATTCGCAACGCGCTCAGTTTCGAATGTAGTTCGTCGCGAGTCATAACAGAGTTTCCTCTCGTGTTTACTTTTTTGAAAATAAGCGTAAACCACCTGTAAAAACGAAAGTGCAGCGCGATCGCGTCGATCGGCATTTCTCGCAAATAAACGAACGAAGCGCTATCGCGCTGCATGGCATAACCCGACACGGATTCTTAAAAACCCCTGGCACTAAAACGGTTAATTTTTTTAGGTACGGTTAAATTTTGTGTGAATTGCGTGTAAACGATATGGCACTGCAATATGTGACGGATAATGCTGTTCTTTACGCATGTACATTGGAATAAAGTTTTTGATAATTAAATTATAATTTTCTTAAAGATATGATGCATATACTTTAACTTTAATAATTTTCTTTAACAATTAATAATACAAATGAGTGTGAGATATTTTAAAGCACGGTACGACACATAGACCCATTTTCACAATTTTCACACTCATAGCGCGATAGTGTTTTTCAAATTGCTCTTCGTTTGCTCTATTTTGAAGCGACATTTTAACCCCTTGGCCTATAATCACGAACGAGACTCGTGGTAAAGGATTTGTGCAATAAACAGAACCCACGAGTCTGACTCGTGGTAATTTACAAATTGCTAATTCGTTGCTGATTCGTTATCCACTTTGAAATAATAAATTGTTTTTGTTAACTGATCAATTGATCATGATTGCTCCCTAGACGTCTTAAAAACAGTATCTGTCCTCAAACGTTGTTTATTATTTTACAATTCCTTTTGTATCCCCTAAATATACGTGTCATAAGAAGTATACATTTTGCGCCAGTTCGGGCACACGGCTGAACAGATGAATGGCACGGCGCGCGACCGAATTTCTTGCTTACTACGGTTCGCGCGATCGACAGATAGCGTGTAGCGTGTAGCCAAGGGGTTAAGGTTGAAGATTCTAAAAAATTATAAGGCTACGGATCGACATGTTAAAAAGAGCATCTAATAATGGTATATTTATTTTATGCGGAAAGCAACAATTGATATCTGACACTGGCGTATCAAAAACAAAGACTACTACTAAATTCTGTATTTTCTTAACTGTTATAAAACATTGCCAGGACAAGAAAGGTATGAAACACGACAAACGAAGATGATCGTTTAGTTCAAACGGTGAGCGAATGAGTCAGTAAAGTGAGCCACTATAATCTCACTAAAACTCGTAATATAAGTATTGAGGTGTGTAATTTTGTGTGTTAGACTAAATTAGCCGCGTAGTAGTGACACACGTATGTGAGTATGAGTGTATGAAAGTATGTGTATGCACAGCATCTCGAAAAACAGACGAATGCAACTGATTCGTTAGTAGTTTGGTATAGAAGATGATGAGACAGAGTGCTGAGGCGCGTGCAAACGTATATCGACGAAGATCCTGTAAATCATTTATTAAATAAATTTGAAACTATCTTAATATAAATTCTAAGTGTGATCTAAGTGTTCCTTTGATTTTATTTCGGCGATTAAGATCCAAAATTCTCAACAATCTGTATTTTTTTGTATGTGGCTGTTTGGTACATAATATGAGCATTTACTATAGCTGTTCCTAAGAGTAAATGTAGTGCTAATTTCCGATATCGCTTGGTGCTTTTCCGTAGTGGTATATGAGACCATCTAGTCACTTCTGCCGATACCACTTTTTCCATTATTTTATGTAATTACCGCCAAAATGTTTCTTTTTCGAAGGACGTCCGCGATATGTAGAATTAGAGCTTAAAATCATAATGGGTGCATATTTTGTTGATAATATTCTAACATCTCGAACATCTCTCCATTTGGGCATCACAATATCCTTCTTATCTTCCCGTGCTATCATTTCACTTCTCTTCAACGGGTACGAGGTTACGAAATTGGGCATATATTTTTTATTGTACCGTACAATTCCAACGACATGCGTCCTAAAGTTTAAAAACTTGACTGCTAACTGATAGCTCGTATAAAAGTTGTGGACGAACAAAGTTCGTCCTTCATTTAGCAATTTATCTGCAAGCTTGATGCAAACGTTTTCAGCTATGCCAACTTGCTTACTTCCGGTGATATCTCGCGCAGAATATACTTTTGCAGACCATGTGTAACCCGTGGTGGAACACAGTTTGAGTAGTTTTATACCATACTTATGTGATTTCGTCGATATATATTGCCGGAATGTTAGTCGTCCCCTCCAAGGAACCATTGTCTCGTCGACTACAATATGTTCGCCTGGTGAAAAAATATTTTGGTAATTGTCTATCAATATGTTTATGAGTGATAAAACTTTTTCAAGTTTGTTACTCTGTTCTATAGTTTCGTTATTTGCAAAATGCAAGTTTGCTAATAGCAATTCAAAACGATTACGGGACATTTTGCTGCGTACCTGTAACGCCATTCAAAAGCCAGGTATCTGCCGATATTGGATATGTCGATAACACCTAGTCATGCGATGAGAAAAGACAATAGCCGGACTCCAACCCATAAGATATGTGAATCATAATGAAAAGATAAAAACCCCAGTCCTTTAGTCAGTAAGTCAGTCTGTATTCTGCAGTTAATAAAGCATACGCTTTATTTTATAACACCTCGTCATTTATTACGTGACATACCGATGGTCAGATTTGGGCCCTGCGCGAAACTTAGCCGAATTACGCTAGACGATCAACGTGTTAATACACTTTTAACCCCTTAACCTACGATTTACGTTCGAGAATTTTGGGACGAAAACGAAAAACAAGCTCGCGCAGCCTTCGAGCCATTCGCACGACTTGTGTAGTACATAGCCGAATCACTATTGGAGAATATGCGAAAACCGAATTATAGAGAACGAGGACAACTATCTTCCGGAGATATGCCAGAGAGACTGCGCGCGAAGCATTGGGCTCATTTTCCAAAACACTTAGACTCAACAGTATCAAAATTAAGACCGTCAAAACCTTGTAGAGCTTGCCAAAAAAGTAAAAAACGTAGAGAAACAACGTGGGAGTGTAAGAAGTGCAAAGTTCTACCAGAATATTTCGAATTGTACCATTGCAGATTATTAATTTCGTATTACTGATTTTTGTATAAATAAACTTTTTGTAGTACTTGCATCTACCACAATTATTGTATCAGGTTGTAATTATTATATTCCACAAATATTTATAACTTTAGGAGGGCGTCACTAATATTTATATTCGGCCCAATCATCGTACTACGGGCTATGCCAGTAGTTGTAGATTAAGGGGTTCAACGCCTCCGACAGTATCTACTTGAACGACGATTTACCATTAGAACAGACCACCAAGCTCTTAAATGGCTTCAAAATTGTAAAGACCTTTTATCAAGAATTATACGATGGAGGCTGAAACTCGAGGAATACGAATAAGACATCGAATATACGAAAGGCAAAAACAATACTGCAGCTGACGCACTCAGTAGAATACATTGTACATCCGACGAATCAATTACACTTACGAACGAAAAACTTAATGCAGAACTTGACTTTGAATACGATATTCTATTTGAGTATGGACTGTGGATCGGATCTAGCGAGAAACCAAAATACTTAAAGATCTGTACTAACGACAAAAACTTCTACCAACTGAAGAAAACAACTTGGAGACTATGAACCTCGAGCATGACTCAACAAGATAGGGAAAATCCTCCAAAAGAATGGAAAGATAGATTTTGGAGATTACGACTTCACAGAAACCGAGAAGAATGAAATGAAGAGAATGATTCTATTCCACAACAGCATCGATAAAGATAAACAATTTACACTAGCATGGGAACCAATTCAGGAATTTATTGAAGAGCAAATCGGGGAAATTCTGCAAGAGAACCACGATTTAATAGGGCATCCCGGAATACAGAAGACATATGATAGAATAAGAAAACGATACAAGATTCCGAATCTTATGGAAAAAATTCAAGAATGCATCAAAACCTGTGGGACCTGTCAAACTGCAAAAATGACTAGGATTCGGCCCAAATGATGTGTCCAGATGACAAATCTGTATGCGCCACTGGGACCTGATTTCCGACTACCCAAAGATAACCAAGGAGACACCCGAAGCCGTAGATAATTTTCTCGAGACAGTCAAGCTAAATCTTCAAGCTTTAGAGAAACTAGGTGAACCGGTCACATCAAACGTCGTTCTTATCAAGCTATTCACCTCGAAGCTACCCTCAGCCACCATTCACAAATGGCAACGCAGGTTATCTAACAAAAAAATGCCGTCATATACGCACTTGGTAGACTTCCTAAAAAAACGCACGAACGGCGATAGGACAAGCTCCACATCAACCGCGACAAAAAGGGCGCCCGACCAACATAATCGTCAGCGACAAAACGCGCCGCGAAACCACACATTCGCTACGACACATAGAGTACATTGGTGCGTCCAACCTATCAAGGACAACACAAACTATGGAATTGCGATGTCTTCAAGGCGAAGTCGGCCAAAAAGTGCTTTGAAACAGCCAAAAAGGTGTCACAGGTGAAATTCGACTATACGATATTAAATTCCTTATCATGAGTGACCACCTGGATGGCATTCGGTCACTCTACCCGTTCTCAGAAATCTATGATAAGTACGACCAAAGTCTTCTCCCACTCCAACGAATAAAGAATATATGTAGAAGATGAAAGGACAATGCCCCCTCCCCCAGTTGGAATTACTTGGACAAACCTCAATAGCATTCACGAAATAACCCAGACACAGTCATTCGAAACTTGAGACAATGGAGCTTAGGCTCGAGGCGACAACCGGTCGTCGAGCGTAGCCATGGTCGCGGGATGAGCGCGTTCCACCTAACAGAAAAGTGCCAATATTATGAGACACACGTTGTATTAACAATCAAACTCCGGGCAAAAGCAATGTCGCAGCTACGCGGGTCTGCCTAGCAACGGTGGCTGCAGTTTTGTTGGTACCCCGGGCCAACGTTCAACAAAGCGAACGCGATCGTAAGGAGAGGAAAGTTTCCATCAGTCAATTATTCTTGTGATCTCCTTGGAGAGTTACACATCGTCTTGAGAGCAGTATATACCGAGCGTCACAGCGAACGTTACTTTTGTGCATAAAATTCTATTCTGAGTTTAACAAAAAGTGAGCCCGTGGACCGTGGATTTGCTAGATCGAACCTCTAAGGTCATTGCCATTAGCGTCTAGTTACCGCGGTCACTGGTCGATCTTATTTCATCTGTATCCGTGATAATAAACGCTATCTTGATTGTGCAACAACGATGAACAACCCAGGCGAAGATTCTTTACACGCCTCTAACCCAAGCCCCAACCGTCAACCCGACATATAAATACTCCCCTTAAAATCATCCAAGTCAGTCTGAATAAGTCCGAACCAGCCTGAATATTAGATGTCTATCGTGGCGAACCGCAAATACTATAAAGGGTTTACCATTTAATTATTGTATAAATTGAGTGGAAATAAAGAACGTGATCTCCTGTTTGGAGATCGATAATTTTCTTTTAGTCACTTGTTGAATTTTTACCCGAACGTCTCCCCGAACGTCTTCAAAACGCGAATCTCGGTCATCACGAACAGAGATAACAGGATCAAATCTATCGTCCAGTACTCAACAACAAGGGAAGCAATGACTGTGTCACACACTCAAGAAAACCATCCGCTTAGTAACCAGATAGACCGAACACCCTGCATGCCGCATCTGTTGAAACAATAGACTAACGAGACCCCCTCCAAAGGGACTAAGTCCTCGGTGGAGGGACCTTCCCAAACCAACGAAAAGTCAGTCTGTCGTAGCATCTCGAAGCTATCTGTTGTAACATTCTAAACCACGCTGTTGTAACCGTCACTCTGTTGGATTTCTGCAATAAATCTCATTTTCCCAAATCAAGTTCTATTTTCTTCACCCTATTCGAGAAAGAATCATTTCGTTCGTGCCGCGGCGCGAGGAGATCACCGGCGATTCGTTAATTTCGCGATCTTGTGTGTCTCCGACGTGACAACTGCATCAGACGTCTTTAAAAGGGACCGAATCACAGGAAACGAATTCACTGACCTCGTTTCCTTCTGAACCATGACATCACGATCTGTTAGTCACAACGGCCAACATCCTAAACAATAAAACTCAACCATTCCGTAGAGCTCTGCTAGATACCGGCTCTAGTATGAACTTTATCACCGAAAAAATCGCAAACATAACCAACGGAAATGTTCGGAGCCCTCAACATATTATCGACGACCTCCAAACGCTATACCACGGCCACGGTCACCTCAATTGACGGCACATACGAACGCACACTGACGTTCCTAATCATACCAACTATATCGACTTGGGTCCCAGATCAACCCGTAGATCGCTCAACGATACAAATACCTAGGAATCTCCAACTAGCCGATCCAAGATTCCATACACCTGCTCCGATCAAAATCATATTGAGCGCCGGACCAACACTAGCATCACTCTGTGTCGGTCAACTTGACATCAGTCACTCAAACGGGCCTGACTTGCGTCTGCAAAAAACGCGATTCGGATGGGTCATCGGGGGGAGCCCAACCTCGCAATCAGCAGCGCACACGTTTCACGCCTCTACGACGGCTCTACAGGCAGACCTCGCTCGTTTTTGGGAGATCGACGAAGGACCGCTCATTTCAAACATCTCAGAGGCGGAACGACAGTGCGAGGAACATTTCCGGAAGCACGTTCAACGCACAGACGAAGGGCGATACATTGTCGCTCTCCCATTTAACAACACGACTTCTCCGCTTGGATCTTCTAAAACCATACCGATGAAACGTCTCACATCCCTCGGCCGCCGGTTCCAGCGAGACAAACAATTCGAAGCCGACTATCATGCCGTAATAAAAGAATATTTGGAATTGGGACACATGACGAAAATCACTACGGACCATTCAATCGATGACGGATATTTTCTGCCACATCACGGCGTAATCAAGGAGTCCAGCCAAACTACGAAGCTCCGGGTCGTGTGCGACGGATCTGCATCAACCACCACCAGAGTTTCTTTGAACGATATACTTCATACGGGACCGAAACTACAAGAAGATCTATTCTACGTTCTCCTGAGATTCCGTTCTCATCAAGACGTCCTTACAGGCGATGTCGAAAAAATGTATTGACAATTTCTTGTGCGGCCAGAGGATCGGAAATTCCAATAAATTTTGTGGCGCATCACGGAGGGGGAAGCTACAAAGACTCAATCCATTTCTGGACAAGGATGGGATGTTGCGAGTCGGAGGCCGACTCAGCCACTCATCACTACCTTTTAACCAAAAACACTCAATTATCCTACCCAAATCCTTCGTCACATCACTCATAATCGAGCACGAGCACCTCCTAAACCTCCATTCCGGAACTCAAGCCACCTGATATTCCTTGAGAAGATCTTATTGGCCTATCGACGGCCGTAGCCAGTTTTGGAGCACGGTGGGGAGCATGCGGCGGGAATGGGTTCCCAGGTCGTAGGACCACGTCCCGGGAAACCCCGATGGATCAGATGCTCTGTTACAGTCGGGTGGCGGCTGGTCGGCGCTTCTGGCGCCCGTCAGTTCGCCGATCCGATGCGGAGAGCTTCGGAGAAGATGGTGGGCCCATGCCTGTCAAGACCACTCACCTCACCTTCTCGTGGGACTCCCCGTCACCCTGCACCGGCCTTGACCGTGGCAGGGTGCGAAAGAGTGAGTGGCACTAGGACGGAGACTTCGTTGACGACCATGGCGACAACAAGTGCATAAATTATGGATAGAGACCAAAAAAGAAAACGGTTCACGGTGCAGGGGAGGGATACCCCAGTACCGGCGCAGCGGGTGTCACAGGTGAAATTCGAGCAGCTATATGAAAAACCAAACTTCCGAGCGCCTTATCACGTGTGACCGTCCGGTCAGCATCCCTTCTCAGCCGCCTGGGTGGCATTCGGTCACTCTAGCCATTCTCAGAAATATATGATAAGTAAGACCAAAGCCTTCTCCCACTCCAACGAATAAAAGAATATAAATGCTCCCTCCAGAATCGCCCAGTCAGTCTGAAAGAAATTCTCAACTACCCTAAGTATCGAAAGTGTATCATCGCGAAAATAAAATTGTACAAATTGAGTAAAAAAATAAAGATCTCGATCTCCTGTTCGAAAATTGACAAGTTTCTTGCTTTTTTCTTAATTTTTACACGACATTTTTGGCGATCCTGCCAGGATCCATTCGCTTCAGTGTAAACGAAATCACGATTTCGGCGTACGCGTATCATTGAAGATCGAAGGATCAGCGGATCACTGCGAATCTTTGCTACTACGAAGCCCTGCAGCAACTTTCAACGTCCCACTACGGTGAAACTAGACGAAAGGACTACGGTCAGCGCAGAGCAAGGCTACGAAAAGATTCGGAATCTAAAAACAACCAGAGACTCGTCAACGGCTATAGCTACTACGGTAAGCTAAAAATCTGGATTTATTTGCGCATTACCGTACGAGAAAACCAAGTTTCTCAAGCGTTTCGAGCCCAAGCAGCAATGATAGCTCAGACTCGTTAAACTCTATTAGAATCATGTCTACATCGCGAAAAGACAAAGCCGAAACCGTCTCTACAAACGGAGCTATGGATAATTCGACTCGGGCCATACTCGACGCGATACAAAAACAAATCGAGCTTCTTACGCGACGTATAGAAGAGACACAACGGATAGCCGACAGAGGAAATAAGAAGCGTACAGCAGAGATAGAGCTATTAGGCAAAAATATCTCCAAAATAAAAATAGGACACGACGCTACCACAGAACTAGGCTCCCTTATTACCATGGACGAATCTATTGCCGCGAGAGATAGAACTTCCCCACCGTGCGCTCCGATTCGAACAGAAGCAGACAACCATCCCACTTACGAAGACCGTCTACCGCAATTCGCCTCTCCGAGCTTACGGGCTAAAGACGCGATAACATGCATACCACAATTAAACGGCGAAGACGATATCGGAGTAGAAGAGTTCATACGCGAAGTACGAGAAATGCGAGCCATGTGTAGCGAATCAACTCTATTACTAAAAATGATCAAAATCGGGAAAATCACGGGTAAAGCCGCAATTGGCCATACGCAATATACCGATCAACGAATACGGACACCTGTACGATGCCCTATGACGAAATGTAGCCACCCAAGACTCCGTTAGGGAACAACAAGACCAGCTACGCAAAACGAGACAGCGTCACGACGAAAGTGTGCAAAGTTATATCATCAGGTTCCGCAGAGCGCTCAATAAGCTACAATACAGTATAACGAACGAATACTGTGACGAAATTACTAGACGAGCTATGAACGACAGGATTTTAAGAGATTCCGTAACCGATTTTATTCGAGGCCTGAAAACTGAAATAGGGCAATTACTACTCGCCAACCCACCATACAATATCCTTGAAGCAGAAAAAAAAGCCACTGACATTGAGCGATTCTTCAGGGAAGATCGAAATCGACGACCAAAACCAATGGAACGATTACGACTCCCCGAGCAGCGACGACTAAGGACCAATAATCCCAACCCAATCATTAGAAAACCAACTCTGTTACGACCGTTCGCGGAGAGACGCGGTCGCGAGGAAAACGCGTCAGCGAGAGGCGTAAATTCTCGCTACGATTCGGCTAATCGACGCCGCGAAATAGTCGTTCCCCGTGTTTCGGCTAGGATAACAGGGGTGGTTAATTGAAATTAACACTGTGTTAACAGGTTAATATGATAGATATATTCAACAATGGATTATACAATGTTATGAGCGTCACAAGTATTTGGCGATGAGTACAGCTTATGCGTTACAGAAAATGTGACCTGATTTGACGATATCTCTCGATGAGATAGTTGGACTTTGCAAACGAATTGATTGGGGTTAGGTAGAACCGTGGTAGACTTACTGACTGTTCGGACGACGAAAATAGACTACGCTGAGAGTGACGATGCTGTGTCAGAGGAGAGCTAAGAAAGGGTGTGTCTAACGCACGAGATCATCGGATTCGTAGATGACAGTTTTTTGGCCAGGAAAGTGAGGGTACTAGACATTGTTTCTATTGGCCATTACGATTGTTGGTGGACTAGGAGGGGTCTTAGCCGCCCTCGATAGAAGGTTTGTGGTGGGAAGCATCGCACGTGTGAAAATAACTAATTTTAAGTGTTTTCCGGACACAAACCAGAGATCTTAGAAAATACTTTCATAGAAAAGATCCTTGTTCGACCTGAGAGTCTTTAGTTCAAATTTTCTAAGATTTATGGTCGGTCCTTGAGGTTCTTTAGAGTACGCAATAAGGATGTGCAGACATATGGTTGCCATCCCGCTCGCGATGCGACGCCTGGTCCAGGTAGAGAGTCGGCCGACGTAACAAACTCCAACGCCTAATCCTATGCCAAGAAATCTCCGGCAAACTGAACAACCACCACTTCCCCAAAAGACTCAATTAAAATGCTTCAAATGCAACCAGATCGGACATATCTCTAGTCAATGTAGAAATTTTCATACACCCAGCCAATTTCCGAGACCACCAGCAGTTCACAATATCGAGACACACGAGGAAAAACAAAGGAACCAATAGACCAGACTTACGAATTAACGCCACAACAGGAAGACTACCCACAGTACTTTTACGATCCGACGGATGACGACATAAATTCCTCGTTGACAGCGGAGCAGGAATTAACATACTCAAGCGAAGATGCGTATTACGACCAAGAATAATAAAGGAACGAAAATTCTCGATGGGACACTCTAAATTTAAAACTAACGAACACGCCTTGATGAAACTATTTGACAAAACTCTAGAATTCTTTGTAGTAGAAGACAACTTTCCAATTATAGAAGACGGCAATACTCGGTTTACCAGCCCTGTCTAAATTCAAATTTAAACTCTCGAATCAACAATTAAAACTTGACAATAATATTCTTTTATTGCAACAGGAAAACGACGTACCCCCAAAACAAGCAGTGTCAAAAACAGTCTACCTGGAAGGGAAACCGACAACGATATGCTTTATCAATGGTGGTGAGTGCCCAGCCAAAATGACCAATTTTATCGAAAATTCAAACACGTATTATCAAGTCTCCACATTTAAAGATTTAGTCAGATTTTCGCACATAGAGAAAACTCTCCGTGAATCGAAAAGATATTGCTGTTTTACCTCGACGTATTCAATTTAGAGACCGACCTGTTACCATGCACTAACCTTGCTAAACACACAATAACGTTAAAAGAAAATAAAATCATTAACACAAAATCTTACCGACCGCCTGAATGCCACAAAGAAGAAATCAAACGACAAGTGGACGAAATGCTGCAAAAGAACATCATAGAACCATCTGATTCTCCTCACAATTCACCAGTCTGGGTAGTAGCAAAAAAGGCAGACGCCTCAGGGAAACAGAAATGGCGAATTATAATAGACTTCAGAAAAATAAACGAGCTAACTGACCAAGACGCATATCCATTACCTGACATAGACGACATACTATCCCAACTAGGCAACGCAAAATTCTTCTCGGCCCTCGATTTATCCTCCGGATTCCACCAAATTCCAATGGACACAAACTCTAAAAAATACACAGCATTCTCCACACCACAAGGACACTACCATTACAATAGAATGCCATTCGGTTTAAAGAATGCACCTGCAACATTTCAACGCATGATGGATACCGCGCTAAGAGGACTCACAAATAAACATTGCTTCGTATATTTAGGCGACATTATAATATTCGGACAGTCGATCGAAGAACACAATAGCAACCTCGCGATAGTATTGCAACGCTTACGCGAACTCGGACTCAAAATACAGCCGGATAAATGCGAATTTCTCAAACCAGAATTAGAATATCTCGGACATACAGTAATCGCCGAAGGTGTAAAGCCAAATCCCAAAAAATTAGAAGCCGTTAGCAATTTCAAACAGCCACGTAATCCCACAGACGTCAAATCTTTCTTAGGACTAGCAGGTTATTACCGCAAGTTCATCAGAAACTTTTCCAAAATCGCGAAACCATTGACCGAACTTACAAAAAAGGAGACACAATTTCATTGGACAGATAAAACCCAGGAAGCATTCCAGACAATAAAAGACAAACTCTGTTCATCACCCGTACTAAAATTCCCAGACTTTGCAAAACAATTCACATTAACGACTGACGCCAGTAACGAAGGTATAGGTGCGATCTTATCACAGGACGGACATCCATGTTGTTATATCTCGCGAACTCTAAACCCACCGGAACGAAATTATTCCACTACGGAAAAAGAACTTTTAGCAATAGTATGGGCCGTGAAACGCCTCCGACAATATCTGTTAGGGCGGAAATTCCTCATACGAACCGATCACCAAGCACTAAAATGGTTACAGAACTGCAAAGACCCCTCATCGCGCTTGATAAGATGGCGATTAAAATTAGAAGAATATGAATACGACATAGAATATACGAAAGGAAAAGATAATACTGCAGCCGACGCACTATCTAGAATACATGTTCTGACCAGACAACGCGAAAATCTAAACATAGAACTCGATAAAAAGTATCACGATTGGGAAAAATCTACCGACGCGTTACCCAAACTTCTCAAAATGACTCCAAACCGTAAATCTTTCTATCAATTATCCAAAACAGAGCTAGGAAATTACGACAGAATCGAATGGGTAACTAAATTAAACGAGATTATTCATACAAACGAGAAGATAGGTGTTAGGAAGATGATACATTTACGCTGTACATGTGAACGTGTGTGTAAGCGTCAGAGGGCGTCCAGGCCTTAGTTGGGACAGGGGAGCATGAGGCGGGCATGGGTTTTTGGGCCGTAAGACCATGTCCCGGGAAACCCCGATAGATCTGATGCTCTCTTACAGTCGGGTGGCAGCTGGTCGGTGCCTCTGGCGCCTGTCAATTTTGCCGATCCGATGCGGAGAGTTTCGGAGAAGTTGGTGGGCCCATGCCTGTCAAGACCACTCACCTCACCTTCTTGTGGGGCTCCCCGACACCCTGCACCGGCTTTGACCGGGGCAGGGTGCGAGAGAGTGAGTGGCACCAGGACGGACTTTGTTGATGACCGCGGCGACAACAATTACATAGCACTATGGATTGCGACCAAAAAGCGAAAATGGTTTACGGTGCAGGGGAGGGATACCCCAGTACCGGCGCAGCGGTGGGTAGTCAAGTGGGCTCACCTGCGTCGTCATCTCACGACCACGGCCGTTCGGGGGTGGACCGCCAGGCCCCCGGATGTGTTTTCACGTCTGGTGAGACGGGAGGCAATAGTACGGAGATTCACAAGGAACCTCCGAGAAGAATAACAAGAGCATCGCGGAGAACCACGGGCGGGGCGGACGGCGTCTTCCTCGCACCGGCCGCGGTAACGGGCCTCGCGCCGGTAAGGGAGCTAAGAGCGCGGACGAGGTCCGATGACGGGGATTCGGTCGCCTCTTCCGCGTCTCGGTCATCCCTGGGATCGATCGTCTCCGGGGGGAAGAGAAAGGCGCATTATGACGCTGACCCTGGAGATTTCTGTGGATTTGGCGCTGGACATACGGATGAGCTCGGCGGCCGACGTGAGCGCCGAGTTCACCAGGCAGGTGTCTAAGATCTTGCGGGTGGCGGCGATATCGCCGAACCTGAAGGGAGCAAGTATCAAGGACCTAAAAGACGCGGCGACCTACGTCGCCGCCGCATGGAGGGAGCTTAACCTGCAGAGGGCTGAGGTGGTCCACAGCGGTAGCTCCACGGCCGCCAGGCTCGCGGAAGCAAGGCTGACCGCGTTGGAGGAGGAAAACGCGGCCTTGCGTAAAGAGATAACGAGGCTGGCCGCCCGCACCCACGAGTGCCCGCGGTGCAACGGTCGGGCTATTGAGCCCGGCCACCCTCCGCGGGAGGGGAAACAGGAAGGCGCGCGTCTGGACGCCCTAGAGAAAAAGATGGGCGAACTCGGTCCCTCCATCATGAGGGCCATCGAGGAACGGT
The DNA here is from genome assembly GCF_041682495.2 of Bombus fervidus. Taxonomy (NCBI): domain Eukaryota; kingdom Metazoa; phylum Arthropoda; class Insecta; order Hymenoptera; family Apidae; genus Bombus; species Bombus fervidus. The sequence continues at coordinate 2,777,219 of NC_091526.1, read as the reverse complement.
TCGGGGGCCGAAGACCGCGCAGCCCCGAACCTCGTCGCAAGGCGGACCAACCCACTGTCCCACGCGTCACCCAAGCCACAATGCTCCCGAGGGAGCAGGAGGGTGGCGAATGGAGGGTGGTGGAAAGACGGCAGCGGAAGAAAAGGGCCGCAAGGAAGGAGGAGAAAAAAGAGGGAATGCCTGCTGCTCCTTCGTCACGACCAATGGGCGTACGGAAGACGGGCGCCGCACTAGTGACTAAAAAAGGAACGGCGCAGGCGACAAAAACGGCCGGGCTCCCCCGCGCACCGCGTACGTCCGCGGTGACGTTGACTATCAACGAGGGGGTTAAGACTTCGTACGCCGATGTTCTCGCGACGGCGCGACAGAAGGTCCCGCTTGCGGAGATCGGCGTCGAGTCCCTCGGAATGAGGAAATCGATGACCGGGGGTATAATTATCCGGCTCCCCGGCGACAAAGACAGAGGAAAGACGTCGCGACTGGCGACGCGTCTGGCCGAAGTGCTGGACCCGGCCGCGGTGAGAGTAGCGGCCCCGAACAGGACGGCGAAGTCGAGGGAGGCCGGGATAGACATCTCGGTCGCCAAGGAGGAGCTGCGGCAGGCGCTGGCCTCGGCAGCGGGATGCGGCAGCGCGGAGGTGCAGGTCGGAGAGATCCGCACCACCAGATACGGCCTCGGGACCGCGTGGATAAAGTGCCCGGTGGCCGAAGCCCGGAAATTAGCCCGGGACGGAAGGTAGCTCTGGGCTGGTCCACGGCGAGGGTCACGGTCATTCCGAAGAGACCCTTGCAGTGCTTCAAGTGCCTGGAGCTGGGGCACGTGCGGCTAACCTGCACGTCCAACGTGGATCGCGGGCATCTGTGCTACAGGTGCGGCGGTAGCGGGCATCGTGCCAGGGGGTGTCCCGCCTCCGCGCCCAAGTGCCCGTTGTGCGAGTCGCTGGGAGCGCCGGCCAACCACAGGATGTGCAGGGCGGCATGCGCTCCGCCGAGAGCCAAGAGGAAGCCACCGATCCGCGAACCGACCGCGGAGGTAACGCAAGAGGGAAGCACCGTCGAACAATCAGCGGCGGATGGCCGGGAGGAGGCCATGGAGGTGATCGAGTGAATTCAACCGTCTCCTCCAATGCAACCTGGACAGATCGAGAAGGGCGCAAGACCTGCTCTTCCAGACTATCCGGGAGAGCGAGGTCGCCCTGGCGGCAGTGGCCGAGCCTTATCGCGTCCCCGACGCTCCCAACTGGATCGGGGACCTGGACGGATCGACGGCCGTGACCTGGACGCCGACCCTGGGTGCCTCCGGCGCCCTGCTTGACCGCGGCAGCGGCTACGTCGCAGTCGAATGGGCAGGAATGGCGGTGGTGGCGGTCTACGTCTCCCCCAACAGCGGCCTGGCCGCGTTCGGGGACTTTCTGGACGAGGTCGGCGAATGCGTCGAAAGGTGCTTTCCCCGCCAGGTGCTGGTCCTCGGGGACTTCAACGCCCACTCGACGCAGTGGGGGAACGCCGCGACGAACACCAGAGTAAAATGGCTGACCGACTGGGCCGCGGGACTCGGACTCCTGCTGGCGAACAAGGGTACGGCGAGCATCTGCGTGGTGTTTAAGGGGTCCACCGTGGTCGACGTCACGTGGGCCACCTCGGAGCTGTACCCGAGGATCCGCGACAAGAACAACCGCGACGCCCGAGGTGGAGCGAGCCGCTCCGGCCCATCACCATCACCCAGATGGCGCCTGAAGGAGCGGAACAGGGAGATGTTGCGGGCGGCAGCCATCGTCTCAGCGTGAAACTGGGACGCCCGAAGGACGACCAGTCTGGGAAGCGTCGACGAGAAGGCGGAGACCCTCCAAGGATACATGAGGGCCGCGATGCCGCGCTCCGTCCCAGGCGGTGGACGCAATCGCGACGTTTACTGGTGGACGCCGGAGATCGCGGAGTTGCGGGCGAGCTGCGTGCGGGCACACAGAAGATTCCTGAGGGCCCGTCGCCGCAGGAGGACGCGCGACGAGGAAGAGATCTCTCGCTGCTACGGGGTCTGCAGAGAGGCGAGACGGACTCTGCAGCGGGAGATCAAGATCGCGAAGGCTCGGTCTTGGAAGGAGCTGATCGAGGCGGTCGAGTCAGACCCGTGTGGGCGGCCGTACAAGGTGCTAACGAGGAAGTTACGACCCGCGGCCCCCCGCTGACCGCTAACGTGGATCCGGTGCTGCTGCCCAAGGTCATCGGGACGTTGTTCCCGCGTCAGGACTGCGACGCGGAGCGGTCGGGATCGTCCCTCTCCTCCGGCGGAGACAAGACATCGTCAACGACAACGGCGGCGACGAGACATCGTCAACGACAACGGCGGCGACGAGACATCGTCAACGACAACGGCGGCGACGAGACATCGTCAACGACAACGGCGGCGACGAGACATCGTCAACGACAACGGCGGCGACGATATCACAAACGAAATCCGACTAAGCAAAGCGATAAGATAGCGAAATTCCAAGCGCCTTAGCATGAGTGACCGTCGAGTTACATCCGGTCACTCTATCCATTCTCAAGAAATATACGATCGAAGGCTTTTCCCACTCCCACGAGTAAAAGAATTTAAATACTCCCTCTAAAATCATCCAAGTTAGTCTTGAACAGTTACGCCTAGAGCTCGGTAGTGTATTGCAAACAAAAGAAAAAAATAAAGTTTCTTTTTTTTCTTAAATTTCTTTTTTTATTACATGACACACTCCCCTTCAACGAGAAACTTACTTCACTCGGATCATCTAAAACAATGGCGATTAAACGACTCGCCTCTCTATCGCCAATTCCAACGAAATCAACAATTCGAAACAGTTTATCGGGCGGTCATTCAGGAATATTTGGAATTGGGTCACATGACTAAAATCACATCACATCACCAATCAGACGATGAATGCTATCTGCCACATCACGGCGTAATCAAATAGTCCAGCCAAACTACGAAGCTCCGAGTCGTGTTTGACGGATCTGCGCCAACCACCACCGGCGTTTCTTTGAACGATATACTTCATACGGGACCGAAACTACAAGAGGACCTATTCTACATTCTCCTGAGATTCCGTTCTCATCAATAAGTCCTTACAGGCGACATCGAAAAAATGTATCGACAATTTCTTGTGCGGCCAGAAGACCGAAAATTCCAACAGATTTTGTGGCGTAACACGAAGGGAGAAATTGACACCTATCAACTCAATACAGTGACGTTCGGGCTTTCAGCGGCCCCGTATCTAGCCATTCGGTGCCTCAAACAATTGGCGGACGACGAGAGACATCGATATCCACTAGCGGCAACAGTCTTACGAGATTTTTACGTCGAAGATGTTCTCACAGGAGTTGATACAAAGGTCGAGGCACGATCATTAAGAACAGAGCTCACAGAATTGATTAAATTAGCCGGTTTAAATATTCGAGAATGGGCGTCAAATGACCGGAAACGGACTTACCGAGATAAACGACAAGATTCTTCTAGGCGAATCTCAAACTCTAAAAAATCTGGGTGTTATTTGGAATTCATCTGACGATTCGATCCTGTATTCCGCCAAAATTAATCCCATTGTTACGCCACGAGGCTTTTTAGAGATCGTATTTCCAACCGTCGCTCGCGGTCCTCCAGCGTCGCAGATATACCCTCTTATGTGCCCGACAGAAAACACACATTGTATCGACGAACGCATACTTGTCACCAAGCAACGAGTTCTGGAACCGTCGATCTCGGACCGTTATTTTATAAACGAAGAAGTCGGCCTGCGTGATCATCGGCGCGTGCGGTGGCGTGATCCGAGCATATGGGGGTGTAACATCAACTACACCTCGATCTACATCAAAGACCGGGCCGCGCTTCGGAACCGCTGATGATAGAAATAAAGATGCGGCCGCACTCGGCGACAGTGTATGTCGGCGAGGCGAAGTGCTCAATGAACCTTCAATATCCCAACGGTCCTTTTGCCGAATATTCGAGAACGGCTAACAAACGCGTGGATAGTGGGGATATTGAGGGATGACAAAGAAAGAAACAAATCAGTTTTTAAAGGCGGAATTGTAAGAGCTTCAGTCTTAAAAAGTCGCTCCTAGAGTTCGGAAGTCAAGTGTAAATCAAGTGTGAAGAAATAAATTCTGTCTTTTTTTTATGTTTTTTTATTATTTTTTGTGTTTTTATATTATTTTACGTGACAGGGGGGTCGTCTCCCCGAAAGACAAAGAATCGAAATCTGTAACCGATCAGTCTCATTCGACAACTCTAAGCGAACAGTCGCATCTGAACAGTCTTATTATAAAATTCACACCGCATACATAAAAAATCGAATCGATTTGCTATAAACATTAACGGTATCTATCACGAAACAATTTGTGGCGCTTCTATTATAATTTAACTTATTGTTAAAAATATATGTTATATTAACCTGTTAACACAGTGTTAATTTCAATTAACCACCCCTGTTATCCTAATCGAAACACGGGGAACGACTACTTCGCGGCGTCGATTGTCAAATCGTAACGAAAATTTACGCCTCTCGCTGACGCGTTTTCCTCGCGACCGCGTCTCTCCGCGAACGGTCCTAACATTTTTGGTCCTTCGAGCCGGATTCAGTGGTAAGTGAAAAGTGCACACCAGTGACACCCACTACCAGACAGTGCCACGTGAATCCAACATAACCAGCAGCGGAAGCATTACCACCCCAGCGAAGTCAGTACCGCCAGGGCCGTCAATCCTGAGGAGGAAAAACCCGGTGATTGAAGAACGCAATCACAGAACCTCACGCCAACAACACACGGTGACGAGCAACAGTAAATTCACAGCCAGAAGGTAAGCTCGTTCATTGCATTGTCTTTACAAACCGCTATAAAAATGGAAACCACCGACCATATTGCCAACTTGCGCCGGAGACGAGGTTACCAAATTGGTCGATTTACTACCGCATCCAAACGACTCGACGAATACGAACAATGCGATCAAAAGGACAAGTCCAGTTTACCTGTCCACCAGGCATGGGTCGAAGACGCGTGGAAACAATATCGACTATTGCAAGACCAGCTAGAAGATTTAGGCGAGGAGGCAAACCCACGCGATCCCGAACTTGAATCAACATATTTCAATCTGATAGTACGAATATCCAAGCTCATGACCAATACACCCGCATCAACGTCGACACCGCCAATTCGCGACTCATCCAATATCGCCGAGCCGGCTGCGATTAAACTACCAGAAATGCACCTACCCACGTTCGACGGGACAATGGAAAATTGGCATTCTTTTTATGATTCATTCTTATCCACAATTGATCGAAGCGAACAATTGACACCCGTCCAAAAATTCCAGTACCTTCGAACATCGTTGACTGGAAAAGCCGCGCGGACTATCCAATCGTTGGACACTACAGAACTAAATTATCCGATTGCTCTCGATACTCTTAAAAATAAATTTGACTGCCACCGTCAGGTTTGCATGCGCCATTGGGATCTGATACTTGATTATCCGGAAATAACCGTAGAGACACCCGAAGCAATAGACGACTTTATCGAAACAGTTCAGATTAATCTTCAAGCTTTAGAAAGACTAGGTGAACCAATTACCTCAAACGTAGTTCTGCTCAGATTATTCACCTGGAAACTACCATCAACCATCATCCATAAATGGCAACGCACTCTGCCTGACAAAAGGATGCCGTCATACACACATTTACTAGAATTTCTGAAAACACGAACAAACGGGGATAGAATAAGCTACGCCAAAATCGTAAAAAAGAGGGCATCCGATTCACATAATCGGCAACGACAAACCGCGCCGCGAACCCACACATTCATCACTACACAGAGAACGTTGGTGTGTCCTACTTGCCAAGGATCACACGAAATTTGGAATTGCAATGTCTTCAAGGCAAAATCAATCAAAAATCGCATTGAAACCGCCAAAAGAGCATCGCTCTGTACCAATTGCTTGAGTAAAGGTCATTCCGTGGCTCAATGTTCCGCCGGTTCATGTCGCATATGCGGACTGCGACATCACACGTATCTTCATCGAGATCAGAGTTCTGAGAAATCACGATCATCTAGCAGTCAATCATCGAGCAGTCATTCGTCGAGCGACCGATCATCAGGCAGACGATCACCACCTAGTTCTCCGACACCGCGTTCCTCGCGTCATTCGAAACGATCCGAATCATCTCCCCGACCATCGCCTCGATCATCTCGCCGATCATCGCCTCGATCATCTCGCCGATCATCGCCTCGATCACCTCGCCGATTGTTTCCTCCGTCGTCACGCCGAGCGTCTCCTCCAACATCTGGCCGATCATCTCCCAGAACTTCTCCCAAACGCGAGTCCCGCTCGATACGAACAAGGGAGACCGAATCAAATTTAACGCCGAATCCTCAACGACAAGGGAGACAATGACTAAATCAGACGTCGTTATTAGGGACCGAATCGCACAAAGCGGATTCAAGAACCTCGCTTCTATCCGAACCATCATATCACGATCTGTTAGTGACAGCGCAGGTTAAGATTCTGGACGACAAGGCTCAACCAGTCCGTTGTAGAGCTCTGCTAGACACCGGCTCTAGCATGAATTTCATCACCGAGAAACTGGCAAAAACATTGAAACTCGGTCAACAGAAATGTTCGGTCCCAATCGGAGCCCTAAACGCGTTATCGACGACATCGAAACACTACATCACGGCTACAATCACTTCGATCGACGGCACATACGAACGTACACTGACGTTCCTTATTATACCCACCATATCGACTTGGGTCCCAGATCAGCCCGTAGACCGCTCAATAATACAAATTCCACGGAATCTACAACTAGCCGATCCAAGATTCCATATACCTGCCCCGATCGAAATTATATTGAGCGCCGGACCAACACTAGCATCACTCTGTGTCGGCCAACTTGACATTAGTCACTCAAACGGGCCTGACTTGCGTCTGCAAAAAACGAGATTCGGATGGGTCATCGGGGGGAGCCCAACCTCGCAATCAGCAGCGCACACGTTTCACGCCTCTACGGCGGCCCTACAGGCGGACCTCGCTCGTTTTTGGGAGATCGACGAAGGACCGCTCATTTCACACATCTCAGAGGCGGAACGACAGTGCGAGGAACATTTCCGTAAGCACGTTCAACGCACCGACGAAGGGCGATACATTGTCGCTCTCCCATTTAACAACACGACTTCGTCGCTTGGATCTTCTAAAGCCATAGCGATGAAACGTCTCACATCCCTCAGCCGCAGGTTCCAGCGAGATAAACAATTCGAAGCCGATTATCATGCCGTAATAAAGGAATATCTCGAATTAGGACACATGACGAGAGTCACTACGGACCGTGCTATCGATGACGGATATTTTCTGCCCCATCACGGCGTAATCAAGGAGTCCAGCCAAACTACGAAGCTCCGGGTCGTGTTCGACGGATCTGCACCAACCACCACCGGAGCTTCTTTGAACGATATACTGCATACGGGACCAAAACTACAGGAGGATCTATTCTACATTCTCCTGAGATTCCGTTCTCACCAATACGTCCTTACAGGCGATGTCGAAAAAATGTATCGACAATTTCTTGTGCGGCCAGAGGATCGAAAATTCCAACAAATTTTGTGGCGTAACACCAAAGGAGAAGTTGACACCTATCAACTCAATACACTGACGTTTGGGCTTTCAGCAGCCCCATATCTAGCCATTCGGTGCCTCAAACAATTGGCAGACGACGAAGGACATCGATATCCACGAGCGGCAGCAATTCTACAACGAGATTTTTACGTCGACGATGTTCTCACAGGAGTTGATACAAAGGACGAGGCACGATCACTAAGAATAGAGCTCACAGAGCTGCTTAAATTAGCCGGTTTAAATATTCGAAAATGGGCGTCGAATAGCCGGGAACTGTTAAACGGACTTCCCGAACAGGACATAAACGACAAGCTTCTCCTCGGCGAATCTCAAACTGTAAAAACCCTGGGTGTTGTTTGGAATTCATCTGATGATTCCATCCTGTATTCCGTCAAAATCAATCCCATCACCCCTCAAATCACGAAAAGAATAATCAGCTCTGAAATCGCCAAGATTTACGACCCTCTTGGATTGCTATCACCAGTAATCGTTCGAGCTAAGATGCTGCTTCAACGAATCTGGACATTGAAAATCGATTGGGACGAGTCGCTTCCGGCCGACGTACATACAGAGTGGCGCAAATATTATACGCAATTACCATTATTGAATAACATAAGGTTTCCACGCAAAACCATAATCAAATCCGCAGCTGAAATCGAGTTACATGGATTTTGTGACGCCAGCGAGAAGGCGTATGGGGCATGTGTTTACCTTCGCACGATCACTCCCGATGGCCATGTCTGGATACGACTCCTCACTGCGAAGTCAAAGGTAGCTCCACTCAAATCACTAACCATCCCAAGACTGGAACTGAGTGGAGCACTTCTTCTCACATCACTGACGACCACAGTACGTCAAGCGTTACAAAATAACATCTCTCGCACCGTTTACTGGACGGACTCCACCATCGTCCTTCATTGGATTAATACATCACCCCATACGCTGAAAACATTCGTCGCCAATCGAGTATCAGACATTCAAAATAAGACTCACACCTCAGATTGGCGTCACATTCCCACCGCGGACAACCCTGCTGATCTCATATCTCGAGGTCAATTACCCGAGGATTTTCTGCGATCAACGATTTGGCAACATGGACCGGAGTGGCTCCAACAACCTGAAGAACGCTGGCCGACATGGAACCCCGTACCTTTAACAGAAATACCGGAGCAGAAGAAGGCAACCTGTCTATCGTTGATTCCCGCCGACCACAGTCTATTGGAGAGATTCTCCTCGTGGCCAAAACTTATCAGAGTCATCGCTCGTTGCCTACGATGGCGACAAAAACAGGATCGAGGGAGACCTCTAACCACACATGACTTAGCTCTTGCCCATGACAAATTGATCAAATTGCTACAGTTTTGTTATTTCCCAGACGAGATTCGCACTCTCCGAACAAATCGAGATTCTGCAGTGAGGGGGAAGCTACAAAGACTCAATCCATTTCTGGACAAAGACGGGATGTTGCGAGTCGGAGGCCGACTCAGTGACTCATCACTACCTTTTAACCAAAAACACCCAATCATCCTACCCAAATCCTTCGTCACATCACTCATAATCGAGCACGAGCACCTCTTAAACCTCCATTCCGGAACTCAAGCCACCTTATATTCCTTGAGAAGATCTTATTGGCCTATCGACGGCCGTAGCCAGGTTTGGAGCACGGTGAGGAAGTGCGTTCATTGCTGCCGAGCTAATCCACCCCCAGTGGATTATGTAATGGGCGACCTGCCAACCGCACGGATAACAGAATCTCGGCCGTTTACTAGCGTCGGAATCGATTATTGCGGACCATTTTACATCAAGGAGCGAAAGGATCGCAACCGACATAAAATAAAGGTATACGTAGCAATTTTTGTATATCTTACAGTCAAAGTGGTCCACATCGAGCTGGTCAGTGACCTCACCAGCGAGACCTTCATTGCTGCGCTGCGAAGATTCATTGCTCGCCGAGGATTCTATTCAATTATCTATTCCGACAACGGTACTAACTTCGTTGACGCCAACAACGAGCTACGAGAGCTCCGGAACCTCCTACGGTCCGACGATCATAAGGTAAAGGTTCAATCCTTTTTAGCCGACCGACGGATCGAATGGCGTTTCATTCCTCCAAACTCACCTCACTTCGGCGGGTTGTGGGAGGATGCAGTAAAGTCCTTCAAACGACATCAGACGTGTCGCAGGTAATGAGCTCCTGACATTCGAAAACTTGAATACACTCATTATCGAAATCGAATCGATCCTCAATTCCTCTAATTCTAATATCTGCAGATCCAAACGATCTCCTTGTTCTTACTCCTGGTCACTTCCTTATCGGAGACGCACTAACAGGTTTGCGAGATCGAGATTTCAGAGATACTCCAACCAATCATCTCTCCAGTTGGCAACACATTCAAAAAATCAAACAACATTTCTGGCAACGCTGGCATCAAGAGTATCTAAACGAACTGAATCTCCGAAACAAGATCACAATCGACGACCAAAACCAATGGACCATGCGTTTATCTCCGAACCGTTAACCCTGAAGGCCGCGTGTGGACATGGCTTTTAATCGCAAAATCAAAGGTAGCCACGCTCAAATCCCAAACCATTCCAAAGGTCGTGGCTGGAGTTCGGTAGTGAATTGTAATTAGTGTGAACAAAGCGTTAAGAAATAAAATCTCTTTTTTTTAGTAATTATTGTTAATCTTCGATTTCCTTTTTCTTATTATTATTATTATAATTTTACGTGACAATGCCATCTAATCGATGTAGTTATGATGATAAAAACAGCGGCACAAAAATTCGCACAGGCTATCGGCAAAGTCATCGTCATAAATACGATTTCTACCTCTCATCCAGTTCCTTAGCTGACCGCCAATTGGATTCTATATTTTGCGCATGCTTATCATCAGGAGCTATAGTTAAATTCGTCAAAAATTAGTATGTACTAGTTTGACCGGCCGTCCCACGCCGGCCGAAAAATTGGTACTGATCCAAACCTAATATTTTTTTCTACGATTATACATCATTAAAAAAAAAAAATGCAAAATATGGAAAGAAAATAAAAAAATGCCAACACCACACGGAGTTCCCAAGCGGTCACCCATCTAAGTACTATCCGTGCCCAGCGTTGCTTAACTTTCGTGATCGGACGAGAACGAGTGCTCTCAACGCGGTATGAGCGTTGGCTGAGAAAAGTAGTTTTGCTAGTCGATATTGACGTGCAGAGAACTATTCAGTTGACCGTCAATCTCTGAACAGGACAGACGTCTCAGTCCAAAAGGGATGCCAGGCGTAGATCCCGCCAGAGAGGGCGTCAATTCATAGTCATTCAGTGATAGGAAAAAAAAAGAAAGAGCAGAAAAAATTGTTAAAAAGTGAAAAGTAGTGCATGTGTCATCATCAAAACAACAGGAAAAATCATTCAAAAAAAAGAAAAAATAGGGGACAACGATAATGAAGCCGAAATCAAGGAGGCGGGACCCACCTTAAACTCAACAAAAAAAACTATTAAACGAAAAATACCATCATAAAAAACAACTAAAGACATCAACAACAACGTAAGACTTTCCGCACAAAAGACGCGGAAATACAACCCGCAGCCTTATTAGGTGACCAGCACTAAAGGGCTAGAGGGCACCCACCACACCGCCGAAGTAATTGTCACGGATCGAATTTCTGTTTAGCACGTGTTACGCCAGATGCGATGCTCCTTGCGAGATTCCTTATGGTCTGGGCGTCAAGACCTACCCATTGTTACACTGACTGAGAGACCATAAACCGAATCTGTTCAGTTGCATCATTTCTCTTCACATAAACATTTTCGGTTTACAGATGGTCCATGTTTGTCGCACGCTCTTACCTATTACGGAGAAAGCGGGTGTCTGGCGAGATAACAGATTTTTCCCATGAACAAGAATGCCCACGAGCCATATCTGGTTTCCTTTGTCTTTACAACTTTGAAGAAATAAATTCTGTCTTTGTATTTCTTTATTTTCGTTTTTTATCTTTTATTTTACGTCTTCGATTTTTCCTTCCTTTTTTTTATTATTTTACGTGACATTTTGGCAATCCTGCCAGATCCATCAGCTTCAAGTAAACGAAACTACGCATATCGGGCTACGGTCAACCTTGAAGATTGAGGATCAACGAGCCACTCCAACAAAGGAAACACTTTTGACGTTTTGACAAAGGAACACCGCAACGGAACCTTTCCTACGGTTAAACGATCAAGGTGAGGAAACTCTGCATTCTTTTACCAAATATAGAACGAGAAGAGACATTCAAGCACAAATAATACAATCAGTATAATAATGGCAACGTCATGAAAAGATAAAATCGAGACTGTTAACGCCGCTTCAACTAGTAGTGGGATAGACCCAACAGTTAGGGCTATATTAGATGCAATACAGAAACAAAATGAAACTTTCACTGAACAAATCAATACACTCACACTACGTATTGACGAAACTCAACGCGCAGCAAACGAAGAGAACAAAAAACTCGCAGCAGAGATCGCATTAGTAGGAAAGAGTTTAACAAAAATACGTATGGGAGATGTATCAGAAGCCAATTCGCTAATGACCGCAGACGAAACAACCCACACTGCTAAAGACCAATCACCCCTTCGAGGACCTCCTCAGATGCCACCTCAGCTATCCGAAGACAGAGCTTTTACTCGACGTTTTACACAACCAGAGCTTAAAGCTAAAGACGCATTAAAGTGCATCCCACAACTTAACGGCGAAGACGATATAGGAGTAGAAGAATTTATTAAGGAAGTTAGAGAGATGAGGGTAATGTGTAGTGAACAACATTTATTATTAAAAATGATTAAGACAGAGAAAATTTCGGGAAAAGCAGCTACGGCAATACGTAACGTACACATATCAGAATACGCACATTTATATCAAGCATTACGACAGAACGTAACAACTCAAGCTTCGGTTCGGGAACACCAAGACCAATTACGAGAGGTTAGACAAGGATTTAACGAAAGCGTACAAAGCTATATTGTTCGTTTTAGAAAATCTTTTAACAAATTACAGTATAGTATTACCAATGAATACCCGGACGAAATAACCAGACGTGCCATGAGCGACAGAATTTTAAAAGATTCGGTAACAGATTTCATTCGAGGATTAAAAACAGAAATAGAGCAAGTTCTACTTGCCAATCCGCCGTACAACGTTATGGAAGCCGAGAAACGCGCCGCCGACATCGAAAGATATTTTCGTGAAGACAGAACGCGCAAGCAACAGACTGCTCGTCTCAATAATCGACCACAGTATAAACCACGGCCAATAACGAACTTTACGCCCACACCTCTCAAAGCGATTGAATATACCCCCGCTCAGCGACCAAGAACTGCGTTTCAACAAATCGAACGCTCACCACTAGCAGAACGAGCCCATCCACGATGCTTCAAATGTAAACGCCTTGGACACACGTCAAACCAATGTTCAAATTTTCGAACACCAGGGCCTACAACAACGAGCACCTCCAATCAACAACATCGAAATGAAAATAAAAGAATTAGAATCAACGCAACTACAGGAGAACTCCCAACAGTGCTCCTTGGACCAGTTGGAGAACCAAAACGGAGACTTCTTGTCGACACAGGAGCAGGAATTAACCTACTTAAGCGAAAATGGGTATCAAGAACAGAATCAACGCCTATAATGAAATTCGCGATGGGACATTCTAAGTTCAAAACTTCAGAACGCGTTATTATAAATCTGTTTGGCAAAAAGGTATACTTCAATGTAGTAGATAATGATTTTCCACTAATAGAAGATGGGATATTAGGTTTACCCGCGTTACAACAATTCAAATTCGAACTTTCTAATGATAAGTTAAAACTAGACAATAATATTATTTTGTTACAACAGGATACGACCATATTACCTGGGCAAACCATATCAAAAACAGTGTACCTAAAAGGAAAACCAACTTCAGTATGCTTTATCAATGGTGGTGAGTCAAACCTAAAAATCACTAACGCTATCGCAAATTCTAACACCTACGATCAAATTTCTACATTCAAAGGTTTAGTTAGACTTTCGCACATAGAAAAAACTCTTAGAGAACCGATTGAAAAATTATTGCTTTACTATTTGGACGTCTTCAATCTCGAAACAGAACTCTTACCATGCACTTCACTTGCGAAACATACAATTACTCTAAAAGAAAACAAAGTCGTAAACACTAAATCCTACCGACCTCCTGAATGCCACAAAACAGAAATCAAACGACAAACGGACGAAATGCTTAAGAAAAACATTATAGAACCTTCCGACTCCCCATATAACTCTCCAGTATGGGTTGTACCAAAGAAACCAGAGGCCTCGGGAAAACAGAAATGGAGAATTGTAATTGACTTTCGAAAACTCAACGAACTTACAGACCAAGACGCATATCCACTACCCGATATAGACGACATACGATCACAGTTAGGAAACGCAAAATTCTTTTCCGCCTTAGACCTATCCTCAGGATTCTACCAAATTCCTATCGATCCAAAATCAAGGAAGTACACAGCATTTTCCACGCCACAATGACATTACCATTATAAGCGAATGCCGTTTGGACTCAAAAACGCACCGGCGACATTTCAAAGAATGATGGACACTGCACTTCGTGGACTTATTAACAAACACTGCTTTGTATATTTGGACGATATTATTATTTTTGGTCAATCGATAGAAGAACACAACCAAAACTTGGCTATCGTATTACAAAGACTTAGAGAGTTAGGATTGAAAATACAACCAGATAAGTGCGAATTTTTGAAACCGGAATTAGAGTATCTCGGAGATATCGTAACAGCGGAAGGAGTAAAACCAAATCCAAAGAAGATAGAAGCCGTAAAAAACTTTAGACAACCCAAAAACCCAACAGAAGTAAAATCTTTCCTCGGACTAGCAGGTTATTATAGAAAATTTATCCGCAACTTTTCAAAACTAGCAAAACCACTTACCGAACTCAGTAAGAAAGACACGCCATTCCATTGGACTGACAAAACTTAAGACGCATTTGATACTCTGAAACAAAAGTTATGTGACTCTTCCGTGTTAAAATATCCAGATTATAGTAAACCATTCACACTAACCACTGACGCGAGTAACGAAGGAATAGGAGCCATTCTATCCCAAGACGGACATCCATGCAGTTATATATCGCGAACTTTAAATCCACCTGAACGTAATTACTCTACAACCGAGAAAGAATTATTAGCAATAGTATGGGCAGTTAAACGCCTCCGACAATATCTACTTGGACGACGATTTACCATTAGAACAGACCACCAAGCTCTTAAATGGCTTCAAAATTGTAAAGACCCTTCATCGAGACTTATGCGATGGAGGCTGAAACTCGAGGAATACGAATACGACATCGAATATACCAAAGGCAAAGCCAACACTGCAGCTGACGCACTCAGTAGAATACATTGTGCAACCAACGAACCAGTTACACTTACGAACGAAGAACTTAACGCAGAACTTGACTCCGAATGGGGAGCATGAGGCGGGCATGCGTTTTCGGGCCGTAGGACCACGTCCCAGGAAACCTCGATAGATCTGATGCTCTCTTACAGTCGGGTGGCAGCTGGTCGGTGCCTCTGGCGCCTGTCAATTTTGCCGATCCGATGCGGAGAGTTTCGGAGAAGTTGGTGGGCCCATGCCTGTCAAGACCACTCACCTCACCTTCTTGTGGGGCCCCCCGACACCCTGCACCGGCATTGACCGGGGCAGGGTGCGAAAGAGTGAGTGGCACCAGGACGGACTTTGTTGATGACCGCGGCGACAACAATTACATAGCACTATGGATTGCGACCAAAAAGCGAAAATGGTTTACGGTGCAGGGGAGGGATACCCCAGTACCGGCGCAGCGGTGGGTAGTCAAGTGGGCTCACCTGCGTCGTCATCTCACGACCACGGCCGTTCGGGGGTGGACCGCCAGGCCCCCGGATGTGTTTTCACGTCTGGTGAGACGGGAGGCAATAGTACGGAGATTCACAAGGAACCTCCGAGAAGAATAACAAGAGCATCGCGGAGAACCACGGGCGGGGCGGACGGCGTCTTCCTCGCACCGGCCGCCGTAACGGGCCTCGCGCCGGTAAGGGAGCTAAGAGCGCGGACGAGGTCCGATGACGGGGATTCGGTCGCCTCTTCCGCGTCTCGGTCATCCCTGGGATCGATCGTCTCCGGGGGGAAGAGAAGGCGCATTATGACGCTGACCCCGGAGATTTCTGTGGATTTGGCGCTGGACATACGGATGAGCTCGGCGGCCGACGTGAGCGCCGAGTTCACCAGGCAGGTGTCTAAGATCTTGCGGGTGGCGGCGATATCGCCGAACCTGAAGGGAGCAAGTATCAAGGACCTAAAAGACGCGGCGACCTACGTCGCCGCCGCATGGAGGGAGCTTAACCTGCAGAGGGCTGAGGTGGTCCACAGCGGTAGCTCCACGGCCGCCAGGCTCGCGGAAGCAAGGCTGACCGCGTTGGAGGAGGAAAACGCGGCCTTGCGTAAAGAGATAACGAGGCTGGCCGCCCGCACCCACGAGTGCCCGCGGTGCAACGGTCGGGCTATTGAGCCCGGCCACTCTCCGCGGGAGGGGAAACAAGAAGGCGCGCGTCTGGACGCCCTAGAGAAAAAGATGGGCGAACTCGGTCCCTCCATCATGAGGGCCATCGAGGAACGGTTCGGGGGCCGAAGACCGCGCAGCCCCGAACCTCGGCGCAAGGCGGACCAACTCGCTGTCCAACGCGTCACCCAAGCCACAATGCTCCCGAGGGAGCAGGAGGGTGGCGAATGGAGGGTGGTGGAAAGACGGCAGCGGAAGAAAAGGGCCGCAAGGAAGGAGGAGAAAAAAGAGGGAATGCCTGCTGCTCCTTCGTCACGACCAATGGGCGTACGGAAGACGGGCGCCGCACTAGTGACTAAAAAAGGAACGGCGCAGGCGACAAAAACGGCCGGGCCCCCCGCGCACCGCGAACGTCCGCGGTGACGTTGACTATCAACGAGGGGGTTAAGACTTCGTACGCCGATGTTCTCGCGATGGCGCGACAGAAGGTCCCGCTTGCGGAGATCGGCGTCGAGTCCCTCGGAATGAGGAAATCGATGACCGGGGGTATAATTATCCGGCTCCCCGGCGACAAAGACAGAGGAAAGACGTCGCGACTGGCGACGCGTCTGGCCGAAGTGCTGGACCCGGCCGCGGTGAGAGTAGCGGCCCCGAACAGGACGGCGGAGTTGAGGGTGGCCGGGATAGACATCTCGGTCGCTAAGGAGGAGCTGCGACAGGCGCTGGCCTCAGCGGCGGGGTGCGGCAGCGCGGAGGTGCAGGTCGGAGAGATCCGTACCACCAGGTACGGCCTCGGGACTGCATGGGTAAGGTGCCCGGTGGCCGGAGCCCGGAAATTAGCCCGGGACGGGAAAGTAGCTATGGGCTGGTCCACGGCGAGGGTCACGGTCATTCCGAAGAGACCCTTGCAGTGCTTCAAGTGCCTGGAGCTGGGGCACGTGCGGCTAACCTGCACGTCCAACGTGGATCGCGGGCATCTGTGCTACAGGTGCGGCGGTAGCGGGCATCGTGCCAGGGGGTGTCCCGCCTCCGCGCCCAAGTGCCCGTTGTGCGAGTCGCTGGGAGCGCCGGCCAACCACAGGATGTGCAGGGCGGCATGCGCTCCGCCGAGAGCCAAGAGGAAGCCACCGATCCGCGAACCGACCGCGGAGGTAACGCAAGAGGGAAGCACCGTCGAACAATCAGCGGCGGATGGCCGGGAGGAGGCCATGGAGGTGATCGAGTGAATTCAACCGTCTCCTCCAATGCAACCTGGACAGATCGAGAAGGGCGCAAGACCTGCTCTTCCAGACTATCCGGGAGAGCGAGGTCGCCCTGGCGGCAGTGGCCGAGCCTTATCGCGTCCCTGACGCTCCCAACTGGATCGGGGATCTGGACGGATTGTCGGCCGTGACTTGGACGCCGACCCTGGGTGCCTTTGGCGCCCTGCTTGACCGTGGCGGCGGCTACGTCGCGGTCGAATGGCCAGGAATAGCGGTGGTGGCGGTCTACGTCTCCCCCAACAGCGGCCTGGCCGCGTTCGGGGAATTTCTGGACGATGTCGGTGAATGCGTCAAAAGGTGCTTTCCCCGCCAGGTGCTGGTCCTCGGGGACTTCAATGCCCACTCGACGCAGTGGGGGAACTCCGCGACGAACACCAGAGGAAGATGCCTGACAGACTGGGCTGCGGGACTTAGACTCCTCTGCTGGTAAACAAGGGTACGGCGAGCACCTGCGTGGCGTGGAGGGAGTCCTCCGTGGTCGACATCACGTGGGCCACCTCGAAGCTGTACCCGAGGATCCGTTACTGGAGAGTGGCCGAGGGAGTCGAAACCCTGTCCGATCACCTCTACATATTTATAGAGGTGGTCTCGGAGGACGTGGACCAGAATAACAACCAAGTCGCCCGAGGTGGTGCGAGCCGCTCCGGCCCATCACAACCACCCAGATGGCACCTGAAGGAGCGGGACAGGGAGATGTTGCGGGCGAGAGCCATCGTCTCGATGTGGAGATGGGACGCCCGAGGGACGACCAGTCTGGGAAGCGTCGACGAGGAGGCGGAGATTCTCCAAGGATACATGATCGCGGCATGCGACGCCTCGATGCCGCGCTCCGTCCCGGGCGGTGAACGCAACCGCTGCGTTTACTGGTGGACGCCGGAGAACGCGGAGTTGCGGGCGAGCTGCGTGCGGGCACGCAGAAGATTTCTGAGGGCCCGTCGCCGTAGAAGGACGCGCGACGAGGAGATCTCCCGCTGCTACGGGGTCTACAGAGAGGCGAGACGGACTCTGCAGCGGGAGATCAAGATCGCGAAGGCTCGGTCTTGGAAGGAGCTGATCGAGGCGGTTGAGTCAGACCCGTGGGGGCGGTCGTACAAGGTGGTAACGAGGAAGTTGCGACCCGCGGCCCCCCCGCTGACCGCCAACATGGATCCGGTGCTGCTGGCCAAGGTCATCGGGACGCTGTTTCCGCGTCAGGGCAGCGACGGGGGGCGGTCGGGACCGTCCCTCTCCTCCGGCAGAGGCGAGATGTCGTCAACGGCAACGGCGGCGACGACGTCGACGGAGCGGAGCGAGGAGCTGCAGGTCACTCAGGAGGAGCTTCTCGCGGCGACTAAGAAGATGGCGTCCCGTGACGTGGCACCGGGTCCGAACGGAGTTCCGGGCCGAGTCTGGGCAGAGACGATGGAGGTGGTGGCCCCTCGCGTGCGGCACCTGTTCACCCGATGCCGGAGGGAGGGCATCTACCCGCGGATGTGGCGGACGGCGAGATTGGTCCTGCTGTGAAAGGAGGGTCGTCCGCCGGACTCGCCGTCGGCGTACAGGCCGATATGCCTGCTGGACGAGATCGAGAAGCTCTTCGAGAGGGTGATCGCCGCCCGTCTGGAGGCCCATATCTCGGGACGGGTTCCCGAATGGCACGACAGTCAGTACGGCTTTCGCCGGGGTCGCTCCACGGTGGACGCAATGAAGCGGGTGAGGAGCATGGCGGAGGACATGGTTTCCCGCTACGGGATGGCGGTAGCGGTCTCCCTGGACGTCAGCAACGCCTTCAACTCTATCCCCTGGGCGAGGATAATGGAGGCTCTGCGACACTTCGAGGTGCCGGCGTACCTGGTTGAGGTCATCGGAGCCTACCTGAACGATAGATGGATCACCTTCACTGGGAGGAACGGGGAAGAGAGAAGACGTGTGGAGCGCGGCGTCCCGCAAAGTTCGGTGCTAGGACCGATCTTGTGGATCACGGCCTACGACTCCGTCCTTCGATGCCCGATGCCCCCGGGCACGGGCTTGGTTTGTTACGCCGACGATACCTTGGTGCTAGCCGAGGGACAGTGGTGGAGCGAGACCGTGATTCTCACGGAAGACGCTGTGGCGTGCGCGGTGCACGCTATGCAGCGACTGGGATTGAGAGTGTCGCCGGCCAAGTCGGAGGCCCTGTGGTTCTTCGACCACCGCCGCAGGGGATCCCCTCCCGAGGGTTTGTCCGTGGCCATAAATGGCGAAGCGGTGCCGGTGAAGTGTCGTATGAGGTACCTGGGCCTCACCATCGACACTCGGTGGACGTTCGGACCACATTTCGAGCTCCTGGTCCCGAGGGTGACGGCAGCAGCCAACGCCTTGTGCGGCCTTCTTCCGAATATAGGCGGAGCAGGGTCGGGAGTCCTCCGACTCTACGAGGGAGTGATCCGGTCCCGGGTCCTCTATGGGGCACCGGTGTGGGCCCAAGATCTGATGGCCAACCGTCGCAGTCGTACCCTGGTGAGGAGACTGCAGAGGACGACCGCTATCCGAATAGCCAGAGGATATCGAACAATATCCTACGAGTCGGCGACGGTGCTGGCGGCGTCGCCCCCGTTTGAGTTGCGGACCCTTGAGCTCTGTCGGATGTATGAACACCTGAGGGCACCGCCTTCGACGACGGCGCTGTCGCCGGACGGCCTCTCGGCCTCGAACGTCCGGGAAGAGGCAAAGCTGGAGATCTGGGAGCGGTGACGCTCCCAGCTGATAGAGGAAGACGCCAGGCGGCCACACCGAGCCGTCCGCGCCGTGCTTCCCAATTGGGAGGCTTGGAGAGATCAAGGCGGGGTTCCGCTCACCTTCAGGACGACACAGATGCTCACCGGACACGGGGTCTTCGGTAAGTACCTGCTGAAAATCGGGCGGGAGGTGACGTCCATCTGTCACCACTGCGGGAAGAGGACACGGCGCAGCACACGCTGGAGTTTTGTCTAGCGTGGGCGGAACCGCGGCGCGTCCTGCAGCTCGACATCGGCGCTCCGAGGGCCCCAGGAGTTTAACGCTGTCCGCACCTACTGCGAGAAGGTTATGCAGAGAAAGGAGCGGGCAGAAAGAGACCGGGAGAGAAGAGCCGATCCCAGTAGATCGTCGCATCAACATCGCAGAGGCTCCGTACGACGCAGGGGCGCGGCGCCTCCGTCGCTGCCACGGGTGCGTCAGACTAGGGGACGTGGCGCTAGGGGGGAGTGGTTCCCCCTAGCTTTCCAACTCAAGCCGGGACGCCTCCCTAGACAACTACAACGGCAGGGAGATAGACGACGAAGTTGCACTCGGTAGTGATTCGCAAGAGACCCCGGGTGCACCTCTGAACGTCGGGATGACCACCGTGCGGTTTTAGTCGGTAAGAGTCCGACACTACACGGTCGTTGCTACGCAGCGCCGTGTGTCTATGAGGATTTCCCCACGATAAAAAAAAAAAAGAACTTGATTCCGAATACGATATTCTATTTGAGTATGGACTATGGATCGGTTCTAGCGAGAAACCAAAGTACTTAAAAATCTGTCCTAACGACAAAAGTTTCTACCAACTGAAGAAAACACAACTTGGAGACTATGAACCTCGAACATGGCTCAACAAGATAGGGAATATCCTTCAAAGGAATAGAAAGATAGGTTTTAGAGATTACGACTTCACAGAAACCGAGAAGAATGAAATCAAGAGAATGATTCTATTCCACAACAGCATGGATGAAAGTAAAGAATTTACACTAGCATGGAAGCCAAATTCAGGAATTTACTGAAGAGCATATCGAGGAAATTCTGCAAGAGAACCACGATTTAATGGGGCATCCCAAAACACAAAAAACATATGATAGAATAAGAGAACGACACAAAATTCCGAATCTTATGGAAAAAATTCAAGAACGCATCAAGACCTGTGGTACCTGTCAAACCGCAAAGATGACTAGGATTCGACCCAAAGAAGAACCATGCATACCCGACACACCGTTGGAACCAAATGACAAGATAGCAATGGATGTATTAGGACCGTTGAAGAAAACGAAACAAGGCAATTCCTTTATACTTTCCATTCGTGACGAACTCACGAAATACCTTAACCTTGTTCCTATAAAAAACCAACAAACAGAAACTATTTGGAATTCTTTGCTAAATCATTATATATACATATTTTCAGCACCTAAGAAAATACTGACAGATAGAGGACAAAATTTTATTAGTAGCTTAATGCAAAAATACGAAGAAGCTTTCAAAATAAAACATATTAAAACTACTAGTTTCCACCCTCAAAGTAATGGATCATTAGAACGAACTCACGCCGTAATAGCAGACATGTTAAAAAGTGTTCAAAAGGACTCAGAGAAAGAATGGGACCAACATTTAAACTTCATATGCTTGGCTTACAATACTATGATACACAACTCGACCGGTTATACACCTTTTGAATTAACATTCGGACATAAAGCAAACTTACCCTCGACAATTTCACGAAATCCACAACGCACTTACGCAGACGAAGTAGCATTCAGAAAACGGGAATGGGATTCTAGACTTTCAAAAGCTCACGACCAATTGATTAAGATTAAACAAAGGTACCAAAGAGATCAAAGACGACGAATAATAAAACCACAGTCCATATTTAAAGAAGGTGATAGAGTTTTAATGCATAATGATCATAAAGAACATAAATTAGATATAGAATGGTTAGGACCCTACACCATAGAAAAAGTTAAAACACCTTATTATGAAATTTTGATAGAAGGTAATATTAAGAAAATCAATGGAAACCGTTTAAAACGTTATTTTCCAGTACGATCTTCATAACTGTAGTATATTTAGCCAACACGCAAACAGAAATTCTACCGTTAAAACAAAAAAAAATACTTAACGACATATATTTATATAGCGATACCAGAAAAGCCAATTGACCTGGAAATGATCTGCAGAAGTATTAAGATTTTGGAGGACCAAAAGCAATCTAAGGAGGGGGGTATGTAACATCAACTACACCTCGATCTACATCAGAGACCGGACCGCGCTTCAGAAACGATGGGCTGATGACGGAAAGAAAGATGTGGCTAAACGAGGTGCCTAATAAATCATCAATATTCCAACGGCCATTTCGCCGAATGTTCGAGAAGAAGACGTGCGTGACAAAAATCGCGAACGCCAAACAAAAACGTGGATAGTGGAGATATTCAGGGGTGAAAAAGAAAAGAATCGGATTCCACCGAAAGTCAAGTTGTATCAGCTTCAGTCTTGAAAGATCACGGCAGGAGTTCGGAAGTGAATTGTAATCAGTGTGAACAAAGCGCGTTAAGAACTACATTCATTTTTTCATTATTATTTTTCATCTTCGATTTCCTTTTTTTTATTATTATTATTATAATTTTACGTGACAATGCCATCTAATCGATGTTGTTATGACGATAAAAACAGCGGCACAAAAATTCGCACAGACGATCGGCAAAGTCATCGTCATGAATACGATTTCTACCTCTCATCCTGTTCCTTAGCTGACCGTCAATTGGATTCTATATTTTGCGCATGCTTATCATCACGAGCTCTAGTTAAATTCATCAAAAATTAGTATGTACTAGAAAAATGGGTACTGATCCAAACCTAATATTTTTTTCTACGATTATACATCATTAAAAAAAAAAAAAAATGCAAAATATGAAAAGAAAATAAAAAAATGCCAACACCACACGGAGTTCCCAAGCGGTCACCCATCTAAGTACTATCCGTGCCCAGCGTTGCTTAACTTTCGTGATCGGACGAGAACGAGTGCTCTCAACGCGGTATGAGCGTTGGCTGAGAGAAGTAGTTTTGCTAGTCGATATTGACGTGCAGAGAACTATTCAGTTGACCGTGAATCTCTGAACAGGACAGACGTCTCAGTCCAAAAGGGATACCAGGCGTAGATCCCGCCAGAGAGAGCGTCAATTCATACAGTCATTCAGTCATTGGAAAAAGAAACAAAAAAAAAAAAACAAATGCAAAATATGGTAAGAAAATAAAAAAATGCCAACACCACACGGAGTTCCCAAGCGGTCACCCATCTAAGTACTATCCGTGCCCAGCGTTGCTTAACTTTCGTGATCGGACGAGAACGAGTGCTCTCAACGCGGTATGAGCGTTGGCTGAAACAAGTAGTTTTGCTAGTCGATATTGACGTGCAGAGAACTATTCAGTTGACCGTGAATCTCTGAACAGGACAGACGTCTCAGCCCAAAAGGGATACCAGGCGTAGGTCCCGCCAGAGAGGGCGTCAATTCATACAGTCATTCAGTGATTGGAAAAAAAAACACAAAAAAAAAGAAACAAATGCAAAATATGGATAGAAAATAAAAAAATGCCAACACCACACGGAGTTCCCAAGCGGTCACCCATCTAAGTACTATCCGTGCCCAGCGTTGCTTAACTTTCGTGATCGGACGAGAACGAGTGCTCTCAACGCGGTATGAGCGTTGGCTGAAACAAGTAGTTTTGCTAGTCGATATTGACGTGCAGAGAACTATTCAGTTGACCGTGAATCTCTGAACAGGACAGACGTCTCAGCCCAAAAGGGATACCAGGCGTAGGTCCCGCCAGAGAGGGCGTCAATTCATACAGTCATTCAGTGATTGGAAAAAAAAACACAAAAAAAAAGAAACAAATGCAAAATATGGATAGAAAATAAAAAAATGCCAACACCACACGGAGTTCCCAAGCGGTCACCCATCTAAGTACTATCCGTGCCCAGCGTTGCTTAACTTTCGTGATCGGACGAGAACGAGTGCTCTCAACGCGGTATGAGCGTTGGCTGAAACAAGTAGTTTTGTTACTCAATATTACTATGCAAAAAAACTATTTAAAAGGATATACGAATGTATGTGGAGATGAACGTATTTGAATCCAGATGTGTAAAATTTTACCTGTCTCCGTTACCAAATTCTAGGTTTTGTCAAAAACAAAACACGCTTCTAGTTCACAACTGATCTCTATTCAGAGAATTGTTTTCGTTTTTTTTGTCACCTCTCAATATCCCCACTACGCACTCGTTCGTTAGATGTACCCTACCGTGGTCACGTACTCCTTCTTCCGAGTATTTGGCGGAAAGACCGTAGGCATATCGATGATTCATTAGGCCTGTGGGCTCTTACGTTTCGTCGCAGCCTGGCTTATGTTTTCTCGGTATCTCGTAAACAGTCTATTGTCTCGCGTTCAAGAAGGCCACCCGCTCAGTAATCAGGTAGACGAAACATCCTCCATACTACATCTATCGAAACAATAACCAGACAGTAACGAAATAGCCGCCTCTGATACACACCGGACGATGACCCCTCCAAAGGGGCTAAAAAGTCAATATAAAAACCCTCCTAAATATGCGCCCGACATATTATTCTGTTGTAACATTTTGAACCGTCACTCGGTTGGCTTTATATAATAAATTCCTTTACCATATACGAAGTTCAATTTCTTCGCCTTATTCATGAAACGTTCGAACTGCGACACGAGGAGATTACCGGCGATCTA
The DNA here is from genome assembly GCF_041682495.2 of Bombus fervidus. NCBI lineage: Eukaryota > Metazoa > Arthropoda > Insecta > Hymenoptera > Apidae > Bombus > Bombus fervidus. The sequence continues at coordinate 2,752,268 of NC_091526.1, read as the reverse complement.
TCTATTTTGTGATTTCTTGTGTCTCCGATGTGACAACAGCATGGCTATCTCTGAGCTATGCCTGGACGACACCCCCGGCGACACTCCTTCCATAAGAGCCAAACCCACAGTATATAAACCTTTCGAAAATCAGCTCTGAACACTCTGTTCTAACATTCTTGATAGTCATTCTGTTTAATTCACATAATAAACTCTGCCAGCATATCTGAAGTCTGAATTTTTCTTACCTTGCTCGTGAAACGTTTAAACCTACGCGAAATCATTCGTACGACGCGAGGAAACCACCAGATTTCTTAACTTTAGCACTCCCCGTGTCTGTGACGTGACACTTTAACTTGGGCGTTAAATACGCGATACTAAAAACGTCATAGAAAAGCCTAATGAATTACATGGAAGACAGCATACAGAAAAAAGCGGAAGATAATATTACGATAGATAATATAAAAGGAATTTCGTCGTGCATTGAATGCAATATCAGTTTTTATGATTGTGATAACGATGACGTGATAGAATGGTCTCAACGTGATGAAACTTCTTCAATTAACTATGGTACTAGTGATTTGTGTGCTTCGAATAAAGTAATTAGAACGTAATTATAATGACAATGATGATACTCCTCAATATTTTGAAACATTTGAGGCTTGCGAAATAAATGTTAAGACGGTACTAGTCGCAAAAAGAATGTAGCTTTACCAAATTTAATAAGCTAAAAAGATTGTGTGATTTAGTAAATAAAAAGAATTAGGACCCACAAATCTTGAATCGAGTTATAATTAATTTCCTTTTTTGAAATATGTTCATGAAAATGACGTCGCAGAGAGGGTAAATAGAACGATAGAGCCGGGCCGGTTGATACTGTATCCAAAAACAAATCTACACCGCTGTTCGTATGGATCGAAACCATGAACACCGCAGTGCAGGTCATTAACAAGATGGGGTCGACGAGACAGGACAATAAAACTCCGTATGAATTTGTCAGTTGTAGAAAAGTTTAGAGTTTTCTGTTCTGAGTGCTTCGCACACATACCTGTGGAGAAGAGAAGGAAACTTGATAAAAAGGCGAGAAAAGGATACTTAGACTATCTAGATGACGGGGACAAGGGTATCGCGTGTACGTGCCGAGCGTGAGAGATGTAATATTGAGCCGTGACGTAATGTTTAAACCCGGACAAGTATCGATGGAAAGTGTTAATTTCAGCTTGTCAAAAAATATCGAACGCGAAGATATGTAGGCGCAGAGCGATGAAGTACAAACGTATGAAAGTGCAGAGAGCGAGCAGAAAACCATAGAACAACCTTAGGTTGTTAGCGAGACTGTGAGACTGTGAGGGATAGACGTGCGATCAAAAGAACCGATTTTTATCGTTGCCCGTTTGTTATACGTAGCGGAAAAATTATCGGTAGACTTTAACGAAGCGATATTCATTCATCAAAGCAAATATATTAACAATATATTAGAGAAATTTAATATGAATGGGGCAAATAGCGTTTCGACACATATCGAGACGAGTTGCAATGTAAGCAATAATAGTAAAGTGCCGTACAGAGAAATCGTAGGAAACTTGATGTTTCTACAGACTGTAAGTAAATCAGACATTAGTTTTGCAGTAAACATAGCGTCGAGACACTTAGAAAAACCAAGGGAGTATCAGTGGCAATAAGTTATGCGAATTTTGTGCTACCTAAATGGGACCACACAAGTGGGACTTATTATATACGAAAGCAGTAGTCTCGAAACCTTCAGCGATGCTGACTATGCGGGAGACAAAGAAACAAGTCGATATCAGGCGTGGTATGTAAATATGAGAATGCGGTCATTACATGCCAAAGTGAGCGATAGCAATGCGTAGCTCTATCTATGACAGAAGCCGAATATATTAGTGCAGCCTCAGAAGTGAAAGAAATTATGTGGCTGAAGAAAATCTTTGAATGTAATAATATATATAGTGAATATATATATATATAGTGAATATATATATATATAGTGAATATATATATATAGTGAATATATATATATAGTGAATATATAGTGAATATATAATGAATATAATATAGAGAATATTCAGTATATGTTATGTACAGTCAATACAAACGCTTTCAAATTAATCAAAAATCCGGAATTTCACCAAGGAAGTAAACATTCGACGTAACATACCATTTCTTGCGAGATTTATATAATAAAATCGAAATTGATGTAACTTATGTAAAAAGCGAAGATCAATTAGCAGATATATTTACGAAGGCGTTACCAAAACCAAGGTTCGAGTATTTACAACAAAAATTAGGTTTGAAAAACAAGAACGAGATTAAAAGGTAATTGTTTGTAAAGATGTAGAGTTTTAGGGAAGGTGTTGAAGTGGATCCTACCTCAAAGCAAAAATCCACATCTTTTCTAAAGTTTAGTTTTCTTAGTCCTCGAAGCCATTGAGTATTGCTTGGCACTAAATCAATTTGAAGGGCTCTCAACCTCATAGTTTTCCAGGAACATGCCTTGCACATATAATGTAATTACTCAACTACTCGACACGTCGGAACAGTTCCACAGGCTAAAAAGACATTACACCTTAGATCTAAGCACTAGATTCAAGCAGAATCAAACATACTATAAACACTTATTAATCATGTCATAGTACCACGCCAAATAAATTTACTTAAAATTCTCTACGAGAATTGATTGTAAATTAAACGCAAATAAAAAAAAAGAAGATGACGCAGCGTGATACAGACAGGCCAGCTTTTCGTAATTGTATAAATACCCATAGATCCATGGCTTCGAAGCTCTTTTCGTAAAGAACTGGAAGCGTGCGGATCTGAACTAGCATATACATTGTAAATATTTATACTTAAACTTGCTTAAATATATTTTCTATTATACACTCATCCACGCATTTCACACACACTCTCTCTCTCTCTCTCTCTCCCTCTCTCTCTCTCTCTCTCTCTCTCTCTTGCTCTCTATTCCCAGATAAGACATTAATAAATAAAAATTATAAAATTCTGGTATAAGGACGTAGGTACAGCCGCGAAGTGGGGGTGATGGCCGCATGCGGTGACGTCTGCGAACAGGTCTGAATTGAAATTGCGCCTCAAAATTGCTGGCACCTAACACTATCTCAGCAGTAGTTTTTTAAATTAACGTAGAACGATAATTTTTTTGTTAAATCTAAGGTAGCTTGACAAGATATTAACAAGTATCATAATCAATTCTAAACAAATTATACTCGAGACCAAAATTTTCAATTTTTTGATTTCATATTTTGTATATTATAGTGATCGAGTCTGTTTCTGAATTGTAGCAAATTGCTCTTCGTTTTCTATTTTGTAGCGACATTTTGAAGTTGAAGATTCTAAAAAACTGTAAGAGTGCGGATCGACATGTTAAAAAGAACGTCTAATAATGATATGTTTATTTTAACGAAAAGCAACAATTGATACCTGACACTGACGTATCAAAAACAAAGAATATATATATTCTGTCTGTATATTGTTAACGCTGTTATAAAATGTAGTGAAGGCAAAAAAAGTGTGAAGCAAGAGAAATTAAAAAGATCGTTTGGTTCAAACGATGAGCGAATGAGTCAGTATAGTCAGCCACTATAGGTGGCGCGTCGTACCTAAGAGGTTAAACCCTGGGACTTTCTTTATGGCCATGGGCCGCTACAGTTTTTTCCCTTTGTTTTCTTTTTTTTACAAACGTTGTTGCGTACATACGATCGTACGACTTCGCTCGTTACGTCGCAAAATATATCCATGTCGTGGTCAGGGAAACGTACCATTTTTCGCTGCAACGCGCACGTGCCGGAGTTGACGATTTCGCGTAACTCGGTATTCGTTCTCTTACACGGCTGCTTAGGTGGTCGATCGATTTCCCTATCGTTTCAATGCGAGGTAAAGCGTCAGCTTCATTATTGTCTGACTCTTTGATATATCGAATGTCGCTCGTAAACTGCCCGATATAAACGAGGTGTGTCAGAATTGGCGCGGCGAACACTTATCGAAGTTTTGGTTAAACGCGTATATCAGAGGTTTATGCTCTATGAAAATCACAAAATTTCTCCCTTCCATGGCATGTCTAAACCGTTTAACCGCTGCGTACATCGCGAGTAATTCGCGATCATACGCGCTGTACTTTCGCTGCACGGAGGTGACATTTTGTAAAGAATCCCAGCGGCTGCAATTTGTCGTTCACACGCTGTTGCAAGATCGCTTCTACCGTGTAATCGAACGCGTTCACCGCGAGGCTGACCGGCGCGCGCCTGGTATCGGATGGGCTAGCATCGTGGCGTTAGCGAGGGCGCGTTTCGACTCGCGGAAGGCATTTTCAACCTGTTCCGACCACCTCATGGGCATATTTCCCTTCTTTACGCGTTTCAACATATCGTTATAAACGGTTGGAAAATGTTTGCGGCCCCCGGTATGAAACGACGGTAGGGGTTAATCATACCGAGGTACCTTCGTAGGTGCTTGGCGGTCGCGGACTTCCGAACTTCTGTTATCGCATTCGCGTTTGGCTAGCGGTTCTATTCCATCGGCATCTACCGTATACCCGAAAAATGTGATTTCACGCGCACTAATTCACATTTCGCAAGGTTTATTACTACGCTGTAATCGTTTAGGCGGTTAAATAGTGTTCGTAAGTGTTCGCAGTGTTGTTTCTCGTCTTCCGAGGCTACCAGAAAATCGTCGATGTACGTGCAAACGATATCTAAACCGCCCGTAATTTCGTCGACGAATCTCTGACACGTTTGTGCCGCATTGCGAAGTCCAAACATTGCATTTACCACTTCGAATAGTCTGAACGGAGTCGCGATCGCCGTCTTTTCGATGCAGCGATCGGAATTTAATGGTACGCGTGGATGAGGTCGATTCTCGAGAAGATTCGCTTACCATGCAGAGTTGTTGCGCGAAGTCTTCGATATGCGGCGGCGAACACTTGCCGGGCATGGTGCGGGCGGCGTTCAGCGCCCGGTGGTCGCAGTCTTCAGTCTTTTTCGGGGACGACGTGCAGGGATGGACGTCGGGGGCGATGCCCATGGGCTCTTCGATGACAATCACTCCTTGTTCCAATATCATTTCGAATTCCGCCTTCACCTGTTTGAAGCGGTAGGGGACGAGGCATCTTGCTGTAGACGGGTGGTCCTGACGTTTCTCGCCGTGCCGGATTCTTCCTCCTCCGAAGACAGGGGGACAGGTTAGGTCCGGGAATTCCGCGAGGAGCTCGTGGTACGTCGATTCGCCAATGATTGTTTTTATCGACGCAGTGTTGGCCTTGGTCGGGTATCCCGTTGACGACAGATTGGCAATCGGATCGACGAGGCGTTTGTTTCGCGGGTCTACCAGCACCCGTAGTAAGTAAGCGTGTTAACGTCCACCATTACGAAACGCCATTTGAAGTCACGTCGAAGAGACAGGTTCAGAGAGATCGGGATAGTATGGCACGTCGCGATGCGTGTCCCGTTAGCCGCGAATGTATTCGTTTCTGTTCGCGAATCCGCGTAATCTATTTCGCGGATACACACATAGGTCGGCTGCAGTGTCCACGAGGAAGGAAATCCTCGAACTCTTGTTTTGATAAATGGAACTATTCACAATGGATTAATAAACAGGAAACGATGGTTATTATAACGTGAACTAAACACAGTAACTTGCTATAACTAAGAAAACTAAATGAACAATTCACAACAATTCGGCAACTCTCTCTCGACTCAATTCTAGACTCCTCACAACTCGACTCTCAACTAATGACTCCTCACAGATCGACTTTCAGTTAACGACTGCTGGTCAATTCGTCTTTCTCCCTTAAGCATCCTTTGTCGTCTTTTCGTACCCCCACCACGTACGTACTTCGTAACCGTCCGCATTCGTGGCCACGTACGACTTCTTCCGAGTAACTATTCGACGACACGTTGATAGGCCTCTTGGCCTATTCAAGTTTCCCGACCCTTTCGGCCTGTCGGCACTTGGCCTTCTCGCAATATTGTTTATACAATAGTTTACCCGATATTTTTTAGGCAACCTGTCCATGATACAATACATTGTTTCAATGGTCTATTATATTTTGTGGTAATGGTTCTATTTAAAGGTTTCACATATTCTTCATACAAAACATCAAATTAAAAGTATATATTTAAGGTATAAGAAAATATAACATTAAAAATGAAATTTTTTAAAAGTGCAATTAAAAACAGTAAAATGATTAAAGATAAATAACACGACTTGAATGTGAAATTAAAAATTCATTATGCATTTTAATATTTTTTTTACAGTATGGTATCGTTCGATTATAACTTTATTTAGTCATAACTAATAGTGTAACTGTTGAATTAATTATATCACCACCAGATTGGTGTATTTTATTATATATGAAGTGCATAGGTCGTGATAGGTATTGAGGGAGTACTAGAGTATAATTAACAGTATATTTATTAACAACACTCTCAATGTACACGAGATCATCGGATTCGTAGAGGAAAACCTTCGTTAGGGAAGTGAGGGAAATGGACGTAGGCTGTTAATTGGTTAATCTCTAGGTTGGTGGTTGAGGAAGGATGCTAACCACCCTTGAGAGAAAGTTGCTAGCGGGAAGCATCGCACATGAGAAAAAGGAGATTTCCCGTATCTTTCTATGAAGATGTTTCGACATCTGTTAATCATCTTGTCCGAAAGATAGGGTCTTTGTGTAGCAAGCCACGGGACAGAAACCGTTGGAAGGTTTGCTGTCGAGTGCCGCTAGATATACTATACTTTATAAAAGCAGCAAGAGTGGTGCAATTAATTTGGAACAATTCCAGCTAAACAATAACTGATAATAACAACAAAAAAAGGAAAACGCGTTGCTAGTGTCACACGCTCAAGACGGCCACCCGCTCAAGAAGGCCACCCCCTCGGCAATCAGGTAGACTAAACATACCACAGCTATCAAAACAATAACGAAAAAGTAACTTTTGAAAACGACACTATAACAAATTACTTGCTAGACAAGATTGAGAAAACACCTAGAATCTTTAGTCATATTCCAAAATATCAAAATAATTTGAACCAGATGTATGATCAAATCAATCAACTAACGTTGTTACGTCGCGAGGCTTAGTATGGATCGTGTTTCTAACGGTCTCTCGCGATCCTCCAGCGTTATATACGAATCGTCTCATCTTCCCGACGAAACATACAATGTATCGACAAGCGCATGGTTGCCGCCCGGCCGCGAGTTCCAGAAACGTCGATTCGATTCGTTCTTCAATTTCACAAAGAAGTCGGCATACGTGATCATGGTGGGGGTCGTCTCCCCGAGAGGACAAAAATTTATGCTGGGGCAGTTAGTCCTTCAGAAATGATACCGCATACATCTTAAACCCTGACGAACAAAGTCGCTTAGGATATCGAAAAATATCAAAAGTCAAGTTCTCGGTGCTCTATTTATCAAATCGATCAACCTTCGGGTCAACCAGGGTGCTTTCCGACACGACAAAGTCAAACCAGTGTAAATAAATATATTTATATTATATAACTGTGGATTCCAGTTATATTCAAAACCAATCACCCCTATTATCCCAAAAGAAATAAGGGGATCGCCCTGCTCGTGGTATCGATTCGTGCAATCGTAACGGGAATTTACGCCTCTGCGACTGGACGAAAATACAGACGAAATCCGACTAAACAAAGCGATAAGATAGCGAAATTCCAAACGCCTTAGCATGAGTGACCATCGGGATAACATCCGGTCACTCTATCCGTTCTCAGAAATATATCATCGAAGCCTTTTCCCACTCCCACGAATAAAAGAATTTAAATAATCCCCCTAAAATCATCCAAGTCAGTCTTGAACAGTCACACTTAGAGCTCGGAAGTGTATTGCAAACTAGAAAAAAATAAAGTTTCTTTTGTTTTCCTAAATTTCTTTTTGTCTTACATGACAACAGCGTGGCCACCTCTGAGCTATGCCCCGGCGACACGCCCGGCGACTCTCCTTCCATAAGAGCCAAACCCACAGTATATAAACCTTTCGAAAATCAGCTCTGAACACTCTGTTCTAACATTCTTAATAGTCATTTTGTTTAATTCACATAATAAACTTTGCCAGCATATCTAAAGTCTGGCGAACGCCAAACAAAATCGTGGATAGTGGAGATATTCAGGGGTGAAAAAGAAAAGAATCTGATTCCACCGAAAGTCAAGTTGTAACAGCTTCAGTCTTGAAAGATCACGGCAGGAGTTCGGAAGTGAATTGTAATCAGTGTGAACAAAGCGCGTTAAGAACTACATTCATTTTTTCATTATTATTTTTCATCTTCGATTTCCTTTTTTTTTATTATTATTATTATTATAATTTTACGTGACAATGCCATCTAATCGATGTTGTTATGACGATAAAAACAGCGGCACAAAAATTCGCACAGACGATCGGCAAAGTCATCGTCATGAATACGATTTCTACCCCTCATCCTGTTCCTTAGCTGACCGTCAATTGGATTCTATATTTTGCGCATGCTTATCATCACGAGCTCTAGTTAAATTCGTCAAAAATTAGTATGTACTAGAAAAATGGGTACTGATCCAAACCTAATATTTTTTTCTACGATTATACATAATTAAAAAAAAAAAAAAAATGCAAAATATGGAAAGAAAATAAAAAAATGCCAACACCACACGGAGTTCCCAAGCGGTCACCCATCTAAGTACTATCCGTGCCCAGCGTTGCTTAACTTTCGTGATCGGACGAGAACGAGTGCTCTCAACGCGGTATGAGCGTTGGCTGAGAAAAGTAGTTTTGCTACTCGATATTGACGTGCAGAGAACTATTCAGTTGACCGTGAATCTCTGAACAGGACAGACGTCTCAGCCCAAAAGGGATACCAGGCGTAGGTCCCGCCAGAGAGGGCGTCAATTCATACAGTCATTCAGTGATTGGAAAAAAACACAAAAAAAAAAGAAACAAATGCAAAATATGGATAGAAAATAAAAAAATGCCAACACCACACGGAGTTCCCAAGCGGTCACCCATCTAAGTACTATCCGTGCCCAGCGTTGCTTAACTTTCGTGATCGGACGAGAACGAGTGCTCTCAACGCGGTATGAGCGTTGGCTGAAACAAGTAGTTTTGCTAGTCGATATTGACGTGCAGAGAACTATTCAGTTGACCGTGAATCTCTGAACAGGACAGACGTCTCAGCCCAAAAGGGATACCAGGCGTAGGTCCCGCCAGAGAGGGCGTCAATTCATACAGTCATTCAGTGATTGGAAAAAAAACACAAAAAAAAAGAAACAAATGCAAAATATGGAAAGAAAATAAAAAAATGCCAACACCACACGGAGTTCCCAAGCGGTCACCCATCTAAGTACTATCCGTGCCCAGCGTTGCTTAACTTTCGTGATCGGACGAGAACGAGTGCTCTCAACGCGGTATGAGCGTTGGCTGAAACAAGTAGTTTTGTTACTCAATATTACTATGCAAAAAAACTATTTAAAAGGATATACGAATGTGTGTGGAGATGAACGTATTTGAATCCAGATGTGTAAAATTTTATCTGTCTCCGTTTTCAAATACTAGGTTTTGTCAAAAACAAAACACGCTTCTAGTTCACAACTGATCTCTATTCAGAGAATTGTTTTCGTTTTTTTTGTCACCTCTCAATATCCCCACTACGCACTCGTTCGTTAAATGTACCCTACCGTGGTCACGTACTCCTTCTTCCGAGTATTTGGCGGAAAGACGGTAGGCATATCGATGATTCATTAGGCCTGTGGGCTCTTACGTTTCGTCGCAGCCTGGCTTATGTTTTCTCGGTATCTCGTAAACAGTCTATTGTCTCGCGTTCAAGAAGGCCACCCGCTCAGTAATCAGGTAGACGAAACATCCTCCATACTACATCTATCGAAACAATAACCAGACAGTAACGAAATAGCCGCCTCTGATACACACCGGACGATGACCCCTCCAAAGGGGCTAAAAACTCAATATAAAAACCCTCCTAAATATGCGCCCGACATATTATTCTGTTGTAACATTTTGAACCGTCACTCGGTTGGCTTTATATAATAAATTCCTTTACCATATACGAAGTTCAATTTCTTCGCCTTATTCATGAAACGTTCGAACTGCGACACGAGGAGATTACCTGCGATCTATCTATTTTGTGATTTCTTGCGTCTCCGACGTGACATTAGATTCAAAAAGGGAGATGTCCCCACTTGGTCACACAGCGATGTACTTTACAAACTGGAGATCTCCCTATTCGGTTGGCTAAGTGTTAGGAATAAGGAAATTTAGAGAAAGAAACCATAAATATACGTTTATTACTTCCAAAAACAGTTCGATCAAATAGTTTGAAGTGATCTTCAGATTTAATGGCTGTTTAGTTGGATGGTATTTGCCTATTGGATTGCCTAGATTAACAGCTTAGGACAAATGCAGCTACGAAGACCAGGAATATAGCAAGCATAATAAATGACCACATTCAATAATAGTTCAGAATATTCAATCACACGGGCACATCGACGCGTAAAATTATATAGGAAATCGGTTGTATTTCGAATTGAATGTGCAGACTAAGTAGAGCGAATTATAATGATGCTCGCGTGGTGATTTCCTAATATCGTTCCGTTAAATGACGCTTGACTCGTAGTGACGCAATAGTAAACGCCGTTTACCGTGACATGAGTTTAAAAATACGACAAAATCTTTTTCCATCTCTGGCTGTCTATTCATTCGTCGGATATTTGTACCGCTTGCCATCATATCGCTAGCTACTCATGCGACGAATACATTAAGCGATATTCGTATTATGGATTCGGAAAAATGCAGAAGATATACTTGACCGTGACAAAAAGAGATCTTGTTAAGTTAACAAAAAAATTCGCACTTTGATTTTCAAATTTTTGTAGATTAATCTTTTAAATTCATAATACAGGTTGTCTCAGGATTAATAATACAAATGAGGCGATGATTCTACATGAAAATACAAGTCGAAAATATACTATAAACGTTTTCATTTGAGGCTTCATTTCCGAGAAAATCGAGTTTGAAAATTCGATTAGCATAATAATATGTGAATTTGGCTAATGAGTACGACTAACAATCAGCGAGAGGTTATCCCACATGTAGAAATGAGTGAACAATATAAAACTTTATATAAAAAAAAAATAGTATTTCAACGTGTTGAGTAAAGAATAAGCCTGCTACTCGTGTACTTGGTCAATTTTCAAATATTTTCAGAAATGAAGCGTCCTATGAAGAAATTTTGTTTTACATTTTCGACTTATTTTCACACGTAGAATAACCTCCTGCCGATTATTCGTCCAGACTGAAATTAGCCTAGTTTACCTATACTTGACAAATTTTCTAACTCGATTTTCTTGTAAATGAAGTCTCAAATGAAAAAAATTTATTATATATTTTCGATTTATTTTTTCGCGTAAAATCATCCTCAATTCATTTGCAGTATCCGAGACATCCTGTATAGTCTGTATAGTCTAGTAAAGTCCCACACATTTGAATAAGGAAATTAAAATTAAAATGCAATAGAATAAGCTTTTTTCTAATATTAAATTTTATTCATGTAAATAAAGTTAAAAAAAAAGTTAGTAAGAAATTGTCAATATATTTGAAAACTTGAGAATCTGATATTTTTTGGTTATTGAATTACATAAATTTTTCACATAATAGAGTTAGGTACATTTTTTTAATGTTTCAATCTGTCCCTATCTTATTATCTACCTGAGTATCATCTCTTCCTAAAACCAACACTTTTACCAATGGCTCGAATACTTCGGCGTAACCAAATTCTTATGATTTTCGTATGTAATTCCAATTTGCGTAAAATTTATGTTTACGGCATATTGATTATTGATTAACAAAGCTGGTGAATCGCAAAATTATATATACATATGATAAATTTATTGATAGATGAATTTATTTACAATGGTTTAAACAGAAAACGATGGTTATTTAATATGAACTTAATGTAATAATGTGATATAACTAAGACAACTAAATTGATAATTCACAACTCACAACTAACAATTAACAACTCATAACGACTCGCAACTCGTTCTCAACTCTTTTTCGACTCAACTCGCAAGTAACTAACTCCTCGCAACTAGACTTTCAATTCGTACGTATTCCGTAACCGTCAAATGACGCTTCAAAATAAATGAAAATAAATCCAGTCATATAACCTTCACGCTGCAAAAACAATCCTGCCCACAGGTGACCATAAATAATATTCCAATATCAAACAAAGATTCAGTCAGATATCTTGGCATGATTCTAGACAGAAGAATGATATGGAAGCGGTACATCGTAGATAAATCCAAAGAACTGAAATAAAAACTAAAAAAACTTCTACTGGCTCATTGGCAAACGCTCCAACTTAAACATGCAGAGTAAAATAATGCTATACAAAGCCATATTAAAAACTGTTTGAACCTACGGGATCCAACTATGGGGAATAGCGAGCAATTCCAACATAGAAATTCTCCAACGATTCCAATCAAAAATTCTAAGATCCTTAATAGATGCACTTTGGTACGTTACCAACGAAACAATACATCGTAATCTTAAGATACCCACAGTTAAAAACCCAAAGTCAAATTCAGTAACAGATATAACGTAAGAGTTAGCAACCACCTAAACCCATTAGTTACCCAACTACTTGACACGAGGGATCAGATCCGTAGATTAAAAAGATATCACCCTTTAGATTTAAGCATTATATTCAACTAGAATCAAACATACAATAAACTCTTATAATCCAAGATACAGTACCACGCCAAAATAATTTACTTATAAATCTCTGTAAGAATTGATTGTAAATAGACTACCAAATAAAAAAAAAAAATTCTGTAACCGTCCGCATTCATGGCCGTACGCCTTCTTCCGAGTAACTATTTGACTGAAGGACCGAGGATATATTGATGGCCTATTGAAGTTTCTTTACCGTTTTGTCCTGTTGGCTCTTAGGTTTTCTCGCAACTTTGTTTATAGTTCATCGGCTATTTCTTAGGCAACCTTTCCACGATACTACATATATCTATATAATAAAATAATTAGGCAATTAAATAACGACCTTCTAATTATTCTTTAAATTTTGTGGATGGATGAATTTCGCGTTCTTCGACGACGAATCTGACTATGTAAATGACTTTTAAAAAATTGGTCTGTGTAAATAATATATCAAAAATAATTTCTTTCTTAATTTTTCCATAAATATTTATTAATTTTTATTAATTTATTAGTTTTTTTATCACATATTAGTATCTTATTTGAATAAACAAATGAATCTAGCAATTTCGTGTAACATACTTCATATTATTTATTCCATTGTTTTAAACGTTTACAATAATTGTTAAACGTTTGTACAATGTTAAACGTTTACGTTGATATTTTAAACTTTCAAAATTCTTTTCTAGAGCTGATATTTTATATTTCAAGCCAGAAAATGATCTTTTTCTATCATACATATTATATCTAGCTTATTAGTCCCATTTCTGCAATTTTCTTTGTATATTATACACATTATAATTTAAAAGGTTTCCACGTGTTTGTCGTCTAATAGCATCCAATCAGCTTTTTTTTATTTGAAAGTTCAACCTAATGTAACCGAAATTAAATTGGAATTAAATTGTACATTTAATTTTTTTCTACTCTTTATTTATTGAATAACTTCATCATAACAATTTTATATAATTTTATATCCTTTTTTTAATTTTATATCCTGCTTTCCCTCGAAGTTCCTGGTGCTTATACATTCTAACTGTCCGTCTAGGATGTGTGTGTTTTCATCAACGTTTCGTGAGAGTGAGATGGAAATCTGTGTCTGTCCATCCTGTGACTGTCGAACTGACATGGACGTCTCGCACGTGGTGCGTCTTGTGCGTACCTAGTCAAGGGTGCGTAGCGTAACGTACACGTGGTAACATCGTCTTTGGTCTATCGTCGAGTTCTCACTTGGTATTGAAAATTATAACACGTTGTTTTTTATTGGGCAGAGCCGTCGAGCGCTTAGGATGCTAATCTAAGCTCTCGACCACTCTTTATAATATACTTAGTAGGTTACGATTCGACGTGTCGTTAGAAACGACATAGTAGGTTACGATTTCATAATTGATACTACGAGTCGGTCGATCCCCTATTTCGGTTAGGATAATAAAGATGCTTGAACTGATTACAACACTGAATTAACAGGTTACAATATACACTTTATTCCAACAACCTTGCAGATGTAAGTAGTTACGCGTGGTGCGTGTAGATGTATTCTCAGCAAAGTATAAGTAACAAGTTAAATTGATGACTGATCAATGAACGGAAAGCCAGTCAAGAGATGACTGATCTAAGTATAAAAACTCTAGTCAAGGTCCTTAATTGCCATCAAACATCTTTCAAGTCGAAACGTTCTTTAGGGTTGTAGCGGCACATGAGTTAAAGCACAATTCAAATAATATTGTTGTTTTGCCTCGGAGTATCAAGATTGTTAAGATACACGCAATTTAACAATGAATAAACTCCGAGAAAATGTCGCCGCTACGTGTAACCGTCGAACGAAGACGAATTTGAATTTTCCGACTGTTCCCCAACCAGTATAAATAAGCGGAGGCAATTGCAAGGAAAGGAGTTACAGTTAGTTGTCGATCAGTTATCAACCAGTTATCAACGAATTATCAGTGATCTAATTAACGAGTCATTAGCAATCCTATTTTACGACTTGTACACTGTTTCAGCGAATCGGTTAGTACGATTTGCGAACATTATCTGTATACTAATTTATCATTTTAAATATATTCGACAGTTTCAACAACGAGCAATCTCGTCCATTAAACCTCACGATCAAACTTCCTATATACCAGTTCTCCACAAGGTTATTGTTCATTAGAGTAAAACACGGAAAAAGCGGGTCTTTTCCATGTTTGATAGCCACTGGTGAGGGGCGCACATAATAGATCTATATTTTATGTATAAATAAAACTATTTTTATATGTTTTATTTATGTTTAATTTGGTCACACCATTGTAGTAACGATGGTAATAATAACAAATTTATAACTATCGACATTTGTTCAAATTATGTATTTTTAGTAATCTTGATAAGCCGATCACCGGTGACCCCCATGACATGCGACGTATTAATACGGTTGTCGCTTTTGTTTCTCAATCCATTCGTATTTGGAAAGAGCCTGTAAGCTCAGCTACGATCTTGTAAGTTCTCTGCATGGTTGTTTCGATATGGATTTCATATTTTCTTAAGTAGTTAAAAATTATGCTAAGATATTTTACTTCTGCTTTACTAAGGCACTCTATACCATCGATGTTAAATTCAGACACTGTAGGGTTCTTTTTACCAGTAAGAGGAATTATTTCTGTTTTCTAAACAGTCGATTCTAATCCATTTTGTCAACAATTTTTTAATTATTTTTTAAATTATTATTTTAATAACACGTTGACTGTCACGCGTGTTTTCAAAGAAATCTCCGACAGCCCACGCGTTCTCTGTTAGATACTCCCATCGATATTTTCGTAATACGAGTCGCTCAAGTGGTGATCTCAAGAATGATCTCTCGTTTCGTTTGTTCGCAATATTCAAACCACTAGCTGTTGGTGAATATAATGAAGGAAAGTGAGGTATAGATTATTCCGACCAAATGGTTTCTTATACCACCAAAATTAGAAAAGGAATCAAATGGTACAGAAAACTTGGCGTCCAACTCCTTCTGGGAATTTTTGTTGAAAACGCTTTGACGGTTCACAAAATTGTAACAAGGAAGGATATAAATATTAGAATATTTAGAGAGTTATTAACTGCAAAATTATTAGGGTTGTCTGAAAATACAAAAAATCCTTGTCTTCGACGGAGTCAGCATAATATCGCCGTTCGGAAAAATGATTTCAGAAGAAGCGTTAGACGCGCATACAAATAAAATATGTTATGCAAATAAAAGACGTCGAATGGACCGAACAAAGACACAAAAAATTTAAAGAAAACAACAACTTATTGTTCAAATTGTCCCGACCAACTTCAGCTATGTATAGAATGCTTTAAAGTTTTACATTCTAAATTATTTCTTTAATAAACCATTTTCGTATTACTTTTATAACAATTAATAGTTTTATTATTTCCTCTGGAATATATTTTCAAATTCCTACGACAATCCTTCGTAAATAGTCAAATAAGCGACACCCGAATACGGATTACGCGGCCCTACCAGAAACTTTGCTGACACCCGAATACAGGTGTCGTGGCAGTTGTCACGTAATTTTAAGTGATAATCAATTGATTCAGTAAATATCTGCCTTTATTGGTAACACAGTTAAGTTGTTCGTACAAAAAAATTACAAGAACTGTCGCAGACCTGTCTCGTACCATCAAGGAGGAAAGCTTGGTGTGGGCGTGTAAACAGCAACCTTTTTAAATAAAGTGGTTCAAAAAGGCATCAGAAATAAAATGTATGTATTTGAAATCTGTGACAAATTAGGCGTCATTGTTTAACATTAGAAACATCACACCAGTCAAATTGAGTGATTTTACAATTTTATAAATGTGCCGACCCTCTTTTAGGGATCATGGTTGCAAATGAATTAATAAAAGTGTACTATGTGACATGGAATTTCTTCTGTAAGAAAGTAATAAATCAATAAATATAAAAATTATTATTACGTATTTTTTAAAGACCAGTCGTTTTGACTGGCTTTGGTAGAAATAGCTTCGGATTAACTTTCGGTAGTTCTAGTGTTAAAAAAGGCATAAAGGTACGAACGACGGGGTTTTCCGCATACAGAAAGAAACATAATGCTTTTACAGAATAAGGTTTAGATTGAAAAACGAAGGCACTGGGGAGATCACAGTGATATCAAAAATGATATTCAAGTCCAAAATTTTTATTTCCTAAATTTCTTATTTTTATAATTTATTTTATATCTCTTGTTTATTATTTACAAATCATATTTTAGTGATATGTAAATACACAGTTTACATCACTTAAGAGACGGCACATTACTTAAATTTCTAGAAGTTCATTTAATATGACATTATAGCGAAAATCGCATATTTTTAAAATTTATATAATATGCTGTTTGTTGCGTGACGTGTATTTACATGGCACTGAAACATCATCTGTAAACAGTAAACAAGAGAGAAAAGAGAAAAAGAAGTCAAGAACGAGAGTGAGCTACAAATAAGAAAAACTAGAAAAGAAAAGGTTAGGAGGCCAGAAACGCGACAAAAAAAAGTAAGGTAGGGAAACGGCAGATGACGACAAACAGTGGAAGACCAAAGAACGCCGGTAAGGCGGGAAATAAGGCAGATTTCAATGATACACTGGACAGATACGGCTCAACAGAAATAGAGACTCCAGCCAGAGAGAAAGGAATGGAGGCAATGATGGAAAAAATAGAAAAAATGGAAAGAGGATTCGAGGCAATGATCAATGAAATAAAAGATATATTCTAAAAGCAAGTGGAGGAGCTGAAGAGGGTAATGAAAGAGGAAAAGGAAAGAAGGGAAAGAAAAAGAGACAGAGAGAAAGGAGAATGGGAAAGGGAAAAGAAAGAATTATTGGGTAGAATCAGAAGAATTGAGGAGGAACAGGACAGGATATATATATGTCGGGTTCAGGTTAACAATTGGATTTGGAGCGTGTAAAGAATCTGCGCCAGGGTCGCTCATCTTCGGTGTACAATCGATGATATCTTTTATTGTCGCAAATACAAGATAAACTACCGGTGTCGATACTCGAACTATAATGACAATGATCGCGGGGTCGGTATAGCGAATCCACGGCCCACGGGATAACTGATCTACTTTACTTCTAAGTCGAACTCGACTTACTCCTTGTGATGCAAGAATCGCTTGATTAACTCTTTACTAAGACGTAGAGTATTCACTGATCGTACAAACACAATAGGTATCTAACCAGTGCAACTGTAAGAAAAGGAATGCCTCTCCGTCGCGACGACGCTGCAGAGGAAAACTATGGTGGGATGTGCCTAAGGGCACGAGGTCATAGGATTCGTCAAAGAAAACCTCCGCTCGGAGGGTGAGGGAAATAGACGTTGCTGTTAATTGGTTAATCTCCATGTTGGTGGTTAGAAAAGGATGCTAGCCGCTCTCGAGAGAGAGTTCCTAGTGGGAAACGTCGCACTTAAGGAAAGCAGACCTCACGTATCCTGCCGCAACAGGCGACAGACACACGGGCTGATATAACAAAGACTGTTTGCCAATCTAAAGGACTTTAGTTATGCGTCGGCATCTGGCGACCATCTCACCCAAAGAATGGGGTCTGTGCGTGGCTGCTGGAATGTCTCATTGTCAAGTGCCGTTACGGCCAATTCTTTAAAGGAAAGCTATGTAACTTCGTATCTCTGTTAGGTGTAACGTTCATCCCGTGACCGTGGCTACACTCGGCGACCGGACGTCGCCTCGATCCCAAGCTCATTGTCTCAAGTTTCGAATGACTGTGTCTGGGTTATTTCGTGAATGCTATTGAGGCTTTTCCAAGCAATTCCAACGGGTGGCCCCGTTGTCCTTTCATCTCCGACATATATATATATATATATATATATATATATATATATATATTTATTTATTTATTTATTTATTTATTTATTTATTTACACTAGCCTACAATAATTATTGCGTCGACAGAAATTGTTTGACTTCGTCGTGTCGGAAAGCACAGTAATTGATTAATCCGAAGATTGATCGATTTGATGGATAGAACGCCGAGAGCTTGACTTTTGATATGTATCGATGTTCGTTGAATTCGCGATTTTATCCGTTAGAGTTTATTTAAGATGTATGCGGTAGGATTTCTGAAGAAAGACTAACTGCCCTAGGATAAATTTCTTGTCCTCTCGGGGAGACGACCCCCTACGCGCTCGGATCACGCCACCACTCGCGCCGATAATCACGTATGCCGACTTCTTTGTGTAATTAAAGAACGGATCGAATCGACGTTTCTGGAACTCGCGGCCGGGCGGCAACCATGTGCTTGTCACGTAAAATAATTAAAAAAAGAAAGGAAAAATCGAAGACGTAAAATAAAAGATAAAAAACGAAAATAAAGAAATACAAAGACAGAATTTATTTCTTCACACTTGGTTTACACTTGACTTCCGAACTCTAGGAGCGACTTTTTCCCCCTCAATATCCCCACTATCCACGCGTTTGTTAGCCGTTCTCGAACATTCGGCGAAAGGACCGTTGGGATATTGAGGGTTCATTGAGCACTTCGCCTCGCCGACATACACTGTCGTCGAGTGCGGCCGCATCTTTATTTCTATCATCAGCCCATCGGTTCCGAAGCGCGGCTCGGTCTCTGATGTAGATCGAGGTGTAGTTGATGTTACAATCACGTAGACCGACTTCTTTGTTAGAAATAACGGTCCGAAATCGACGGTTCCAGAACTCGCTGCCTGGTGACAACTATGCGCTCGTCGATACAATGTCTGTTTTTCGTCGGGCAGATAAGAGGCTATGTCTGCGACGCTGGAGATCCGCGAGCGACGGTTAGAAATATGATCTCTACTGAGCCTCGTGGTGTAACAATAACAGTTATCGATTGGTCTCTATGCCGATTCGCTGCGATATAAATTAAAAGAGTTATTCCATTATTTAAACAAAAGAATGCATACCTACTGTTGGAGTCTGTTGGACGGTTTAATTTTAAAACATAATTTTATTCCAAAGTGTACACGATAGTACAACTCTTAAAGAATAGAAAGCATCCTGTGCAACTCGTCAAAGTTGTACAAATTGATTTCTACGAAGACGCTTTTGACACAAAGAAACAGCTTTGTGCAAAAGCTAAAAAGAATATCGAGTTAAAATTTGGCACATTTCTTTATTGTTATGGAAACTGTATTTTACCAAAATTTGAAATTTGTACGTACAAATTTCGACGAGCCAGAAAAAGCCCAATTCTGTCGCTTTTTATTTCCTTGCAAGTCGACATATCGATTGACTTTACCTTTGTAGGTCGTGTTTCGTAGATCTTTCCAATGCCTCCATTTTTCAATCTAAATTTTTTTCTGTAAAATCATTATGTCTCTTTCTATCAGCGAAAACCCGTTTTTTCGCACTGTTATGCCATTTTTTTAACGATGACGTCCAACTTTTCACGAGTTTCAAACACATAATT
The DNA here is from genome assembly GCF_041682495.2 of Bombus fervidus. NCBI lineage: Eukaryota > Metazoa > Arthropoda > Insecta > Hymenoptera > Apidae > Bombus > Bombus fervidus. The sequence goes on along the minus strand of NC_091526.1, from coordinate 2,732,142 downwards.
TCATTTCTAATGACCTCCCGAATTATTTTGTGCAAAAAATCGCAGTTTACCTAATTGCACTGCATCAGAAGCGTAAAGACATAGCGACTCCACTCTGGAGCTGATAGTTATTGTTGAAGTGGTCGCCACTTCTAAGAAAATTCTACGTCTGGTCTTTAGTTTTCTCAAGCACTGAAGCCATCGACAGCGCATAGATAAAAGACTGTGTCGAAGGCAAACCATAAACGGTACACATTTTTTTTTTTTTTCTTTTTATTTGTTTTATTAAATTTTTACAATTTGTCCAGAAGGACATTTGGTAAAATGTTATAGCTTAGAGAATAAAAGAATAAAAAATAAAAAAATAAAAATAAATAGAAATAAATAAAATATAGCATGTGGATGGTTACCGCCAGCGGGGTTCCATCTTCTAGGTTTCCTATTGCATCTCTATTTCGAGGTCTGCGGGATGCTTCCTCTTCAGTCTTCTTTCTATTTTGGTTTTATTTGTTTCAGCAGCCAGCTGGTTTGGGTGTGCTGCAAGTCTTTCTTTGTACTTTTTTGCGTATCTAGCGATTTCCTCTTTGACTGTTGGAATTTTTAGATCTTTTCGTAGGTCTTCATTTCTGACGTACCATGGAGCGTTAACTATTGTCCTTAAGATTTTTGCTTGCTCTATTTCTATTTTGCTTATGTGACTCATTGCTGCCGTCCCCCATAATGGGACTCCGTATGTCCAGATTGGTTTGATTATTGTTTTGTATATATTTAGTTTATTCATTGTGCTTAATTTAGATTTTCTATTGATTAACCAGTACATCTGCTTCCTTTTTGCACTTATTCTGTTTATTATTGATTTTATATGGTGCTTCCATGTAAGGCGTGTGTCTAAATTTATTCCTAGATATTTGACTTGCTTTGTTTGTGCTATGTGGGCGCCGTTCAGTTGAATATCTGGTGTTTTTCCTTTTCTAAGTGTAAATGTTATGTGGTTGCACTTGCTGGTGTTCACTTTTATTTGTTTGTTTTGCAGCCATTTTTCTATTTTTGTAGTGTGTTCTTGTAGTAGTGCGGCGGCCGTTTCTAGATTTGCATGCCTCACTAGTATGGCCGTATCGTCCGCAAACGTCAGTGTTTTACTGTTGACAGTTGTTGGTATATCTGCCGTGTATAGTGTGTATAATATTGGTCCTAAGACACTTCCTTGCGGTACTCCTGCCTTGATGTCCTTAATTTCAGAGTATGCATCATTTATTTTTACTACAAAGGTTCTGTTGTTTAAGTAAGATTTGAGTAGTTTGTAGATTTGTCCTGGAAATTGCTTTTTGATTGTTTAAAGAAGTTTTTCATGGTTAACTTTGTCGAATGCTTTTTCGATATCCATAAAGAGTGCTGTGCAGTATTGTTTTGTTTCAAGCGACTGTAAGATTTCATTGACGAGTCTATGCATTTGTTCTATTGTGGAGTGTTTATTCCTGAATCCAAATTGATGGTTCGGTATTAGTTTTTCTTTTTCTATTGTTGGTTTTAAGCGGTTATATATTATTTTCTCTAATAATTTGGAAAACGCAGGTAGTAATGATATCGGCCTGTAGGATGCAGTTAAATGTGGGTTTTTGTTTGGTTTGGGTAACACCACTATCTGTGCTATTTTCCATAGTGTAGGAAAGTACTGTATTCTTAGAATTGCGTTAAATATTATCGTTGTTAGTCTTATTGCCTTTGGGGGAAGGTTTTTTAAGATTTTCCCATTGATCAAGTCAAATCCTGGTGCTTTACTTGTCTTTGTTGCCTCAATTAAGTTTGTAACTTCTTGCGCTGTTGTGCTGAGTATGGTGCAGCGTTTATCAGTTGTGTTGCTGGCATTTTCCACTTCTTCATTTGTTTGCCATCCAGGGATGCTGTTATTAATTTCATACGGCGAAAATATATTTTGTAGGTGCTTTGAGAATTCTTCTGCCTGTTCTTCGTTGGTTCTGGCCCATGTGTTGTCCATTTTTCTGATTGCTGGGATTGTTTTTACTGTTTTCTTAATTTTGTTAGTGACTTTCCATAGGGAGTAGTCGGTATTCTCATGCGCGGATAGTGATTCGATGAATTTTGAGAATTCGTTATTATGATGTTCCCTTATTTTATTCTTTAGTTCCTTTGCAAGTTTATTTAGGTTTTTCTTGTTTTCTCGTGTTCTCTGTTTTTGCCATTTTGCTTTCGCTTTTCTTTTTTCCCTGATTTTGTCTAGGATGTCCTGCGGAATAATTTTTGATTGCCTGCTATTTGTTTCATAGGTGGTGGTTGCCCACGCTGCTTCCTGTATTATTTCTGTCAAAGTTGCTACTGCCTGCTCAATGTGTTCAGGTGTTTTCAACGGGATATTGCAGTTGATTTTGTTTTCGATCAGCTCTTTGAAAGTTTGCCACTTGGTGGTTTTATTGCAAAGCGACTCTGACTTGTTATAAAGTAGTGGTTTGCTTGTATATTCTATTATAATTGGTGTATGGTCGGAGTTAAGCTCGAGGCTGGTTGCTATTTTTAATTTGCTTACATTTAACCCTTTTGTTACTGCAAAATCCAACAGGTCAGGTATTTTATTGGGGTCTGTCGGCCAGTACGTTGGTTTTCCTGTAGATAGTACGTTGAGGTTGCTGCTTCTAATGTATTTTTCCAATGTTCTACCTCTCGGCGTGCTAATTCTCGAACCCCATAATGTGTGCTTTGCATTAAAGTCTCCTGCCGCTATATATTTGTCGCCTAAGGATTGGAAGTACTCTTCCCATTTTTTAAGTGTCCTTTTGTGTCTCGGAGGTGCATATACTGCTGACATCTGGAAGTAATTGTCATTGGTTTGTATTGTGACAGTGGTTGCTTGTAGGTGTTCTTGATTTGTTTGACTATGTAGGTGATGCTTGATGTCATTTTTTATTATTACTGCAGTTCCTCCATGTGCTTTACCTGAGGGATGTTTGGTATCGTATATGGTGTAGTACGGTATTTTCATGTAGTTTTTTAGGGTGAAATGTGTTTCTGAGACAAGTAGTATATCAATATTATTTTTATACAAAAATATTTTAGTTTCGTGGGCTCGCTGTTGCAAGCCATTGGAGTTCCAGACTGCTATTTTCAAAATGTCCATCTCTAGTTTTTACTTAGCAAGTTAGTGAGTAGTTGTAACATGATTGTTGTTTGTTGTGCTTGTTGTCTTAGTATTGTGTTTAGATCACTTACCATTTTTCCTAACATTTCCATACCTTTAATGGATTGTTTGAGCATTTCTTTGATGTCTGTAACGTCTTCGATGTTATTGTTTTCATTGTGATTGATTGCAAGCGTTGGTTTGCTAATGTTTTTAGTTACTTGTGCGTAGCTTCGTTTACCTTGGGGATCTATGTTTCTGCTTATAGCGTTTAGTTCGTGTTGTGCTTTCAATGTTGTTTCGTTATCCGTTATACTTTGTTGTGGTTGATGGTCATTGTGTGATCTGTTGCGAAGTGGAGGAAACAGTTTACGTTGTATTTGCTTCCTTATTTCACATCCTTTGTAGCTGGCTGGGTGGTTTCCGTTACAATTATAGCATTTAACTTCTTCTATTTTCCCTGTGTATGGGCAGTGTATTGTTAGGTGATTTTTTGCACATTTAACACATGCCGGGCTTCTGTTGCAATAATTTTTTGTGTCTCCGTATTGTTGACACCGCATACATTGTGGTATATCTTTTTTGTAGCGTGGTGGTTCCACTGTTACAATTGTATTTAGTATTTTTTTGATTTCATAGAGTTCCTTGTTATTGGTTCTGGGTTCCAGTTCTATTAAGAATAGTGGCAATGGTTGCTTCGTATCGTATCTTGTCATATTGTTTATTGCTCTTGTTTCATGGCCAATTTCTCCTAATTCTTCACTTAATTTTTTTGTGTTAGTTTTTGGATGTAAACCTCTTATAACTATTTTATAGCTCCTTTCTGTTTTGAGTTGGTACGTGTGGTATATAGCATTTTTTTCCTTTAGTTCATTTATCACTTTCCTATAAACTTCTGGGGTGTTTGTTTGAATTTTTACTTGTTCTAATTTTGTTTGTTTTATTGTGTAGTTATCCTTCCCGACTACATTGTTTAGTCGATCAATAAGCGGGTCTATTATTTGGGCCTCAACAAATATTGGTGGTGGTTTTGATATGTAAGGTGTTTTAGTTGTGGTTTTGCTTGTCGGGTCATTGTCTATTTCTTCCGTTAGTGAGCTGAAGGAGTTTCTTAGAGGTAATTCTTGCAGCCATCGCTGCTTTCCTGTATCTGGGTTTCCTGCAGCATTTGTGTCTGGAATTATTTTACGTTTTTTGCTAGTCTTTGCTAGCTTCCAGTTTTCGTCCTGGTAACTTATTTTGTTATCGTGTCTGCACTCCTCCTGTCTCCGCTGCTCTTCCATTTCTTCTATTTCCATATCATTTTGGTTGTTATTATTTTGCTGTTGTTGCTGTAAGCCTGGTAAATCTGATGACCCTTTTATGTAATATTTTTCTCCATTGGTTGCAATCTTGATCGTTGATATCTGCTGTTGCATTGTTTGTCACTAACACTATTCGTGGCACTTCTCTGAATCACTTGACTGGAGCACACGTTTGCCTACGCACATCTGTTCGCCTCGGTTGCCCGAGCGAGACTGGCGAACAGATGTGCGTAAGCAAACGTGTGCTCCAGTCAAGTGATTCAGAGAAGTGCTACGAATAGTGATAGTGACAAACAATGCAACAGCAGATATCAACCATCAAGATTGCAACCAATGGAGAAAAATATTACATAAAAGGGTCATCAGATTTACCAGGCTTACAGCAACAACAGCAAAATAATAACAACCAAAATGATATGGAAATAGAAGAAATGGAAGAGCAGCGGAGACAGGAGGAGTGCAGACACGACAACAAAATAAGTTACCAGGACGAAAACTGGAAGCTAGCAAAGACTAGCAAAAAACGTAAAATAATTCCAGGCACAAATGCTGCAGGAAACCCAGATACAGGAAAGCAGCGATTGCTGCAAGAATTACCTTTAAGAAACTCCTTCAGCTCACTAACGGAAGAAATAGACAATGACCCGACAAGCAAAACCACAACTAAAACACCTTACATATCAAAACCACCACCAATATTTGTTGAGGCCCAAATAATAGACCCGCTTATTGATCGACTAAACAATGTAGTCGGGAAGGATAACTACACAATAAAACAAACAAAATTAGAACAAGTAAAAATTCAAACAAACACCCCAGAAGTTTATAGGAAAGTGATAAATGAACTAAAGGAAAAAAATGCTATATACCACACGTACCAACTCAAAACAGAAAGGAGCTATAAAATAGTTATAAGAGGTTTACATCCAAAAACTAACACAAAAAAATTAAGTGAAGAATTAGGAAAAATTGGCCATGAAACAAGAGCAATAAACAATATGACAAGATACGATACGAAGCAACCATTGCCACTATTCTTAATAGAACTGGAACCCAGAACCAATAACAAGGAAATCTATGAAATCAAAAAAATACTAAATACAATTGTAACAGTGGAACCACCACGCTACAAAAAAGATATACCACAATGCATGCGGTGTCAACAATACGGACACACAAAAAATTATTGCAACAGAAGCCCGGCATGTGTTAAATGTGCAAAAAATCACCTAACAATACACTGCCCATACACAGGAAAAATAGAACAAGTTAAATGCTATAATTGTAACGGAAACCACCCAGCCAGCTACAAAGGATGTGAAATAAGGAAACAAATACAACGTAAACTGTTTCCTCCACTTCGCAACAGATCACACAATGACCATCAACCACAACAAAGTATAACGGATAACGAAACAACATTGAAAGCACAACAGGAACTAAACGCTATAAGCAGAAACATAGATCCCCAAGGTAAACGAAGCTACGCACAAGTAACTAAAAACATTAGCAAACCAACGCTTGCAATCAATCAGAATGAAAACAATAACATCGAAGACGTTACAGACATCAAAGAAATGCTCAAACAATCCATTAAAGGTACGGAAATGTTAGGAAAAATGGTAAGTGATCTAAACACAATACTAAGACAACAAGCACAACAAACAACAATCATGTTACAACTACTTACTAACTTGCTAAGTAAAAAATAGAGATGGACATTTTGAAAATAGCAGTCTGGAACTCCAATGGCTTGCAACAGCGAGCCCACGAAACTAAAATATTTTTGTATAAAAATAATATTGATATACTACTTGTCTCAGAAACACATTTCACCCTAAAAAACTACATGAAAATACCGTACTACACCATATACGATACCAAACATCCCTCAGGTAAAGCACATGGAGGAACTGCAGTAATAATAAAAAATGACATCAAGCATCACTTACATAGTCAAACAAATCAAGAACACCTACAAGCAACCACTGTCACAATACAAACCAATGACAATTACTTCCAGATGTCAGCAGTATATGCACCTCCGAGACACAAAATGACACTTAAAAAATGGGAAGAGTACTTCCAATCCTTAGGCGACAAATATATAGCGGCAGGAGACTTTAATGCAAAGCACACATTATGGGGTTCGAGAATTAGCACACCGAGAGGTAGAACATTGGAAAAATACATTAGAAGCAGCAACCTCAACGTACTATCTACAGGAAAACCAACGTACTGGCCGACAGACCCCAATAAAATACCTGACCTGTTGGATTTTGCAGTAACAAAAGGGCTAAATGTAAGCAAATTAAAAATAACAACCAGCCTCGAGCTTAACTCCGACCATACACCAATTATAATAGAATATACAAGCAAACCACTACTTTATAACAAGTCAGAGTCGCTTTGCAATAAAACCACCAACTGGCAAACTTTCAAAGAACTGATCGAAAACAAAATCAACTGCAATATCCCGTTGAAAACACCTGAACACATTGAGCAGGCAGTAGCAACTTTGACAGAAATAATACAGGAAGCAGCGTGGGCAACCACCACCTATGAAACAAATAGCAGGCAATCAAAAATTATTCCGCAGGACATCCTAGACAAAATCAGGGAAAAAAGAAAAGCGAAAGCAAAATGGCAAAAACAGAGAACACGAGAAAACAAGAAAAACCTAAATAAACTTGCAAAGGAACTAAAGAATAAAATAAGGGAACATCATAATAACGAATTCTCAAAATTCATCGAATCACTATCCGCGCATGAGAATACCGACTACTCCCTATGGAAAGTCACTAACAAAATTAAGAAAACAGTAAAAACAATCCCAGCAATCAGAAAAATGGACAACACATGGGCTAGAACCAACGAAGAACAGGCAGAAGAATTCTCAAAGCACCTACAAAATATATTTTCGCCGTATGAAATTGATAACAGCATCCCTGGATGGCAAACAAATGAAGAAGTGGAAAATGCCAGCAACACAACTGATAAACGCTGCACCATACTCAGCACAACAGCGCAAGAAGTTACAAACTTAATTGAGGCAACAAAGACAAGTAAAGCACCAGGATTTGACTTGATCAATGGGAAAATCTTAAAAAACCTTCCCCCAAAGGCAATAAGACTAACAACGATAATATTTAACGCAATTCTAAGAATACAGTACTTTCCTACACTATGGAAAATAGCACAGATAGTGATGTTACCCAAACCAAACAAAAACCCACATTTAACTGCATCCTACAGGCCGATATCATTACTACCTGCGTTTTCCAAATTACTAGAGAAAATAATATATAACCGCTTAAAACCAACAATAGAAAAAGAAAAACTAATACCGAACCATCAATTTGGATTCAGGAATAAACACTCCACAATAGAACAAATGCATAGACTCGTCAATGAAATCTTACAGTCGCTTGAAACAAAACAATACTGCACAGCACTCTTTATGGATATCGAAAAAGCATTCGACAAAGTTAACCATGAAAAACTTCTTCAAACAATCAAAAAGCAATTTCCAGAACAAATCTACAAACTACTCAAATCCTACTTAAACAACAGAACCTTTGTAGTAAAAATAAATGATGCATACTCTGAAATTAAGGACATCAAGGCAGGAGTACCGCAAGGAAGTGTCTTAGGACCAATATTATACACACTATACACGGCAGATATACCAACAACTGTCAACAGTAAAACACTGACGTTTGCGGACGATACGGCCATACTAGTGAGGCATGCAAATCTAGAAACGGCCGCCGCACTACTACAAGAACACACTACAAAAATAGAAAAATGGCTGCAAAACAAACAAATAAAAGTGAACACCAGCAAGTGCAACCACATAACATTTACACTTAGAAAAGGAAAAACACCAGATATTCAACTGAACGGCGCCCACATAGCACAATCAAAGCAAGTCAAATATCTGGGAATAAATTTAGACACACGCCTTACATGGAAGCACCATATAAAATCAATAATAAACAGAATAAGTGCAAAAAGGAAGCAGATGTACTGGTTAATCAATAGAAAATCTAAATTAAGCACAATGAATAAACTAAATATATACAAAACAATAATCAAACCAATCTGGACATACGGAGTCCCATTATGGGGGACGGCAGCAATGAGTCACATAAGCAAAATAGAAATAGAGCAAGCAAAAATCTTAAGGACAATAGTTAACGCTCCATGGTACGTCAGAAATGAAGACCTACGAAAAGATCTAAAAATTCCAACAGTCAAAGAGGAAATCGCTAGATACGCAAAAAAGTACAAAGAAAGACTTGCAGCACACCCAAACCAGCTGGCTGCTGAAACAAATAAAACCAAAATAGAAAGAAGACTGAAGAGGAAGCATCCCGCAGACCTCGAAATAGAGATGCAATAGGAAACCTAGAAGATGGAACCCCGCTGGGGGTAACCATCCACATGCTATATTTTATTTATTTCTATTTATTTTTATTTTTTTATTTTTTATTCTTTTATTCTCTAAGCTATAACATTTTACCAAATGTCCTTCTGGACAAATTGTAAAAATTTAATAAAACAAATAAAAAAAAAAAAAAAAAAAACATCTGTTCGCCTCGGTTGCCCGAGCGAGACAACGGCACACATGCAACGTTGGCTTCAGGGTTTTTCAGTCATAGGGTAACGCTGCTAGCGTGCGGATCTGGATCAGCTCATATTGTATTCCGAACTTTGTACTTACACTTTTGTATTCAAAATATATATTTTCTACCTTACAATTTATCCACGCGTTCCTTTGTATTCACATACATCCAATAACCTCAACAGTTATTTGCGGGATCACTCTATTGATCGCCGGAGAATTTAGGTTTTTGACCTTTCCAAGAGTCGCGTTCGTTTACTTGTCCGTATAAAAACTACTGTTATACCATGTAGCAATGATGTTTACATTCGGTGCAAAGGAAAATGAAAAACTATCAACAGTGTTACAGCGTTCAAATATTTTTGTGAGACACTTGTCATGAATGTTTCTAATAAATGTACCATAACTCCTGTCTCTATTATTGAATCGTTTCCAAAGTTTACTCATGTAATCTTCACACCTTCCCGTCGCTATATACACCAAATTGTTTTAACAAATTAGTTTAGTACACGTTATTTTATTAATTGAAATTTGTAAGTATGAGCGTTCGAATACTTGCGTGAGCAACTGTTCGTAGCCACGTCACCCATATCATTGTGACGGGTATACTTCTGTAAGGGGCCCGTCACCAAGTATGTATTATATAAAGGATATACAACTATATACAACTATATACTATATCGTATGGTATTCGTTAAAACATTCCAAACACATTTGGGGTGATTTTGGGCACTTCGAACAATAGTTGTAGACTTCGTTATCACTACTCTCCTCACTTTCAAATATATTTTCACGCTGTTTACTGAACATTTTGAGGACGAAAAAATCACTGATCTCACAAGTATGCTTCTCGACTAAATGAAAGATCTGAAATATCTACCATAAGATCCCTTGGAATACTCTAGCTGGAAAGCTTATCGCTTTCTTCATTTCAGGACTAAATACTCTTTTCTATACAATGAATATCGAAAGCGATAAACAATGAATTCCCACTTGTCGCTCCATTTACGCTTTGCGTACCGGCGATCGGATTTGGGTCCCGCATTAAACTTAGCCGAATCATGCTGGACGACGAACGTGTGAAATTTGCTTTATCATATATCCTTACAGTATGTACAGTAGCTCCGCAGGGAGGGCTCACGTATGTGAGTCTATGGGGGCTGGCAAACTCACGTTCCCGCAGCCAGTGAGGACCGTCAGGACAAGCGTCCCGCTTACATGATTCCACTATGTACACCGCAGGGAAGGTCGCCGGGAGTGTAATGCGCTTGACTGCGGTTATGCTCTCTCTACGTGGTCTTGGGTAGTAGCGCACCCACGATACTGATGCCAAGGATGGAATCGTCGGGATAAATCCCGGGTACAAAGGTACTTTCAGGCCCCCGCATACGCGAGTCCCATCTAGGTCTGCCGAGCGAAACTAGCAGGTCACCGAGCCGGCAGTGACGTGGCCGTACATCCACACGATAGTCCGACCAATGACTTAGAATGGTACCACGGTGGTCGAGTGTGAGCCCGGAGGGAGTAGCAACTCACCCGTCTGCTCGACCAGTTCGGGTTTGGATTCGTGGTGGCAGTGGTTGATGCCAAGATGCTGGCAAGACGGCCGTTTATGGAATGCGGGTGCCCCCCCTCCCGCCGCTCGTGAACGGTTCGTCGGCGGGTGAGCAGCATACCAACTGTTCCGGAACCGTCCTAGAGAGACGGTAGGGCTTAGAAAACGCCACCTGAGATGAGTGACAGCCTCTGCAGGTCTAACTAATACAGGTAGCAAGGTACTGGGTACCCTGCGCGCTGCGTACCCTATGGTCCTAGGTGACTCTGGTTTAGTGTGGCGAAAAATTAATCCTGAGGAATAAGCCCGTATAACACAAGACACACTAGTATATATAGTAGATTATTTAGCAAATAATTGAAACTAATACTTACATTGCAAACAAGCTGTGTATATTCAACAAAACTTTATTTATCCCTATTTCCACTACGTGTTCACTTACTTTTCTTCACGACTGTGAATCGAATGCTGAGATTGGACTTTCTCAAACATACAGTTGCTCCCATTAATATTCCGACACCCTTTCAAATAGAATAACTCTTTTAAAACAGAACCAAACGATTTCATTCTTTGAAGAGAATTAGCGTACTAGATAACATGGAAAAAGAATGAGAAAGTATTGCAATTCAGAATGTTAGAGTAGCGAAGAAGAACGTAAAGATCGCTTTCTCGATTTTTTTATCTGGGCCTAAAATGACTAAATTGAAACAATACATTTTAAAGATTTATGTCAGTTAAATCGATTGATATGGAAGCAAGCGACAGGCGTCGAAAGATGTAAAAATCTTTACATTTTTCACAGTTGTACACCGAAAGTCGTGAAAAACTGTGATTTTCCCCATATTTGGCCCTTTATAATTCATAGCGACGTTAACAGATTTCGATGAAAATTTTAGCATGTATAGAGGAAAGTCATGCAGTATCAATCGCTCTGTGGTGGATTGATTGGCCGTGATAGTGTATGTAGTTGCTGGTGTAGATGTCGGCTGCTGGGATACTGCTGTATTTTTTCCCATTTAAGAATCGTGGAAGAAAAATCGGACTACGGACGCCGAGATTCGAACTCGGGTTCCGAACGTTCGTAACCAAAGGCGCTAACCACTGCTTTTTTTTAAATAACGTTTATTGACCAAGATGATTATTACATGTGTATGTTCACATAATGAATTTCGGTTGTGGGGTGGATTAGGTAAAAGTACCGATACGTGACGGTACGATATAGCCATACAATATTATGTGTCGGAATTACATTTTTTTTTTTTTTTTTTTAAGCATTATGATTTCTAATTGGATTTAAGTCGTCGTAAGGCGGTGCCTATATATGATGTTGTGGCGCTAACCACTGCACTACCGTCGTCCGGTGCTAGTTGGTGTCGAGTGCCGCCACAGCTCTACGTTATACTTTCTGTTGTATTTTGGGTTAGAATCGGCAAAAATCAAAATTTAACAATTTGAAATTCATAAAACTCCAATAGTAAGAATTAAAAATTTGCAAGATTACAAATATCGTAATTTGTAAGACACAAAAAATTATCGCGCAAGCAATTATTTAATTAGTAGATTGTTCAGTTTAAATGATTAATAGAGTTATTTAGATGTTAAAATAGAGATTTTTATCCAAATTTCATTTTTACATATATCACGAATAAAATAAGTAATATTTTGTACATTCGACGCGTGCTGTCTTCACATTCGTCAATGTTTGGAACATTTAAGTCTCTGCAGTTCGTCACTGGGTCATTACATTTTCGAGGAGTAGCTTCAAAGCTACGTTCATGTTCCCCTCTGTCCATTTTCTCATTTCCTGCTTTGGAATTTCAAACACTTTTCCGCCGAAAAAGGTTAAGAAAAGATTGAATGAACATCTTCAAATTTAATGTCACTTGCCAGTAGATTGAACTTTCAAATAAAAAAATGTTGATGCGTTCTGGTCGGTAGCTGATTGGCTGCTACTGGACGGCAAACACGTGTAAACCTTTGAAATTGTAATGTATATGTCGGGTTGGCTTTGGTTTGGGTATAGTATATATAAATATTGTATAGTATATGTAAATATAGTATACACAATAGAAAAAGATCAACCTATATGTTTGACGTGTCAAAACAGCGAAAACAATAGAATACACAAAGTGGGTATGAACTGTGTTACGCTGAATTGTTATATTCATTTGTTCATTCAAATAAAAGTTTATTTAAATATCTGGTGGAAAAACCAGAACAAATATCGATCGGTGCTGCACAACTCTCTTGTATAACTGGCGTAAATCTTCAAAAATGTATTGTTTGAATTTCCATTGTAGGTTCAGATAAAAAAGTTCCAAAAACAACCTTTAGCTTTTTTGTTCGCGATTCCGACCAATTACAATTTTTTCAAAAAAGTTTTTACGCGTCGTCTATTAAACTAATTCTTTTAAATTCTCCAAAAAATGAAATGCTCGTTTGGTCCAATCTTGAAAAAGTTATTCTATTTTACAGGCTTTCCGAATATTAGTGAAAGTACTGTATATATGTTGATCTATACTCGTGATATAAGTAAAGCCAGGGGATTCTGTGGTGCAAAATAAGTAAATCAAAATCAATAACAAAGCTACAGCAGTGAAGATCTCGGTCTTGAGAAACTGTAGTTGGAAAACTTATCAAACATATTTGAATTTGCATAAGTACTAACTAGAAGACTGAACAAAACCAAACAATCTTTTTTTCTGTAATTTCGTTTCCGAGAAAATCGTATTTGTAAATTTGTCGATTACGCGTATATCGAGCTGATTCTTAATTAAGCGTGTTCAAATAGTGCATACTGTTGGAATACAACGATATTACACGCATAGGTACAAATACTCTTACACAGGCACCCATACAGGCATTTGAACAGGACACTTACACAGGTCATACTCATTACTGTATAGAGAGTGGGGTTCAAAATATTTAAGGGATCATGGGTCATTACCTACGTCTAGTCTGAGAGTAACTGGCCAACTGTCAATAATCTCCATACGTTGTTAATTATATCACTTGCTTATATACATTTGGTTCTGTAGTTCTGTTTAATAAATATTACCGAATATTATTTTAACATAAACATTGTATCTTCCACAGATTATCAATCTTAACTTTAAGATTAAATTCTAACACGTACAAACGAAATAACTTACTATAAGTTTCAAATCTTTGTTTTCTGCGGTGTATATTAATTAGAAAACATTAATTATTTCATTATTTTCTGATACTGAGATGTACTATAATAAATTATTAACGTTATTACGTTAAGTTGCAAAGTTATTTTAGATAGTAAATAGAAAATAATATAGAACTGATATAAAGAAATAATATAAAGTATATGTTATAAATTAAATTGTGACAATAAAAAAAACTAAATCTTGTATATGTTTCTCATTCTTCAAAGTAATTTCGCAATATCTTTTTCGCACCACATTTAATTGAACTATGCAAGTATGAACGATATAAAAGCTTTTACTTATAACATATAAAAATGTTGAAATACTTTTAACACGTTGACTCCGGCGCTGATATTCATGGTTTTCTCCGTGAGGCGGCGCCCGTATTCGCTGTCTGCTTCGTGGGGCGGCGCTGGGTCACATTAGACTGTTCGACACGACCGCAATTTATAGCAAAATTACAAAAGCTATACGATTCCTGTTGGGTTCAATGAATTCCGTGGACTTCAACTAATACATAGATATACAATTGTATGACAATATCAATTTTCATATCTCTATAAGTGTTAAGTAAATCTGACGGGATCAGCTTAGGCCTAATTTTGTACTCTTTTCTATTTTTCTCAAAAAGTAGAGGTCTGACGCGAATTCTGACCATCGCACGCAATTCTGTGAACATTTTTCTATAAGAAACGTTCATGGCGCGAATCAAAAAATTTTTCAATTCCGTACAAGAAAAAAGAATAGTCATGCATGTCCGTCGGAGAACAACGGTGCGCGTAAGGAACATGCACGACGAAAATAGTGTTAGGTTACGTAAAATGGACTGACAAAAGGCCAGTATGTATGCTAGCTACTTCCAAAAATCATAGGTGTGTTATTGTTCAGGGGAAAAATAGTAAATTAAAGCCAGACACTATTTTTTTTTATAACGATGCTAAAAAGGGAGTTGATCTATTCGATCAGATGTCATCCTATTATAGTTGTTTGCGCAGAACCATAAAATGGTATAAAAAAATTGTAATGAAATTAATATGCGGGACTTGCCTCGTAAATGTGTGGTATGTATATAGAAAATGGGGTACTAAAAGTATTAAAATTTTAAAATTTCGCGAAGAAATTATTTATCACCTTTTAAATATATTGAATCCCCACAGAGAAGAAATGCCAAGTGAAAATGAAGTACTGCCTAAAAAAACGATCACATTTTCTGCACTCGTAGCACGGGTCCGCGAACAAAACGAGACGGCGGTGTAAAGAATGTTATAAACGCATTTCTAAAATAAAAGGTAGAGAGTATGCCGCGAAAAGAACCAAAAAAGTAAGAATATATTGTGATCGTTATAAGGACCAGCTGGCACTCTGTCTAACATGTTTTAAAAAATTGCATGAAAAAAGGAAATAGTTACGTTAAATTTATAATATTGAATTGTTATGTTTTTACTATTGTATGTCTGCTTATAATGTTGAGATAAAATAATATAGACCTATTTTGTACTACCTATTTTGTGAAATACATGTGTGACCCAACGTCGCCCCTCGGAACAGGCAGGTGTGACCCGCCGATGGCGCACGCCGGCATCAAAGTTTTGATATAAAAATATAGCAGAAAGCTTTTGATAAGAAGACTTTCTAAAAGCAAAACGGAACAAATGGAAATTATTTCAATTTTGATTTTGCAATAGCGAGGTTCACACTAGTTGTAAAACCTTGGCTAAAATAAGCGGACCAGATGCAACCACAATGGAGAATTGACGTCCACATAGAGAAGATTAATTTAACGAGCGGCTCGTGCAGAACCATAAACCGTGCAGAGTTAATTCCTAATTAGCTCGCCGTGGAACGTATACGAACCTTTTGTATGCAGTTTAATGTAGCGATGAATGCTCGTACACGATACCAATTTGATTAAATATTCATCCGCAAGATACGTACGAATTTATAGGATCATATCTGTAGTATACATTTTTCATTTCTCTTATTCATATTTACATGCGAGTAAATTTAACAACATAAAAGTAATATATAGTATACCAGCATACCAGTTTCTTTCCACACGGTGAGCGCGTACGGTGTAAAAAATGTCGTGTAAAACAAGTCGTGAAACAATCGATTTGCAACAAAGTACGAAGCTTGTATCAAACCGAGAATAAGCAAGCAATAGAAAAAGCAATTTGAGATATAGAACTGCGTTCGGTAACAACATTTTATTCGATAGACACACGAGAAAAAATATAACGTGTTGAGGAAAATAAAAAACATATTGTTTTCAAAGATAAATATTTTATTCATCGTCACTCTCTATTATATTACAACGAAT
Source organism: Bombus fervidus (assembly GCF_041682495.2). NCBI lineage: Eukaryota > Metazoa > Arthropoda > Insecta > Hymenoptera > Apidae > Bombus > Bombus fervidus. The sequence continues at coordinate 2,716,051 of NC_091526.1, read as the reverse complement.
ACGTTTTCGTATTATTGGGAAAAAATTACGTTCATCGAGTTGATCGACCACGTAGTTTAATATACATCTAACAGTTTTCTTCAAGTTTCCGTGCTTCAAAAAAACCCCACAAGTTTTTTAATACCCTTGCAGATTCCTAGAACATCATCCAATAGCTTTTACTGCTACACGTTACCTTTACTTTTTTGAGTAAAGCAAAGTTTAAACAAAAATATGGAGAAAATGAAGAATTATTTAGAATTAGTAGTTGAAAACGATCCAGTATGCAGATTGAGTGTAGTATGAATGGAGAGACGTTTAGCACTCTCTTTAGACAAGGATGGAACATATAAATGGTAAGGCACTGTCGCCTTTTGGCGGCACTTCCAGATTTTTTTTTTTTTTTTATGCACCCACTGGTGCCAATACATTAGGATCGGCTCGATTAAGGAGACGCGGGGAATGCACCGATAGTAATTCGCAAAGAACGAGACCACGGAGCATTCTTATCATACACGCAGGCAGGCCATCATGAAGTTTTAGTCGGTAAGAGTCCGACACTGCTCTGCTGCTGCCCGCAGCGGCGGGGTGTCCACGAGGATTTCTCCACGTGAAAAAGGAAAAAAATAGAAGTATGCAGATTGAGCTTTAATCGATAACCTTAATTTAACTGAAAAAACTATAACTTGAAAAATACATATATAGTATTAAAAGCGCATGGTGATAAAAATATTTTTGCGTATATCTCGAAAGCTAAGGTGGAGTAACGGTAACATTTATGGGAACAATTGTTCAGAATCATGTGCGTGACAACATATTTCGAGGTCATTGAAATGACGTAGAGTAAGCTTTTGCAGGTAATGTAGTATCATGGACGAGGGGCCTGGGGGGTGTTGTGCGGATTATAAACAAGAGGTTGCTGAGCACGTACGTAGTGAGGCTAAGACAAAAGACAAGGGGTTGCTAGGGGACAATAAACGAATTAACAGCGGTACGAGTTAAGAAGTCAGAGAGTACGGTTTGCGTTGACGAGAATCGTTAATTAATTACTTAGTTGTGATAATTATTATATGTTTGCTGCGACTAGTTTATGTTTAATAACCATTGTTTTCTATTCAATTAACATCTGTTTAATCTACTTACCATTAATAAATTAATTACAGTAGTTACGATACTACAATAATTACCTAACAATTTTTAGAAACGATTCCAATTACGAAATAGATTTATTTTATATAATCAATGCCAGAAGAAATTAACATCAACACCTCTATAATGCACCAAGAATTTTAATATATTATGATAAGGAGAAGATATTAATTTTGGTAAAAAATATAGCGGCGTATGAGTCATAGGACGAGGCGAATCGAGAGCGATTCACGTTGTGTTGTGCCTCGGAACACGGACACCGTCTTGACGCACGAAATATAAGCGATAGATAATCTCCGGGCAAAACAATGTCGCTGTTGAGGGCGACCTAAGACGAATTCAAATTTCCCCCCGACCAGTATAAATAAACGGATGCGATCGCGAGCGAGCTAGTCATTATCCGAGTTATTATCTGCGATTAACGGAGTATACGAGTTATCGATGTAACGTTCTATTTAGTAGCTGACGAGAAGGTGGCGTCAACTGACGTTTAATGCAACTGGCAATAAGCTCCACTTTCGGTTAACCTGCTATGTGCGGGAATACTGGCACGGGAGAGGATTAAAGTTGTTCGAAAATAAATTAACAATATGTAATGATTTATTCAAATCTTACTCGATTTCGATATTGACAATTGTTAGAATTTAATCTTAAAGTTAAGATTAATAATCTGTGGAAGACACAATGTCTGTGTTAAAATAATATTCAGTGATATTTATTAAATAGAACTACAGAACCAAATATATATAAGCGAATGATATAATTAACAACGTATTTTGAACCCCACTCTCTATACAGTAATGAGTATGACTTGTGTAAGGTCCTGTTCAAATGCCTGTATGGGTGACTGTGTAAGAGTATTTGTGCCTATGCGTGAAATATCGTTGGTATTCCAACAACAATTGACTGACAGACTGACGGATACGAAATTCTTCGGTTGACATGTGATGATTCTTCGGTAAATAAATAATAACTAATTCTTTAATAGACAAATGATAACTGACTCTTCGATAGATAAAACGATAACTGACTCTTCGATAGGCGAACGCTAATTAATTTACTCGATAACCAAACGGTAAATATTCTCAAACTCAAACTCAAACTCGTACTCCTCCTGACTTCTCTGAGTCGCTGCATTTAATTATATCTGTCGGAGATGAAAAAACGTTGGGGTCTTTCTTTTGAGAATGTTTGGGAAGATCCCCACTATTTGTTCAACTGCCGACTTTGTTTGCAATTTAAATCGTCATAATATCGTTATAAAAACATTATATGAAAACGTAGTTAGATGAGTTTTCGCAAGATATAGCTTTTAGTGGCTTTAACTGCCTTTCACTTCAAATACTGTAAACACGGTTTCGAATAAACGTTTTAAATTATCTCGGTTTAAAAGAATTTATTAATTTTACTTTCGCGCCACGGATCACGCGGGTCGCGACACGTGACAATAGAGTTATCCGAGAGCGTTCATACTCTATCTTTGCGAATACGTTGTACGAGCGTCTCTCGACGGTATTTATATTTACTTATATTTATTTAATTTATTCCAAATAATTTTGACGGGTTGCAGCAGCAATCTCTCGTTATTTTATAATATCGATCCTCACACAATCCACCATAAAGACAACGTCTTTAATTTATCATAAAGAAAAGAGTAGAGGATATTACTAATTATAGTAAACGTTGTTAGAAGATGTAAAGAAAAAGATTGCACTGAATTTAAGAAACAAAAAGGACAACCTCTTCCATAAAAAATATATTGTACAATTAAACAGTATTGTTTATGAAAGGAGATGCTTACGTATTTTCAGGTTACAATAAATGGTTTTTATTCTCGTAACAGAAGCAACGCGATATTTAAACCATCCTGTCTTATACAAAGTAACAAATGCAAACGTAGTGCAAAGTTATAGTAAGAAAAAGAAATACAGAAGTAGTGCCTTACGTCTTTCCTTGTGTTTCATGCGATAAGTTTTATAAAACACAAGTTAAAATATCTACTAAACTAATTGTTTTTCAACCATTCGCGGAGAGATGCGATCGCGAGGAAGCGCGTCAACGGGAGTCGTAAATTCCCGTTACGATTAGACAATCGACGCCACGAACAGATCGATCCCCTATTTCGGTTAGGATAATAGAGGTGGTTTAATTAATAACACTTGATTAACAGTTCAAAGATATTATATATTTCTAACAACTTTATAGAGAAAAGATAGTTACGCTGGTGCGTAAGGTATAAAGTTAACTAGGTGAATGATCGAAGGGTGAAAACCCGGTAAAGAGACGTTGACTGTTCTAAAGTCGATGAACAGTCCACACAAAGAAGGTGGCATACGTGATCATAGGCGCGAACGGTGGCGTGACCCGAGCGTAGTGGGGGTCGTCTCCCCGAGAAGACAATGAAATGATCGAAGGGCAATCAATCTCATTTGAAGATTCAACCGACATATATCGAGACGTCTGACGATTGAAATTAAAGTCGCTTAGTCTAACGAATTCATCGAGAGATATCGTAAAGTCGGGTCGAATTTCTGTAACACATTAACTGTATTCATCGTGAAATAATTTGTGACGTTTTTATTATTATATGATTTATTGTTAAATATACAAGCTATATTAACCTGTTTGTATTTTCGTCCAGTCGCGGGGAGACGCGGTCGCTTGATATAGCGCGTCAACGGGAGTCGTAAATTCCCGTTACGATTGCACGAACCGACACCACGAACAGGGCGATCCCCTTATTTCTTTTGGGACAATAGGGGTGATTGGTTTTTAATATAACTGGAATCCACAGTTATATAATCTATATCTATTTATTTTAACCAGCCTACAATACTTATTGCGTCGACCGATAGTGTTGGACTTCGTCATGTCAGAAAGTACAATAATTGATTAATCCGAAGATTGATCGAGTTGATGGATAGAACACCGAGAACTTGACTTTTGATATTTTTTGATATTCTAAGCGACTTTGTTCGTCAGGGCTTAAGATGTATGCGATATGATTTCTGAAGAAAGACTAACTGCCCTAGCATAAATTTCTTGTCCTCTCGGGGAGACGACCCCCTCCGCGCTCGGATCACGCCACCGCTCGCGCCGATGATCACGTATGCCGACTTCTTTGTGAAATTAAAGAACGGATCGAATCGACGTTTCTGGAACTCGCGGCCGGGCAGAAACCATGCGCTTGTCGATACATTGTATGCCCCGTCGGGAAGATGAGACGATTCGTATATGACGCTGGAGGACCGCGAGAGACGGTTGGAAACACGATTCATTTCAAGCCTCGCGACGTAACACGGTTAATACAGCGTTAAATTCATGGAACTACCTCTGTTATCTTAACCGAAACAGGGGGACGACTAATTCGCGGCGTCGATTATACGAATCGTAGAGAATTTACGTCTCTCGCTGACGCGTTCTCTTCACGACCGCCGTCTCTCCGCGAACGGTCGTAACACGCTTAATTCTATGTGCACAGCTGATCTCCCTCGAACGTAAAGAGTCACCTGACGTAACACTAATAGTCATTCGACATTAGTATGTTAATAACTTTTCATAGAGAATCTCTAGCTGTATCGATTAATGTATTAAAAAGTATAATTCCATTTGAAAAAATAAAGTTGTCTTTCGCATGACCTTTACGCGTCCATTTACAAAAAAAAACTAATAAACTCTAAAACATTTTTCGCTACAAATAGTAATAGTGACGTAAATCAAGATGTCAATATCAAATAAGATATCCTGTATATAGATGCATAGTTTATGTTTATCTATTCAAAGTAAACGTTTCACTCTTGTGGAAATTTCTACTTAACTAAAATATATAGCTACAAAAAATTTGAATCTTCAAGATTTTTGCGGTAGTTATAAATACTGTTTAATTTAAATCTTTTGCTTCAATTTCTGTAAAGAGACTTATGCCTAGCCCAGAGAGATAGATAATTGAAAATAACACAAGAACTTTAATCTAAGATACGTGCATTTACCGCTATCGTTTACAACTTGCTTCTATCTTAATTTTAAATTTTTAATACTTTATTGAATTTATTACTTTTGTGATTTAATCCGAAGAATCGATCGACCTCTCGTTGGACGTCGTATTCTGAGTGAAACAATTTTCCATTGAGACGGTTTTAAAAACTGAAAATGTGATAATCTGACATCGAAGGGACATGGTGGCTTTTCACAATTTTCCATTCAAACTTTCTTAATTTTTGTGGCATTTTTCGTAAAATATGTCTCGCAAAACAAACATATTCTTGGATTAAGCAATAACTGTAAAATATTCCGTCATTTATTTTGATCAATAAGAAAAGTTACTTATGGAATTTCCAATAGAAGTCCAGAAGCACTCCGCGTTAAATATTGGTATGTTATCTGTATTTTGTTTTCCATTAGAGTGGAAAAGAAGAATCGATGTTAATGCATAAATTAGATGTGGACACACGATATTACCTATCGACAGTCTACATACATAATCGACAATCTATATAAATTTTCTACAGACAATGTCTATTAGACTGGACTAAGCTTTAAGAAGACGATTACACTTTTCTTGATAATTTAGTAAATGTCCAGCTAGACAAACTGTAAAGCACAAATTAAAAATAAAAAGAAATATTAATTTAAAAAAGAACTTTTCTTGGTATTGTATAGTGTTACATGGTTAATAAGAACTAAATGCCCTTTATGTTGTAATATTAATTTATCAATAATACTAAAATAATAGTTTTGACAAATGACTCCTATTGTAGCAACATATAGTTTTTACTGGTTTATCTGTAGCTTTACGAAAATCAGCTGACTTCTAATTTTGTAAAATATATTTGTAAAATTTTACTTGTTTTATTATCAAACTGAAAATTCATTGTACAAGAAAGTCCTGTAATGATCTCCCATGTAACGATATTCTTTAAGTAATCCCAGCTTTATTGTTCAAATGAAAACGGCAAGCAAAACAAATGATAGTAAAAATCGGTTATATAAAATAAAATCGTTCACGTCCTTCAAATAATAAAAACTTACCTATGCCTTCACATGGAATAAGATTAATTCCGTGTAGCATAATTCGTCTTATTTACGGCAGCGGCGACAAAAGGGACAGTACCAAGCTATAATAAAGAATACATTAAAGAATTGACTAGAATAGAAAATTCTTCAACATATCAATTTGTTTAATTTGGTTTAGGTTATAAATTCAAATTCCTATAAAACAGTACGCGTGTTAATAACTGCTCTGCGTGAATATAACTTTGAAATAATAAATGAATAATTTCCCTTCTTTCATTTTGTTTAAAGAGCTGCACTTGCACGCGAATATGACCTCACATTTATGAATCAGTGAATACAGGTGTTTTTATAGCGCTTTAAATCTGGATCGAACCTCGTGTGAGTCACAGCTTGCGTCGAACATTCCGATACTTACGCGCCACTGGACGACAAAGAGCAACGGGGTAACGAAAGAAGAAGAGATATAGAGAAGAGGAGAGAAAGAGAAGAAGAAAGATAAAAAGATAGAAAGAAAAAACCGAGGAGGTTTGCCTCTGATTTCGGACACGCATCTTGCGCACCTTGTGAGAGGAATCAGAGGGATGGTCTTGTTGTCCATCAGGGTTCTTCGGAAAGCTGCTAGCAGATGGCCAGCAGGTGTCTACCATCTTGCCCTGATTGTAGGTCTAGACGAAGTCGTCCGTGAAAGGTGGGTATCCGACAGAGCAGTGGTTTGGTAAAAGCGCTGTCTTTATCCAACATATCTTCTCGCATTCACAGTCTTCCTCGCACCGACCTCACCGAAGCCGCAAAGAAATAACGATCGGCGTTTCTTTTATTCCTCGTCATATCTTCCCATCGATGATATTTTGATTAACATATTCGAGATCCAGGGTATAGCATATACGCCAGTTTCTCGTCGCAATGACCAAAAAATGCAGTGACTGTAAAAATATTTTTTTCTTTTATAACTAACGTTAAACGCTTTGGATTCCGTATAATACGAAATTTTTATAAAGCAAAATGTGTATATTTCCTGTTTGTCTTGTTATATGTTGCATATATGCAGCATTGATCAGTGAAAGACAAAAGCGATGAAGAAAATGCAACATATAACAAAAAAAAATTTTCGTATTATACGGAATCCAAAGCGTTTAACGTTAGAATGTTTTTCGATATAAGAATTTTAGAATTTTTTAATATAATGCGTTTTATTTTATTTTTAAGCAATATATATAGAATAATTTAAAATGGAAAAGCTGATAAAACTGAAATCTAACCTCTGTTAGAATCGTTTAAAATTAAGCTCCACCAACAATAGTTTTTGGGTATTGATACAATTTCTTCAACCTCGGAGTTTATGTGTTTTTTATTTGGAAATCTTGTTTTTAATATTATTTCATTAAGAAATATTTCACTTTCATTGTTATTTTTTAAATTACGTTATACGAGAGCAGTAGCAATTGTTTAATCGCGTCATACGAAATCCTAGTGTATCTGTTATTGATAAAATTGATTTCAAATTTTAGTATGAAAAATGTGTTGCTATTATTAATAGTTGGTAGAGAAAGATCTTTCACACACCTTCGGTTTTGCAAGGCTTAAAGAATCAACATTACCTACGATTTGGGAGTAAATATTTAATAAAAAAATTAGAAGGAATTCTGATGAGAAATAGTAGATAATTTTTATGTGGTAGTGGAATTTTTATATCCTTGAATGTATTCATAAATAAGTGAAAAAATCATGGTGCAATTATTAAGCGAGTGAAATGCTGTGGGATAAGTTATTAGAAATCATCATAGTTTATAAACTTCATGAACTGCACTATTAACTATACTTTAAGCAAATGCAGTAATCAAAAAATTATTTAAATTAAATTAGAAATTAAAAAATAATAAATTTAAATGATAAAAATGAATAATTATTTAATTTAAATTAACAATTAAACTTCTACATTACATACACCTGGTTTCAACTAATCATTTAAATAGGTTTGTAAGTTTTTAAAACATTTAAATAAAAAGATATTCAACAAATTGCTCGTATTAGCGCATCATACGACGTTCATACATAGCTAAAGTTACAAACGAAACAATAAATTACGTTTCTCACGCAGGTGATATTACTAGATTCTCATAACGAAACGACAGTTTTAGAGGCATCGAATTCCATATCGGATCTTTGAAATTTTGTCCCGGTGTGCGAGACATCGGATCACTTTAAGATCGTTCGTTCGAGAAATTTGTTTCAGTCAGAAACCTTACGCTTGGTGGTCAAGCCTCCAGTCTGGTTCGTTACTCTCAGAATACCAAAGAAGGACTATGGATCTTTTGTCCGTTCTGTGAGATGCACCTGCTCATTGATCCCGGCAGCAAATTCTTCAGCATCTTCCTCCTCCTTCGTTCCACTTTCATGCTGTAACAATTGCTTACTTACCTTCAGAGAAATTGCTCCAAGTGACCAAATCTAACTTGAACAAAAGCGTGAACATATCGCATCATAAATTGTAGAACTGGTTCCAACAGCTTACGCGAATTTGTCTGCAACTTTGATCGTCATGTCGACGAAGAGTTATCCAACGCGAGCTATCCATTTACCAGGAAATCGTTGATCTAAGAAATGTTTGGCATCGCAAAATTAGCTACAACGTTTATACGAACTTTTTTAATCTGTTTCCTACATGTTTTTTTCTTTTTTTTTTTATTAAATTAGTAGACCATTTACAATCAATTCCCATAGACAATTATAATTGGAAGATGTACATTTAATCTTGTTCTACTCTTTATTGATCGAATAACAATTTTATATAATTTTATATCCTTTTGTTAAAAAATGTTTCAATATGTTTCAATATCTTTTTGTTTTCGAAGGCTTTTTCTGAATAAACAGAAGCTTATTAAAATAACGATCAGTATGTAATTCTATAAAATAACTAAATATTGGATAAAATAACTGTTATTCATTAATGGATGATGAATTTCTTCATCTATTTAGGGAAAATTTTACAAACAATCCGCAAGGACTGTTCATAACCAGAACGATATTCGATAACAATACTAGCCGAAGTTTTTTTCTATTTGGTAGACCTTTTACAATCAATTCTCATTGAGAATTATAAGTAAATTATTTTGGCGTGGTACTGTAACTTGAATTATAAGAGTTTATAGTATGTTTGATTCTAGTTGAATCTAATGTTTAAATCTAAATGGTAATGTGTTTTTAGTCTGCGGATCTGATCGTGTCAGACTGTGGGTATCTTAAGGTAGCGATGTATTGTTTCGTTGGTAACATACTCCCACATGTTCTCACTCACTCTGTATATTTTTTAATCCTTTAGTACAAAAGAAAATGCAGTAAAGTATGCGTTTTATCGACTACGTAATATAATGTCAAGCTCAATATCGAGATGTCTTTTTTTCCAAAAAATCGTCAATCTTGAACTATTAAATATTAAGAAATAAAAGAGGCGTCATTTTACAGTTTAGTATCTGTATTATACAGCGATTTAAAAAGGAACCTATCTTAGAGCGAATTGGTCCTAGAGAAACGTCTTTTTTCTTTAATTTTTGGAATGATTCCAGAAATCTATAGAAACAAGTTTCACTGTAGGATGTAAAATGCGAAAGAAAAACCATTATTGCTGTATTTTAGTCAAGCATTTGAATGGAAAAATTTTTTTAACATTTGCATATCAAGATGTAAGTCTCGTAGATAGCGTACAAGTTCGGAGGATAAACTGAGTTAAGCTCATGTATTTCTATTGCAAATAAAAATTTCCTGTTTTGTAAGTTGACGAATTAATCGTACAAAAAATAGCAAACGGATCAATTGGAAATTTGGTACCTTATTTTAATATGATTAGTGCTTACGTATCATGGAACCCCGATGTTACGCGATAATTTTTACTAAAGTTTTCGTAAAACACTGTTTAAGAAAAATGGCCTTCTTCGCAATCTAAAAGTCACGTTTATCGCGACGTAACATGTTTCATTTCACGGATTTGTAGTAAAAATAAATGATGCATACTCTGAAATTAAGGACATCAAGGCAGGAGTACCGCAAGGAAGTGTCTTAGGACCAATATTATACACACTATACACGGCAGATATACCAACAACTGTCAA